>NC_050474.1:4635560-5260560 GCF_013373865.1 Monomorium pharaonis | reverse complement strand
ATAGGAGCTCAAAAGGTCTAATTAAGGTCAAAAGTAGGAGTAAAATTTTGACTTGAGCGGACATGTGCATTTAAATTTTAATCTTTTGAAACTGAAATCACTAAATTAAATATATAAGGATAAAAGTTTGCGAAAAGTAAAGTTCTACTTGCATATCTTTATTAAATTATTCCGTATATATTAAACAGTTGAGAAAGATATTTTAATTTTTTTAGCGCGTTTCTTCCAATTAATTTAATTTTCCGATGTATATTAATCCCCTCGGGCCGATTAAATTATATTTAATCGTCGAGATTTTTAGGAAAAGAAGAAAGAAAAACCAAAGAAACTTTCCACATTTAGCGTTTGAACGAACATTCATTCTGCTCTTATTACTAATAATTCTTATCACTTCTCCTTTGAAAGAGTTCCCGTTACGATATAAGCGACTTAACGATCTCGAGAAGAAGCTGGCAGCTATGAAGAAAATAAAATCAAGCGTCCTTCCAGGACTTCCACAACTTATGAAGGACCTCCCGGCGCCATTATATTCCTTATATCGACGACCTTTGCCTCCTTCGTGGCAAAACTCGGCTGCGCCCGATGGTCGGTCGCGACACTTTTCATGTTCTCACAGGAGTCGATAAATCTTCCTCCCTTTCGGTGGAAACGAGAGTTTCCCGAAGAGAATCGAGAACCCGCCAGCTATCCAGCCACCCAGCGAGTCCTCTACGATATATTTTTTACAGCGTGCTGGAAGAATTTTTACTGTTTTCGCCGCTAAGCTCTTTTTCACTTTGCCACGGTAGTGTAAGCATCGACGAGTCAGATTGAAAACTCGTGTTACGCCCGCAACTTAACGGAATTCTTACGTAAACCTCTCTTGGAAGTCAATCGGCTCGTTTATTTGGCCGAGTTTACTTGCAGCGCTTTCTAGTAGATCGCCAAATCGTGTCCGTGGAAACCGCAACACTTTCGTGACACTGACGATTTAAACGTTTTAGAGAAATGTATCCGCTTTAATCTGAAGATCTGAAAAAGATGACAACCGTGATGTTAAATCGTAAGAGAATAAGAAAAGAATCTAAATTAAGATAATACCTTTCTTTGTTAAATCGTTAAATTAGGTCAGTAATTTTATATAGGTGCTTAAAAGTAATATTTTATTATTTTTTACTTTCTTTTTGCGTTCTAATTTATTAATCGCTCTTATTTTGGCGAATTAATTAATTAAAAGAAAAAAGAACGAAAATATAAAAGATTTTATATTCTACTTGTTTACGTATATATAATTTTAGTTAAACGTTAGTTATTGAAATAATTATATCTCAGTTTAATCAAAGAATTATCTTGCTTTTGCAAAAAATTGTGGCGGTTTTATAATATATTTAATATCGCGCTTTAGTACTTACAAAGATTTAAAGAGAGGTAAACTTTTTATGCATATAACGTTAATTTTAATTAGCATTTCAATTATAATTTTTCTTTCAAATTTTCAAGTGAAAAATAGCGTTTTTTATATATATATATATATATATATATATATATATATATATATATGTATATGTATATACTCTTGGAAAAATAGTTTTCTCGAATACGGCTGTAACTCACAATTAAGTAATTAAATTATTCAGATTGCTCGTAACCATAATTTTACGTTTATTGTTTCAATTTAATCTGATATTAATTAAAAATTGCAATTAGCTATTCCATCTATTTCAAAGATTTTTAAGTTATACTAGTCAAATCTCTCAATTAATTCCGTCGATATTCATTTACGCAGATATTTTTCACTTAAGTATGGCACTAATCAAAATATTAAGGTGTTTAACTAAAAAAAAATTGTTTAAAATTTTTCCTACAGTAGGGTTATGAACAATCCAAATAATTTGATTACTTAATTGTGGGTTATAACCGTATTTTGGGAAAACCGTTTTTTTCACAGTATATATACGCACCGGGAAAAAAGCGAACAGGATCGACATTCAAACCACGTTTCCATGGAAGTGCGAACGCACAACGCATTTATCAAAATAGTCCGTTGTATATTCAGTAACAGCCGGGGGTCTTTGCTGACGCGTAAATATATATGCTAATGAATACCATGCAAATAACCGCTCCCTACTTTCCCTCAACTTTTCTCTTTCCAGGACGCGCCATTAACACAGTTTTTACAAGCATTTGGTTTTCAGATCTTATGCGCGACGTAGCTACCCGTTGTTACGCCCTCGTTGCACTAAGCGAGGCGCGAACGAGTTTGTACGTCACGATTTTTTCGTGAAATTTAAATGTCGCGATGAAACACGAGGCTCTTTCCCGCTTCGTTTGCGTACGCCACGCGAGTTTTGCAGCGCGCGCGTCCCGAGTACGCTATTCAAAAATTGCTTTACACGGTTTTCCATAACACAATTCGCACCGCGCAACAGAAGGGAAACGTTTTGTTTTGTTTCGGAGCGAGTTAATATCCTACGCTGCACAGCAATTGCATGCATCAACTAAGTATATTATTTATTTCATCCAGAGAGATATTTTTATGATAAAACACACGTCATGTTATACACACGTTAATCCTTCTTTTCAAAAGAGTTATGAAAGGTTTCCTTTTATTTTGCTGTGAACTATAATGAATTGTATTTCATTATAGTATAGGAAGAGAGAGAGTGCAACATTTTTAATATTATGTTCAAAGTATCGTTGAACGTATTAAAGTACAATATACGGAGGGATGCGAGAGTTACAAATAAACAATCAGTCCGCAGTTTGAGCATTTAGGTCACGCAAGTAGAGATTGCCGAGCGTTTTTATTTGTTTTAATTATGAGTTTATCATCAAAATCTTGAGTTTCCTGCTCGATTTTCGCCAATACGACTATTATTCGATCTTCTCGCGCCTGCAAAAATCATTAAAACGCGTTCCAAAGCCGATTCGATCCCGGCATTTTTCAAACACTAGCCGTCGATTAATTGTTTTTATCGAAAAGACCCATCCCGTAGGGGCTAATCCACCCTTGATTAATCCCGCTGCCGTTCCCGTACAACGTGCTGCTTCTTATCGGCGGAAATCTGACGGCGAGGGAAGAAACGACTCCGCTCGGTTGAACGGTAGAAAAAGAAAATCGGGCTAAGATGGAGCGGCGAAGCAGCAAGGGCGAGGACAAAAAATTTCCGGCAATTATTCCCGGCGCCTGTTAACCTATAATTAGGTCGGTTAACGAGAATGGAGACGAGGCATCGCCGGCTTACTTTTTTTTCCTCGCTCTAACCGTCCTTTCTCATTAGAAGTTATTAGGATAGGTGAATAATTAAAACAGGTGTTTAAGGACTACAGTAGTGGAGTGGGGAAAGGGCCCGTGCAAGCCCGTGCTGAAGGGTCGGAAAATACCGCTTAAGCGAGGATCCGGCACGACGCTGGTTGCCGAGGTTCGAGGGGGTGAATGCGGCTGAGGCGAGAAGAGAAGGGGCGAAGAGAGGGGGAGGGGACCGGGCTACCTTGGCTTCCACACTTAATCACTTTTGCTAATTGCAGAATGATTGCTCCGCGCTTGAAGTTTCAATAATGGGGTTGTTACACCCCCGCCAGGACCTCCTTCGTAGCCCCGGTTATACACCGGGGCCAGAGAGGGAGGGGGGAGGGGAGATGCCTGTGTCTGTTCGTACCCCCTTCATCTTCACCCCGCCACTTGGAGTTCCGCCTCGCCGTCGTCGAATTCGCCTCCTCAGGTTCCACGTGATGAATGCTATAATAGCCTACCTGCCTTGGGGTGATAAGAAAGCAATCATTCCATCTGCCTACCGTTATTTCATTATCTCTCCCCCGTGCACTTACCCCGGGAGCGGCCACTCTTATCCGTTGCACCGACGATCAGCGAGCTTGCCTCTTAATAACGGTCGGGAAGGTAATTATGCAATTATGCGAAAGTAAAACTCGACGAATTAGCAACGAGAGGACGGAGTTGCGGTTTAGCAAATTTGGATATATTTCCAAAATAGCAACCAAGACTTACGGCGTAGAGATCGTTGTAATCTTATTTCGCGATTATCAAATTCCAAATGGCGATATCGCTTAAACGTGTAACATGTACGTTTACCATTAAATATGAAATTAGATTTAATTGGACAGCAAATGCAGCAAAATGTCAGAATATCTCACACTTGCGATGCAATTATCCAATCATTTCTATCGATCGTATTAATTATCGAAGAAGAGAATTATTACATTTCTGCTGTGCAAGATCCACCAATTCTCTGTTTTTAGCTAAAAAGTATTGTAATCTCGATTTAGATGTTTTCACTTCTCTTGGCTATTTGTGCAGAGGACTGTACTACGATCGATATACTATCACACCAAATGTATCATACCACTCGCAACGGGATCGATCCTAAACGTACCGAGTGACAGTTGTCTCACCTCCCTACAGTCCAAGAAGTTATCCATCATCGCGCGAGGTTATAACGGAAAAAGAAAATAATTATATCAAGAGCTTCTCCGGAGCTTCTCGTAAATTATATTAAAATTAATTGATAGGAATCCTTCTCTGTCTCTTTCTCGCCCGTTATTACGCATTTGATTGAAATATTTAATAAACCCAGCCGGGCCCGTTAGCACTACGACTGAATGTGTGTGTGATCGATCCTAATTGGATCTCGTGGCTTTAAATTGGTCTGTTCTCGGGGCCGATACAACGTAGCTATGTCCGCGAAGAACAATGGGCTTAATTTAATAGAATACGGTCCGATGTGGTTTAGGTCCGATCGTCCACTGGCGCGAATCGATTTAAACGGCGCCCATGTAACTATAATCCAATAGTAGATTACACGTCCGGTACATACACACAACGTACGATGCTTTCCGCGAGCTAATAATTCACTGTCACGCGTAATGTATCTCGCGCCGAACAAAGTGCCGCGCAATAAAACTAATATAGTAATATATTTCATAGTGTGGTATTTTGCGGAATAATTCACTCCTAAAACAGCCTCGCGCGCCATACGCCGGATCTCGCTCCTAAGGAACGTGGCACCTTTTATCGCGACACTTAAATGTAATATACGGTTCCATTAAGGAAACGATATTTTCGTTAATAAGTTTCACGACTTAATGAACTGAAAAACGCTACGATGCTATAAACAGCCGGCCGACTTGGGGAAACATTTTTATTTTTCGCGGCACGTATTTGTTACGGAGCGTAGATTACGTATGAGCGTTTTATGTCCACCGAGCACGCTAGTATCTAAGAGGCGATATGGAATCTAAATTGCAACAAAATACTTCAGACGTCTCTCCGCGGTTGCGTGCCCGCACGCATGCACGCACGCACGCACGTACACGTCGCCGGCGGCCGTGTGTTTGAGAATCTCAATCGGATAAATCGCGAATCCGTGTAATCTCCTGATAAGCAGATGCACGTAAGGTGTGTGTGTATATATCCCGCCGTAATCCCGTGCCGCGTGCATGGGGTGGTCGATGCGTGGCGATAACGGAGAGATATGACGAAGATCGCAGAAATGGGGTGCGGAGAGCGTTATCGCAACGCGAAAGTATCGCGCGACGAATTGACGACCGGAATAAAAGGAGAAGGCGTGCATTTATACATGTGTGCGTCATTTAATAAACTTTTGCATGGCTGGCGCGGTGGCGTGCCGTCGTTTCCTCCGACATAAATTCCGCGGCATGGAAAGGCAAAAAAAAAAAAAAAACCTCCCGCGGTGCAGAAGAATGTGTGTCGCGCGGGATGTGTGCGGATAATAATAGCGGCCCTCGCTCGCGCTTGCGTTAAGAAATCAAGGCGGCCTTCTTTAGGCGGCCGCGTGCGCTCCCGTGCTTCACGTGCGAGGAAAGTTATAAAGAGCGTGCCGGTGAATGTGTAACAACTTGTGTCCAGAAAATAAATCAAAAAATAATATCCCTCTGCGTCACATCAACCCATTTTTCATGCTGCCGCAGTCAATTGAGATTTATGGTGGGAGAGAGAGTTTAGTGATTTTTTTACATTAAAATCACAAGCGGAAGTAAACACTTGAGCGGGGGAGGCGATGCTCTTTTAACACCTGTCAAAATCAATCTACATAATCTCGTTTTACTTGCTTTATAGGACTATATAGTTGTACATTTTGTATCGCGAGACAAAGAAAAAAAATTACTGGCTAATATACAATTCTTTAATTAATAAATTCCGTTCGATAAAGTGAATCGCTCACGCACGTCGTGCACAGAAACCTCACGTGACGGTTAAAGATGAAAAAAAAAGTGCGCGTTCTTGCGCTTGAAATGCTCATTATAACGAAGGTTAATTACATTTACCGCTATTACGATGCTAAAGTGCCGACGTGTCGTTGCTGTTACACACGAGCGTGCGTGTATGCGCAAACCCGACCCAATAGGGTTGCTCGCCACTGAACCGATACGCACGTTTATCGGGCCGTAAGTTTTGATTATGCTCGCGTGCCGGGATGTCATTACGTGTCATCCCTCGTACCCTCCGTGGTAGATCCTCGGCGTTAATACATGGGCCTGGAACATATTCCCTTTCACACACCTGTTTCGCTTGCCCACGTACACGGGATGATCTAAAACACTCGGCTTTATTTACGTAAATTTGGCTCTCATCGTCTAGTACACGAATATCTACGACTGTTTTTATGTACGACGGCATGGGGTATGTTAGAATCACGACGCAATGCGATCTGATAATCATGGTAGTGATATATTCATAAGAGAGAGAGAGAGAGAACGTTTGTTTTTTGTTGAAAATCAAGATAAACAAATGAGCTTTCTGTGTGATTAATTTGACAAAATTTTAGGTGTCACATATTTAGTGTACTCGTTGCAAAATTGACAGGAGCAGTGGTGGAGCATTTATTTTATCAATATGAGGAATATTATATGACGTCGCATTTACTCCAATATCACAATTATTTTGATTAACTGCGCTTCAGCGCGAATAATATATGTGCGTGGTGTCTTTGTTTTATGAATAAATTAATCGCGGCTTGTTAGAGGTAGTAAAAATTCATATTTTTTACGGCACTTTATATATACTTTATTTCTCAGATAATATTAATATATATGTGAGTTTTTTTATGATTATCATTGTCAGATTCCTATTGACATCTTCGGTGTATCGCTTAAGCGAGGTGTTATACTAATAATTTATTGCATTCATTCTTAATTGAGACAAATAAATTGCCACTCTCCATGAAGGACCGTTGTATGACCGTGATTTTGTAAAGAAAGGATTATTAGAAAGATAGAGAGAAAAATTTCACTCAGGGCAAGAACATTTCAGGGAAGTTTTATTTATTATCCCTCACGAGGATGAGTGGATTAAGAACGTGACTTATAATTTTTCTTAGAATTGTAGAGAATAGAGTGATAAATTGAACTGCCGGTTACATATAGAGATAGATAGATACGTACGGAAATAGATAGATACACCAAATAAATATGAGTGGGAATAGAAATCGAATAAAAATCGTTGATTTTTTTAAATATAATCGTGCTCATTGCGGATTTTAAACGTTGAATATTATTCGAAATACAAGTACACAATGCAATTCGTGCCTGAGTTTCGCGAGCTCAGATTTGCGACCGAGGATTCGTTAAGTCGGGCTTTCTCGGGATATCGATCCTCGCGGGTGACGTGAAGAAAGTTAAATTTCTCAGAGGAGTGGCGGAAAACGCGAACGTCGGTCGGTCCCTAAGACGAAAGTATCGGAAGGGGGGTTGCGTCGGTCCCTGGCGTACGAAGCCGGCAAAACGAGTTCAAAATCCCTTCTGCCGAGCGAAACTTGACGCGAGCCGGACAAGGAGCGGACCGGTCGGCGCGACCAGCCAGAAAAGTTGAAATTATAAAAATTTCAGATTTTTCTGAGCGGTTGACACGTGACACGACGATTCATACTCAAACAGAGAAAATAAGAATCCCACCTGGGAGTTCGCGCGGCCGAGTTTCTCCCGTACTTTTCAGACTCTCGGAGATACGATACAAGTACAAAATTTCGGGATAAAATAACGCATGTTTCAGCATGCTCCTCGACGTATTTTTTTATTCTTTTTGTTTAAAAAATTATTTGTTGAAATTATTTAATTGTAGTTTTTAAGTATTCTCTTTTTTTTTATCTGTTACAATTTTCGAGGTTTTTTGTAAATTTGCAACAATTTTGTTATTGTTTTTCTGTTATGATTTTTAATTATTTTTTGTCATATTGACACATGTAATATTTTTTGCAGGACCTTCGTTTTGGGGTCTGATAAATCCGCAATGGTCCCTCTGTACGAAAGGAAGACGGCAGAGTCCAATCAACATCGAGCCGGACAAGTTACTTTTCGATCGTCACTTGAGACCGGTGCACGTCGACAAACACAGGGTAATATATTTAATCTTTTAGTTTACAAAATTGCGAAGTAATTTGAGTAGAGCAGGCCTTTAGGTTGCAAGCGTACAATAAAGTCAGAACCTCGTGAAGAAAATTACAATTTAAAACTTTTGCTTCGCTTCAGTTTACAATTGCGTTTTAAATCCAACAACTGTATTGGGCACGCAGTTTAAAAAAATGTATTTAATAAATGAAATGATAATAATTGAATATGAAAATCTTATTTAAAATACCAAGATCCGCTTTTATTAAAAAATATTACTTCTTATTTATTATGTTTTTCTTATTAGGTATTGTTCATTTCTTGATATAATAATAAGCTTATTATTAAAACTTTGTTTTAAAAATTTAATAAATTTGTCTGAAATGAAATGCTTAATTGTATATCTAATTATGTAATTAAGTAATGAATAACATACAAAATTAATTATTATATGAAACTTGATGCTAAAATATGCTTCAGTTTCAAATTGACATATGCAAGAAAGTTGTACATTACATTTCAATTTGAGATGCTGACTGGTTCATAAAATTTACAGTAGCTATTTCTACATTATTTATTCTAGTCTGCCAATTCTCGATAAATTAAGATTTAACGCAACAACATCGGGCACCACGTATATCATTGCGCGTTCGAGTATGATATCTCGGGGAAAAGGGTACGAAGAAGTAAATTCTGAAGTTCGGTCCCGTCCCATGTGCACGTCCACTTCAAATGAAGACGAAAGAGTCGTCTGATGGACGCTCGTTAGTCAAGCGCAGTACATACTGGGTGTCCCTCGGCGGGATGATTAAATTGCTCGGGTTTTTGCGTTTGGCGGACGGATAATGAGATACCTCTCATTGATATTAATGATTTCCAAACGCGGTCACTCATTATGACTCATGATACATTGTTTATTTCGGATACGTTTGAATATGTTGACTATCCTGTGTAATTACGTGTCACGCACTATTATGCATATTGCAATCGAGTTATTTCAGTCGCAAGATTGGTGTGTATAATATATATACATATATATGTATATATATATATATAAAGAGTACCATTTTATAATTAAAACAAGTCAGAATAAAATTATAAATGTACATGTATGATAATTATTTTCATTATTTGAAGCCTGGTGCACATTATCTCGAATAAAATGAAGTATAAATGGTATCGCAGCTAGAAAAATAAATGCAGTACACGTTAATGAAATTTCATAATTACACAATGCAACTCGATTCACGTACTGAATAAATATATGATTCTGTTTAACGTTAAATATAACAGCAATTTAGATTTTACATAATTGTATAGTTTTCATTGCAATATGTGCACGCTAAAATTACATACTTACCAAAATTTTTATTTAATGAAATGGAAGAGAATTATTACATTATATGATATATTTCTACTATGTCAAACATATAAAATTATATCATATTTTAGATCTTATAAAAAACATTTAGCGATTGATTTATATTGAAACGTGGCATAAACTCGGTAAGAATTTACATCTAGTTATTAAGTCGATATTTTAATATTAACGCCGCGAAACTAAATTAAAATTGGAACGTCGAGAATGATTCATTTGCTTCGAAGCATCTTTCGAAAAGCAAGGATAAAATCACGTTGGCTAGCATAAAGGTATTCCCAGAGCTGTCACGTGATAGTAATGGATTTGGAATTCACTGGCGAGAGGGCTGCTCCATTTTTCACTGGCCGAGTTTGTTGATTCGATAATAAAGCCATTAATTACGAGGCCACCTATTTAACGCTGATTTCCACTCCATCAGTGAGGATGCCTCGAAGAGCTTCGGTGAGCGTTAATTTTCCATTAAGAAAACATTTATTCATTATACCACTCGTCTACTCTCGAATTCGCTTAGCTCGATTTGCCGGTAGTGATCTCTAATAGTTTTTTAACGGAATGAAAGTATGCATCCAAATAAGAGAATTTTAGAAAAGATACGTACTTAAGAGGAAAACGTTTATTATTTTTTTATTATAGAGACTCTATTATATTCCTTACAAACATATTCGTTATTTTGAATTTTCGCCTATCTGCATGTACAAGTGACTCATGCATGCAGTATGAGCGCATTGAAGAATATATTGAGGGGTCGAAAGCCGTTTATAAATGCATGAACGAAAAGTCTCTGTGAACTTTCGATATAGAAGAAGTATGAACTTTCGATGTAGAATGGAAGAACTTGTAACGCGCGCGTTGCTCGATTTACATCTCCATTTATATTCTCATTCATATCTTTTTGCTTTTGGGATACGACTCTATAATTCGAATTTTATAGAGAGCGAATAAAAAAAAAAGTTGCGGAACGTACACGTGGACGTTGGAATTGTTGGAGATTTGACGGTGGAGGGAAATGAAACGCTCGTTACTTGTTTAAAGCATCATCGCACTTTATTATTCACGTCAAAATAGCGCGTATTACTTTTTTCGATAGCCGGCTCCCCGACTTGTTTTACAAAAAAATCATACATATTTTGTGCGAAAAAGGGAAATAACTTTGATAATAAGCAGACTCTTTTACAAAAATCAATAAACTCGCAACATATTCTGTCGTAAATTTCCTCATTACCACTTCCATTTCTATCCATTTACGTCGCCTTCGTTCGTCGTATAACTCTGTTCAGTCCTGTCGATTCTGTGTACTGCGTAACGTTCCTACCGAGATATTTCTATCGCGCCACCGAAGCGTTATATGGTCACCTCTTTCCTCCCCGTGTTCAATGTAAGCCCCCACCATTTTCCACGGGACATGCACCGCGCGCGGCTGGCATGGGTCGCGGTCTCGGGGCGTTATTCCTCAGAAAAGCGAACATGAAAAATGCCCGAATACCGTGACAATGCCTTCTCTCGGATACGGGTTCCGGCCGTCCGTATTTCGCCCGTCTCCTCATGCGAGACGCTGACCGAAAACTCCCGCGCGACGATATTGCCCGCGAAGGGACACAATAAATACGGCACGTTCGTGACAATAACTCTTTTGTACCAGATGCAAGCGACCAGAACTGGCTCGCGACGAAGATATTATTGCGACGTCGGTGTCCTCTCGATATATATATATATGTATATGCCGGCGCCTTTTATCGCGTTTCGTTGCGTCACACGGGCGTGCAAGGTAAATACGCGCCTGTGTATCTCTTATAATTTTTATCGCTTCCGATAAATGTCGCCTAAAAATAAAACACGACAAGTACAGAACCGTTCCGCGTTTATGCGCAAAACGACACTGCGGAAAGTTTAATAGAAAATTTGCGGGAGGCAAGTACGACGATGGATATCCGCGAACCAACGAATTTCATATGGGAAACTTTATCACTTTTCTTTTCCTTGGCTTCGCTTTCACATTACGCGTTTCGCTTATTTCTTCTTCGACTTTATCAGCGCGTTCTGGCTTATACGTTCGTACCGTGCGTTATTCAGCGCAACCAGCTATTTGTCCACCCACCGCGGAAGTCGTAGTAGATATGATATCTATTTCGCATCCTGTTCCTGTTTCCCTCTTCCCCCCTCCCCTCCCCCCTCCTCCTCCTCCTCCCACCGCTGACGGAAGAGAAGAGAAAAGGCAGAAAAGTGCGCATTCTTCGACTTCGCCGAGCGCAGACGGAGACCACAAAGTGGTCTTCCGCGGAAATGCACGTGAAAAGGTTTAAACGCGCGAGGTATCGTTCGCCCTGTCGTCCTCGCCGTCGTTTCCTTCTCACCCTCTCACGATCTCGCTTCCATTGCTCCTTTCGCCACCGCCCTTCTCATCGTAGAGTCAATCTTTTCCACGTCGCCGTCAGTAGCCGCGTTTTCACGAGCTGTGCGAGCGCGAGCTACATCGTCACCGGATGCATTCCGCCGCGCTTTGAAACGACCCACGAACGGGACTCTTCATTGTTTGCCTACCCTTCACAGCAAGCGACTTCCTCCGTTCCTCGTGTATGTGTGTGTGTTTGTGCGCGCGCGCGCGCGCGCGATAGGAAGCGCTAAAGAGAGTTCTCTCAAGTATCCTCCTACCTCTCTTGCCGCGCTGTTAACCGCGTCGTCGCCGCCGTGCCGACCCTCGCCTCTTTCATTGAAACAAGCGGCGTGAAACCGCCGAGAAATCACATGCGGGGGCAAGCACACGAGGCGCAAAGTTTTTGAAAGTTTCATTTCAAGCAGGAATCAAGGGAGTCGAGGAAAAAAAGAATTGAATTAGTAGCGCGAGATAAAACGGAAATTTAAAGCGGAAAGAGAAGATTATACGTGCAATAAATACACCCACGCACGTACACGCATATCATATTGTTTTAATGATTTTTCTCTTTTTCTCGGAGAGATCGAGCGAAAGTTTCTCGCGAGAGTGAGATTCAGATCCTACTCTCGATTTGTCGGAAGTGCGCGAAAGGGCGAGATGAAACTGCGGGATCCGTGCGACGGAAACCGCAGTGACGTCACACCTGGTCCCTTCTGGTCCCGCTATTTAAACGCGGTCTCCGGCCGTTTCATAGCCGACGCCAACCGACCGACCGACCGACCAACCAACCAACGAACCCCCCGTTGGTACGACGAAGTCATGCGAGACCGGTGGGAGCCGGGGGAGGGAGGGGACCTCGTGAATTTATACGCCGTTTAACCCGGTTAAAACTTTGGCACTTAAATTAAACAATAGAACGAACCGCGCGCCCCAACACCTCCTGGAGTCGAACGTACGTCTTCGGCTCAGCGGAGCTTGCTCTGCAGCCGTTTCATCTCTCTTCCTTTCCCCCCTCTCTCTTTCGCCCAGCGCCCGTTCGTGGCCAGTTCACCCGCGAAAACGTCTATAGATCGCTTCACAGTACGGTAGCAGACGTAGATACGGCAGATACCATAATTTTCCTATAGAAACTCACGTTTCCGGCGAAACCTAATTCTCTTCGGTTCCCTTCTCACCGTTGTTCCATCTGCTGCAATTCGGGTAATCTCGTAAAAAGGATTTTGGGGTTTGGGATCATCGATATTTTATTCCAAGATCGTAGACCGGTTAGATTTTGATGGAAATTGATGTGACGTATCAAAATGTACAGAACAGTGAGAGATAGTAAAAAAATTATTTAAAGCATATATTGATAACAAAAATTTTAATTATTTTAACAATTATATAGTTAACTAATCAACTTGCGGTGTTGCTTGAAATTGTGGCTACACAACAGATTCTAATTATGACGAAGAAATTAATTTCCGATAAAATTTTTACAAGCAATTCAAAAGAGAGGTAATTAAGGTAATCCAGAAATTTTGTAAAGTAAGATTGAGCCATTCTATATATCGGCGCTACTTTCCCGGGCCGTCGTAATTTTATTGCAACAAGTGATCGAGTAGATTCCGATCGGAACGGCAGCGAGCCTTTACGAGCTACTTCTCTATCTCTGGCGCGCACTAAAGCCGCCCGCTAACGGCCCGTCGATACCACAGTACGTTTCTTCGCACGAACAATTCCCTCGCGAAACTGGCGAATTGTATGTGTGTATATCCGCGGACTTCGCTATAATCGAAGCTGTAACGAGCGCGTTCTCTTACGTCGCGCTGGAATTGCCAATTCCCGGACCGTGCCTCTGTGGCCGGCGCGCCATAATTGAAGCGGCACGTTTCGATAAACTCGATCGCAGAACGGTGTAAGAAACTGTCGCGCGGCACACGAAACGACGTTAACCGTCCTATAAACAGAGAGCGGACTGTCGGTTAACCGTGCGGAAAAGGGCCACGCGAGCGAGAGGAAACCTTTCGCATTCCGAGTACCAAGAGAGGGATAGGAGGGAGGGGGGGGGGGGGAGCGAGGATGTACGTGAGTCGCGTGCAGGGTCGATTCCGGTGGCCGCTCGATTCGTGTTAATTACCAGACAATGTTGGACTTCGTAACCGGCTTTTGGAAGGTCTTTCGTGGCGCTAATCCTCCGCCACTGCCTTGATTCCCGTTTCACGCGAAAGCTGGATTCCGCTGGTGTACGGGCTGATAGTACCTAATTCTGATCGGGATTTGCCCTTTCTTTTTTAGCGCGCAGTCCGGTCCGTACGACCAAAGTCCGTCCGTTTCTACTGCGGCCTGCGATCTCGAATGAAGATCACATCGGGATAGCTTGAAGGGGTCAGACATAACGTGGCCTGCCAGGCCGCGTATTATACAACTAAAGCCATTTTTCATAGTTCCCGAATTCCCTAGAGCGTAATCGCGAAATTGCAGCCCGTATGGAAAACGGATTTAGCGAGTTTCGGCAATCTCGTAAACACTCCGCGAGAACTAGATTTTACATCAGGGGGTCTGGCGCGCTCTTAACTAAGCACTACCCCCAACCTCTTCCCGCGAAACTCGATTATTCTCACGACTTCTCCCAACCGGCATCCCCATTACCCGAAAAAGGGAGTCGTCGGTATAAGGCCGGTATTAATCGTGAAGCATCGCCGCGCCGCGAAGTCGATGAACTTTAAGAAGATTTGGCGCCACGCGCCTTCTTATATCTCGATGTCTCCCCCCCCTCCCCCGTTTTCCCTCCCGCCATTTCCTCCCCAACATCGCTCGTGAATTCTGCAGCTCCTGTGGGAACAAAATGGGAGTGGATTCTACGGCAGCCGGCCAGAATGCGCAATGACGATTGTTCGGACCGTGGCGGACGACTTTGCGGAACGACCGGCAAGAGGGAAAGCTCACGAGGTGAAGAGGGGGGAGCGTAGAGCTGGAAGATGATCCACCCCTCGGCCGAACTTTGAGTTTCGTCGAAAGAAGGGCGGCTTTTGTGCGCCCGTTCGAGATCGCGCGGAACTATCGTGTTCCGCTGCGAGTCTTCCTTCCGGTCTCTCACCAAGTCGCCTCCATTGATCCAAGTTCAGAGGCGCCTGGTACCAGAGAAAAAGGAATTCGAGCTGGCGAAAAAGACGAAGGGGGCGGACGAATTATTCCACTGCGGCCGGAGGGGTGGAAATCTATCGCGAAATAATGAGTTATGCGCCATTGACTCTCCTCTACGCGCCGGGAGAAAGTTGCGCCGCCTGTTCGCGTTCATTTCTCTCTGTCATCGCGGGGGAGAGCCGCCGTTCTCTCCCATATCTAAATGAATTCTGGAGGAAACAGCGACGAAGGAATTTTCCAAGTGAAAGTAATGGTCGAGATTGCTTAAACTTAGACAGGGCTATGCGTTGATTGGAATTTTCGCATCGCGATACGAAGTTATTGTAACTGGTTTGTTATATCTAAATGATTTACCATTTTACTAAATTGTGTCTTGAAAAAAAAAATGACGTTAAAAGATTCTTAAAGATTACTTTTACATGTAACGAAATATTGGCTTCTGCCATCTTTTACCGATTTATTAGAGAAATTCAATTTTAAAAAGATACTATACTAATGTAATAAATTTCACGAAGGAAAATCGCTGTGCGCGGAAGACGAGAGGTTTAGAGCATCGAAAGGAGGTCAGGCGGGCCAAAAATCTATTGCAAAATAATAAGTTATCTCCCGACGACTTTTGCCGACGTGTCTTCCGCGGCTGGCTTCTCCCCGAGGTTACCTCATTATTTCTAACTGATGACGCCATAATTCAGGTTCTCGGCGACGTACAAGAAAATGGACTTCCCCGGCCTCGTCTTGCACTTTGCCGAGCTCCTGTGCGACATGGCACCGTGTCTGGTTTTGCTATTCCATCCAATTAAATGCCTAATCAATTATCCTACGAACGACGAGTTACCACCCTTTCTTGTAGACATCTTTGCAACCGCGCTCTTATGCAGCTCATTACGATAAGGCATGCGAATCTCTCATTGTTTGTGAATCTCCTTCTAAAGTGCAGTCGAATTAGTGTTAAAAACCTTTCACGTTACTACCGACAAAAGTCTGACTTACGAATAAAAAGATATTCATGTCAGACGTAACTATAAATTAATATAGTATACAACTAATATATTAAATATCGTTAGACTTTATTATTCTATGATTTAATTTTTTTTAATTTATCACAATTTATTACGTTTATTATTCTTTGTTGGTATTACTCGAGAAAGTACGAACAAATTTTGTGTGTACATAGCAAACTTTATTTCCATTTTCGGCATCCATCAATTAATGCAATTAGACTTCTGTCTGAATGAATCTATTTAATTGCATTCTGCTCACCAAGTTTATTATTGGTACTAACAAACTTCAATCAATTTTGCTTTCAGATTTCCGGACACTTACATAATACTGGGCAATTCCTGGTATTTAGAGCAGACAGAGAGGCGAAGATACGGGTTAATATAACGGGTGGCCCGCTCGCCTATCACTACCAGTTCGAAGAGATATATATTCACTACGGAATGGACGACGGTCATGGCTCTGAGCATCGTATTAATAACTATGCTTTTCCTGCTGAAGTGAGTAGCACAAACAATATAAAAGATATTTGGACCGCTTAGTACCATAATCTGCTTATATTTGAATTAATGACTTGAATTATAAAATAAAATCATTAATAAAATCTGCATTTTTATAAAAGTGCTAAGTAATTGTGTGATTAAATGTATTAATTAATTTTAACAGAAAAATTGGCGTTTTATAATTTTTAAATATTTAATTCGATATAAAACATAAAATTGATGTTTCGTAGCAATCTCAGAGATATCCATTATATTTTTTACAAAGCCGAATACATTGATTATTCCTTTCCTTAAATCCCACGGGGAAGGGATTAAAGAGGTTAATAATAAAAAGGAAAAGAGAAACCATTTTCGGATTGTGAGCGAAACGAACTGCAGCTTCACGACGCCTATGCAAAAGTGTTTGCATTTTTTAAACGACGGATAGATACCATTCGAAATAGGACAGAATATATTACGAACAGTTTGAACGTTAATTTTAAAGCGATGCATTTTTTCAATGTCCATATCACTCGTAATGAATTCTCTTTTCCTTTGGAGAAGCCTATGGAATAGAATTGCGCAAAGAGATATATTCTGAAATTGAAACATATATAAAAAAACGTTTGAAATAATCGTTACATCGAAATGCTAATTGAATAATCTGTACTTTAAAACAGTACATGTAACAATTGAATCCAAAATTAGCGTTATTCAATTTGTAATTAAGACGTTTCTTAAGATATAAAATTTTGTTAAAGAAATTGCAAAGATGCATTGATTTTCATAAAAAGAATAAGCACTTTTCGCGACACAAAGTTGGTGAAGTAGAAAACTTTAAGATTTGAGAAATATCACACGCTTGTAAGTTCACGCAGTTGTCCACGTTATTAACTAATTATAGTTTATTCTCTACGGCTTTACGAGAGTAAAGCGATACTTACAACTGCAATCCCGGGTTTTTGGTTACGGCCACCACAAACGCGCGGTACAGACAATCGTGAAATTCTAATCACGCCATTATCCTAGCAATCGCTTTACAAAGCGACAAATAATTAGAATTATCATGTAATTTGCAGTTTGCCAATTAATTATAACCGCAATGCAGTCGGCGACCGCCTCTGTGACACGGGCACGTGGCGCTCCTGGCCCTCTCGTAAAATTCTACATATTGGCGTACGTGATTTTATTCGCGAATGAACTGTACGTAGAATCATTGCCGTAAAATGAGAGCGGAGGATGACCTGGGAATGACGATATAATTAATTGAAATTAATTACGTGCCGGCAACGTAATGAGACAAATTAAACATTCGATAAACGGGACATGACGGCGGCCCAATTAACTGTGACCTGTTTATTTCTCTCGGAAGCAGTCGATATTAACCTCTTCTTCCTCCTTGTTTTCAATTTTCTTTTAAATCCACAAAACGATACCGCAATTAGCTATCATTGATAAGCTCATAACCCGAACAATGGAATCAATGATGACTTTGTTACTATTTTTGGCTTAGATCGCAACAGTATATAATAATAATAATAATAATAATAACACCTTTATTAAGCATAATTGTTTTTTTATTGACGACATTAGATAATAATTTTACATTAATCAATATACAGAGAAAATAATGCCTATGCTGCAAGTAAGGAACATCAAAGCGATTGATGAGGCTGCAGCTAAGTGATGTCTCTTATCTGATTATTACATAAGCATGTAACTAATATAGTTTGAATGTAATAACTACAAAATAAATATATAAAATATAGAAAGATATATTAAGATAATAAAAAAGGATAAGAATTTTAAGACCTAATTTATTATTGTAAATGCAAAATAAAACAAGATATAATTACACCCAATTAATAAATAACATATATATATGTATATATATTAAAAGATAAGAATACATATAGTATAACACTCAAAGCATATATGTATGTGGAAATATGAATTAAGGCATGATGTCATATACCATTTATAATAATTGATATATGCCAATTGTAATACAAATACATTATAATATAATTGTATGACGAAGACAATATAACTATTGAATGTGATTACAATGTTAATAAATTATAACACAGTAAATAAAGCCCTAGCTTAATAAATAAACATATATATAAAATATAGCCGATATAATACAATATAACGTTATATGTTAATTAAAGAGATATACAGTGCAATAATTAAAACAATTAAAGATATTGATTAAGACATCGGATAACGTAATTATACAAGTAGATTAGAATATAATTATGTTTTTAAAAATATAAAGAAAAGATGTACAAATACATACCAAATTTTGTTTTGTTTGTGTAATAACAAAACAGATAAAGCAATGATAATGCAGTGCAATGTATTCAATTACAGCTGATCTAAAGGAAGAAAAAGATGATAGACAGCGTATCAAAAATAGAAGTGCATTATCATCATTTCCTGATGCAGAACGCTTTGTAATTTTAATATAAGTATGATTGAAGATGACAGGAGAAGTTGACATTGATGATGAATATCTGAAGGCAAATTAGATTGAAAATCCAGGTTGAAATGTAATTCATGGAGATACGTAGGAATATTTAAGTGAAGAATCCTGTAAATCAAATTTTATCAATACAGCAAATACGGGTAATGAAACATTGATAATATTTAATCATTCGTAGAATTGAAAAGAAAAATTACAATATATTCTAATGTTTTGTTAACTTTTTTAAGACAGAATTGTCACAAATACGATTGTGGAAGATCTATTCGAAAATTTTTTAAACCCGCTTCATGAAAAAAATTGATATGTGAAGAAAATAGGGACATCGGACGGGAAAAAATAAAAGTAAATTGTGTGATATTCTTTGAAAGATAAATTGCAATGGAAAAAATTCGCAGCGGGATGCAGCCGAACGGATTCCACACAAGCGGTATTACCAAGTCTGCTAAAAAATTAAACTTCCGAAAGCGCGCGAGCGCGGTTGAATCGGCGGAAATGCAATATCGATTAGTACTTCTCGTAAATACAGGTCGAAGGATACTTCTCCATCCTTTTTTCTTAATGACGAAAAAGGGCAGATTAATGAATCTGTGCAACCAGAGGTAATTATCGAGAATCGATAATCAAGAAGTCTAAATGCATTTGTAGGATGTCGAATCAATGATACGACCAACACGGATTTCTCATTTATTAAACCTCGGTGTACGTAAAATTTAATATGCCAATAATAATTTCCTCATCGTAAATCCTCTTAGATAGTGGTAATGAGTTAAAAGCCACGATTATTTAATTCAAGTATCGCAAATACTGTTAAATAAACGAACCATTAAATAATAATAAAGTTCTTATTTATAGCTTATTATATTATAATTTAAAAAATTAAAATTTATTTATGAAGGAACTATTATCAATTCAAAAATTGTTAATGAGATAATTAACGTACATGTAAAGTATGTTAATTATCTCATAAATTATTAAAAAAGAATGATTTTATCTAATAATTTATAATTGCAATTGTTTTTTCCTTCTTTTATTGTCTGAAATTGATGTATATTTAATCGAGGATTTAATACTGATTAGTCTCATGGTGTTATATATAATTAATATAATTTATTTTTAATTATTTATTACTTCAAGGATTGATTCGAAACCAAGTACGATCTTGCTTAATGCAGCATTTTATAATATACAGAATTCAATTTACAGAAATTCTGATAAAAGTAGCTCTCTTCTATATACAATGGCATGATAAATGAAATAAATAGAAACAAAAGCACAATAAATGAAATAAAATCTTTATGAAATTAGGGCATAAACTATTTATCGAATAATATTTTGAAAGAAGAACATTTCTCTTACATTTATTCTCAGCAAAATAATGTTACGAAGGAATAATTTTTAAGACTTTTTGAACTACTTTATAACATCGATAAAGCTTTATTTAGAGATAAAATCCATTTCTCCAATTTGATTCAAAAGCATGATATATAAGATACGGGGAAAATTCAGAGAATATCGATCTCATACATTCTTTCGGATGTGTGCGTGTGATGTCAGGCGCGATACATGAATGGAAGAATGTTGAATACCATCTAGCTCAGGACACGAGGAATTTAGATATGCAGTTTCCGAGTTTTAGGAGTGTATTTTTATTTCGACGTGCACAGGCATCCGAATACATAGTTTTCATCTTGATGCACCAAGCATAGATTTTCCAACAAATCACATGCTAAGGAAAAAGCTCGTGGTAGGGCGCGTACGTATAAATCGCAATTTTTTCCTTTTCTCCGTATCTGTTAAAATTTGATACGTCATAGTTTAATGTACTAAGAGAAAAGGGGGTTAAGTTATGAACGCATCGTTGTTTAGCAAGACGCCAGGAAAAGCGCCAAATGCGGCTGGCTGGCCATTATATCCTTGCGTCCTCGGTGAGGAACGGGCTTTCAATGGCATCGTGAATCAAAGCCAGTCATTTACCATCGCACGGTCTACCACCCCCTTCGTCTAGCTCACGCCGCTTCTCTGTATAGGACATCGACTATGTGAGAACGTACGTGAATTAATTTGGTAGCTGCAAGAAGGGTAGATTCGGTGTACTTTTCCGCTTGCCAAATCGATCTCAGTTGAAGAAGAGTTGGTCGCATTTTTTTTTACCAAGTTAAAGAAAAAAACATTAATATAAACATAGAGTTTATTTTTCTATTCGATATGAGAGAAAAGAGGAACTTTTAGAGTAGGTAATCTTATTTCATAAAACTATCTCGTAGCCAAGTGCAGTATTTTTTAATTAATACAAGGCACATTCATTAGGCACTCCAGAGCTATAACACCGAATTCAGGAGTCTAGGGGATAGTCGGGAAGGTGCGAATGTTAGGTAGATAAATATAACACACGATAATCGCGCGGCATATAACATTATAGTCAATAAAGAGAGCATAACATGTTTATTGATCATTAATTCAGTACCCCCGGCGGAGAGAGCAAACACAATTACATTCGGCACCGGTACATACGGTGCATTATGCTAGCTATGTGTATATAATGCCGTGTTCAATAGAATGCTTGTGTGCTTGATGACAAAAGTTACCCGCTCAATTTAGAAAGAGATCGCTTTCATTGAAAGCACATTGGCACGTATGAACCAAACGCTACAAAATTAACTCGAATGTCGAATCTCGGCCGTCGAATCGTCGTCCCTCGCGATTATGAAATCGAAATTTCGGGCAAAATCGCAATTTATAATGCGTCGGCGTAACTCGGCCCAGAGTGCATATCTGCATGTAGATATCTTTTTCATTATAAGTTTTACTCTTTAGCTCGTTCACGACTATCGCAAGGAAATCAACATTTTTTACTGATGGTCCATCAGGCAAGAGCCAACAGCTACGTGCGCGGCTATACGCGCACCGCACAAGCACGTTACACGATTTGCATTCAAATGTAACAGTGGCGTCGTTAGCGGCAACGGCGCGTTAAAAAGCCGGGCGATTAATCAGCGGCGGTGAAGGGCTCCGCATAGTTCCGTGGCGTCAAAGGGACACGAATAATTCAAGCTGCTGCGACGACGACGACGACAACGGCATCTTGGTCGCGTAAACACTTGGCGGCAAGGCGGGAGGGAAGGAGGGGGAGAGGGTGGTTCGCTGGATCATGGTTAGGCGTTGGCGGTGTGCATAATGAAATCTGCATTAATACGTATGCTCAGAAAGCCCAGTGGGTGGGAAGATCCGGCGGTCATGTACGCGCGGGGGAGGTGGTCTGGCGGTTTAGTACGGTGGTTAGCTGCCGAAGGAAAGGGAAGGGGGGGTGGGGGCGAGCGTCGGTTTGGGGAGGAAGGCACGGTTTGAAAGCCCTAGCTCCGGGAGGACAAGGGGATTCCAAGAGCCACGACACTCGAGCGAGTCTGACCCATTACCAGCGTGTTTGAGGGACGAGCCGCTTTGATGCCGAAAGCCTACTCGAGGAGCAGCTGATGGAGTGCCTCAAGTGCGCGCTCCTCGAATGGGGTCCGTCTCTCTCTCTCTCTCTCTCTCTCTCTCTGTTTCTCCCTCGCGTCGCGAAACTGATGTCCACGGTGTACCGCTATCCACTCGGTAGACAGGCCCCTGTCGAGACCGTTCGCGAATTTATGGCCGCTGTGCCCGGCCAAATTGGGCGAACCGCGCGCGTTGCGTGTTATTGTCCGCCATCGATCACGTCGCCGTAAGAAACGTCGGTGCGATATTTTACTCAATAGCGTCTTTGAGATATCGAGTCAGGAATGATTTACTCGGGGAATGCAATGCAACGAATAGATCTACGAACATAAATAATACTCTATAGCTTTAGAGAACCATCAATAGAGTAAATATTGGGAAAGAGGAACTTCTCTATAATGTCTGGAAGATTATAATAGAAAGCAAATCTTTCAATGTAACGGTAATTTCGATCCTACAAGGAAAATATTGCAACTTGTAATTATTGTTTTTGTATGACCTAAATTTAAGCTTCGCTCTCGTTTTCTCTTGATGAAGAAAATAATTAAAACTTTATACTGTACGATAATTTGTTGATTAAAAGTTTCCAATGTTGATTAAATTACATCTATGTAGATAAATGACAAAATATAGCGGCGTTGTTTTCGGCAAATAAATGTTTCGCCTTTTAGAGAAACGTCAAGAGATTTTATCATGTTTAATTGATATTAATATTTAAAAATCTAATTAGCAAATAGGCTACGAAATAAGTTTCATGATATCTAATTAGTGATAAATCAAAATGTTAAAACGTGATTTTTGCAATATGATTGTACGACGTTATCTCTGTCTTTCTTTTGACTTTTCTCTTATTTTTTTTTTGTAAGAAAACTTGTTTTACAATTTATTATTTTCTGCAGTTTTAATTTAAGTATATAATTAATCGGCCGATTAATTTCGGCATCAAAACCGAAACAGAACGGTCGCAGTGCAAATGCGACGTAGGATACCGAGGGTCCTTTTGATAGGAACGGCGCTCTGACAGCCGGTATACCCACTAATGGTCAAACAACGTGGCACGGGATTCAAGTGCTATGATTATGCCACCAGAGCGTACACAAATTGACAGGCATAATTGGTTTAATTTCTGCATGGCGTCCAGGCTGTGGAACGCGGCCGTTCGAAATTGTCTGGAAGGACGCTAATACCTTAAAGCCACCCATCGCATATCAGTGCACTTCATGGCACAAATAGACCTTGCCAAGATGACGAAATTTCGTCATATGTTATTTTACGTTTAATATTAATAATTAATTAATGATCGTTATTCATAAATCTATAAATAAAGCTTCTTCACGTGAAATTTGTACGAATATTTTATACAATAAATTAGAACAATAAATTAAAACAACAGAGATGTTAATAATCTCCATATAATTATTTGTCGTGTTTGTATGCATTGTTGTGTCATTATATCTATACATTTCGCGGTAACAATACATTTTAGGAGCTCAATCTGTTAATTTTTCAGCTTTGTCATTAAGTTTACAGCGAAACACTTTTTAGAGGGGAACGTGGCTGCGGGTCGCGAGCGCGTATTAAACGTATGGTGGAATAAAGGGAAATCCGAAATGGTAGCGCGTATATTCATTTAATTATTCTGTGCGGCGCTTTAACCAGTCGAGAGGGCCTAGCGCGCGTTTCCGTAATTGTAGTGGTCGTTTATAGTTGAACGACCCTCGTCGCGTCGCGATTGTGTGTTGTCACGAGCGCCTCCCTTACTTCCGGTTTGTGCTAAAAGGTTACCGGCGTCGGGGTCGGAGGAGAGGGTGCAGTGCTCTTGTCTTTTTTTTTTCACACGTAAAGCCCTTCATCGTTCCTGCCATCGTGACTCTCGGCGGGACGCCGCATTTCGACGTCTACTTGAACGTCATCAAAGTTTTACAACGCGACCGGTGTTACATGTATATCAAGAGTGTACCTTTTTAGCTCCGCTGAAATAAATTAATAATCGCGATATCGATCCGAGTTAATTGGATCGTAAAATGATGTAACGTGGTACGAATGGTTTGCTCCGCGCGTAGCTTCGGAAACTTATTAATTAATTTTATGTTTATGTACCGCATTATTATACGCGCATACATGATGTAATGATAATATTTTTTATTTTATTTATAAAATATAAAAATTATACATATATCTATTGTTTCGATCTTATTTGTAAATTTTTCGTTGTTGAAATGTGATATAATTGAAATGAAAACTGCCGATAAGCAACACGGTGACTACCGGCCATTGTCGCGAGTGCTATTCATACAATGTCTGATGGAAAATTGGAATATTGTAGAAAACGTTTTCCTCCGTTGACGCGGGTTGACGTGAAAATGTGACAGTCAAAAGCCCTGGACAAACAGAGATAGACGATAATCCGGGCGTCGCAAAGAAAGGTTTTTTTTACACGCCGTGGGGGGTTAACCGTATTAACGACGCTAAAACGTAATTAGCAATAATTTGAAAGTATAATCGCCGCATTCAATTAACCGCCGACGCGATATAACGGACGTATCCGTAGGGCGACGGTAACGCTCGGACGGTAATGGAGCACTTGGCGGTTTTTCAAGCAAAATGACGCAAGACGCATCTACATATGAATAGTAGAAATTCTCAGGACGGCCCCGTGTGTACACGTATACGTATACACACGCATCTGCATATTAATGCACGCGTATCCCGGCGCGTGTATTGTCACGTCGTTGTGCCTGTATAGGCATTTCTGTGTCTGTGCAGCCGGCACTCGTGGGTTAATATAGAGCCGCCGCGCCGGGTGGAAGGGTCGGTGAGGGGAGGAGGGTAGGTGGCAGCGCGGCATTACAGCTGTATATCTATCACAGTAGAATAGCGCATTGTGCCAGAAATCGTGATGGCATGCCCATAGGCCGCAAGAACGCCATAAGCGCACCCCCTAATGCGTGAATTATCCTTGATGCACACGTTCTCGCGTATCTGAGGGGAGAAAAAAAAGACTCGAGTAATGACGCAACGTGAGATCGCAACGGGAGCGGTAATCTTGCGCCGAGCAGCAGAAGCGATCTGTTTGTCGCATCATTTTTATGGAGGTCGGCATAGGTATATTTTTTTACTTATAATAAAAGAATGTAGGAAATATATTCGAATATACGAAACACATCGAAATGATTGATGTGACGAAAAATCAAAGTACAAATTAAATATATGCAAAATGACAATGAATATGTAAAAGGCATGAATTTTTATTGATGATTTAGTTCACCTATATTCAATTCACCAACTCAATTTACGAGACTCAGGATTTCCAGAGAAAGATTTATTATTATTATTATTATTATTATTATTATTATTTAATCCACCTAATATCAAACTACGATTATTTTATTCATAACGTACGATGTCTCGTCCATTTCCTGACAATCCATTTATTTTTCACGTTAATGAAAAAATTCGCAAACGTGTAAGCTCAAACTGAAGAAAATCAAACTTTGAAGAGACTCTCAAACGTTTCGGTACTCATTTTGCTTTGATATGATTTCATCGCTTTTCGGTTCGGGGAATATTGGATTTTTCAATTATGACGGCAACACGACATGCTGTCCTTGTTAAGTTCATCGGAGCAGATTTTAATCTACCTGTTTTATTGGTTATGGTTTATTTGCTTACGGCTAATCGTTTATTACGTTCTGCTGCACGTACTGCAGGATTAAATTGTACATAATATGAAGCTTAAATCTTCTATAATTGTAATTACGATTCAGAGAATCGTAGCGAAAAATTGAGAGTCAAAAAGTTCACTTTATTTTCGACCTTTGATTTGTTGGACGGATTATATTTGACAGCGTATTATAATTCTGCATGTAGCAACATCCTGTTTCGAAATATTGTTTTAAATCCTCAATTACAACGCACTTACAAATCCCGATTTTTATTATCATTTTCTTGATCATCATGCTTCTATCTCAATTTAAGATTAGTGAAAAAAATCAACTTTAAATTTGATAGAGATATTTTATAACTGTTCAACGAGCGTAGCTCGTATAAACCTTACCTATCTCGAGGTGCCGATTTTTCAGTTTAGTACGCTCACCCTCTCGCGATTGCACTCGCTGATTTCACACTTGATGCACCCAACGAATGAACCGCGCATATCGAATATTCATATCGGTCGTGACTCGCAGAGCGTTATCACACCTGCTCCCAAAGTAGAGGCACAGCGCTGAAAGAACGCGTATAACGCTATGAATACGAGAGCGTATCAATTAAGGAAGGAATAGATTTATTTTTTACCCCTGTGATTTGATTTTGGTAGCTGTAACTTTAGTAGGTTTTTTTTCGCTTTTTTGGCATACAAATAAGCAATAATGATAAGATAGAGATTTATATACATGTTTGATGTAGTTAATACGGAAACGGGCTACTTGTGAGAGCGAAGGCGTTAGGGGATACTGTTTGTAATCAGATCCGGACAAAGTTTGCATACGAGACAATTTCGTGTGTCCAGTCGGGGGAGTTGCATTGCAACTGCAAGATAGCCTCGTAGGTCTAGGCCAATAGGTTAACTAGTGTCGTCGGATCAGTTGCAATTACTGCTTACCGTTATGCCATTATGTGCATAATATCGTGTCGAACTATTGCAACATAAAATAAATTGAACATTTCGCAATCACGGTTGCCAGACTTAGACTAGTCGTTGAAAATCAGTGGCTGCTCTGCTGAAGATCAATTTTATTACTATTCAAATAAACTCTTTAAAAAATATCAGATTTGGCTCTACCAGAATGAAAAAAAAAAATCTTTATTATGACGAAGATAGATTTCTGCTGTTTAAATTATTTATTTTCTTGCACTGCTCTTTACAAAAAAAGTTATTAAAATTTTAGAGAAGTTAACCAAAGATTTTTCTATTGGGGAACTGGAGATTTGTCTACTTGCTTTTTTACTTGAAAATAATTTAAGCTATAAGCATTTTCGCGTCGCTTTTTTAGTAATAAGTTTTTGTTTTTTCTTATAATGAACTAACAGATGTTTTAAATATAAAATAGTAATTTTTAAACATTAGAAATTAAAGAAGTCATGTTGTAAAAAATTTGATAATACATTTAATTAGTAAATTTATAACTTGTGTTTTTGCCAGTTTGATCTTTGCACGAATTTTTACAGATTAATAATAGTAATCGAAAATTGAACGGTTTTCTTACGCATACATATAATACAATAAATATTTATTTTCGCGATAAATTACGTTACTTAAATTTACGTTAAATTAAGCAGCTACTGTACATTCTTTCAAGTGAATATCACAAGCATACAGGTGACATCTCACACTTAACAAAGCTGATGTTTCTTATTAGTCCGGAATATCTTCTTTACGACGATTAATTCCAGATGTGGTTAAAAATAATCTTCACTGAGACTGTCATCGGGTACCGCTTAAAGAGAAGATAATGCGTTTACCGAATGCGCGGCTGTGTTTGCGGGCTCGTCGCAGTCTTCGTAGAGGATGGTGATTATGCTCTAGTGGCGGGCAAAGTGGCGGGTAAAGCACGAGGAGGCGGTCGTGAAGGAGGCATCGGGCCAGGATGAGAGGCAGAGTGCAGAAGATACGTCGAGATCGGATGGTACACGTGAAGTAAAGGTGCTCAGAGGTAGAGAGGGCCAGCTCGGCACTTCGCGGGTTACCCGCGGTGAATTCCGAATTTCCAGGGCGTAGCAAATTTCAGAAAGCTCGGCTATATACCGCCTTGGCTCGGTCGTCAAGTAGGATTTTGCTCGCCCGTGACAACGAATTTCGAGATCGCCGCGCAGCTAAGAGCCGCAGAATTTTATCCTGGCTTGAGATAATGGAAGAACGAAAGGAAGTACACCGTATTTCTGAATAAAAGCGCATATGAAAAACGTGAAAAAAAAATTAGTGGAAAAACGGGTTTTATTTATCATACAGACTGTTTTATTTCTCTTTTTACAAATATTTTACATTAGAAAATTATGCGTATGTAACAATTAAACGCTTCTATACACTTCTGTGTGATGAATATAAATAATTATGAACGTAATTCTTAGCTCGAAACTGTTTAATTCACGTTAAAATAGTATGTTTGTGTTCGACACATTTCGATACAGAATTTCTTCTGCTACATAAGTTATTTCATTTGTCAAAGACGGGAAAGGGGCTTAAAACGTGAAAGATATTTCTAATGTGCTCCGTAATACTCGGAGAAAAACGTTGCTACGATTTATATCAGCAATTATATAATGAGCGCACTGAAAGCGGCTTTGTGCAATGGCTTGTACAATGAGTGCTTCTTAATGACAATTTTTCTCTTCAACCGTATTGACTAGCTGTATATAGGATAATCTAGAAGAAAAAAAAACTGTTAGGGGAAAATTCTATTTATTAAAATTACATATGTTATGTCGAAAAAATATTCAAAATTTAATTATTAGCCTAAACGAAGTCTAATTACGGATATATGTCGCATGTAAACCAGGCTCATAATTGCAAGCTTTTAAATTTATAATAGGAGATAACTTTATTTGAGAAAAATAGATAAAAGTATTGATTCTTTGTATCTTGAATTATTATTTGTCACAAAATCTTTTAATAGCAGACAAACACGGATATGTTATCATATATTTCATTGCTTAAAATATGTCGGCAAAATTGTTGTGCTTAAATGCATATGTACTTAATTTTTCCTTAAAATCAGTCGTAGATAATCTTAAAATATATTCATGCTTTAAATTTCATGAAGTTAAAATGAATGTTCCCTGAACTCTCCACAGACTGCTGTTTTCATACCTAACTTCCACTTCTGTTTACTCGCGATAAATATTGAAACTTCAAGTTTGCATGCAAAAACCGTCAATCAAACGTCGAAATAAGTCGCTCTGCTGATTCACATAATTTCTTCTTAAGTTTTTTGCTGAAAGTTAAGTTCGAAGGAACTTTACTTTCAGTTTCATTATTATATTTATTTTTATCTTAAAGACTCAAATATTAAGATAGATAACAGACAGATGACAAATCAAAATTAAAATTATTCGACACATGTATAAATCCCATGAATATATTATATAGGTATCAAATAAGTATTAGTAAAATAGCCAATAAATTTCAATGATAACAAGCAGAAGTATTAATTTTTTTATCAATGTCATAGACTATTTTTGTATAGAAGAATTGATCTGACACAATGTTATAAATTTATAAATGTTTATACACGTACAAATTAAATATATTATTCATATTTTTAATTGCTTACACAATATTAAAGAACAATATTAAATAACACACAGCCATGTTTTATAATTTATTTTTACTTGTCAATTTTCAAAGTGCATTAAAATGAACGCATTCTTCGTATTTTATTCTCGCCAATATTAATAAATGATCATTTTAGTAATTGAACTAGAATTACATTTGAAAAGATAAAATTTTTTTACTACGTGACGACAGAAAAAAAGAGAGAGAGAGAGAGGGAGGGAGGGAGGGAGGGAGAGAGAGATTTCTTCTTCGATGAGTGAAGAAGTTACCAAGAGAAAAATATCTTACTAAAAGGCAGAAACGATGAGAGGACGTTGTACTAAAGAAAGGGGAGCGGTCGAGACGGGAGAAAATTTCACGAAAATGAGAAGGAAGAGAGAATCTTTCCTATTCCTAGTAGTACGAGTCGTACTTTGATCAGACGCAGTGGATTTACACTCACTCCCCAGCAATCCTCCCGCTTCCTTCTCGTCGCGTCGCATCTTGCACGATCTTTTTCTTTCTCGCGGATCTCACATCTCTCTTATCCCTCTATCTCTCCTTCTTCATACCCTTGCCCCCATCTGTCGTGCTGCAGCAGCATACCCCGACGTCTTTGAAAAAGAACTCGTCGTGCGTCGCGGGCATTTCAGATACCCTTAGGCACAACCGGAAGTGCCGTGGCAATGCCATTACCAGCAGAAAGAAACAGATATACAGGTACAACGAAGGAGGAACAGAACGGTGGAAACAAAGGGGAACTACGTGAGAGAGGGGCGGAAGGGAGGGTGAGGGGAAATACTGCAAAGAAAAGCGATCGCGACGAAATCCTTTTCTTCGCGAGAAAGACACGTACACGTCGTCGGTGTCTTTTCCGCGCCTTATCCAGCATACAAAACTTATAGCAGGTGACATTCGCGGGATATGAGACACGAAACGAGATGTATGTCCCAAAAACAAGATACATTTTACGAGCGACTTGGTTTCCATTTCTCTATAAACTGAACGCTCTCCTGTGTGCACGACGATAGACCTGTCTTTCGCGACTTATCTACGTGCACTGTATCCATGTAGGGGTTTTTTTTTTAATTAATTACGTAGCAACACACACACTTTTGTCTTAAGGACGTAGCGAAAAGAGCATTTATTGTATTGTAACAATTCAATAACATATATTTCGTGTATTTTTATGCATGAGAATACGAGGGCAAAGGCAAAATGTTAAAGGCGAGATATGATCAGGTATCGAAGAAAACTTTATTTTCTCGCAAAAGTTCAATATTTCTAAAAAAAGTACTACAAAAAGCCCATACTATGAGAGAATATTTCCGTTTACTAAAAACGAAGATTCTGACGTAAGAAGGCGCACAAAAATGTCAAAGGAAAAGTGCATCCACATATGGTATGCGCTTAAGAATCTTGGTGCCTCTGAAGATTTATATACTCGCGTAAGAATGTGATTTAATAGGTATGTGTTCGATAAATATTCTCGGAATATTTATTCAGGATATAAAACGAGCCGAATATACCTCGAACTCGCAGATCATATTCTGGAACCTCTTATCGATTTCTTTCATTTTTAACAATATCTAACTTATGTAAAACTAAAAATTTATAAAGGCAATTTATATAAGAGACGTAAATAATTTTGTAACATTAAGTTTCAATATTTTTAGGAATATGAGCGCCTTTGAAAAAGGAACCTAAGTTTATTAAATATTTCTATAAAATATTTTTACCTATTATCTGCATTTTAAGATTATAGAAAAAATTTATTTGATATTTAATACATCGGAAGGTTTATCGTTTAATTAGCTGCAGGAAAGCCGGCGGCTAGAGACGTGAGTCGATCTCGAGGGGAGATAGAAGCATGGGGCCACGCGCGGGGGAACAACGTGGTGCGAGGCGTCGTCGGGCACGAAATGTTCTAGAATCTAAACTCTAAACTCGAGAATTTGTTCGTGCGGGGACGGAATTTGTCGGCGTGATCGCGTTGCGGGAGATACGATTATGCCCGCGGCACGATTCCACTGGGAAGTAATTTCTTTGTGGTTTTCTCTGTTGCAGATACAAGTCTATGGCTTTAACGCTGAACTGTATCACAACATGAGCGAGGCGCAGCATAAAAGTCAGGGACTGGTGGCGATCTCGTTAATGGTGCAGGTGAGTGAATTTTCCATCGGGGATACCGACGAAAGTTTCGTCCATTTTTCAAATTGTTCAAGTCCGTAAAAGTTGTGGCACGTTAACTTCCACGCTATAAATTTTTGCAGTCATTTAATCTTATACATCATTAATAAAAACGTAATTAATTCGCGCAGATATTAGCTTTGCTGTATTTAGTAAAATCGAAGGTATATACAATTCTGAAAGAATAAATGAAACATAAATCGTAATTTTGTAATAGCAACTTTAAAGTATTAAAGGATAAGAGTTTTTCTCGAAAATTAAATAATTGCGATTTAGAAATTATTAACGGTTTTTATTAAATAACCTTTTATTTTGCATTATTCATATAAATTTTTATAAAATTTGTTCAAATATGTATACATATTGATTTCAACGTTTAAATGTATATATTCACGTGTATCGCATTAATATTATACATAATGACGTAAAGTATTTAAAAGTACATAAGTTCTAATTCACTTATATGATCTTACTAAGTTACTAAGTCTACCTATGTAAATTCACAAGAGATCTGTTTAAATATACATTAAGTTCAGCATTCAAGATGCAATGAAACCAATAACAATCGACGAGAAACTTGAAATTTAATTTATATCATATACATATTAACATAAACTACTTAAAAATACATATCCAAATTTATAAGATTTACCGGTTTCTAACTAAACCCTACGTTTAGTTAGACGAATGAACAGCGTAAATTGATAATTATGTTGGTTGTTAACACCTTCGTTGCTCCCCAACCCCTAACTCTTGTCAAGCCATCGTGTTATGGCGAAGCCGTTTCTAACAGGGCGCATATCGTGATACTAACTTTCTCGACTTCGGACCGCACTTAGCTTCCCCTTACAAATGCATTTGGCGTATCAGAGATTATGGTAGTTAGTACATGACAGACGCTATGTGGTCTCGCTAATAATGCTTGTCTTGCGACTAATAATCGACGAATAAATAATGAATAATCGATTATCATTGATTCTCCTTCAGTTTAAACTCGCTGACTTTTCTGCGGGAATTTTTTTTTTTTTCAGAATAATACATTTAGACGAATCGCCAGAAAAATAATTTGGTGCAGTCTGATAAAGTTCATCGAGAATAATGCGTTGAAGGATGTAACAAATGTTTTCGACACGAATAAAATAACTTTGGAGAAATTCGCGTGTAAAATGTTACTCCCGAAGTACGCGCGCGCGCGTGTGCACAACAGGTAGAAGTTTTCCGAAACGGGCATTAATTACATCGAGGCGCGGGCGAACGTTACCCATTATTTTTTCAAGCTGCGAACTCTCCGGCAGCCCTTACATTTCCAACTAACAATATCATTATTATGGCATAATCATTTTGGTCGGAGGCTGCGAGCAAACACGCGGTAAGTTTTCCAAGACGCGCGGACGTTTAACACAGGAATAAATTTTAAACTTTTTAGAGGAACCTTCTGGTTAAAGGCTAAAGTCGCGACTTACTCTTAACCCTTGTTCATTTTTCTCTTTTACGTTTACCTTTCCTTACCTCGTCGGTTCATTCCTTCTCGTTTTTCTCTTTATTGTCCCTCTTTTGCTCTCGTTCCTTCGGCCAAACACACATTTTCGATGTCTTTAACAAAAAGTGTGCTAAACAAAATTAAGAAAAATACAAATATAATCCAGAATTTTAAGTAAAAAATCAGAAAATTTTAGAGTTAATTTTTATGATATATCTATGCAATTAAAAAAATCAAATATGAACTGAACGTTCGCCTCATATGAAAACAGAGAGGATTAAATTGCAAATATTTTTTACTTTTAATTGATATTATTATCTGTAAAATAGACAATCGCGATATGGTTGAACGCGTTGGATCGGAACACGCAACTCGACAAATCAACAAGTCGTAAATTGTAATTTTATACAATTTTCAGGCTGATAGATTTTTGTTTATTAAAATGCGTTACTTTAGAAAATTTATCCATTTTTATGTTACGAGTTACAAATCATAAAATATGATTTCTATACTCTTTAATCTAAACGTAACTGTAATGAATTATTTTAGGATTATCTTTAATACGTTAACAATTAACGAATTTATTAATGAGTACAACTAGTAGCTGATATAGTATATAATGAAACATGATATAAAGTGTAATGCGATATCGTATATACAATCGAAAATTGCATTGCAAGTATTTATATTTATCTATATAAATGTACATACGAATATCTGTAATGTAATTTTCAATTATGTTTACAATATTACGTTACATTTTGTTATCGCGTTCCATTACGCGCATCATACATTGTGTTTCTTATAATAAATGAAATTACTATTATATTTTTTAATCGTAGAAACAATATCGGATATACAAAATGTACGTGTATGCGTAAAGAATAAATCAGATAGTGTCGATATTGACGATCAAAGCGGATGCGATTTTAATATCATACCGAAAATAACGAACCGTTTCCCTCTCGTATTTTCCTTTTCAAATAACGGAATTATTATCGTGAAGCAATTATTTTGCTTCAACGCTCATGGACAACCGATTTCCTTTCTCTCGACAGTTTCCTCCAGATCATCTACAAACTAAATTTGCAATCTTCAATGGAAATTATGCCATACCTTTTCTTCCACAAGTCTATTTTTCTGATTGGAATGTACCCCATTAGTCGGTTTTGTTACACCATTTGTACAAATATTATAATTAATGCATAAATTTGCTTTAATTTGAGATTTAAATTTCTTGCTTTTACAGTAACATGCAGTAAAAGCATTGTCGCAACAGTGGAAATGGAAGAAATTTGTCTGGTTTAATTCGTACATACAAATTAATACCTCAAATAAACCGCGAGGAAGAAAAACTTCGAAAAAGATAAAAATTTTAGGAGAATCAAATGTTTTTTTATCAGTGGGGTTTTATGAAATGTCATCCCGCCGAGTAAATAGAATTAGACGTGGAACTATGTGTTTATTAAATATATGCACGTATTTTTCGTTTGTAATAAAAACCGCGGAATGACGAGTTTTCAGCTGTGTTATTCAAATAGCAATGGAGAGACGCAAACCAGCTCGTTCCCACATTTTTTGCCGGCGAAAAGCGGAATATTTTTCACATATAATAATCTGAAATGAAAGAGATTATCGTCACGTGATGCACTTCTCTCTTCTCTCTCTCTCCCCTCGTCCTTAAAGGGTGCGATATAAAACATGCAATAACTACTACCGACCTGAACTGTATTTACCTCTGAAATAACTTTGAAACTTTCAGCGACGACCTTCTGTCTCCTGCGCGCCACTCGTTCGCACCCTCTTTCAGCAAGCCCTTTTCTGCCTTCTTTAGCAACTTAACTTTCAAAACCACGACCCTCTACGTGGCAATGTAACGAAGACGATGAAATGAGAAAGAGGGAAGGCGAGAGATAAAAAGAGAAGCTGTATGCGTTACAGCGACTATGCGTCATAATGACGCACTTTGACTCCGCTTGCAGCCGTCGACAAATGAGAGCAACTTCTGAATATTTTTAAGAGGATGTTTACGAGCGCTTTAAGACGACGACGACGACGGCCATAAGACGATGAAAAGGGTTCGTCGACGCGATAATACCGAACATAATAGCGCTTTTTCCGCTAGAATTTACAACCGCGCCTGTACGCGCGCTTTTACATTAGCTCTCGTTGCTTGCCAGCCCATCTGCTGATTAATATGACAGATAAGTATAAATATTCATGATCCTGCTTCCGCAGAGATATCGTTAAAAGATTTTTTTCGGTTGCTATACATTCCCGCAATTTAGTATTCCATTGGAAGAAAAATACGTAAAATGCGAACAATGGATTTATTTTGACCAGTTGAAGCTGCTTAATCACAGTGATTTTATTTAGTTATGATTGTTACGGATAATCTCGAATTAAACGTTATTATAAATAAACGTAATTATTAATAAACGTAAGCTTTCAATAAAGCCGTGCGACGCTTCAGATGTGTGACAAATGAAAGGAAGATTAAATATTATAAATTAATATCCGCATGAACAGAAAACATTTTGGACGACCGCGAAATAATTTTTGTTACGGAATCATAAATGAGTCATAAATAATGTTCGCTACGGAATCATAATTCCAATGAGAGGGCAAAATAATCCGGACAAATACGGCCGCACGCCCGAAGAGGTCAGCGTTTTGAATAATCCCAATGCGGCATCATCCTTCCTAGAAACCTTTAACAGGTGCTCGATCTCCCGACGAATAGATCGTAAAGGCGTGTCTGGAGGCAACGGGGTTGACGACTGTAATTCAAACGGATTATACCCTGGGGTGTCTGAGGGATGAGATCCAAATGAGTCGGTACCCCGTGATAACGTCGGTACCTCTGCGATCTCGGACCGAAACGAACTCCGTCGACGTTTTAACGTCGGAAACTTTTTAAACCGTATAAATCTGTAGCGTCAATACGTAAGACTTCGTAATGCGCAACGTGCTGTTCTAAATCTCAACATCTTAACAGATGATTTATTATTATGGATGTAGCTTAACCCTAGAGTGCTAGGTATGGCATTCTTAGACCTTTTTTTTCGAAGGTTAATATTTTTACAATTTTGAAGGTTGGCTTCAGGCTGGCTCATACTTGGCAGATTTGAGCACATTAGATATATTTATCTAAAAGACAATATTAATCAGCGAATAATATTTAATGATAATTAAAAGTTTGTGAGTGTATCAAATATCCCATTTATGTTGGAACGATATAATATACTTTTTCTTTTAATTCTAAGATCCTAGTTTTTAATATACTACATAAAAAGCTTTTTATGTTTCTTTAATTTCTGTTCCTTTTTTTTATCGCAACTTTTTTTACTAACAGAGATGTATCTGTTTGCTTGTTATAAGATATATGTATTGCATTCCATAATGTTTGACGTTTTGATTTAAAAAAATTATTACATGTTTATTTTTATGAAAACTGTAAGAGATCAAAATTGAGATGAATATGCCATACTTAGTTTTTTTCGTTCAACAAAATAAATAGTATGTCGTTCTAGAATTAATAAACTAACTACAATTTTTATAATTTGCACAATTATGCGACAATTGTTGCAGTTATATGCACTATACTAACATGTGACCTTGTGACGATCGTGGCGTATAAATGGCGTGTTCCGTCACGACAATTGCTTTACGGAATGCGAAAAGGTCACAGAGAAAGTATAACGACTAAACAGAATTGAAAGTTTATTAGAAAAAGAAAATTGCGACTTACGACCTAAAATCTGTGAAGTATAAGTGTCACGCTGCAAAGCCCCCGTTAGAAAAACAACTTTCGGACTCCGCTCAAACGAGGTCGAAAAAATTTATTTGTAACACGCAATTTCAACGACTTTATTTTCACGAATTGCTTGTGATTCATCGAAAAGGTAAATTACATACAAACATGAATTTGTGGTTTTATTACGAGCGAATTAAGAGCGAAATTTGCATGCAAAACAGCCAATTTTCTTTTTGCTCTTTGAAAATAAAAGACTCGATCAATTGTAATTAATTGTGATCAATTTAATTAATTGTAATTACGATTAAAATGGGACAGAGACATCATGTTGTCCTCTCTTTTCGGTTGGCAAATATCATATAGTAGTCGAATGATCTGCACGGACGGTTGTTTATCACTTTAACTACTGCAAGGAAATTGCTAACCTGTAATTACGCCACGCGTCAATTTAACGTGACTGCCAGTCAGTAGTTCTGATGTAATGACAAAAGACAGGAATTCCGCACTATCAAACGGAAGGAGAAATTCAGTTGACACGAAGGATCCTGTGGTACCGAGAGGCAGGGAAAGAGAGAAAGCAGAAGGAGAGAGAGAGAGAGAGAGAGAGAAAGAGAGAGAACTGGACTTGCTAATTCTCCATGTCCGACGGTAGACTGCATAATATGACGCGAAGTCGAGCACTGGCTGTTCCTTGCACCGATTTGGCGCGATACCCTTATCCGCGATCATCGTGGCACGAGATCGTGGCCAGACGAGAGATTAGAAGGACGGGCCCTCGTCGTGCGATCGATACGATCTCAGGACAGGGCGTCGTCGTCAGAGCTTGTTTATTGCCCAACTGCCGCGGAAATTACGAAGCTACAATTACAAATTAGTGTACAGTTGATTTGCCAAACAAGTAGCAACATGCTGACGGCGTAAGCCGCAACTGCAGACCGGATTTAACTAGATAGACTTTGGTCGTACCGTGTTGGGATTTAACGCAGCTGATTTCGCAGTATTTTACACTGGACATCGGCGGTATAAACGCAGAGTGAATTAATAATGGAATTAAATGTATTTTTAGGAAAACACAATTAATTTAAACAAAACAATAATGACATTGAAAACATACGCTAATTATATATATATATATAGGAGTACATTTTTTTTTATTTTTAACAAATATTTTCCAGTTCATTTTTGTTGAAGATTCCAATGTCCGTGGGATAAAGTTATTGAATAAAAATATTACATATATGGGCAATATTTTATATACGTAACGTTTTAAAGTTTCATCGTGCTGGTAATAAGAAAAACTTTTTTTTTTTTAATTAAATGAATATGGAGAAATTGTGATTACCGCGAATTTTCCCAGTTAAGTTTATTCTAGAGCGACAAGATTAAGAACGTTTAAGGATGGCCGTCATTGAGATTAATTCTCTTAGCTCATAATTAAGATTAGGGTCCCTTTATTACAAGAAATTTAAACGGAGATTAAACCGTCGGCGTCTGCTTACCTGTCTCGCAACTGAATCTCGATTACGTCCTATGTAATTCTCAAATGTCTGGATTAAGAAGTAAAACAGTCGCCACCTTTTTACATAACTCATAACTCCTGATAATTTCAATAGTATTACACGCATTTTTAGTCGATAATTGTAATTGCCATAAAAGGCTATAAAATTTATAAACATCAGCAAGATTCGGAATCGAAAATCGAACGTTTCTCTTAAAACATATAAATTGCAGCGTCTGTGTTAAACTTTTAATGCCAGTTTAATTATCGCAAAGTATATTTTACATAAAACCGGAGAAGATCTCAATTTTTGATAAAAAAATATCGTAATTTATTTTCAATGTACTCTTTTTTTTCGTCGCAATTGACATTCTCAAAGGCTAATGGAGAGCGTTGTTTTCTCATTATTTGTTCATAGCAGCTTTTGTGAAACGTTCTTCTGTGCAGCAGTAACATCGATAGTTTTAATTAACGATTATCCATAAATCTGGATACCGAAGAATATGTCCGTTATAAAGAGAAATATCTTTGCCGTTCACGCGCGCGCATTCCAACCCCGATCGTATCTCACTTCGTTTTATCCATCTTCTTATCCCCCTTGTTTACCTCTATTTACGGAACGAAGAGACGAGGCGGAGAGATTGCGATAATAATTTCGTGCCACGGATAAGGAAACGGCGAAACTTTTGATCGACGGCGGACCCACGCGGCCGCGCGCCTCGCACGGATCAACTTTTATTATTTATCGTTACTTTAAAGTCCGCGGTTGGTTTAGCCAGGGGTTTTACGGTTATCTTTAATGGCGCCCAGTGTAGAACTTTCGAAACGACTCTTTGCCTTCACCTCTTTATGCGGTGCACTTAGCACCGACCGAGCAACCCCTTTTCATGGGAAATCGATGGAAAACGTATCAGGGCGGAGAGAATGACGTGGGGTGGGGAAGGAATGGCGAAGGACAACATCGCCGACGGTGCATACGGCGTCGACGGCGACGATGTGCTGGTGATGATAGTGGTGTTACGGTGTTGCGGTATAAGGTGTCACTGTCGTTTAGCCGGATACACAAAGAAACCTGTTTTCTGTTTCAGCTCGGCGAGACGTTAAATCCCGAGCTGCAGATCATCACCAGCGTGTTCAATAAGGTCATACATCGGGGTGAGTACGATACTCGGGGGCGGAGGGAAGCGTAAAACGCTCTTCTCCTTCGCTCCTTTACTAAATCAAACTGGAAATTCCGCCGTCATCCTTGGCTCTCTATTGCGTAATAACATGCTTGCTTGTATCTTGTCCAACGACGCGATAACTTTTTTCTTTTTAACCCCGTAACCTCGATGTTCCACTGTATACCAGCTGCGATAGCTTTCCTTTTGTGTGCACGGCGATGTCCATCTGCTGCAAGCTCCTTTTACGCTACATACCACGAAAGGATGTTAAGCAATTTTTATTTTATTAATTATGTTATTGAATGTAAAACAAAATGTAACCACTTCCGGGTCGGATAAAATAACTTCATAATTAACGAGCAGCGTTTACAAAGGTAAGTCGCGCGTGTCGCGTTTAAACATCACTCCATTATTTCCTTAAAACGACCCAAAACTTGCGGAACGTTTTATAATTAGCGGGCAATACGTAATTTCTTTTTGAAAAATTGAACTCTGAAAGTAAAAATTTGAAAGTAAAATTTTAACGCGCTCACATTTTTGCAAAATTGTCTTCAGATTTCATCGATGTCAGCGCGGACAGCTGTTACGTTATACTGATATCGAGACGAAACAAGCGACGTGTGATAATTATCTGTTCGCGCGCTCTCCTATTTGGCGTTTTTTTACCGGAATACCGGGCGACGTAACGACAGATGTAACTATGCCATATTGTGTCATCGGAACGTAAATTTTGAACGAGCTGTGCAGCAGCTCGATACTAATTTCCTACAATATCCCGTCTAAATGCATAATTGAAATCGTCCCGACGTAGCCCACATCGAAGAAATCTAATGAACTTGTGCATGAATGACGCTATGCCTAGAACTTTGAGAAATAATGAGATCTAATTTGTATGGATCGTAATGTGAAAATCCTTTTACAAGTATTTCTAGGAAATATTCCAAAGAGAAAAAAAACGCCTACTTCTCTTCGGACAATTTAGAGAAAGATATACGATGCTTCGTATCTTTCGCGAACATATTTTTTTTTGCATCGTTAATTTTCGTCGTTTCTGCAAAGCTTGCAGCATACTTTTTCACTTTAGCGATATCACGACTTGTGTTTATAAAAGAGATTAATCGGAAATAACCAAATATGTTTAGAGAACTCCAAGTTTAGAAATTCCTCGAGTTAAAGGCCGCGTTAGTTTTGGCGGTAACTGAAATTCTCGGTTCATTCCACATCGCCCGAGAGTTCTGAAAAGCGGAGCGTTGCAATTAATGAAAGCTCTCGTTAAAAGACCAGTCTGCGATGAATGCAATGATGTGGGCAGGGATTAGACATGCGGTTTCGGGTCATGATGATTACACGCTTCACGCATCGAATACTCCACGTGGCGATCGAAAACGGAGAGCCTTGTCCGGATGCTGCGGTAACGCTGAAGTAACCGCGGATAATAAATAAAACGCCGTTGAGAGCGAGAGGGAGAGAGAGAGAGAAAGAGAGAAGAGTATCGGTTTTGCCGGGCGATACCCGGACAAAGCTTGAAGGGGTGGTGGTGGTGGCGACGGCGGCGTCGACGACGACGGCTGTAGCGGATGGCACTCGAGTCGAGAGTGAAAAGTCGAGAGCGGAGCCTCTACGGGGGAGGAAAAAGACGAAGGGGACGAAATGACTCTCTTAAGATAACGAGTCACTTCCTCGACTCGCCGAGTATTCGCGCCAGCGGATGCGTCTATGTCGTCATAGGATAGGGTGGTGAAAAGCACCCTTTTCTCTCCAATCTTAAGTTGGAATTTATAAGAACGATGAGTTGTCATATCCGGCTGGATAAGTAATGGATGTTAGCTTTCCGGAGCCGTTTTCTAAACACAATTAATAACTCTTTTTCTCCATCGTACCTCTTACCACACGGAGAGCTGTATATGTTCACAATTTGTAATTCAACAACGATAGTTTTTTTTTTTCCAAGCGCGACATTCCTGGGGGCTATTCTTATCGTGTAACGCTCGCATACATATAAATAATTATTGCAGGGATCGTCCGTAATACGTAATACAGGGATTATAAATACGCGCTCCATTGAGAATGACAAAAAGTAAAAGAAGCAGCGTGAGTATGAATAACGAGGAAGTGTTTTAACGGAGAGCAAGAGTAATGAAGAAAATGCGAACCGACAGTGTAAATTACTTACGGTAATGCTCCCCCCGTGCATCGAAGTAAGCGAAACAATGCTACTAGACAGCTAGTTAATAAATTTCCAGCTTTCTAATTGCCATAGAATAATTAGTATATTTCGCTTAAAAACGAGGTAATCGTTGAGCTCCATTTTTCTTTTGTTTGTGATTAATTTTAGCTTAAAGTAATAGTCTAAATAACAATCTAAATTGCATGCGACATCACGTCAAATATAATATCTGGCGTCGTAGGTTTTATCGCGACCATACATATTTTAACAATATAACGTCGTTTATTTTGTTTATTTTTACCGTTCTTTAATGGTTCTGCTGAATTAATTATATAAAACGTCGAGCTTGATAATAATGCTGCAAAATGTTTTGGCACTCTATTAAATAATTTGACTACCCTACATAATTAATTTAATAGTTGAATAAAATTAGTTTTAGTTGTGTATCTAAATTCTTACATACTTTGACAAAATTATCGTTATACTTCCGTGTGTAAACGTCTCTTTCGAAGCATTTAACATTATAACACCACGGTTTTTCTATTCGGTTTGATTTTATCGCTTTCGTATCACGTCATTGTATACGGGCACAGCATTCGCATAATATCGCGCAAATTATGGTTTACTGAATCATGCTAAATACATACGAGGCGAAAGAAAATTGTAACGTTGTGTGTATCCAAGCCGCCGATAACTCGCGGGCGTTTACTCCGGAGCGTGAATTGAGTCGCTATAGGTAGTCGCGGCCGCGCGTTTTTATCATCGCAGATCCGTCCGCGATTTTTCATAACTTGTCTCGGCGAATTAACGCCCGTCAGAGCCTCGTTACGATATTAAAATTAAATGGATGGCGCGCATAATGGATTATAGCGCCCGCGTGGCGTTCTTGGCGCAGCGGCGTGCGAGCGCGATCCACCGTTTTGATGCATCGTGCCGCGACTTACGGACGCAAATTGCGCCCGACGTAAAATCGAAATATGACTCCCTCTTTCTCTCGCTTTCTCTCTTTCTCTTTCTCTCTTTCTGTTCCTTGGTCTCTTTCTCTTCTTCCGCAAATTCCATCGGCGCAACAAACTTCCTCCCGCGATTTGCATCCGCGCATTCACCGTCGCGCGCGCCGCCGAGGGCGCGGGGCGCCGCGGCGCCGCACCGGCAAGAAAGCGCCTCGCTCCTCCGTTCAACTTGCGTGGCATAATTCTGCGAATGCCACGGCTGGTTGCATTGCTCGACGAGGAAGAAAATAAACTTTACAGCCAAGTATTCTCGAGGGGGGGGGAGGGAGGGGGAAGGGGGATAGGGTGGAACGTACGCCGGCGGCAGGGAGAATGGCGGAAGGACCATCGATGCGCACTCCGGTGTGCTTCCTGGTAGGATTTCAGATACCGCTTTCCCTCCCACGTCACCGCCTGCAGTAGTCGTAGGTCCGTATAAGGATGTTCGGTGTCTCCTCGCATAAACGATTCGACCTGGAAGCGTGCCTGGCGCTTTTTACACGGTTAACACGATCAGCGCTCCGGCGCGACAGAGGGAGGGAGGAAGGGGGATTCGAGGGAGGGCGAGGGGGTCGATTTACAAGGTACGGCGATGTCACATACTCCGGCCGGCTGGGGTGTGTGCATAAATCTGTATGCACGCCCGGGCACACGGCTATGTGTGTATTTTAATCAATACCCTGTTGACACCGCGACCAGGGAACATAAATCATAAGACAATGGAAAATGGCGCGCGGGGAGGAGGAGCTACAGCGGGATCTAAGTATTCCATTGTCGTGTACGTGCCGAGACAGGCACGTCGCATATACAGTGGCCCACAATAGTTCGCCTATGCCATCGTGAAATTTATTTAACTCAAGCTTTTCATCAGCTAAACATGTTTTTGCATGGAACGCTCGCGTGCAGATTGTTCGCCAATGAAATTGCGTGGAACGACGTTTTAAAGAGAGTTTTTATTTCACGCGAGATCGCACATACTCCCGAGCTATCGCGGGATTGCGGGGAAGATTTTTTTTTTTCTTAGAATTTTATCGAATTAAATGAGCCAACAAAATTTCTTCGCGATATAATAATATATTAATTCCCTGGAATGCTACTCATATCTTTCCGACATTAAATACTACTCTGAGTAAAATTTCACCTAACATAATTTACACTTTTTTATGTCCATTTTATATCTGCTTTCTATTTTTTTATGTTGCAATGCGTTAGAATAACTGAACTTACATTATTTTAATGTGAAAAAATGTTATTAAATGTTATTTATTTAAAGCTGTATATTAAAATACTAACAGCAAAAACTGTATTAATTAAAGTTAAATTAGCACTCCGATGAAAATTCACTCAGAGTAGCATTACAGTTAAAGCAACACATGTGATAATGCAAAATATTTTTAACAGTTTAGATGTAAATTAAGCGTTTAATAACGCTCCTACGGCAATGCAATCGCGAGCAAGTAAGGATCTTTTCATTTATCCGCGCACAATGTGCATTGCGAAATTGATTTCACCAGCATCATTAATAATAATGTCAGTAATGTCCCTGCTAAATCGATTTCGGGAGTAATGCGTTTTTAAACCTTGATCAATAATGCGTATGACGTAATTAACGGTGATTACGACTGGCGCAGATGGATTGGAAAAGCACGATGAGAAAAGCGTCAACATGTCGTCGAATATTTTCGAGGCGTATTCGGAACACACATCGTTTATTCGCGCGCATACGAGTTTCGTAAATTATATATCATAATTACTAATTTTTATTATAACTGCGTTCTTTAAATTGTTGCATCAAATCTGCATTGAATGAATTGTTCGATGGGATACAGGGTATGCCCATTACTTCGAATTTTAAGCGATAATTTTTACTCGATAAATGAGTTTCGAGTATTCATACGTATTTTCATACATCGCGTCTGTAATATATTTTAATATATAATGCCTGGAATATTTGGAAAGAATAAATTGTTTCAAAATTGCGATTAAGCAAGAAAGGAAAGCTGATTTGGAACTAATGGAATCTATTTCTCACGTGCTAATTTGTAGCATTTAAAAGTGATTTTTTTCATACAAAAATAACACCAGTAAAGTTTTTAGTCTTTCATCTTTTAGACGTCCACGAAATTTCCCCACGATATTAATTAAACAGTTAATGAACATACACAATTAATTATCAGTGTGCGTTTTCAATGTTTGTGTTATAGAAAATTTTCTCTCCTTCCTGCTTATGATACCTTTATCTTGTTACTTTGTAATTATCATCGCTGGCTTCCGCGTGGTGAAATCGTACCGAGGCCGGTGAATTAAAACGCACTGATTTACGCGGTCGTAATACACGCACGAAGGGGATGCTTCGACGCTGCCGGTGTAGTAACCCGAACAACGGAGGAAGCAAGCGAGCAGGACGGAGTCCTAGGTACCGGAGGAATATTCGCGTAGCCTCGCGTACACACATACACACGCACATACACACACATTACCAGCCATTTACTCTACGCGCAACCCCGTTTACAGCCCCGCCGAGCCGCACACCGCTCGGCGAATGCCTACGTATCTACGAAATGTAGATAATAGATGAAATATTTGCGCGGTATGCGTGGTATTAAACCGACACCCCTGAAATTGTATTTTATAGCTACCCCTGCCACCGACGGGGCCCACTCGCGCAACCCCTTCAGAGTCCTGACTCTCTCCCTTCCACCATTCCCGCTTCTCTTCGATGCATCCAGATTGCATGTCTCTCTCTCTCTCCCCCCCTCCCTCTCCCTCTCCTTGCTTCTCTTTCCTTCTCGCGCAGCTGCACAATCGTATACACAACGTCGCAATACGGCAGGGTAGCAAAACCGCCCCTTTCTATCTCTCGACCATCCCCGATCCTCCACCGCTACCGACCCTCCAGACGTGGCGTTTCGCCGTATAACGAAACGCCAGAAACCAGTTTGCGGATCCGGCCGTCGGGAGGCGCGAGGTATCTCTCACCCGATGCGTTTCTATCTTTCGACGGGGTTGCATCCCCCTCCGATGCATCCGTCGTTGCCCCGGCGCTTTTCTTCTTCTTCCCTTTTTTCTTCTTTTTCACTTCTTCCATGTCCCTATCCCGTACGCGCGATCTCCCTAGTCGATAGAAATATTTTCCGTCGCTACGAAGGATTGGAGGTGGTGAATTTATCACGGTGACAGACCATCCTCTCTTACTCTGTGCCGAGGGCCGAGAGAGCAATTCCTCTTTTTCAGAGTTTTTTTCGCTCGCGGCGAGGGTAACCGCGGATACAAGCTTCGCCGATACGATGATTTGAGAATACTGAAAAAAAGCATGATATTTAAACGTTGCTTGAAGTAACGTAAGTCGCTCTCGTAAAAAGAAAAAGATTTGATGTATTGAAATGATAATATATAACGTTATATATATAACTTTAACGATATACAAGTATCTTTAGGATCACGATATTCACAAATATATCATAATGTTTAATTGACAAGTCTTGTATTAAATAATGATGTATCTGAGAGCGGGATACATTACGAAATAATGCTACGGAAATCAGATTGCATTGGCCGGCGCCGGTGGATTCGATATAGTACGTGTAGCGTGGTTTTATATATACAGATGTTATTATTTATTGATACGTTGCTGTGTATCTCCTGTAAAGCTCTCAAAACATATCGGGAGCTGCTACACATACGTCGAATATACTATGATGCTTACCTTACCTTCAAATCGATTCGGAAGGAGCATAGTTATGAATAAATATGCAGCAAATATTTAGGTTCTTGGGCTACAGATTCTGTATGCGTAAATAATGACAAGTGTCCAATAAGAATCTGATTAAAAAAAGACCATGTGAGAGGAACATTTCCTTTTATTGTACAACAAAACATTGCAAATGAAAAAAACAGAATGTATTAATTACACGACTTAATTAGAATTTCCGCTTTTGCTAATTAATCAAAGTCATATACTATAATATTTTCAAAATTGCAATATGTCAAACGTTAAATAAATTACTGTTTACTTTCATTTTGCACACGTACGAAATTACAGATGAAACAATTAATTATTAAATCAGAAGGATGTTGACATTTTAAAAAGATTATTTCAAACACAATAATAAGTGAACACAATAATTGAGATTGATAATACGAATAATACAACCAAGTGAAAAATGTCTTGTTATTTTAAAGATTAGGTTTAGAGCTGCTTATAATGCTCAATTTAGTAATGAGTTCGTATCAACTGTAACGTTTCTATATTTATTTTGAATTATTTCGACATTTATATGAGTTTTATTAAAACCCCTCGCTGTGGTGGTCGTGCCGAGTTGGCGTGCTAATTGAGAGTAAACAGCAAAATGATCGCTTGGTCTTTCTCCCCCTCGCTCTCGGGATATAAGACAGAATAAACCGCTCGAGAGAGCTTGGCCGGCTTACGAGCCGAGAATTATTCACTTGGCAAACAGGAATCTCGTTTCGAGAAATCGAGCGGCGACCCAATGTACGAGGCGAAATCGACACGAGTGCCTCTTGTGTGTCAAACAATACCCCCATACGTAGGCACGGCACACGTACGAGTCGATGTTCGTTACGTGCGCCGAAGATGTTCTTATGTTGCGATTATCGCCGCTGTCATCATCATTATCCCGCCGGTGTGCGCCATTAGGCACGGTCAATTTTCCTAAGAGCACCTCACGTTATTCCCGGCGATGCGCGACCTCCACGCAACGAGCCGGCCGCGTGTCGTGCGTGTGGACCTTCCACGGGAATATCTGCGCGACCGGCCACCCCCGAGGCCCTGACTTTGATAGTAGATAATGGCGCGTCGGCACGGATTTGCGACGACCATGAATTATTAAACGGGAACGTGTTGTATCGCTTTTCATGCCGCAAAAATCGCCGTTTTTTTCCACAAGAAAATTATTATCATACGGGATGTCTAGTAAATTCGAATACTATTGACGCGAGAATTACGATATCTTGTTTTACAGAAAACCAGAAATGTAAAATAAAAGTTGTAATCGATTACGTTATGTTACGAGAAAGCCAATCTTTGATTTAAGCGAACTGTGTGTCTGTTTGACTACGTTTAATTATGTATACGAGAATTATTTTGATAAAACAATGCTTTTCGAAGATCAGCTTTTAGCCCTTCGTTTCACAACGGAAATTTGATCTTTTTATCAAAGATTTATGAGAAATATAAAAAAACAGTTAAAAAAAAACGATGAACGACGGCCTTTTATTGAACTCGTCTGAAAAAATCCATTTCAATTTTATTAAAATGAGAATGCGAGAAAACGCGATAATTTCGAGATTCGATAGACCACCGTTCTCCTTATAGCGGTCCTCTACAATGCATAATACAACTGCATTTTGCCTCGTTTAAATCTCGCTTGTGTACGCGGACGTATCAATAGCCCCCGCAGACTCTCGAAACGGCGAAGCGATCTCGTAGCCGGCGGTCTTTTCTCAGGCTCGCTCTTTTCCCCGTCTTCAGGGGGAAGGAGTTAATGCATTTCATTAATCACCAGAAGGGCCCTTCCCACCCTTTCTCGTCCATCTCGTTTCTCCCCCGCCCTGCCTCGGGCGCCCTGCCGCAGACGGTACGAAGCAGTTGATATTTTCCCGTTCTTCGGCGCCCCCATTATTATTACTTGTCATCTCGCCGGATTTCTTTCTCCTTTCCTCCCCCTCAAGCACCATTTACCCTCCCCATCTGGCGCTCTCGTACGCCGACCTCGTCTGGCGCGCCGGGAAGGAAGTGAGATCACAACGCGACGATGAATAAAAATATAAACACACACGCACGCGGGGCCGTAAGACGCACGGCCGATACACGTAGACGTGGAAAGATAGCGCCAAATGGCGAACGAGGGTGAGTGACACAGGATGGTCGACGGCGGGCGTTCGCCTCGAGAAGAACTTGACGGCTTCTACTTTTTGCGCTCGGAGTTCCTGAATGTCGGCGTCCTAAGAATATCTCCGCGCGAAAGAGGAAACGGCAGTGGGAAGGGGAGGGGGAGGGGGGAGCGGCGAGGGGCGCGTTGGAAGCCGGCACACGGGGTGGAGGATCGTTCTCTGTGCGAGGCAAAACGAGGCAGCTCCCTTGTGCCGGATCTGCCATTTGCGAGAACGCGTTCACCCATCTTTAATGTCACGGACTCAATACGAGAAATAGACGGCCGCGTATATAGAGCGACATTTTGATGAAGCGCTCGCTCCCCGTCGCGGTTACTACTGGTGGTTTTCGTCGCATAGAGGCGAAATTGTCGTTGCGTTACGTTACTACTTCAAACGGACTCGTTACGATGGTTAGATGCACTTAAAGTGTTTCCGTTGTACTGCGTCGCGACTTGCTCCACACACATCTACTCTCAGATTCGTCAGCCATGCTTGCGGCTGATATACTTCAGTCCCCCTTTTGAATCTTCCGTTTGCATGCACTTGATTTTTTACCTCTATGTTGTGATTATAAAACAAATACGTTTGCAGGCTATAACTGGAAGTATCGACATTTTTTTTAATCGTAAAGAGTTAATTGTTCTATATGATGTTCTTTGGATAAATGTTCTATGTGATGAATTATTAAATGGATAAATGTCTGTATCAACATATACATGATATGTTTGTGTGTACACATTAAATAATTTATCGCATAATTTATTCAAAGGTAAAACCTTGAAAAGCTTAAACGACTAAATTACTTATGAAAATGAGGAACGTGATTATCGAAGCTAAAAAATGTTTTACTGCTATAAAGGATATAATTATTAAAATGTCAAAAAATGTCAAAATTTTATTTTCTATAAGAAAATCTACAAGAAATTTCTATGATTATCGCTTAGTACTTTTAGCGTAAGAATATATTTGTTTAGCACACTGTAAAATTAGTTGACAATTATTTCCATAATTTAACACAACGGGAAAGACATACTTCTTCACGTTTAGATGCATAAATTAATGAAGCGAACAGCACGGCTAGCCGCAATATTTGATATAGTGGGCATAATACGTATATCCATGCGGTTTGTGTAAATTTCGCTATATTCCATACAAGTAAAGGGGGATGAATTCTATGCGCTTGTGAGCGAAGGTTCATGACAACGTCACAGACTTGATGCGAGAAATAGATGCAACATATACGAGGAGGAGGACGTTACAGTGGAGTCCGTGTTAGATGTTGGCTACATAGAACCATCGTGGATTATATGTATCCCTTTATTTGTAGATAAACTGGCGCGGGCGTGTGTGTACAGATGGTTCAGGCCGGATTTTCATCTCGTCCACAACGAACGAGATTCGGATAATCTTATGTACACCTAAAATGTACATACGCACGGCCGGTGATACCGGTGATACGCAGTCGACGACCGTGCGGTTCTCTGTGCTTTTTTTTTCCACCCCCAAGGTACGCGCTAAAGAGCTCTCTAATTGAACAGTCGGCTGCGCGCGAGATTAATTTTCGCCCGGCCGATGTGAGAAGCGTGGCGCGGGGAGAGACGAAGACACGCTCGAATCGAAGGTTCGCGCGGTGAAACCGCGCGGTAACATACCTCCCAGGGTCCCGATAAATACGATCCCCCCGGCGTGAGCGCGCGCACTGTTCCGAGAGAAAGATTTATTTTCACCGCACATTCTGAAATGATGACCTTTTACGCTGGATTTCGCTCCGCGCGCGCGATACGTAGGAAAGATACAAATCACTTCTGGACATTTGGCGGTTACGAACGGCGCGCATCCCATCGTACATACACCCGCGAAACCTATCGCTCGCGCTCTCTTCAAGAGTAAATTCCGTCGACGCATATCTCGCACGTCGGTCTCTCTGAAATTCATTTCGCACGACGCTCCATCGATCCGCCAAAATCGTATATAGTCACATCTAAATGTGTAATTAAATCGTAATTACATGAATATGATTCTCCTTGTTAATTCCGTTAACATTAGCTTTTCTTGTGTGCGTTATTTTTATAACTCAGTGTATCTTAAAGAAAAATGCTAAAAAACCTTATATACTTTATCATATTTTTTTTGCTTAAAATATCTTTATTTCACATAGAAACAGCTGTTCCCAAGTATTACTCATACACAGAATGAATGATTTCTCTGTAGTAGTTAAAAATTTAACTATTCTCTAAAGCTATTGATTTCAGTGTCATAATTTATAACTATATTAAACAGTGATCCATTTTTTCTTTCAATAATAATACATTGATTTCAATCAATGAGAATTCGTTTTTAATCCGATCATTGAAAGGCAGTGAATGACCATTGATGATCACAATTATACAGTACTACTAATAAACAATTAATTTAATTTAGAAAATAGATACAGATCAGAAAATAGTTTTGTTAAACTATTTCAAAATAGTTACGCGGGATATGTTCAAGCATGATGAGCAATGCAAAAAAATTTTGATATTCTATTATAGCAACACTGGCTTGAGCATCTTTCATAATTATTTTGATGGTAACAAAAAAAATTATTTTCCGCTCTGTGTCTAATTAAATTTTTACATACCTTAGTATGCTTTTCGTGCAGTTACTAATTACGGTTTGTTGTTTGAGTGTAATAATTGAATTGTGAATGGCAGCTTTTGTGAAACGCGGTAAGCCCACTGTTGTCGATAGAAAGTTATGCCGGTTAGTGCATAATGCATTGCGTGTACACACTATTCTGCATGAGACGCAGATATTTGCGTAGTGACGGCTTGCAAGCGAGTTGCACATTGTGTGTTTGTTCTTGTAATTCTACTGTTTACCAGGCTACATGATACACTTATGACCAGCGACGTTTGAAATTATAACTCGCTAAATGTGCAGAATCAACGGGCGTTATTACCGCGAGAGCATTATGGCTTAAGTGCAGTGCCATTATTTCGATGGCAAGAGTAACGTTCGCTAATAATAATTTTAAGATGCTGCAAACGTGGGAAGTGAATCCATGAAATTGTCAGTAGTAATAGCAGTTTAGGATCAGCCGCTTTTATCGCTTCTACGAAAAAGACGTTAATATTAATTCTTTGAGATTGTCCTCGATTTAAATTATATAATTGTGGGACATTCGGTGCATTAGCGATTTTTTTTTTCGTGTACGCGCCTGAAAAGTGCACGTGTTGGAAATGCAGATTGTACTTAAATATGTAACGCGAATACATGGCCCGCGCTTTGTGCACAATTTATGTGTGTTTGCGCAGTGTCAATCATAGCCGGCTGCTCCTTTCGCCCTCGTTTTTCCAGACTTATCGTCGTTTTTTTTTCGCCTCGCTTCTGCTGGGGTGCCAAAAGTTCAAAGGCGAGTTCGCAGAAACGAATCGCGAGCAATTTCGCCCGCTCGCCTTGTCCGCCGCGTTCGCTTCGGCGCGAAAGTGGCTCGTCGTCGAGTATCGCGACACCGATTTGCCATCGGGGAGCCTTAGCGCGAGAGAGATTTGAGACTTTTACGCTTTACGATCCCCCGTAATCCACATACGCCTGTTATCGGTAAAAGTACGAGGCTCGCGCTGCGCGCCCGGATAATCGTTGAATTTATAGGAACGCCGCGCCGCGTGCAGCTGCAGGGAATGATTCTCGTTTGCCGAGTCTCGTGGCCGAGTACAGGAGTCGAATTTCAAAAGGCGCAAAAAAAGCGCACATAAAAACGAAATGATTCATCGAAAGAGCTTTCTGCCTTGTGCATAGTAGTTAAACATCTTAGAATATCTTATTTATTAGATGTGCCATGCTCGTCATCCATAATTAATTCTTTATTTCTACATCGGCATGTTTAGCATTTTATGTACTAATTGCGTTAACACCACTCCTGAATCTCGCTTCTCCCAATCTCTCACTTTGTAATCTCCGTCTCCTAATTGGGGAACACACTTCTGTTTTACGATTTTTACGATTTTCTTTCCAAGGATCTAATTAAACTTTTAAAGTCATCTAATGTGCGAAAATCTTCTAGAATTAAAGGGGTATCGCTGACTGATTTTGCTTGATTTATTCGGCTAGTATCGTTGAAAGTCCTTGAAAATTCCAGCGAAAGAAATTCGCTGGCAGTCGGCATAATCGTATCCACTTGCAAAGTAACTGAGATAAGCGATTTCATCGCGTGAGACGAGATAATTTAATCTTATCTTGAGAGAATGGGTCTGACGTAAATCTTATTAATAATTTATATATTTCAGGGGACACCGCACCCGTGCGCTACCTGTCCCTGAAAAGCCTTCTACCGGACACCACCGGTTACATGACTTACGAGGGTAGTACAACGCACCCGGGTTGTTGGGAAACGGCGGTTTGGCTGATCCTCAACAAACCAATTTACATCACGGCCCGAGAGGTAAAACATCGATCCTTTCAATCGGTGATTTGCCATCGAACTTCTCCCGGCATATTTTTTCCCCCCCCTTTTTCGCTTCCCAAAGTCCGCTTATCAGGAGTTCGCGTGTCTCGCAATAATAATCGAATCATCGTAAATAGCGGCCGACGCTATATGACGGCTCCAAGATAGTTTTGTCGATATTGTTGGATCAATCGACGGAATCTCGTCTTTCTATAGAAACGCATTGTTTCTGTTATTAGCTGTACGCCCTAAGGAAATTAATGCAGGGCCCTTCCAGCACGCCGAAAGCCCCTCTCGGTAACAATTCCAGACCGCTGCAGGGTCTTCATTATAGAACCGTACGAACAAATATCGATTTTGCCAAGGTAATATAACGCTTGTGATTATGTCATTCGATACTCTTCGTGCGAAGAATGTAGTGTCAATCAGGGTAATTGGCATATCGCGGTAAATCTAATATCGTAATATTAGTATATCCATTAAAGGGTTCTCAAGGGAAAAAAATGTTTGTTTAAATTATATTTATTAAACATAGATTATAAATTATACTCTATAAACAATTGTCAATGCATAAGGAGCTTTATTTGATTTAAATAAAAGCTTCTTTCGCGTTTTTTTAGCATTAAATAACCGGATATCGTTTTTTTTTTACATTTAATTCGATTTTTTATTTTATCTATAACGTTTATTAAAGTTTTATCAGTAGACAAAATTCTTGCTATAAATATTTTGATTGATCATAAAAGAATCAATCTCGTCGGCATTTCTCGTGGAACTGCAACTTAAATGCACTTTCTGTGTTATTCCGGCAGCGGGGAAACGCCAAGTGTCCGTCGATGGCGCAGGACATGCATTATAGAGGTAACACACGATGTTAGCCAGGCTCCATGAGCCCCTAAACTTCGTGCTTCACCGCGAAGGGATCGTCTCGATGAGAATTTGAAAAGATGACTTTTTCCTTCCAGCCAACACGTGGCGGGATGACGGTTCCCTATCGCACAACGTAGTCTGAGGCCATCCCGCGGCAGGACCACGAGAGGGGACTTTTCTTTAAAGAAGTGAGACGAAATGAATTCACATGTGACGTGAAACAAAGGGGAACGAAGGAAGGATCGATGGAAAATTTCTGATGGGGGAACGAAGAAATTGTGCCGTGGCTGTGTGAACAGAGACAGAACGTAAATTTATAATACGGTTGTAAGTGGAAAACGCGAAATGAATAATCGCGTAATAGAAATGGACGAACAGCTGTAACGTAACCGCCTATGTCATGCAGAAGTTACATGTACATAATTATCTGCAAATTATATCACGCGTAATTTGCAGATAAGTTTACAACGTCAATCAAGTTTTGTTTTATTCTCTCCGAAGTAGCGAGGACAAAGTTGCGTGTTGCTACACAGCACTAACGTAATTCTCGTAACACGAGTGATCAAAGGAGCTTTAAGTGTCTTGTTGGGATACAGATTTTCGTTTAACGCTGTTTGTAAGTTTACGCATTTGGAGGCTGTAACAGTTATCAAGGATGGGCGTAACTTAAAATAATACGTGTCATTATAAATTTTACGGTGTGTATATACATGTATACACATATATACATATGCATATAATTTTGTAAAATGGACAATAGCACTTTCAGATGACGGATGATTCCTATAGCGACAAGATAAGCGTTGTCTCTTAACGTAAGGGAACTTTTTTAAAATGCCCATCATTGATAAAATCAATCTGTTTTCACATGAAAGACCGCGAGAATAAAGTCACGTTCGCTTGAATGGATTAATCCCGCTGCAAATCAGTCGAGTTATTTGACAGGTTTTTGTCAATTACTTCGTAGCCAATGGCGATACGACGTGAACGATGTAAAGCGAAAACCATTACGAAACGGGGGTGGGAAAATGGGATGGGGGAAATGAAGCGGAAGCGCGGGAAGAAGCGGGACGATCGTGATGGATCTCGGTAGAAGATACAGAAGAAGAAATAGCCGGGTATCTCGTTGGTGGAAGAGGCGGAGGAGAAGAGGCGGAGGAGCAATTTCGTAATAGCTCCGGGATAGAGAGGAGTAGGATAATAAAGAAGGAATGGTTCGGAAGAGGAAGAGATTAGGATGAAGTCATGTGGTAGATCAATCGCGCGGAAGAGAACGCTGGCTCTCTCCGTTAGCTTAGCCGACGGACGAATAATCCGGCGCTTTTGTATATAAAAACACAGAAAATGTACACGAACAGACATTACCTAAAAATAGACGTTAAGCAGCGCGGAAGGTGGAACTCTTAGGGAGGAAGGAAAGCGTGTGTATAGAGAATAAAGTTGTATTATACGAAAAAGTGAACGTTTAACAATTGTGGTTAATAACCAAAAACGGTAATAATAAAGGCGACGTTATATTGTACAGCAACAGCGATCGCTGTGTCTACACATTCCTTCTCTCCCTTCACTTTTTTTCTTTTCTCGAACGCGCCAGATTCTAATCCCTTCCTTCTTTTCCTGTGATTGTGCCATTCTGACGTTTGATTGGATATATCCAGCCATAATCTCATCGAATAATTCACACGGCGTCGTACATCAACGCATGACGCGCCAACGGGAAGAGATATCAAGGACGTAAATTAATAAATTCCAATAACCCGCTAATCTACGAGGAGAGCCACTAATCGCTTAGGAGAAAGTTCGATTCGGCACACCCTTCAAAGTTAGGCATTACAAATTTCTTCGTCGACGTGCGTCAAGGGTAAGGTAAAGTTCCGACGACGCGCCCGCGCGAAAGTTTCGGTGCTCTCGAGCATCGGCAGAGCACCGCGCTCGATCCAAAAATTCGAGCACGCTGACAAATTATCTGGGAACAAAACTGGGTTGAACATTGGCCCGAAGTTCATGCCTCGGCCTGTGAGACCACGTTTCATCCTTAATTAATTATCCACGGCAGTAACGGCGAGCAACTTTCGCGGGACGCGAAACCCTTCATCCTCTTCTCTCTGTCTTTCTCTCTTGAGACGAAGGTAAGTGGATCCTATTTTATCAATTTGCGGAATAATTTATATACGAGAAACTGATTGCCCGTCAAGGCGCAATATTCTTCACGTTAACGTCACGCCTCGCACGCACGCACACACACACACACTTACCACGGCGTTATTACAATTTAATTACAATCGCAAGCGAGAAGAGTTCGAACTGCGTGCAACGTTCTTAATGAGGTCACTTAATATGTAATTTGAATCCATTGCGCGGTAAATAATTAACTACGTGATCTTTGAAGGCTAGTGCGTGGTAATTACATTAAGTACTTCTGTATATGAAAATTTATTCGCTCGGGGATTCGTCACGGATGACTCGAGAGGTGGCACAAGTTCTATTAAATTTGAAATAAAATTACGGGAAATGGGATGACGCGTCGAATAATAAGTATGTAGCGGACGGGCGATGCGTGAAGTTTCCGAATCTCTCTGCATTTGCATTCGGATTTAGCGTGTACTTCGGGAATTTCTGCACTTAGATTACCGTACGGTCGCTACCTCTCTCATTCGTGAACAATCCGCTTCGGCTGCGCGAGCGATTTCTCGGTCAAACCTTCTCAAACAGCGATACCGCGTCGAGCGCACTCTCGTGTGTCAGCCTAAACGAATGCAACGAATTTAAGGGACGGACGGCGGGATTCGCCGAGAATGTGCTGAGTAGCTGGCTCGTCGCGCACAGCCGGGGGTAGGTAAGAGGATGCTGAGAGATATGCTTACCGAGCTCAAAAGCTCCTTTGAGGGGAAAGAAGAAGGGGATGAGGAAAGAAGGCGTGGGTGGACGAGGGGAGTCACGTGACATTCTCGATTGAGGGAGGGATAGGGGCGGATGAGGGGCGAGGGCCGGCCGCGTAGTCCTTGCACTCTTTTATGGAAATTAAGGACGTGATTTCGGATTCCCACGAGTACAAGTTTCATCCTCCTTTGCTTCCTTATCATCCTGCTCGTTGTCGTGCTCTCCATCTGAGAGCCGTTGCTTCGTGACTGAGCCCCTTATTTTTAGACCCGAACGCGCACATACATGACGTCGCATGAATACGGTATCACCGGTGGATTTTGCAAAATCAGTATCGACGGCTACATTTATGGGTCGTATATTCAATATACGAGCTATCATGTAACTGCACATTTTTTTTCCTCTTGCTTCTCGAATGTACGATTCGTTCTCTTTGATAAAAATTCTATTGGATGTTTCTCTCTCTCTCTCTCTCTCACTCACTTCGCTGTTTTTATATTCTAGGTTTTTACAAAGTTTTTAAATCTTGTTTTCAAATATTTTACATTATTTGTATACATCTGTTTGCACTATCGAGTGACCTGTCGCTAATAAAAGGCTATTACAAACTGAGGTATTTACGTCTACACATATCAATATCTTATGTCCTACATTCGCGATTCGAAATATAGAACTCGATCGAAACATGCCATATCTAAATATGAACCAATTTTCTCGAAGCTTGGCGTCTTAAGTGTAAGTCGACGAAACGCGTATTGAACACGTACCTGTGCCAGTTTAATCAGACATTGCCTTCCATTCGACAAGGAAGTACTCGACCGTTAAACCGCAGAACGCGGTTTTAGAAACGCGGAATGGAAGTTAGGAAATAATAACCGAAAGTTGAATGCAACTTCATTTGGCACGGAAACTACTTCGGCCTGTACATGCAACAGCGCCATTGCAGTATGCCACATTTATTCCTCATCGATGCGAAGTGATTCAGAAGCTCGCTCTTTCCGTTCCTTCGAAGAAACGATAAAACTAAAGCACCGATAATCTTTACTTTATGACAATACGAGAAGCACTATTGAAACAAAAGCAATTAAAATGCTTAATTATAAAGTATAAAGTGAAAAATCCCACCAATATGCGACGAACACAATCAAATTCATTTGGAAAACAAAGTTTTTTTAGCAAAATTGAAATATTAAAGGATTCAAAATCAGAGAAAGTAAATACTGCACAATTTTCTTTAAGTATTTTAATTTTGACAAAAAAATGACTTACGTTTTTCGAATTGTTTTTCAAATAATCGATTCAAATAAACGAGGAGAATTTTATTCAAAGCGGACGAGGCTCTCTTTACTTATTTGTGGTTAATTAAAATGAACAACTTTTATCTTTGCCATGTTTTTCATCTAATGGACATTTAATTTAATTAGAGACCAAACGCATTTGCGTGAAATTTTTACGAACTTATAAACACCGGCATTGCATTTCTATTTACATATATACAAAGAGTTGTGTGAAAATTGTTATTATTTTGTTTTATGCAGCGTAGTTTGTATTACCAATGTTGACTCTCATGTTAAAACTTATTCTCATGAGAATACAACCGGCAAACGCAAGAGAAGCCGAAACTTTTATAAACGCGTTAATGTATTGCTTTATAAAGCTTTTTCGTGATATTGAATTATGGTATTTTGTTACTCCAAAAAGGGGAACAGATTTTACTTAAATTCTAATCGAGGAGTTATGGATTTGACTTCAAAATTAATTATTGCTGCTATAATTCTATTACAACTGTGATCTTTAATGGATTAAAAAAGGACCGTTTTAGAAACTTCGTACTTTCGAATAGCGATCCATAAAAATTAACCAGGTATTAATAAGGTGGGATCGATGTCGATTGGACAGATAACGAGCAGTTTGCCGTAATCGGCTTTGAAAGTGCGGCCGGACCATGTGGCGTGGATCAGTTCGTCGTAAACGGAGGATCTTAATTCGCGGGAAAACTCATGAAAATAGAAAGACGGATAGCCTCGGGCGATGGAGGGGGATAGTGAGGGTCAGGTAGATTGCTCGAAAAAGATAACCGCGGTGGGAAGCGGCGACGTTAAAACTTATCGGCGCCTTCCTTTATGCCCGCCGCCGATAGATGAGGCCGGAACGGCGTGAGAGGAGACGAGGGTAGAGATCGGGAAACCATCTACCCCTGCATGGTCGGCGGCCACGTGGTGGCGGTTACGCGGGACGAATAGCTAGGGGGGAGGCCCGATCATGACTCCACAGCGCGTTGAGGAATTATGGATACCATTATATGAGAAAGATTAGAGGTTCTCGTAATATTTTTATTACCTCATCTCACACGTGCGTTAGTCCGCGTCGTCGAGGGTGAGGTTCACACAGACGGACCGACACGTGCACGGACGAGCCACAAATTGCCGCGCGGTAGATCGCGGCTTGAGAGATGTGGAGGTGGCGCGGTCCCGCATTAAGAAGAGATCACGGATGGATGAGGAAGACTATATACGGATTCCAGCGAGGAAGTTGAGGCGCGAAAATTCTCTCTCTCTCTCTCTCTCTCTCTCTCTATCTATCTATCTATCTATCTCTTGCTATCCTGTTGTCGGAAACGCCTTTTAACTCGTAACTTTAAATAATTTATTTATTGTACAAAATTTTATTCAATCATTCTCATGTACTTAATTTTCTGAAATTCTCGAAAAAAGTCTCCTAGGATCTTTTTCGTATGGAAATAATGATAGAAAAATCAGAGTAAGCGCAATCGAATAACTGACGATTGTACAATGGCATGCTAATAAAACGCATTTACGATTTAATTTACCTTGATGGATATTACACGGTTTTACTTACAAATAAAATGCATTTACGTGTCGTTAGACGAGACTGTCACGACACTTTTTTTGCTGCCGGAATTATTTTCGTTCGTCGTTGATGTAAATGTTTTAAGAGACGTCGTCGCGAATCGCGAGACAAACAAATTGCACAATTTGTAATAAAGACGTAATATTGGCATGGTAGCGTCCGTGTGATGAGTTAAAAGCCAAATACCGCGCGGGTGCTGTGCATAATTACGCTTTTCCGGATTCCGGTATTTATTACGCCTGTCTGTTCGTCGAAGCCCTTGAAACAGTGGGCGATTATTAATTTGCCTAACGGAGCGCATGCAGCCGCACAACCGATGATCACGTTGCAATAGCGCGCTAATAAAACGCATTTACGATTTAATTTACGCAGATGGATATTATATACAGTTTTAACGACAAAATAACGCATTTACGTGTCATTACGCGATGAGACGAATATTTCGCCGAATTATTTTATTCAACGTCACTTCTCCAGCGGGCGACCATGATTTACATCGAAAATCAAGGAATGCGAATTAAATTGCAAATTCGTATCCCAACGTAATAATGATCGAATTTTTCCGATGACCGACAGAGCCTGTCGATTAAACGGAAATATGTCATTACGGACGAATCATAAATTTAAAAATCCGTTTCGTCGCGCGGGATTTTATCCCGCTATTGCCGCGGCGAGAAAAATGCAAATCCGCTGTACTTTTCCGATTCGTCGCCAGTGATGTAGTATAATAAAGGTGTGATTCAGTCATCCTTCCGAATTCCTTACGGCTATTGCGAGATACCCTCACGAACACCACCGGGCCACCAAATCGTTTCCATTCGACGACGAGAGAGGAATCGGCTTACTCCGCGTACAATGGCAGGCGGCGAAACGATTTTCCCCGGAAAATCGTGAAAAGGAGCAAACCTCCATAACGGACTTACTACATCCGAACAATCCGACGCCGGTCTGAAAAGCTTTATATCCTTTTCATCGTCCCGCTGCACCTGATACCCGTGTCGTACCCCTCGAATTTTACACCACGGCGGCCTCGCTCAGCAGCATACGTAATTGCTACGGTCAGTGCGTCGCTTTAAAGCACGCGATAGCTGCATCTCCCTCTAATCCCCTTAACATCGAATAAAAATTTACCGTAACATTCAATTAGTTTTATGTTTCTTTCTATAGTTTTTTTTTTATTCTCTTTAAAATTTCGTCACACACTTTAACCCTGCGTTCCGTTCAAATTTACTGTACGATCGCATTATGAGGATCGATAAAAAGGCTCTGAAAGATTAAAAAAATTTTATTAAGAAAATCCTCGCATTATAGATAAAGTCGTCAGAAAAGTTTTTAAATAAAATATTAATAAAAAAATATAATTTTGGATCAAATAAACCCAAGAGGAGAACAGCAGGTTTAATTAACAAATTTGATCTCTGATAAGTTCACGTCGGATACCAGACTTTCGTTAACAGCGGACACCAGACTTTCGGTCGGCGCTGCAATGTGCACAATTTTTCGATTATTTCACATGATCTGTGCACTTAATGTCAAAAGCGAAATATCAGGAACGTTCGACGAAGCGAAGTCCGATAATGTGCTCGATTTGAATCCAAACTAGCTTTCCACGTGGCTGCAATAATAGCCCCTTGATATGGCCTTTGTGCATATCGGTTATTATAGACCAATTAACATTGTCCGTGTCACATTTGTCACGTTTACCCGGACTAATTTAATAAAGTAGACGGCTGCCGAGAACGAGCGCGATCAAGCTGACAGTATAGAACACGAGTGAGGTATGACTGAAAGCTCTCGGTGCATGTCAAATCTAAACGCGTGAAGAATTGTTTTTCGAAATGTCTGTATTTTCTTCGCACACGTCCAATCGGTTGTAAAAGTGATATACTTCCATTTAAACGGCTCGCTGGTTTTTACGAGCCCGTTGATTACGTTCGCGAAATAGCGATTGCGGGCATTCAAAATTGCAACAATATTCGATATGCTGCCGTTATCATACCCGTGTACGCGATGGCGTTGCGTGGGACGTGCGCAATCAGTAATTACCAACGTAATTAATTACAGGCCTAATTGGCCGAGTATCTCTCCAAGGAGACAGAGGTACAATGGGAGCGGGACATAACAATGGAACGATTATAGAATTACATAGTAGGTGTCTTACGTACGCGACGGTACGTGATACGTACGTCTCATTGTCACCGTTAACAATGTAATTCGCGAATTTCGAGATAGTGAATTTATTGTAAAGGGATATTGAGAGGTGTGACGTGCGTGTGGAGTTTTTCACGAGTCCGGAAATTGACGGGGAAAGGAAAAACACACGGAAGGCACGATTCTCACATACAGAAAAAAGTAACACCGAACAAAACACTCGGAAGCTCTGCAAAACGCGCCCGGACGTGGACCGCGTGAGGATGAGGCCGCGGACGAGGGAGAAAATGAGGAGACTTACGACGAGAAATTTCAAATTCATTTCCGCCCCTTACGATCGCTTCAGGATCGTCCGTGCCCCTTCCATCCGTCGCTAACTCCCCTTTTTTCCTCTTTGCACAATAAACTTTACGGTATCTCACGCCGGAGCTGCCCACTCCGTTTGTCCCCTGCAACATACGTTCACGTGAATATTTTACAAAAAAAAAAAAAAAAAAAAAAAAACCGAGAAGAGTGGCGAGCCAGCTGGACGATATTACGTTTGGCGTTTCGCCGACACGCGACACGCGCAGACCTGTAAAATCCGGCAAAATTGTAAAATCCGCTCGTGAACGCGCGAGAGGGGCTCCGTTACGGAAAATTTACATAAAGAATTGAATCAATTTGACTTCCCTTAATTTTTAACAAGCAATTTTATAATCCCTGACGCACGGGGTAATGACGTACGCCTAATTTTTAAAGCGTTTCATGCAAATGCAATCTAAAGATTTTCACAACGTGTGGGGAAGAAGGTATCTAATAACATAACTATCTCTATATTCATGCGATGTTTGAAACCCGATATTGATCCGCAGTTCTCGCAGAAGGCACATTTGACGGCTCTCGTTTACATAACTGCGTTAAAGGGAGTATATTTTATTCCGGTCGCGGGGAAAAATAATGCGCGCGGATACCCCGGAGGTGCAGTCGGGACCGGGTGGTTCTAATCTAAATAATCAGAAATATTCTAACATTATTAAATTTACCGCCACCGGGGGCCTCCACCGGAGGTAGAGAGAGAGAGAGAGAAAAAGAGCGAGACTCCTCGTCGCGCGCGCGGCAGCACGATAAAAGTAGAACAAACTTAACTTTCACCCCCGCCTGTTTTCGCTACGTGCGCTCGATGCATCACAGCTTGCATGCCTCGCTGATTCTGTTACGGTCCTTTTTTTTTTTGTCCTCCGACTACAAGGGAGAGCACAAACTCTATTTACTCTTCATTACGCCTTAATGAGCGATACATTAACGAATTTCAACATGAGAGCGTAAACGAAGTTGTTTATACTTATGGCCGCAAAATTGGGTAGAGCGACCCGAGCGCGAATACAACGAGCGCAAATACACGATAAATTTTTGCAATTGCCTAAAGTTGTACTCTTTAAATTGGAATTAGTGAAATCTCGTTTGCAGCACTGTACTTGTGTAATTATACCCATCAGTATTCGCTAGTGACATTTCACTGTCCTTAAGAACTGTGTTTAATCTATTAATTTAGAGAGTATGCAAATTTTACTGCTTCGACAATATCGGATATACTTTACCTCGTTAAATTGTCAAAAGCCTCGCTTGCTACAGATAGCCATTGAATGCTTATTCGATACAATGCGTTGTATTTACGCAAAATACCGCAGATTGCGTGGACGTTATTCTTTGTATGTATATCGAGGTGTCATACGCACGTAGCACTAAGCGCTCAGTGAGCCCGAAACAGATAATTCGGAATACCTCCCAAATAATTTCATTAACTATCCGGGAGAGCTGTGTGCTTGGCGGAACGCATCGCAGATAGCGACAGTTTTAATAATCTTCTGTTCATTAACTACGTAATTCAAAGCTTAATAACTCAGCTCAACACGTTTGCACAATTACAAACCGCGTTACAGACAAACGCGTGCCTTAATGAGTCCCTTTAGTTAAAACAAAACAAAAAAAGGATTTTGTTTCATGGACGCGGATAGAATTTCACGCGATGCTGATAAAATTTCAAAATATTTGTAATGGATATAAAGAGGGACGATTTAAATTTTCGACCGCGCATATTTGTGATATTTATATATCCATCACAATTCTGTTAAATGCGGGCGAAACATTTCCCCGCAACGACGACAATGTCAGTTTAAGCGCTCGTACGAAACGGACGATAAATTTCTGCCTGACATCAGGGAGATTAAGTTTCATTTTTATTTTAACATAAGCCGAATGGGATCTTTGACAGGCCCGGTACCGTTCAATTCCGCTCACGTTCGACGGCTGCATAAATTGTTTGATACCCAGACTTGTCACAAAACCGGAACATGTTTACGGCCATCAGTCTGACTAAGGCTTGATGAATGTGCTCAATTTTATCTCCACCACATGACCAATCATATTGATTGTGAGCGCCATTGATTGGCAAGCGAGATTTCAGTTGCGCGCCGTTCCGCTTTCGCTGCTTCTCCAACAAACAATAGCTACAAATATCGCTATTTCTGCTTTTGTGACATATATGTAAGTGTGCATAGCGAACGTTACATCAAGTTACGCCGATTATTACGAAAGGGGGAAATTTTTAATGGGAAATTTTCATTAGAAGATTACATCTCGAAAAATGTGTGGACAAAGTAACGAAAATTAAATCGAACTCTAGTTGAAGAGCACATTGTCGGTATTATTTATATCGGAAAAAACGATATGAAATTATCAATTTTTACAGTGCATTAACACGTACCGAGGAGGCAACTGCACACGCAGGTTACGCGCTCGGTATCCAAACGAGGAAGGCATAAATTACGAATCGAATTCTCGCTCCGCCATTGCGCTTAAGGAAGGTAATGGAAATTTAATGTACTCTCCGTGCCGACAATAATAAATAACACGGTGATAAGGCGCACGATAAAGGCACCAATGAGCAATGCCCTTTAGGTTAAGGGATGAAGAGTCCGGCATGGTGAATCCGGAGTGGTAGCGAACGGTGGAAATCACGGGACGGGAAGTGCGGTTTTTCCTTCCCGGTCGCTCGTTCGTCGATGCATTGGCTTCTCTCCCGAATGACACAGACCAAGATAACTCGAATAAATGTAAAAGCGAGTGCCCGAGTTTTCTCTAAGTGAAAATCGATGGGGTTTTATTGTGTGTTCGCGCAGCGAACGTTCCAGGGCCGCAATTCGCGCGCCCTTCCTTCACCCCTTTCCTCTGCCCCGCGCTCGACAAGTCCTTCTCCGCCTCCTCTCTTCCTGTCTCGTATATACGCCACTTTCTTGTCCGAGAATGCCGCCTTTGTGTCCAGACCCCGTCGTGCTCTAGAACGATCGAAATCCTATGGCGCCTCCCTTCCTCCGGCTAGTTTATTATACGGTCTCCTCTCGAGCCCGTATTTGCGTGATACAAACGAGTAATACCGGGGGTGTTTCGCACAAGGTTTCGCTCCCGAAACTTCGACAACTTCTTCGTCGAATTTTCCCTTCGGCTAATTAAAAAGCAAGATCTCGTCTTGCTTACTTATTCCTTCGGAACTTAATCCTTTGATTTCCGATATTAAATCGCGCGATGGGGAACGGTGATACGAGGTATTTTGTAAGGTTTGCATTAAACTTCAGGGCAACTTCACGATAACTTTGCAGCCAACCTTGACGTTGCGAAAATTTCCACCCGTGATATAATTCCCAAAGTTCTCTTTACCTAAGACGGAAAATTATATGTATTTATATATAATGAGATATTCTCTCCCTGTCAAATTATACATTGTTAAACTTGATAATGTATTCAAATATATAAGATGTTTCGTCACTGTTACGGCAATGGTTTGCACAAGCATTATAAGAGTTTAAAAAATTATATAATAATTACTTTTCATAAAGATATACATATGTTATATTAAATATTATACAACGTATAATTATCTTTAATATAATATTTATAATATCTTAATACAATTTGCTAGAAAAAAACATATTCTTCTTTCAGATATCAGAAACTTCTATACTTTTCTTTCGTACATTTTTCGCGTAGCTAAAGGATATATTGTCGCAACAAACATCGAACGAAATCGAAACTCATTGATGAAGTCTAATAATGCCCGCGCTGTAAAATTACTTATTGAATGAAAAAGACAGGACAATAAAAGGAGTGTAACACCGCGATTGCGGATCTGGCTTCCCGGAATATTGGAACGCCAGGATATTTTTCCGACTAAGGGAGCTCGTGGAGAAAAAAAAAAAAAACGTAAGAAGCGGAACGCCCTTCCAACCCGTAAAAATTTTACGATGGCCGCGTTGTTTCGTGTATTGGTCTTTATTTACCCGTAAAAGTTTCACGGTGTTATCACACTTCGCTGCTCGCCGAAGCGGGACGACCCGTGTGTCATTGGAAAGCGCCGGGCACCGAGCCGCTTTTACGAACCCGAAGCAGTTTTTCCTTCTCCTGAAAAAGATCCTAAAGCTTCGGCCATTCGATGAGAGAAGTTCTCTTATCGCCATTCGACCGCGCGCGAAGCGCATTTGCACTGGCGGATAATTCAAAATTACTTTTAAAGCCGCTCATGGTACGGTCGAGCTAATCGATTTCGTTCGAGGCTAATTTTCTTCCGGTCGGAGTTGCATTGCGGTGCGAATAAGTGACGTTCGTGCGCCATCGAAAGGGACACGTAGGGCGCATTGCGCGGAGTGGCGGTGTGAAATGTGAAATAGAAATTTCTCAAATACCGAGATGTAACTGATACTTTTCGGACAATTGTAGAAATCGGGAATGTATGGCGGCCATTCGTGCAAAATGAAATGTATAGGTATATACTATGTAGATATACACCATTGATAAATTCGAAAACGCCTGCCATTTTCTTGCATTTTTCGTGAAAAATTAAATGTTTTAGTGAAAAAAGATTCATAGAGAAGTTTTAAAAGATGTATTTTAAAGAGAAGAGGCAGACTTATTTTACCATATTTTTTCCATAAATTACAATTAAAAATTGATATTTTTTCAATACTTTTACTTTAAAGTGCTGCAAGATTGATAAAATATTATCGGATAAAGTTAATAAAAAATATTTTAACACGTTCACTATTATACTTAAATAACCTTAGTTGTTTAACTTTTGTTAATTTTTACATATACCACACACATGGACAATTATAGTTGTTCAGTTTTATTATTTTTACTGGACTGGCGATAATGTTTTATTGGCAGCGAATATGTTAAAACGATTTTTCTACCTAAGCTTTAAAATCATTAAAAAAAAATAGTACGATAAAGAATTATTTGCAACGATAAAGAATTTCTTGCGTAAAAACTCATTTCCTATAAAATACTTTCAACTTTTAAATGAAAGACTTTAAGAAAAAAAAAAAGAAAAAAGAAGAGATAAAAACTTTCGTTACAATTTTCTCGATTTGCATAATTTTTTCAAAAATTTTTCCACATTTTTTCGTGAAGATGCGAAAAAATCTCAAGTGTTTTCGAACTTATAAACAATGTGTCTATATAGGCAAAACAAATTTCCAATATTGCAAGCCTGAAAAGCAAATAGCGGCGACAAATCCAGCGCTCTCGTTTATACACGCGTCTCTCCTTGCCGTCCGTTATTACCTGTTATTACCCCTTCGCGGATCGCGCAGCTCGCGGAACTCCGCTTCCGGTTAACGAACAAAAACTCGCACGGATACGTGCTCTCGAGGTTTCTCCGCGCGGCGCGTATATACCTCCCCATGTAGTCCGCGATACTACCGCGTGCGGGGTAGAGCGCCACGCCGCCGTATGAAATACTTCTTCCTTAGTTCATCAATTTCGTATAAAGCGCGAAGGAAGTTTCGGACCGAGGGGGCGGGGTGAGGAGTGAAGGTAACGGTGAACTTCCGCGGAAGCGCGCGGCCGTCAGCGGACCGAGATGAAATATTCCGCGGGAGCATCGGCGCACGACAATACGGGCGAAATTTTTAGGGCGCGCGCAACACGCGAGCGAAAAACGATAAAACGTATTTATATGCCCGTACGCTTTTTCGGCCGCGTGCGCGTCTCTCCTCCGTTCATATGTAAATCACGATTTTCCACAACTGAAGGAAACAACTTTCAGGGAGAGGGGGAGGGGGGGGGGGACGCCAGCTCCTCGTACTTTGTAAGAAAGTCTCTGTCGCTCCTGCAGATGTGCGCCTGTGTGCGCGAGGAAAGCCATTGTGCAATAATCAAATAAAGTCCGCAAGTAGAATCTTGTCATACCGATGCTACGAGGACGGCGAACAGTGTTTCGCTATTACGGTAATGAAGTCTCAATAATGAAGCAAAGACGAAATCACGTCACGTCGAGTGCTAGAGACAGACGTGTTCTTATTGTGCTCGGTACAATACACAGAGCCACCGGCGAAAGGGGCGCGATAAATCGCTCACCCCTCACGTGATCCATTTGCCTTGCCCCGGGGATAATAATTTTATTAATACCGTTAAGACATCGCTTTGTCCCTCTGCGTGCGAGGTGGCGATTCATTCCGTGGCTATTGTACGTTCTCCCCCCCCCCCACCCGCTTGTTTTTATCCTCCGCAGTGGCGGCCGAAAATTTCACTCGGACACGTAGTACTTTCCTTAATAGGGCGCAATTTTTCCCGATGAGGAGAACCGTTTCATAATTGACGAGTATTCGCACTTTAACCCTCGTTACCCTCCGCTCTCTTTTTCTCTTTTTCTTCCTTTTTTCTCTCTACCCTTCTCTCTCTCTCTCTCTCTCTCTCTCTCTCTCTCTCTTGCTTTTCTGCCTCATCACTTAAACTAATACGTACACGCGCTTCGTCCGGCAGTAGTTTGGAAAATCCAAAAAGTCACGTTTCCAGCGTGATAATCAAGCGGCACTTATTATCGTGCGTTTAATGGCGCGACGAAAAAACGTTTGCACCGCACCGCTGTTACTGTCATGTTTTGTAACCGGTAATAATTTACGTTTTTATTGCTTGCCAGAGAGTTTGGATGTATATGTTTGGAAGGTGGCGCCCCGTATTAAATACGCGTCTCCACGTATCGAGAAAAAATATAGAACGTTTCTTTTTTTTCCCCGACGGCGTGTCTACTGTGTCCACAACGATGACTTGATACATTTTTAGTGCGTATTAGTTGTTTTTATTAGATTAGGTCGAGTAGCGCGAAGTCGCGCGAAAACGAGCGAGTCGCTCTTTAAAATTGCAACGAGGCAGACGAGCAAGTATCAGCAAACTCATTCAAATTGGACGATATATGAGCCGCATAATGTGAGCGTTGCTACTCTGCAAAATTCTAAATTTATGCCTGTGGAAAAATTTACTGCGCCGTTTACGCGTCGTAAATGCAGGTGGAAGTGGGACATGGTTACTGCCTTTTAATCAAGCACGATTTTTATAATTTTATATATGGCCGTTTTGTTATAAATAACGCGATACGCAATATCGAATATAAATATAGCCGTTGCGCTTTATAAACTCATTTTTTTAAAAATGTGTGTGTATACTCCAGAACTTAAATATTTTTATAATTTTATATACTTTTATGTGTACTTTCAATTAATTTGCGCAACACACGGTGTGGCTAAAATGAAAATAAAGCGCGACTATTTTTATTTAAAAAAATTATCCGAGATTTTATGCGGCGAGACATCCAATTTAGTTGATCTCTGCTCCATGTATATCAATTTTGCCAGCTACAACACACACACACACACACACACACACACACACACACAGAGAGAGAGAGAGAGAGAGAGAGAGAGAGGCCGAGAAATAGCGAGTAATGTAAGTATCGAAGGGAAAAAGGTCAAAGGTAGCGTGCGACGCAAGATACATGGAATTCTGTCGATGCACGTTCGCGCGCGGCACACATAAAACAATCGTACTCGCATTAAGATCGCTCCTTCCCCCCCTCAGTCCGGGACGGGTATATACCTGTATACATGATTCAACGACGCGCCTTTCATAATTCAGAAAATATCCGTCCGGCGGAACGCGCCGGCCAGCCGCTGGTTTAAAACCGTCGGAAATGTATGCATGTTTTACCAGCAGCGGGGGAGTCGGGCGAACGTCAAAAAGAAAGGACGGCGCCGGTAGCATAGAAGATAGATGCGCGGCGGGGTTTCGGTAAAAGAGTACATAACCCGGAGAGTAAGCACGGGAAAATTGCGGAAAACAGTTGAATGAAAGGTACAATAGATTCCGTAGATTTTTGCCTCACCGAGGCAAGCTCGTCGGGTTTTCCTTCCAGGGGACCGAGAAGCCGTGATAATCGTTCGCTATCGATAGCACTGCTAAAATTTATCCCTTTAGAGGAATGTTATTTCTTTCTTTTTATTGTCTTCCGGCCCGCTCTTTCGTGTCGAATCTCTCGTGTCGTCCATACCGTTTGTATTGCGCTACGAGAAGAAAAGTATGGAGGGGGGAGAAGGGAGGGGAGGGGGAGGGGGTAAAAGAAAGGAAAAACGAGAAACCAGAACGGCGGATATGGAGTATATTGGGAGTGCACGGCTCGCGCAGGAACAAAGCGGAAGACAGCAAATACACCACCTCTCGCCTGGCCTGCGCCCGCTACGATCGGACCTCCGATATTCCAGCCCGGATATACCGTAATAGTACGGAAATTTCTGTTATAGACTGTACACGGGGCCGGCAGCCCCTCTACGCGGAATATAAGAGGGTAGGTATAAAGTATCCGGCGCCACGTTTACGATGTGCTTCCTCCATTTCCACTCGATCTTTTTCGAATGCTCGGCGCATCGTGGTTCCGCTTTCAAGGATCTATTTGTCAAAGTTAGTTTGCGGTTAAAGCACGCAGCTGTCAAAATAGTTAACGGCAAACGCTTAGGCCGCCCTTGGATCGCCCGATTTCGACGCGGCCAATCTCCTCCTTCCTCCAAGTTATACAACGGGCGACGAATTCCTTGTATCATATTATATAATAATATAAATGCATGTTGCGTATGTTTATTCACTAGATTCTTAAGAGACGTTATACATGCGATGGCAATTACACGAGGTATTACAAGATAAGATACCTCAGAGTCGCTCTAAATTTAAAACCAGCTTAATGCAACGCTATTTACATGATGCGCAGTGCGAAATGCATACGTTAAAGTCGCCTTTAAAATGAAAATTAGTGTATAAGTAACGGCCTCTGTCATCGTCGCGATAGAAGCCGGCGCAAATAAGGGCCCGGGAGAGATACGCAAAGTTATTACGAAGAGTTACTTCATGCGCGAAGTTAGTAAATTCGCATTTACATTTCGCTGAATTGAGACTGCGGAATGTGCGGCCACCCCTCTTCCCCCCCCCCCCCCCGACACAAATGCACAGTTATACACACACATATATAAAATAATTATTCAAATGATTGAACTCTCGCGCTGTGCGTTATAATATCTACAAAAGCTTTTTCCCCCCCTCCCTCGGGACCCGGTGCTCGCGTAATTCCGTGAACAGTCAGAGCTATTGGAAGTCCACGAAACTACTTTAAGCATGCATTACTTATGGCATCTCCTAACAAGAATTCCACTTTCTTTTCACGTTGTCGAATAAGCAGATTACTTTCGCGATCGATGGTGCCCAGCAATAAAATTAAACGTTCAAACGCGCGGCAGTAATCCGATAGCCGCTCCAAATTAATCGGAAAAAAAATCTCCATTGTTACATGATTGACGCGACGTATTCCAATATCCCCCGGGCGTTGACTCGTCGAGCGTGCTAATTAATTTACCACACTCGTCCACTCAAAAGAGGCCAATTTCTCATGATCCGCGGTGATTTTGTGGATGACTGTACCGCCAGGGACAACCCGAGAACGAAGAGATGACGAGGCTAGGCGAGATGTTCGTCGGAGAGGAGGTGAGGGAATCGACGACGACGACGACGACGACGACGACCGTCGGTCTCGTCGACGAGAGTATCTCCGGCGCCACGGTTACGACGCGCGGCGTCTTTCTGTCTGCATCCCGCAGTAACTGGCGCCAACCGGACTCCCCCGGCGGGCGACGAGCAGCAGCAGGACCGGGAGGACGGAGGGGGATCTGGTTGGGATCTGGACCCGCGAGTCTCTCCTCCATCCCCTCGGGATTTTCCGCGCCGGGCGACGCCACCATCCGCCACCCTCCCGTCCTCGTTGTATCCCCACGCGAACTCCGCGCGTTCTTCCTCCCCGCGCCCGCCTGGGACCTGACGACGACGACGACGACGACGACGTTGCTCCTTACCCTCTTCTACTCGGTTCGGGTTCTCGGTTCCGCTGTCCAAACACATCCAGCGAGACGGCAGCCACCGTCATCCCTGGCAAAACAAAATCTCGAACTCGCGGGCTATATGATCGATCACGGCGGCTTGAGCTCACTCGACCTTGTTGTAGGAGGAAAGAAGGAAAGATGAAATTTATAGTATTGAAAGTTTCTGAAAGAAGTCACCTGAAAAGAGCGTGAAATATCATACACGATCCATCTTATTCTTATTATTTATCGTCAAAGATTTACTTCATTATTATGTTATCTCGTATGCATATATAATATAATAACGCAATAACGTGGACGGTGATGTGTAAACATTCTCGGTATCATTTAAAATCTTTTCTCCTACCTCCACGACTTGTTAATTAAATTTTTCCTTCCGTATCGCTGCGTTTAATTTATATTATTTCATTTTATTAATATTTCACAGAGTTCCAAATAAGCTAACGCGGTCAGTAAATATTTCCCGCGTTATTCAATAATAAAAGTTTTAAACCGATCATCGGCATTAACGTATCGCCCCGTGTTTATTTTTGTTATTTTCCATTATTTATAATATTAAACCCATTGTTAATGATTTTAAGAAGATATCCGTTTAACGTATTAAAACCTTCGGGCGTGCATACGCAAATATACTAAGCATTATTTATTTCTAGCCGCCTCTGTGTATACACGTATACACGGGAGATAGTCATCTCCGTTCTGCGTCACCTCCCCCCCCCCCCCCGAAAGCCGGGCGACAGTTTTCGGGATCGGGGTCGGAGGGTGCGACCTGCCCCGCGCCTATCGATCCGCGAATTCCGGTCGAAGAATCTGTTTACCCGAATTTCCACGTCGCCGAAAGAAAATATTCCGTGTACGTGACCGCGTTCGCGCTCGATTCTCCGTCGCGCCGTACCGCGTGCGCGACGCCGGATATTTCATCCTCGCTCGCGTGCCGTCGCTTCCGTTCCCGCGGAATCGGCGTGTCGAGGTCAAAAACACAGTTCGCGAGACTCGGACGGCGGACGAGCAAGTTCTATTCCGCGGAAGTTTTGCGCACGGTTCGGAGGAGCCGGCGAGCCGCGAGCGAGTTTACGAGCCGCGGCGCGGGATTTGGCGTCTTCGCCATTACAAAACGCGATATAAACTTCCCAAGTGGATCGACCGCGTGTGCCGTTATTTATACCCGGTCCATTGTTATATACGTCCTAGATCGTCGAAAAAGTGGCGCGGGCCAGCGGCGCGCCCGCGCGAGCGCGCGTTTCGCTCACGGACAAGTTCTCGCCGTTCGCAAACGATATTCCGCGCGGGCCGCTGCGCTAAGCGTGTTTACGTCAAAAGACGCGGGGAGGAGCGTGTTTTCGAGAACGTTTTCCGCAAAGGATCTCGCACACGCTCCGAGTCCTTCCCGGATGCCTGCGCGACGCCCGATTCTTCCGATGAGAGATGGCCAAGTAGAAAAACATGTTTACCGCTTTCCGCAACTTTCACACGCGATATCGGTTATATTCCGCCGATATCGAGACGCAAGAGATGCCGTCGATAACGATGAAATTTATATGCTGTATAAATCGCACAATTGCGATCAGTTACGTCAGTTGCGCTCTCCTCGCGAATCGTCGCGCGTGTCTTTTAACAGGCGGTGTATAAATCGTTCGTTAAGGAGGGCGGAATGGGCGATTCGGGAAAACGCGTATCAGCGATTGAAAGATCAGATACCACGGGATTGGATCTTGCGCTTAATCAGCAAACCCGGGGACCCGGAAACGAGGAGATCGCAAGATCATCGAGTTGAGATCAGCGCGACGAGTTTACGAGCAAAACCAAAGTCGTGGCGCGAAATCACGTATGTACGTACGTACTTACGTGTCCCTGTATCTTGCGCCTCGATGGTATGCATAAGATAGATATGTGTGGGTGAATGTGTGTCTGTGTGTCCTCGGCAGTTACAATGCGGGAATTGCGGTTTACGTAAGAGGACGATAGGGTGAGGGGGGGAGGCCTGCGGAAAGATGGCACGTAGGTACGCGGTAAGATTTAGTATTCGTGGTTCTCATACCTATGGTTTGTACTAATATCTTGTCGGGAGGGATGGTCCTCATACGTTCCTCGAATTAATACAATGAACGCTGACAATGTAAGATGCGAAGGCATTAAAAGGGTCGCGGCGAAGTGAAAGAGGTATGAATTATAATCTCACATTTATGATTTTATGCCAACAGAAGGAGAAGGACTTCTGAAACTATCCTTTTACTTTTCCACTTAAGTCTTAATTATAAATGTGATTCGTTGGAAAAGAGACAACGGTAAGATTCACACAGCTTTCTTTCCGATTTCGTGTAAGTGAAAAGTGTAATGTGGAAACATGATCGTCATCGCGCGATGTATTTTTGCTGAAACGCGTTCGGACACACGGATAGAATGGTTTTGTTGAAGTATCCAAAAAAATTTAACTTGGATACACGTCTGAAAATAAATATTTATTGGGCCGTGAAAATAATTATATTATCTTAATGCGTAAGATGCAATAAGCTGATTGCTAGAATGTCAAAACTTTTGGCAGCTCATCATGCTTGAACGTCGTTTATAATTATTTTGAAGGATTTAACACAATTATTTTCAGATCTGAGTCTGAGTCCAACCAAGTTTTTGAATACTTCAGCAAAATGGTTCTGTCTATATAAAACGCAGATTTGATAGAAAAATCGAATTTAACTTATAATTTTATAGCTCTACTTAAAAGGGCTGCATTCAAAGGGGGTACAATGTGCCCTATGCAAAAATCGATGGCAAATTTTCTCGGCGATAATCTTAGCCCATCCACTTAAGCTGTTCGCGCATTTACCCATACATTGTGCAAGCGGTTGCCAGGTTTCATTCTAGGCGCACTCTCGGCAATTCGTATTCCTTCGATAAATCACAAAGGATTTCTCTATTGCAAGAGCTGTTCGCTATTTGAGAGATTGTACTAGTATCAGTTACCTGCAATCGTGCCATTGTCTGTCTATTTAACTACCAGATCGATATGTAAGTAATGAGATACTACCCGTAATGAAGAGTTACACGGCTAATTAACATTTCGCTTTTCAACGAGCTCGCATATAGAGGATTTAATCGATTCATTTAATGGAGCATGCGGTCTATCTCTGCACAATCTTTTTTCCTCGCAAATGAAACTTATGGCACAGAGATTAATTAAAAAGGTAATAATAATGTAAAACTGTTTAACGTATAAAGATGTTATCGTATGGAAATCTTATAGAACGTCGGGTTTACGTGAGAGCCGTTTAAAACTCGGTGCACGAAAGTCACCGACTCATGCATCAAGTCAACTTCGATACATACAAAATCGGTGAGCGATTAAAATAACGTGTTCCGATAACGGGAACATAAAGTAACAGGAATGATCGTAAGGCAAATAAGAAAAAGCCCCGGCGATGCATGGGCAAGAGAGAAAGAGAGAGAGAGAGAGGAGAGGCGGAGACAGAGGAGACGGACGGAGTGGGGTTAGCTAGTGGTGGCCGCACGCTACGATAATATTCCTTGTGCGAATACCCACGAAATTCGACCCTCTCTTACCTTTTATTCGCCCTTAGTGAGATGTCAGACTTGAAAACAATGCGGCCCACGTACCAAGACCGAGGAATCAAATGGCGCTAGAATACTAAACACGCCGGAATACTTACCTCTTTCATCCCGCGCCTTTCTTACCCCCTTCCCCTCCGACAGGCATGAGGGGATGGTTTTTTAATCGCTTTCTCGTGCACGTACGACCATGTGACTGACTCTCTTTGACCACTGTGATAAACGCAGAAAATGAAGAAAATATTCTAATCCTTTAAGTGCTAATTCAACAATGAAAGCGTGCAGGAAAATGACTACACCAACGTTCCCGAATGACGTTTGACTCTTCGCAGATTTAACCACTGACTTTGTATGAGGCAACGTCCGCTGTGGTATTCGAGATAAACGCGCACTGTCGCAATCCAATATGCAGTTTTATTACATTCTTTCGACATGACGCAGGAGAAATTTTTATTATTTGATGTATTATAGTGTGATACCTGAACGTCAAAGTAATTTTTCCAATTTTTCTGATCACGAATATACCTAATCTAAGAGTTGTATTTTCCTCATTGCTAGGATTCTTTAAATTTATTTCGTTACGCGATGTATTTTTTAAGTTTTGTTTTTAGATTGATCAACAATTTGATTCTAAAATAGTAGAATAAACTTGCTTATCATATTATTTGAAATACGATATGATTTTTATAAAAAAATATTTTATTAAATTAGAATTTATTATTAACTACTACCAAAACAGCTAAAAATTTAACAGAAAACTAAAGATAAAACTGATTTCTTTATTATTTTTCGATTGCTGTATAACTACTATCTTTACTTGCATAATATTTATTGTTTACTGCCGAGGGCGTTGTAAACATTTTTTAATCGAAATTACACGCACAGTAACAATTAGGCACAGGATTTAAGTAAGCTTTTTCTAAATTATTTGTCTTTTCATCGAGTTTATTTATAAATTTTTAGAAATTTGTTTATAATCATTCGTATTCTTGACAGAATTAAGAAGAATATCCGATAATATCTGACGCTGAAAATTTTTCAAGATAACAATAGCGTAGGGTTTAACTTTCGAGATATGAAACGGTCGTGTTTGGATTCTGATTGAAAAATATGCGTTCGCTGTGGACCAATAGATCGTTTTCTCTCGGCGAATGTTGCGCGGCTCGGGGCGGTGTCTCGAATATGATTGTTTCGCTGAATCTCAACGCCGCGCGCGTACGCTACACGAACGCACGGCCAATTTATTCGGCGAGCACGTCAAAAAGAGCTCAATTAACGCAAACGCGGCGAGCGAACGTACGCTATCGGTGTCCAGCATGTGAACAAAAATAACGAGTAAAAATAGCGGGCCCGATCTTTCCTCGCGGAACGTACGGATCGGGTGCGCGGAATACAAAAATGCCAAACAAGCCAACAAAATGCAAAAAAAAAGAGAGACGTGACGAGAGAGAGAGAGAGAGAGCGAGAGAAGAGAAAGACAGAAGTAGCGAAAGTGCGATGGAGGAAACGCGGGAGCGAAAGGACAGGCGAATAATTAGTTGAGAACTTAGTCGTTATTTTTCCGTTATTTCACCATTTTCCGCCACTTCTATAACGGGAAAGTTCGCCTCGTGACATGAACGAGTACATGCGCATTCGCGGTGGGATTTAATGGGGAGTAGCGACGAAATATGACAGTAACCAGCGTCAAACAGTGTAACGTCCGGTCCAATTACCGTCCGCTATGCTATGGTTCGTAAAATGTAGTAACTCAATATAGCGCACATGCGTGCCGCGCGTTTGTCGCGCAGATTTCGACGGACGGTCTTTCGGTCCATCGTATATCGCGAATGTTCTTCGCGATAAAAATCACTCTCCGTGTTATAATCTCCGGGAAACAAATTTTCAACTTAAATCACAGTCGACGAAGTCGCATGTGTAATCTAACGATAATGAAATTAATACGGTTTAACGAATTAAAGACTCACTTTGACGAAATAACACACAGCGTAGAATTCTATACGTAAGGAACATAAACTCATCAGAGTTGAAAACACGCACGTATTTGTAACGAATTTACATCAAGCCGAACTTTTTTAAAGTGCTCAAAAGAGGGGTTTAAAGAAATACGTTAGAGACGACGTGAAAAGAAATCATCTGACAATGAGTAAAAATAGGAGAGAAACGGCGAGCCGAGAGGGCGAGAAATCGGCGAAGGGGTGAGGCGGGTGCGGCGCGTGTACCAACAGCGGAACGGAAGATAGGGGAGAGGCCGGGCTGAGATAACTTGCAAAAATAATAATGGCCGTGAATACCGTATTACTCGTCCGCCGGCGTTTCTTCCCGTTATCGCGTATCGCTTCTGTGTGTTCGTGAGGGGAAGAGAGAAGTAAAGGACGAACGAGAGAGGGAGAGAGAGAAAACGCGAGAGAAAGGCACGAGGATAAAACAGAAGTAGAAGGGACGAGAGAGAGAGAGAGGTCCGAGGAAAGCGAAAGAAAGGGGTGTGAGAGAAGCTGCTCTGCAGGGAGCGTGCAGAGGGTTATATCTATCTTCGCAGCTATCGGCAAAGATATTTGCCGTAGGGTACCGCGCGCGCCATCATTAGAATCTACCCCCAGGTACCCTTGCGGCTCTTTGTGCCCACTTGTGGGCGTAACCCCCGCACCCCCTCAGAACCCGATTCGCCGATAGATCGCCTTTCCAACTTGTCTCTCTCTCTCTCTCTCTCTCTGTCTCTTGCCCACCTCGCCACCCCTTTAAATCTTCTCGCCCGATTCCCGTTAGCAGTGTGAATAGAGTTCTTCTGTATCAATCCTTTGAGATCTTGGTTCCGCCGATGGATATATATGTAAAAGACGAGGGATGATTTCGTGGATAGTGACAACGACCAAGGTGATTGTAAGTGGCATGGCTACGCGGAAAGCGTCTTCGAGGGATGAAATTAGATTTGTTAAGGTTACGGGACGCATGACGTTGTGTGGAGACATTGAATTGAAAGACGCGGAAGCGCCTCTGAGAATACATACATTCTCCCTTCTTCTGTAAATTATTTCCCAAAGTAACAATATCTCGTGGAAAGTAGCACCTAATTTATCCCGTTAACTCTCGTAGAAATTTATTTATTTAGGACAAATCGGAATATCAAACAGAGATAAGTGACACAAAATTAATCTTTAGAAATACATTGAACTTTTAAATTAAAAGAAAAATAACATGTCTAATAGCGCTGCAATCTGTACTTCATTTATGAATCATGAACTAAATCAGTTGAGCGTAAGAATCAATAACTAAAGTAATCATAGTAACATTGTACCTGCGCATATTTTAAATGAGCTTTCTAACGCGAATAAAACATTATCAGATCTCTATAATTAATGACTGCTAGTGCACCTGTCATGTTTGAATAATTGGGAACGTTAAATGCAACATGCAGCCTTGCAAGTCATACGATATTTACGATAACACGTGCCTCCGTTTAATCTTGTTAAGTCTTGCATTTTCGCGATGTTCGCACTCGTGACGTACTTGGTAAAACAATTTTGCTTCTCAGTCCTTTTGGCACGGCTGTTGCCCCTGGTAGCACCAAATGTTCCAGGAGACTATCGAGAGTGAATTTTGCCCAAGGGATCGCAGCCTCATGGCGATGTCGCCCGTCGCAACAATTTCTGATAAATACTACAAGCGTCGCGGCTGACACCTCGAATCGAAGATAGTTCGGTGGAAGGATAAAAATGGGATAGATAAAGGCGGAAGCTTTCACGGCGTAAGTGCAAGCTCTTAGAAAATCGAGTGAGAGAGCTTCTTGTCGGCGATTGTTACACCGCAGTGTAGCGCATGCTGAGATTTATTTAGAACGAGCGTTTAATCGACTCAGTAGTTACTTGAAACATAACACATGTTGAGAGTTTTCAGTTCCATTTGAATTTACACGAGGAAAAAAAAACACATAGTCTTACTTTGAGAATATCTTTATTGTCAAAATGTTAAATATTGAGAAATAAAATCAGCGATATACAGACGTAAATGGCTTATATGAAGAAGTTTTGTATAACTTGAAGAAAAATATATTTTTATTATTTACTAATAATTTTTATAAATTAGAGGAAAAAGTATCGCGAATTGAAAATAACAACTTCAAACTAAGAATTAGAATTTTTGATACTGTTATTATGAAAACAATCTTTTGTGCTCTTGTTAGATGATTATTATAATATTGAAATAAAAATATAATATTTTGCTTAAATGTAAAGTTATTAAATTCTTTACAAAAAGATTAAATTTAATAGAATATGAGTTTTTAATTTGATGCCAATGTATTTTTGTGCTTAACTACGTCTGACAGAGCAAGATCTTGGTGCGTGCCGTGATTTTCGGGGCAATTTGCACAATAATTTACGGATTACGACGTTTCCAATCGGCATGGGTGCACGACATACAATAAATACATAAATATACAAATGACAAATGACGAAAATTCGCGTAGCGGAAAATTTTCAGTGGGCGAAACACGCGCGTGCACTCGCGCACGGAATGAGGGCGTTACTAAAGTGCTAAAGTAATGTTGATTAGTTTAATGGCTTTTGATTTAATGGCCGGTTGCAACCACAGGCGCAGCCGGTCCGCGTATATCGGTTTGGTAATCGGCTGTCGGATTGCATGCGACGTGCAGTACGACGACGTAGCGCCGGCCTCTCGCTAACACATCGGCGTAGCGCGCGACGCTTCGTACGCAATTACAGCAGTACAAATATTTATTAGTTTATTTAAAAAGCGTTGTTGCACCCCGAAACCGAAAGGTGTGTCCCCGCCAATACGGCGGCGTCCGCGTCCCTCGTGGATTCATTGCGAAACGCGCTTTTCGGCGCTTTCGCAAACGGCTCGCGTGCTGTTTACTCGTCATTATTCGATTTGTGTTTTGTTTCAATTTCGTCGGCGTTGTAAACGCGAGTGCTTTCAGGTAACGTAAACTTCAATTAGTCCGCTGTCGATTTCCGTGCGCGACGCCCGCCGCGCGCGCTTCCGTTTTCACCGCGAATGGCAAAGGCTTCCCCGAATCAAAATCATGTAAAGTTGCACGCCTCTCTCTCTCTCTCTCTCGTCGGAATGTATCTCTCTATAAAGATTGGCACGTGCCAGCTGAGATGTTCCCAGTGTCGTCGCTTCAAGAGCGCATCCGCACCTTTTATCCCTCCTCTCTCTTTTTCTCTTTCGCGCGCGTTCTTTTTTTATTTACACTTTATTTGACGCTTGACACGCGACGCGCGTAATAGAATAACGGCCTCTCCGACGACGGAAGTGGCGCGCGACGATCTTCTCTGACGGAAGACAAACTTCAATCAATGCCGCCGGAGACAAAAGACGTTCGAGAGCGGAAAGACGACGACGACGACGGCGACGATGACGACGACGACGACGACGACGACGACGACGACGACGACGACGACGACGACGACGACGAAAATGTTGGCGATGGCAACGGGCTGCTTCACGGATTTATCTCATAAGTGCCGTCGATTTCCCTCCGCTTTCAAACCGTTCCGTGAAATTTCGCCGGAACTCCGTGCCAAGGGAGATTGGCCGGTGACGCGTTTAGCTTACGATATATTTTATGGATATCGAGTGATTTCAACTAGTACTTTCTCCGCACGCACTGATCGCGAACGAGAGCAGTCCCGACGGAAACTTTACAGAGGGAAATTCACTTTTTTTCGCTCACAGATTCACCCCGCGAGTATTCATAAAAATTTTGAGAATCGCTGATAAATTCAACATGTACCTAAATGCAAAACATGGACAGTACGGATTGAATTACGATTTGCCTGAATATTTTACAAACGGTGGCACAAGTCTCTCTTTAAATACATTCTTTCGCAAATATCACACAGATGTCCATTAAAATTTACTTTTCTTTTTTTCCAGTATATTTTCCTCGGAAAGTCTAAAATATGTTGCGTGTATAATGTATTTTTGAACCTTCAAAATTGTGATGTACATTTAATCGAGAAACTTATTTCCTATACGTTCCCGTTGCGAAACGTCTGCAGCACGCTTGCGATGATATTACTCCCTGCAATATTGTATTAAGACAAATTGCCAACACGTGATTTACTCGCTATTGGAGATCACGCTACACGAGATGAGAGAAACTTTTAATCTGATTACTTATTTGCAGCAAGAATATCGAGTATGATTCCTATCGCCTGGAATTTATCTCTAAACTTGCTATCTTGATTTACCACTCGGCTGGCCTGATGGCGTTTGCCGGCAAAAAGCAATTGCTATGCGAAAGGATTCATTTCGAACTTTTGAGCAAATTTCTGTCAGTCACAGGTATATTAATCACTAAAGGCTAGCAAATAATTAGCAAATAATTCCACTGTAGAAATCGCGATGTGTTCTGATGATATGGCCAGCTTAATATACCTGTCAGTCACGATCGCTCGCAACGTTCGACTTCTTTGCGACTTTTTTTGTACTTTATTTAATTTTTATTCTCTCAGAACAGCTTTTCCTTCTAACTCAGTTTCTTCGTATGTAATAAGTTACTCCGCGTACCTTCTAGGCATACTTTTACACATTGAAACAGCATAGGTGGAATTATGTGTATAAGTTTCAAGGAAGCTTTTAATTTAAGACCTGATTCCGGCAATCCTACTACACAGCTGCGCGCCTTTAGAAATACGGGGGCGATAGAGCGTGCACCGGTTTCTTTTCAAACTCTCTTTGCAGCGATAATACGCGTTCGTCCCTTAGGGGGTACAATCTCTTTTGGAACGTGTCCGGCGCATTCCTTTGCATGTCACGCGTTTCTCGACGGCGACGCTCTCGTGGATCGCGCTCGTTGAAATGCGCTTCGATGCGACGCGACGGCATCTCAAACCGTTTTTCATCGGGCTCTTAATTTCACGATAGAATACGAGGGATGAAAAGGCGGTAGCAGTATCAGCGGCGAGCCTGTGAATGAGTCTTTGAATTTATTCCACGCACACGAGCATACCGACGCGGCCCACTTCGCGAATTTGCGACGTCCGCTTTTAGAAATCGTGCTTTCACGTGTCCCACATACGTTTGGCCGTCCTTCTCCTTCCTAATCCTTAGCAATGCTATCGAGATATGAAGGAGTGTGTGTTCTGACGTTTTCTTTAATATTCTTTTTATTCACTCTGAAGTCGACCGACTTCGTCTCTACGGAAATGTAAAAGGCGTAAAACGAAGGAAAAGAAAAAAAAGAGAAGAAACATGTTATTATGTTCTGAATAGGAAACTAACGTAAACAATCGTTATGACTATTTCAAAACTGTTATTACATCATGAAAAATTCAAAATATTTGGAAATAATACAGAAAGTGGAAAAGAAAATGAAAAGTTACGAATAGAAAGACAGAAAATAAAATGGATGAGAAACGGAGCATAAACATTTTTAAGATAGAATAAAATAGATTTTTTATTAATAATTGAAAGATTATAATTGACTGCGATAAATTTACGCACGAAATATATCTAGAGTAATTTTATTCTTGCAGCGATGTAAAATATTTTCGTCGCATGTCGTTTCTCAAGAAGAGCGATCTCTCCTGTCTATCTTAAAACTTAATTAAATATCTGTATTTAGCGATAGTGCACGTTAAATCTCCGGTCTTTATTTCGAAACCGTAATATTTTATCGTAATACTTGACGTTTATGTCGAGCGTGCTGGTTACAGGCAGACAAATAGTTGGTTAAACTGCATGTACGTTTGGCAAATCTGTTTTTTTCCGAGTTATAAAAAGTCACAAAAAATATATATATCGGATAGGCATATAAAACCCGATTCGGTTTGGTTTGCACGAGCAGTGGTGGATGTCGAATAATAAAAATATCGAAACGATAAAGTGAAATTAGACGTAATTTTATTTTATCATCAACGCCAGACACAATTTAAAATGTACACAGTAATGAAGGATTTATTTGTTCCGTTTCGAAATGGAACACAATCTATAACACATATAACTCCCATCAATAAGCCACATTCCGTATTTTATAACCGATCGAATATATTTTATATATCCTTCGTGCAGAAATTAATTACGTTTTTATTAAGATGTCATCGAATGGAAGTGCATCAATCGGTTCTGCGTAAATCTTGTTTTCCTCTATCCGTTTCCCCTATCGCTGCGCCGAAAATCGCTTCGGGGCTTCACTTTGATAGAATTAAACATTCGGCAAGCATAGGGTTTGCGCCGAGGCCCGCTCTGAAAATTGCACAGTGCTTTCTCCCTAGAAATTATTTAATTAATTGATTTTTAAATTAGTCTCGAAAAACGTAATGTATTACGCGATTTTAAGTCCGAATCGAATCTCGATTAAGCGAAATGTAAAGTTTAAGAATTGTTTTACGCGGGTACAACCATCTTTTCATACTTCGGGAGATTCCAATAATATTTTGTTTAACAACTTCAGGGATATACGTCGCGTCGCACGCGCGTTTCCTCTCGATCCTCCAAAAGTGCAAACGCGGCCGGACGGCGCGATACGTTTCCCACGATTTACGCCCGAGGTAACGCGGACAGATCGAGCCATCAAGCGAGGACGACGCATTAAAAACTTTAAAACTTGGCCCCTTATCATCCGAGTGTATTCCGGGCGCATAAACGTGCGGCGCGTCCACGACGTGCACGACTACTCTTTTCCACTGCACGGGGAGATCCCTCACAACTCCCCGCATTTACGAGCGTGTGTTGGTGCATCCGCAGATGCGACGTTATGTATAGTATATGTACATACATATATATATAGATATATATATACGAAAATCTATATATATACGAAAGAATTCGAGCTAGTGCCGCGAGGGAGAAGAGAAGGGAGATGGCAGCGAGATGAGGGAGTGGGTTAGATGGGTATTTTACGTTTGAGGGGTTAGTAAGCCCCTGATGTATTACTGGCTGAGCCTGCGGAGTCAGCGCTGCCGGTCCAACAAACCGGACAATCCGATTTTTTCCTCCTCTTCTCCTCTTTCTTGCTTTCTATCGGTCCCCGTTACCGCGCCGCACGAAAGGGGACTGGACAAAAAGGAACGGATAGACTTCGAACTCGGCTCGCGACGAGGGCGACGTTTCCTTTTCTCTCTTTCCTTCTGTCGTCGCGCACGCGTTTATGCGAGAAAGAGACGGTCGGCTCAACGATTTTTCTGGCAACGATACAAATTGTAATCCTCGCCGGATTGCGTAGGGATACTTGTCTTCATGAAGTGTAATACAGATTTCATTAATTCTCATAATAAAATCCACTGAAATTTTCTCACTACGAGGAGGAACGCCAATTATTTTTTTTTTTTATCGCGCGTTCGGCATTCCATAATAATTTAATTTTACCGATTATTAATCACACGTGAGATTATAATAATTATTGTATGCCGTGTATTTTTATTATATAATATTGATTATCATGAAAATTACGGGGAGATTAATTATGTAACAAACATGGCAATTATAATTTGACTGCAATGATTACCATGCGCTTTTGCATTGTACATAAAACTAACTAGTGTAGATCGTTACATTTCTACCTGAATATATTAACATGTATTAATGAAGAAATATTTTGTATTATTATTGGGCAATTACAATCATTTGTTAGGATGTCCACGCGATTTCGAGGTAGAGTAGACATTCAAATTTCGATCTATATACAGTATCGCGATAATTAATTAATAGCAATTTAATATTTGACGTATATGATCATCTTTGCGGAACAAATCGTTTGTCCGACGAGGGTTATTTTATACGTAACGCGTAACCTAATTATTATTGTAATTAGCCCTTCCCTGAGATCATAAAGGCGATTAAAATTAACTCAGGTTCGCGCATTTTTATAATGCGGTGTTTTTAATTAAAACTCGACGAAAAAATTACAAATAAATAAAAAACACGGCGAAGTAAATGGCAGGTAAAGCGATATTTCTCACACTCCATTAATGAGTAGGAGACTTCATATATGTAGGATAAAATTTTAATTGAGAATTAACTTTCAAATTTCTTTGACGTTCTAACTAGAAAATACGGATATGTATTTTCTGGACTGAGACATTTTAGCTGTAAAGGTACCTTCTAAGATAATTAAAACCCAAATCTCATTTAATGAGAATCCACGCTTCTGCAATGCCACGGCAAGATGGCACTTTAGGGAAAACACACTTGCGGTATAGCAAGCTCTTACTTTTCTTAATTATATTGGTGTTATAACAATACGATGTAACACGAAAAGCATATCATGCGCGATTGTTTTGTATACTTTTAAAAATATTATTATCATATATAGTAAACAATATATTTTTTATCAGAGTTCTTGTTTTTCAATAATGACGGTATCAATTTTTGATTCATTAAGAAGACCCGTATCAACAGTTTTTAATAAGGCAATGTCTTAAAATGCTACAATACAATTCCATTCTTTTTTCCTCGAGACACGCTTCGTCTTTCGCATTCCAAGCACTCAACAGATTTTACGTATTCGAGCGCTACGACCGCGCCTCGCTACTTGAATTAAATACCTTTCCCGAAGACGTAACTTGTAAAGGGCGACGCCACTTCGATACGAATTTGTCGAATCAAGAAGGAGCGCGATGGAAACACAAAGGTTGCCGGAGCAACGAAGTGCAGGAACTCGCGCGGAGGACGTTACGTAGGTGCCATGTAAGTAGAAAGACTCATTATGTAGTCAGGGCGCGCGAGAGATGTCTTCAAAGGCAGAACCCGGTTAGGTACTTCTGTGAATCACGGAAACCGAGGTCAGGCACCGTCTAACTCCGTCGGCAACCAGCGACAACAATAGCAGAGACACCGCCCGGGTTGTGGTTACCTTAGGCTCATTGTCACCCAACGGCCGGCACGACCAGGTAGTCGAACTTCCGTCGCGGAAAAGGAAGTTTGGTTTCGCAGTTCCGTGGCGAACTTTGGATAGAATGCGCAACGGAGGAAGGCGGCGCTCCCTTGTGCCGGCCGGTGAATCTCGACAATCTCGCAAATTGACGCGGAATCAACATCTGTCAGACAGAGAACGGCTGATGCTGTCGGAAATGTTGAATCTAAACGGTCAAAAATAGAGTGACGTGAATAATTCAATTAATTAATTCGAAATTATCAAAGTAATTTGGGATTTAGTTAATTCTAATTGCATTTGAGAAACGCAACTTTTGCATCTTACATGTACGAGCAAGAAATTCCGAACAATTTTTATTTTTCCACCGTAGTGGTTCGAACTAGCTATGGAGGGATAATAACATAGACGTGGCAGAAAATCCGTCCGAGCGAGTGGCAGAAAATCCGCGCCGGCAGGTGAGACTAGCAGGACTGGCCGCCTTGAATTGGATATTGAAAGTCCGCGAAGTATTGCAATCAAGATCCGATTAATTGCGTTCCTTTGATTTATACGCGGCTCCCGGCCGAAGTTATATAAAGTTAATCCGGACGATTTTCGAAGAGAGGAAGGCAAGAGGGAAAGAAGGAGGGAGAAGGAGCCAGCGACAGTGCCGTTCGTAAAGGACGCGCGGTGCTCAGGCTCGAGTGGCGAGGGAGGGCCTTTCAACTTTTTCCAGGAGTCTCAAAGAGAGCGCAGCTTTTCATAAGGATTGGACGCCGATCGCGGGCAGCAGGGAGGCTGCCGGCTCGAGGAGAGAGACAGAGGCGTGTGACTCGACGCGACAGGAAGATAGAGCCTAGATAGAGCAGCTTTCTTAAATTTCAGTGTACAAACGTCTCGCCGGTGGAGACGCGAGACGTCTTTTTTTTTTTCTTTTTTCTTCGCGGCCCCCGGACGACGAGGAAAACGTTTTCATGGAGTACATAGCGAAAGGCGACACGGTAACTGGTAACTGGTTGAGAATTCCACTTGCGCGAAGAGACAAATTTACTTTCAGAGACAATTTATTCCGTAGCGTGGAACGCACAGGCGCGTAAGATCGACTTGAAACTAAGAAGCGTAGCGGATCCGGGACTCGCCTCTTCCGAGTGATCTCTTCTTTCGGAAAGAGACTTTGGATCCATTCGCCCCCCTCTCCTCTTTTTTTTTTTATTTAAAAGATTTATCAAGTTCCACCGTCACGCGCCGAAACTCTTAGACGTCGCTCTTGACGACCCGACGTCGTAGAACAAATTCCAAAACACAAAGGACACTGTGAAACCAGCCGTGTAATTTCTGGCATTTACCACGACGAGCGATGCCGCTCGAGAAATCGCGCCGCGTATACAGAGCAGCAGCAGGAATGTTAAATATTCCGTGGTCTGGCGCTGGACTTATAGAGAGAGCGCGCTTGAAATTCAATATCGCGAAAACACGTCGCCAATATTATGATATTTCTAAATTCATAATACCGAGCGAATAACGTGGCAGAGGTTGACGTGGAACCCCAAGGCCGGATGGCAAGGGACTGCGCAGCTCGGGAGAGAGGTAGACGGAAGGGCGAGAGGCAACCGGGATAGAGGAGGAAACCCCGGAGATCATGGTCGCATATTGAAAGATACCTCTAATACCAAGTCACGGCACTCGAAGGCTTCCCATAGGTGCGGCAAACATCCTGAATATACGTTTAATATCCACGTAGACGTTATTGTAACGGGTGTCTCCGAACTTCCAAGATGAAAGTCCTGTTTAAGTTTCGCATTAGCGCGAGAGAGTGTTGTATTCTACATGCGGGGATGATAATTACACGTCCAAATAGTCAAGAGAGTTTAATTTAAATTCAAATAACGCCGCTGACTCTTTTGACAATTATAAGACGGCAAAAGAAAGATTTTATAATTGCAATCGAAATTAAACTAACTTGTCTACCTTCGAGGGTTTAAAAAAAAAATAGAGCAATATATTTCGTTCTCTTTCGTTTCTTCCCCTTTATGTGGCGGACATCCGGACTGTATAATCAATCAGACACGGAAGACTCGCCGGCAGAGGACCCGATTACATCCGGACAGAGCTCTTTCGTCGGCGAAAGAAGTCTCTCCCTCAAAAGTCGCGACACGTCCTCCTCTCCCTTCGAGCGGTTAAATTCAATTTATCCATCGCAGTACACAGGAGGGGACGAGGCAGGACCTTGGCTATTTCGCCTGACAGATGCCTTTATAGCTGAAACGTGCCGCGATAATGTAACGCGCGGCGGTGGGTAATGGAACTTATGATATATCATGGCGACGAAGAGAAAACCGCGCGCGGCCGCGTTATAGAGCAGATGATCCCATACTCCCCCGTTCTAACATCGTAATATTTTTCTGCGAAGAAGCGCGAGGAGAGCTTTTACTCAGGACTGCGCGCGCCGCGGCGTATATACAATATACATGTACATATATATATATATATATATATATATATATATATATATATATATACACATCAGTTGCACTAAATTAAAATATGTCAGCGATACCGCGACCCTTTCGTAAGTACGTACTTATCGACGTTGCCAAGGGTCGGCAAAGATTATACGCCTCCCCCGCGGGGAAAGAAATTTCTCTCGGCTCTTGACACATCTCTTTTTTTTTATTTTTAAATTAGACCTCTTCGCGTAGACGTATACGACGTAAACTTATTATGAACGTATATAAAACATATTGCTCGTTATAATACAGTACAGTTTTATATCCAGCCTTAAACTTCTATTGTCACTAATGAAAAGTCGGAAAGTCAGACATTAATTGGTTCATTATTCCAAAATTTCGTCGTGATATATCATGCCGGATAATATATTCCGGGAGCTCAATTGTAACTTTAACAAATTGAAATTTTCATTTCAATTAGTCCGCAATTACAGCGTCTCCAATCGGTTCATTTCATCCCTACGTATTTATTACGTATTATCCTCGTACTCGATATGGTAAATTATAAAAAAAATTAATCCCGCGTTAATGCCGCAGCGTTGAATGCGAAATTGACACTTAATTGAGAACTGTAATTTCTTTTAATCGCTTAATGGATTAATACACAGATATATATTCGTAATGGAATCTCTAAAAGCCCTTCGTGATCGTCCGCGACAATACGGCGGCGAAATTGTTAAAAAGTATCCGGTGGACGTCGACGGAGAGAGAGATAATTTCACTGATCGCAGGAAGGATGCCGAGTATCCGGCGAGTTCCGCGGGTTGCGGGCTGGCGAAAAAAAGAAGAAAGGAAGGGCGGTTTCTGAGCGGGGGGAACACATCCACGGAACCGAGCCTAATGGGAAGTGGAGGCTTAATTACAGGTTGAGGCGGATATTAAGGGTATGCACGGCAGCGCGGCATAAACGCCGTGGCAGCTGCCGTGTGTGTGTCTATCGACCGAAATTGACTCGCGCACGACAGACGGAAGGAGATGAGAGGAGACGCGGACAAAGACCAAAAGGGCGGAAAGGGATAGAAAAGGTAGGGGGCAGGGGGGAAGGGCTGCGAAGATGATCGCCAGTGTTGGGCGGCATTAAAACGCCATAATTCACATTCTCCTGGCAGCTCTAAAATAAACCAATTAGGATGTTCCGTAAGCGGATATTAAGATTCTCATTCTAGATATATGTAGCCTCGTGCGGTTAAGGGCGGCGATGCATCGTCTCTCCTTAAAGCGCTCCCGTACACGTCAAAGGAGCCACGCGTGTACACACGCGCCGAATAACGCCGGACCGTTTATCGGGGACCGTATTCTCGCTGCTCTCGTCCCTTCGCTAGGACGACGCTATGCGAGACGCTATCCCGCCACGGGAGCTGCTGAACCGCAATGGATGCGCTCCGCTGGCGAAACTAAGATATTACAGGCATATCTCTGTCGCGTGATCCAAGTAATGAACGCCTCGATGTACCGTACCGTGAAGCGATGAGCTGTCCAACGATTAAGAAAACGATAGAAGTATGAGAGAATGTGTGACTGAAAGCTGACATCGGGAATGAGTTCTCTATCAGCAGGGTGTATTAGCAGAAACTGATCAAGATTTTATTGAGAACGATATATACGATGAAGTTATAAATGATTCACACACTATTAAATATTTAAGGATCAAATTTAGATTTCTTGAATTAAACTTTATTTTTATCTTTCAGTGGTACGTCTCGAATTTTATTACTTGAAAATATGTAATTAAAGAATAATTGCATCTAATCAATTATCTATTTCTGTTGAATTGCTTAGTTTCAAAGTAGCGCAGATATTAACGTTTATGTGCATATAAATAATCAATTAAATTTAAATGGATATCTAAAAAATTTTAGTTAAATTAACAATATATTGAAGAGAGCAGTGGTGGATATATGAATTATTTAATAACGACTTAAACTGGATTTAATTCACAAATTTAACAGCATGTATATATATATAGATAATTTTTTCTTGTTAATTCTTTTAAATATTTATATTTGATATAGGGCAAAGTATTTCACGATATCGGATAATATAATAATTTATAAAGTTAATTTTACTTTAATATCTGAGATTTAGCTAACGAGGAGGAATAGCTTCCTCCCAGACAAGCGGCTATCTACGACGGTTCTCCGGGACCTCTTTAGATTCTACTTTGTGTACTTTGTGGTTCTGTCGGCTGCCTAATCAGGGGCCGGTGTATAAACGATATCGGCAAATCCGATCTGAGATCGTTCGAGTCACGCGACAGGCGGACTTGCGCGGACTTTAGGAGATTCTGGACGCGGTAGTCATTTTATTTTCCATGGAAGAAAATGCAAGCATAATCGCTCAAGCTCGCGATGCGCCGACATGCGATGATACCCCTTCGCGTTCCAACTTAGTTTGAAATTCCGTGCATGCGCTGAGAAGACAATGAATATTCAATGCAGCCAAAGACGGCGGAAAGCGATTCAATTATGCGGCTCGATAACCCGCGCGCTATTAATTATCGAAAACGACGTATCGCTAGGACGTTTCGGCGCCATTAAATATTTTTATTTGTCATGACTTTCGTATCCGCGACGATTTCACAATATTCCGGGATGAATATACGTGAAGTTCTTTGCGTCGATGTGACTCACGAAATTCCCAGTAACCATCGTCAATTTGGCGACAAGCCATCAGGGTCGAGTCCGAGTAGGAAAAGAACGCTGAGTGCGGGACAGAAATTAGAGGAAGTGAAACGCGGAAGGGAGGATCATACCGTCCGCCGTGGCGCTGGCATAAAGAGAGGCCAGAGAAATGGGGTGGCGGTAGGGCGGGGATAAGAACAAGGATAAGGAAGCGGATAAAAATTACAGATCTGGGTCATATATTCGCCGTTGAGATGGTCTGCCAGTGACTTCTCCGCTTCTCGCGAGAGCTTGCCAGCCCCACTGTTCCGCAGGAGTAGTAGCCGCATACGTCAGACGGGCCTACATGTACCGTTGTCCTCGACTACTGCTGCGTGCGAGAACCCGGATTGTCTTACCGTCACAGCCAGCCGTTGTTTGCCAAGTCCGCGCTCCCCACGGTTGAATAAAACACTCGATGCAGATTCTGTACAGCAAATATAAGCGGGATTTAGACAACCGGTTAAGGAATAACGATAATTTTTTAACTCTCCAACCTGCTGGTGGCTCAATCGTGGCAGATTATGGAATGCGGTTTTCTAACTTTTTTATCTTTATTTGCCGCTGAAGATGACTCCAAAGTTTTCAATTATATTTATTTTATTAAAACGTTTTTGATTATATTTATTCATATTAAAATATGCTTTTTGTACACCCGTTTGCATTAATGTAGATTAACTTTCATCTCGATTTAACTTACTTTTTTCTAATTTTTATAACTATAACAAGATAGAAAGTAAGTTAAACCGAGATTAAAGTTAATCTACATTAGTGCAAATGGACCTTGCATTGCAATTTGCTCTCTAATTACCGCGCCGCACTCTCATTAACCCTTGAAATTTGTTTATAATGTCGAGGGTTCATTGGACTCATACTTCACTTCTTATTTTAACCATTTTTTTTTTAATTTTAATAATGTTATTTTCTGCTAAATACATTTCTTCTTTCACACTAAAACTTTTGATTCGAATTAATCTACGGAATATTTTATCGAAATGTTGATGGTTGTAAAATATTCAATAATTTCTATCAACTAGAAATTAACAATATTGCAGAAGGCGATAATATTGTTAATATAAAACAATATCACCTGCTTCGATATTGTTAATATTAAGAAAATTATGACGCGCTGGTTCGTTCGTAACATTTGCTTTTTAATATTTGTGGAAACTTATTCGCGCTCGAGTTAAATCGTAAATTATTAGTTACGCCACATTGCCGCAAAATTTAAATCAGCCGACAAGTTACTGTGGGCAAGAATTAATATCCCGCTTCACAGTGGAATATGAATAAATTTTCCGTTACGGAATTTAACGTGACCTGTATTGTTCTAGTGTGTCTAAGATTAATAAGCCGCATTTGTCATTTGCCCTTCGCTCTGCGCGTAGCTTTTAAATTTCCGCCACTTCGGGGTCTCGCGTATCTTTGTACTCGGATACACCAGTTTGCCGCGCCGTCGCGTCTCGAAATGGAACGGAGATCTGGATATACATACCGCGAGTATATGTTTCGTATGTTTTGGGAACTTGTAAAAATGAACGCGACAGCTTGACGGTAAAATTCTTTGACACGCGTGTGGCAGAGGGAAGTAGATATGATCGCAGCATCGTTGGCCGTAGATACGCCGTGTCTCGCAGGAGGGAGACAGACTTCCGCGGAACGCCTTTATTTCTTGCCAATTTTATTTTCTATTGCCGCGTCGCGTCCGTGTATGCACGTGTCCGTTGGACGCGCATTACGTATCGAATAAATATAAAAAATGTATTTTCATTCGTAGAAACGGTCGGCGCAGTCAACCGCGGTCTTTTTCAAAAACGTCTGTAAAACGTCCCCTTCGATATCGCGCTTGCAACTTCCGGACGGGGCCGGGCGTGCGTTAACTAAAAATCGAATCGGGCCGATAACATAACTTTCTCGGGAAAACACGTAAGACGCGGACGGCGATCGGCGCTCTCCCCCGGTTCCTAATTTCGCCCCGTTAATGGCTTCTTAAATCTATATATCGCGCGAACCCCCGAACTCGCGCGTAGCCACGTACCGGCTGTATCTCGGACACCTTATATATCAAAGTCGAAGTCGTTATACGACGACCAGTGGGACCCTTTGGGACGCCTCTGACTCCTCTCCGATAAGCGTGGCGAGTAATGAGTAATAGGCTGCTTATTTTCAAAGTTCCCTTCGCGAAGGTAAGCGAGGTAGGCGAACGCCGCGGCGGCGCGGGGCGCGAGGGTGGAAAGCGACAGAGCGGGAGTGATTGCGATAGAGAGAGAGCGAGAGAGAGAGAGAGAGAGAAAGAGAGCAGCGGCGGCGACGGGGGTGGTTGGAAGTGCCAGTAGATAATACTATTAATTTACTTCCAAGAATCGTAAAATTACGATGAAACTTTAAATTGGATATTTTATCTGAGAATCTCACGCCCGTGCAGCTCGTACTCTTTTCCTTTTCGCCTCGCCTCCCCCCGCTTTCTCGCACCCGCCCGCCCTGGCTATCTCTCTTTCCGCTCTTTCTCAATTTATCTATCTATCTATCTGTCTGTCGCCGTCTCTCTCCCACCGTCGGGCTTATACTTCATCCCCCTTGTTTTTCCCCTTTCCTTTTTAACTCGGCGCGCACGCCATTCAAGGGAACAACGTTTCCATTGAACGAGCTGACTAACCAATAGCTCTTATCTAGGATATATCGTTCGCGAGCTGTAATGTGTAACGAGTACTTTGCAACCCTTTTCCTTCTCCCCTGTGACGGCGATATGAGGAGTAAGAAAATAATGTAATAATACCACGTGCCCAGAGTGCAACCGCGCGATTGTTGCGTCAGTTAATCCACTTTGCGATTTGTCACGTGCTGTGTATATACTCTCTCGAGTCTCATATTATCCCGAGTGTCACGATTACAGCCACCCTTTTCGCGCTTGATCGCAACCGGAAAGCGTTTCTTACGTACGTGCGCGTACCCTGAAATATCCGAATTCAGGCCATAAAGCACGACACGTCGTTCGGGCCGGGTTAAGAGGCGGGTCGGGTCGACGAGATAATCGGCGAATTAACTATTCAAATCGGCGGAAACGAGCGGGCGTACAAATCGCGCCGCCGCAGAGTTAAGCTCCAATTCATCCATCGTTCGGCGCTTATTCCGCGGGCCTTTCTCCTCCCCCCTCCCCCCCCTGTGCCTCTCATCGACCTGCTCGCTCGCCGTTCGGGAGCTACGTGAGATCCGGCGTCACCGTGGAGCTTAAAGGGCTTTAAGGATTTGGGAGTGCGAAAGGCGTTCTTCTCTTTCTCTCTCTCTTTCTCTCTCTTCATCCTTCTCTCTCTCTCTCTCTCTCTCTCTCTCTCTCTCTCTCTCTCTCTCTCTCTCTCTCTCTCTCTCTCTCTCTCTCTTCCGGCGATCTCTTTTTTATGCCGCCGCAAATTTACCATATTACTCGCGAACCACGGTTCACGTAATAAAATTTGTTGGCCGTAAAACACAATTCCGCCGGCATAATAATGCAACGCGGTTGCACTATACCCTTCGCGTGACGGACCCGGCTCGCGGATCGTACGCGCGTCGCAAAATTATGCAGTACGGTCGTCTTTCCGGGAAAGTTGGCGAACGTGTCGAAGAGATAATTCAATCGATGTAGAATCCATTGTGTACTCTGTATCGCGTAAGTAACAGATGCAAATTAAATTAATCGATCGAATTGAATACGTCAGTACAATCCGCGCTAGAATTTCAGGACTGTAGAGGGCATCTTGCTGTCTTTTTAACATTATTTATCAGAAACTGCCATGAATAACATTAACATACCAAAATTGTGGCAGATAAAAGAATTACAGATTTTTAATGGCAGATTTAAATATACACAGTGCAATGGAAAATATATGTAAAATATATTTTGTGCATAGAAAAATAGAGAATTAATAAACAAATTTAATAAATTAAGAAGTAAAGTATCAGGAGAGATAATAAAATTGTAGTACTTATTGTTAGGATATGTTTATTGAACGTTTGATAAAGCTACTCGCTGTTTGATTTATAAATGGCACGTAACATAATCAACGAAAGTTTGCAAACTGAAGACTTGCGCATTTCGTAGCTATACAGCTTCATTTCGCCCCGTACGGGGAGAATAATCGCTTCGTTTAATAACAATTAGCTTCTTGGATGAAATACCGGATGAAATTATGCACATTTAGTAAATTTACGATATGCAAATTACACACATTATTCGATCAATCCTTTTCCTGTCGGACGCAAGTCTTTCGCCATACCGCTCTCGCATACGTTATTTAACAATAACAATTAAAATTTATTATTACATCGGGAGGATGCCCCGCTGGCCATCCGACAAGATCAATGATTTCATTCTCGTGTCAGTATCGGAATATGTTAACGCGATATTTGTTGTGTCATCGTTCAATGTCGTACGAGATATAAATTATTTAATGGACTAACATTAAGCCGCGGGAGAAGAGCTGTTTTTTCGCGATCGCCTCTACGTCGCTTTTGCGCAAACCAAGCATTCCCTTCACAAATCCGATCTAACGACTGAGAATAAATACAACCAGCGTGACGAAACCACTTCCCCTCCTCGCGCCGCTAGTATTGCTGGGCAGCCGTGGCATCACGGATGTTCAGCGGTCTACTTCCACATCTCCGAAAATGAACCGCAGACAAGTAAGCGACGCGCTCTCAGGCCCTCGCCTCCTCGCGGCACATTAACCTTAACGACCTTTTAGCGAGTTCTTTTTTCAAGCCGTCGGAGGCGGGCGGATTTTTTCCTGCCAGTTCCTGAGATTGCCCTGTCGCCAGCTCAGCGCCTCTTAATGTTGGCTTTTTCCTGTCTCTTTCTCACCCTTTTCCCCTGACCCACGGTCTGCCCGCCTCGTTCTCGACTCGTTTCCCTTCCGCCTCTCCTCACATCTCGTCGAACGACATTTCGGGACACACTCGAATTTTGATGTACTACTTTAGAGCTTTTTACCGGCTTTGTCCCGAGGACACACGGCGATTACGGAGCGTCTTGTTCGCGGACGAAATCGTGTCGTGTACGTGCCATTTGTCTCGGAAGATTTAAAGCGATCGCTCGTAGACGGATTCCCGCCGGGACGAGATATATCGTCTTGTTGGTTCTTCCTGAAAAGCTGTTGATGTGGCCCGTCCACTGCAGGAAGTGTAAATTACAATTTCAAATTATATCAGCCCCGGGCAAATAGTTACGGTTTTGGTTTGCATGGGGAATGAAAGATATATGGGTAGACTATAACTCGCTTACGGGAGGGTCGAAATAATTTCGCCGCGACGTTAAAACATCTATAAATTCTTGATGCTTGATATTCCCCCATACCGTCGGGACATATCTTGGCCTCTGACGAAGCGGGACGGAACACATCCCGGTGGTTACCGAGAAATCCCGCGCGCAACGTGCGGCTATAACATTTTCTAAGACGATTCCGCCGTATAACGTCCCAGGTCTTTACAACCTTTCTCCGCTAGCTGAAATTTTTTCCCACCTCCCGGCTTCTCTCTCTCTCTCTCTCTCTCTCTCTCTCTCTCTCTCTCTCTCTCTCTCTCTCTTTCTCTGGTCGGAATCTCGTTTGCAAGATACGCGCGCGGAATATCGAGGAGCGTTTCGTCGGGACGAGGACGGACTGCTCACGAGGACCCGGACTAGAGTTAACCTCCGGCGCCGTGACTTACGGCGAATTTGGAGCAATCGTGTGCGAATGAACGGGCGAGCGTGCCCTATGCACCGAAAAATTCTCGCGAGTATGCCAATTTGAGACGGTACGCTGGCCGATTCTCAACTATACGCGTGCGAGACGGTGTACGTCCCTTGGAATTGGCGGAGAGCAATGTCGTTAACGGAGATCCAATTTATCGAATCTAGCAGTCTTGACCTCTTCTCGTCGGGTCGATCTCGTCGTGATCGATAAATTTGGTAAATTAAAGAAAAAAACGAAGGAACGGTTTGGCCATCCCGCGGAGGCCATAAGAACGGATAACATGGGATAGAAACAAACCCCGTGGAAATTAAGCGGCGCGATTGCATTCCATTCCGCCACGTACTGCGCGTGACGCGGAATTGTACAGTGAGGGCGGGTTATCGCCGCATCTCCGCGTAAGTCCGCACCGAGGGAGGTTGGCGAGGGAAGTGATATCACGAAATCGTGGTTTCGGCGAGATCGGGCTCGAAACATCCAAGAAACGGCAGTGATAATGACGATAACGACTGGAAACTGCATGGAAATGATAATAGCGTAAAAGTAACGACGAAAGTAAGGGACGATTAAGAAGTCAAGATAGATCGACTTAATTCCGGGTTCGTGGGGGAATTCGCGAAATTGAGGAAAAACTCTGACGCGCAAGCAGGACTGAAAATTGCGTATAGAGGAATTAAGCGCGGTGTAAAAAGCAGGCAGAAGGCGGGCGCAATTAATCTTCACCCCCCATCAGAATCGCCGCGCGATCTGTTCTATCGTAAAAGTTGTTACGAAACTCACGTCCGCGGGAAGAGCGAGCACCCCCCGGGAATCTTTATGAACGCATTCAATGCGCCCGTCTGAAACGAAAGAACAAAAGGTTCCGCGGCAACAATTTTGTTGCGAAAAATTGCCGCGTTTTCTTCTCCGGATCAATGGTTCGATTGATCGATTTTCTAGAGCCCGCGAATATGCGGGATTTAGTCACGGCGATATACGCATCGCTCGCATAACTGTACCGCTATAAAAAAAAAAAAATATATACATACAGCGTGTCAAATTAATCCAGTTGCAATCGGTCGCGTGACATCCGTGTCACGCGTGTATGAGGAACATAACTCAATTTCGATATGCGGCTTAAAAATATATATAATAACGACACGCAACGCGCGTATAGACCGACCGCGTATAGACCGATTTATCGAACCATCGATTTTTTTTTTATAAAACCTTCACGATATATCCGGATTGATCACAGAACAATAACGACGAGATATAAAAAACACGATGTCTAGTGACAACGATGAACGTAGTAATGAAACGCAAAAAATACCGTATACAATTTGTAAATAATGTTACATATTGTTCATATAAATATGAAGAAATTTGATGTTTTTAGATTAGAAAAGATAAATATCTGATTTATTGAAGCAGTAAATCGTGAAATTCAACAAAACAGGATAAGTTAAAAATATGTAGGAAAAAATATACAATCATTTTCTCAAAATAACATTGATTGCTGTGATATATAATGCTACATGTGAAATGAATATTTCTTTGTTATCGAACGTACATATTTTGTAGAATTATAGAGAAAGAGAGGGACAAAAAGAGAGGCTTTTCATTGAGGAAATATGAAATATGAAATACACTCACTTTAATCTCCGGAAGCAATTCAATAAAATCCAAAATCTGGATTAATACATCATACAAATAAATAAGAACCGATTTCAATTATTTGAAATAATTACATTTTTTAAACTCTGCTGTTCAGTTTTATTTGATCCGAAACATTTTATATTTTCTTACAATCTTATTTTACATATCTATATTTATATAATGTGTTATTTAAATGTTTTTTCTCTTTTTATATATTCTGATGATATTTCATCTGTTAATGTAAGATCTACTTTCTATGAAAATTGTTTTACTTTTTTATTTTGAAAGCTTTCTGATCGTATTGGGGTCAAACACGATGTAATAGGAAATTCGAACAGAACAGCAGAATGAAACAAGTATCTCGTTACGAAATTATTATAAAACTTTTTTATTACTCTTGTATGTGCACACTGAAGATGAAAAATAGCTTCGTGAAGTTTTACACTTTTTCACGTGTATCCGCGAAGAGAGAAAGATACGAACGGAATATTAATCAGCTAGACTAATTACGATCCTAATTTAGCTCCATACCGCGAACGGTAACCGGGCGCCCGGATAGCCGAGTATTGACGGTACACAACGGCCTACGCGAATAGTCGCATCCGATGGTCAAATTGTTCCAATACACAGCGGTTTCGATTCCGAAACACGGCTGGCGACAGCAACGGAGCCAAAGAATTACGACACTTTCCACGATGGTAGCGAAGTGTAGCCGGTATAGATAAAGCGGGATACCAAGTTGGTATCCGACTAATGCGCGCGACGCGAGCGAGCGAACTCGCGCAAAAAGAAGTCGAAATTCTGCAAAGTCGGCGTATTCCCCTATCTGCCGGCCTCCATCCTGCCGTCGCGACTCCCGTGTAAATTTTCCATGCGAACGCTGCCCGCCTAAACTCGCGCGCGAATAAATTCATTCGTTATGAGAGAGAGAGAGAGAAATCCACCCCGTGCGGCCGCGCCATTCGGACGTTATCGGACGCAGCGCGTCGGAATTGCTTAACGAAACGGAATCGCCCGCGCGATTCGTCCACTCCATCCGCTTCGTCCACCCTTCCCGTGCGTTCATCCCCCATCAACTTCTCTCTCTCTCTCTCTCTCTCTCTCTCTCTCTCTCTCTCTCTCTCTCTCTCTCTTTCTCTCTCGGCGCCGCGTAGAACGCCGCGTTGTAGAACGCGGCGGACCCGTCCGGTGAGATTGGAACGCGCTACTGCCATTCGACAACAAATTTTAATTATCATACCGCGAGTCCGCCGGGTTAAATTAATCGCGACGCCGGGGTTACCGGAAAACCAACCAGCCTGACAGAAGCGTATATACGCGTATTTCGCCATAGGTGGAACAAGCTTTGTAAGCGCGTCCTTTTCAGCCGCGCCTTTAACAATACATCCTTTTTCTTCTCGCGACCTAATAAAAGAGCGCCTTTCAAAATCCCGCTGCCGTGCTCAGCAATGCAATACGATGCTCTAAAAATGCCGCCGCTCGGAAGGTAGCCCGCATTAGAAACACTCTCCGCCTGAGGAAACGAATTGCCACGATAAATTTTTCATCCCCCGATATTTATTCTTTTTTAGCGCTCGCTCCTCCCGCTCGTTCTCCCTTCGCTACTCGTATTATTGCCACTTTCAATCGCCCGCGGCGCGCTACTGATGGCGCTTACACAATAGCATGGAAATGGAACACGGCAAAGGCGAAAGAAATCTTAGAAATAACTCAATAACCCGGCGCGTTCGCGAAACCGATGCGTATTTATCCGTCGCAGTAGTAGCAGCAGCAGCAGCAGCAGCAGCAGCGCGAATTCCGCGTTTAGAGTTCACAGGCGGCGCGCTTCATTTGACGCAATCAGCCAGGACGGGATTGTGGGATGCGTACACCTCTCCGCCCCCCGCGTCCCCGGTGACGAAGTAAACATTGTTATTCATGGGACCGTGCCGTATTACAACGAACGAGTTCCACCGGCGGCGTGTCCTGTTGCGTCTCGTCGGGCGTTGCGACGGCCACGTACGCCGGATTATTAGATACGGAAATAAGAAGAGCAGTCGCGTGGGTGGCAAAGGGAAGGGTGGTTAGAAGATGTAGCGGGAGTCTGGGAAAGATGACGCTAAATCAAATTATTTACCGTGGCGCAAGAGAGAGAGAGAGAGAGATCGAAGTCGCACCGTGATTTTATACGTGACTCTCAAACGCGAGCTCTCTAATCCCATGCTCTTCTCTCCGTCCGCGCACGTTGGAAAATGAAACTCGAACTTTAGCGCGTGCAAAGTTCACGGAATTTGCGAGCGAGTTATCGATAATTTTTACTTTCTTCTCTAATTTTATCTCGCATCCTCCCTCGAGCTTTTCTCTCTTTCGGGGACAATTTTTTGTCGGTTAAAAGTCTCTAAAAGGGAGATTTCTCGGCGGGACCGCCGAGTTGGTCGATACCTAATGTTTGCCCCGAAATTAATCCGTTTGTACCAAGAATGAAATCAAGGACCGCGGGTCTCGTCTGAAGAGGCCGCGATAGAGCGGTTTGCATAAATTCGCCGTTCGAGTCCCATCCATATTTTATCCGTTCGGTAATACGTTTTACGCTCCGAAAAGCCGAGATCGAGTGGCTCGAGATATAACCTGTATAACGAAGTTTTTCAAAGGATTGCGCAATATTCATGGACACTCGGGCCGCAATCGGGGCACGTGCGAAGCTGCAAAGAGCGGCAAGAAGAGCGCAACGGCGGGAAGAAAGGCGGATACTCGGCCCGGCGCTTTGCCGGTCCCTGTCTGCCCCGCCAAGAAAAGCGAGTATCGGCCTTCCGAGTGCGCCGAGCGGCACTCGGAATAACCAATCGGACCTCGCAATTAGAAACTCTCCACGGCTCGCCCGGTGAGAAGTGGAAGAAATGAAAGGGGGAAGAAAAAAAAAAGGAAGAGGAAACCTAAAGCACAGAGAGAGGATCCTCTCCCGCGCGTTGGCGGTCACCGCCTTAACCAACCCTCTTCTTCCATCGTGAATTTCCAATGCAGATAACTACCAGAGCCATCCGCTTTCGTCCCGCTTGCACCCGCTTTCCCAGAGAATAAGGAATAATCAGAAGAAGCGCGAAAGAGGGTAGAGGTTGAGCAAGAGCGATCGGCAACTCTCTTGAACACACGGGTCGGTCGAGGAAAAAGGATCGACACGCAGAATCGGGAGAAACTTTAATGACATTTCTTATTTCCACTGTCGGACAGACGCTGCACCTCCCCCCCTCGTCCCCCTCTCCCCGTCTGCAGGTCCTTATATCTTCTCGTCATCGGGTAACAGCGAGAGGGGTAGAGGGAGCGAGGGCGAACGAGCTCGTTCCGATCGCTCACCGCGCGCCTCGTTATCGTCCCCGGGTGATCTTTTACACCGTGCACGCGGTTTCTTCACTTGCTCTATTTGCCCTGGAAGTTTACGCGCCTCTTCGTGATTAGCGCAATTTCCCGATACCGCGACCGCAATATCGATGTCTGAGAGTTTGAGTAAATTGCGAGGTGCGAACTACGAACACGTCGCGGCGCGAATTGATCGAAAAACTTTCAAGATGTACACTTTTTTATAGATGTTTTATATGTGTATAAATATAGGTACAATGTATTAATGTTTTCTAAGTATAAATATTCCTTAAAACCGTGGCGATCGTTATTTTACAACAATGGCGTGTATTTGACTGTGGCTTGAGAACAATGTTTCTATGGAAAAAAATGCAAATTAATACGCGGAAGTCGCAGGAGACGTCTTAAACGAGATTACGAAAGGCGAGACTGGGAAAATCCATGAGATTTGGCGAGAACCAAATCACGAAAGTAAAGACGGGATGATTAAGAATCACGAGCGAAGTCTATACATACAAAGTATTCTAGAAATCAGTCGGTTTCTTTAAATTATGAATAGCAAAGTTGTATTTTAAGAGAAAGCGGATGTTACTGGCGACGAAGGTAATATTTTTGGCTACCTGTGTTTCAAAAATGAAAGCAGATAATTACAGCTAAATTTTTCTATCAAGTCTAAACTATATTAATAAAATTTTTAGCCGCGATTTATAGCAACAAGACATTGAAGATAATTAATCGAAAGAAGATAAAAAGAAAAATATTTTATTTGATATTTACGCCAAAAATACTTTGTTTAAATCTCCCGATAAATCTATAAACAGGATATGAGTTCTGGGTCATCGCGTGTATAATTCAATCCACGATTGAAACAGGAAGACACTAACATTGAGAATGAATCGTTAGTTCGATCACGATATTATTATATAAGCAGTAATTGAGAAAATAAAATCTCCATTTGGTTATCAGATGAAGGATGAACGGTCCACGTAGAAAACCTCAGCGCAGTAAAATAAACGAAGGTATAAAACAGTAATAACGCGGTCACAGCTGAATAAATAATGTAGGCGAGTTTGTGAATATAAAGCGTAGGAATTATTGAACGACTCAATCACTCGTGAAACTGGGATACAATTGTAATAGTAGATTCAAAGGAAAATATATGAACCTGCAGGTAACTTCCGTCATTATCGGGCAACAAAAATTCCGAAAAAAGTTCTCTCTCTCTCTCTCTCTTTCTCTCTCTTTCTCTCTTTTATCTCTTTTTCTTCTTTGCGCGATGCAATAAATGCAAAACTGGAGCCGTCACGCATTTTAGCTCACGCTATAAGTATAGCGTGCACAGATTCCTGAGCGACTTTCACGGAAAAGTCAATATTTTCCTTTGCAGTTGCGCCTACCTCGAGGCTCCATGTGGGTAGGATCGTGTTTTATCTAGTCCTCCTTTCAGCGTGTTTGCATGGTGCGACATAGGAAATAACGAGAAGGGAAAAATCACGTGCAGCTATCGGGAGGGGGAAAAAAAAAGAAACGAACGTGAGACATCGTAAATGAAAGCAAACGCATGGCAACGCGCCGACCGTACGATAATTCAACGAAAAAAAAAAAAGAGGAAGAGAAGATTGAGCGGATATTACTGACGGGAAAAATTGCAGAAGGGATATAACACTGTACTACTTTCGGAGCAAAATGGAATGGTACTAAAAAAAAAAATGGAGGAAAAATTAATAGTTACGAGGAGAATTAGAAAACACAATTTATTGCACATGTAATTCGTCGTGGCATGAATAACGTACATTGATACAGAACGTTGGCAGTTAATATGGCGATCTTTATAACATTATACTGAAACATAACGGCAATTGGTGGGAATACGGCGCCAGCTGATACTCGATGGCGAATCGAGTCGGAGAACAGGATTTCGCCGACGCTAAAGTGATATTGAGTCGATCGACACGAGATTTGAGTCCGAGGAAAGTAGAGTACGGGGCAGAGAATGCGAGACAGAATGCGGGTATTAAACAAACATTTGCTTCTTAGAGTAATCCACCATGACTTCCTTCTTCTTTCTAAGAATCTGGAAAGTATATTGAGTGTGCCGTGTTGATTAAACGAATTATACGATCAAATACGTATACCTCGTGGATTCGCGGTGCAAGGAACAGTCGTTCGATAATTCTACGATAAAGCAAATAAACGCTTTGCAGTTACGGGGAATCAACCCAAGGCGCGGCGGCACGGCGGACTGCAGTCTGGCCATAAAAAAAAAAAGGAGCTGATTCAATCGATCGGAGAACCCGCGCGGCGCAGCCCGGTTTTACCGTTAAGATTCCAGAAAACCGCTCAAACTAACGTGAATGAGAAGCGAGTTCACGGCTCGTTCGGCTCCCAATCTCTCTCTTTTCTCGATCCTTGTCATCCTCATCCCTCGGTGCTACGTCCTCGGCTAACCGGGGGATACCTAGGCAGAGCGGCGGGGACTCGACACATAATCGATATTCAATCACGTACGACGACATCTTCGGCGTTGCCCCAGTTCCGAAACAGGCTGCGGATAGGTAGCGAAACGGTGCAGGTAGCTTCCAGCGTAAAAGAGGAAACGAAAAATCCAAGGGGAAAAGAGGAAGGAGAGAGATGATAAGAGAGAGAAAGAGAGAGAGAGGGGGGATATAGGATAGTGAATTCTGAAATTCCAATATGTCTCATAGCTACCCTACGGCGTCTTCTCAATTTCCTCGTCGAGCTACTTGGCGATGAGGCCGAATCGGGAGGCTGGCAGGATCCTTCTAGGCGGTGTGTGGAACCAAAAACGAAATCGAAACGTCTTTTTACCGGAGAAGACGAGAGGCGAGACTACTATAATCCGCAACGAGAGGGAGGCCGGTCACTTCAGCTGCGAAGCTTGAAACCGGAAGAAAAGCGTCAGTTTTCCACAATCTACGTTTATCTCTGCGGGGATAAGACAAACCGGTGGAATTCAACCCTGGAATTAGCGGGCTTTTTTTCCGCGAAGTAATTAACGCGAGGAAAGTTTGTGCCACGAAACGTATTTAGCGAGTACGTTTCTATAGATTGTAACGTGACACGTAAGAAATTGGGAGAACAAAAAAGACAGTCTCTTTAATTCTTTTTTTTTTTAACTGTGTATCGTGAGAATATGCAGAGAAAGAAGAAAGGATTTTGCCGCAATAGCGATGTGAATGTAATTATGTAGAATTATTAAAATAATCATATCGTTTAAGCTACACTGTAAAAAATTTTTGTAAAATTACAATTATAATAGTGAGTAATTTTGAGACCAACTATAATAGTTGTAAGTTTTTATGTGTATGTAATTTTGTATATAAATTTCGCAATAATTTCTCAATTTGTTTTTTACACTTGTGTATACACCGTAAACAAATTTATGACATATTAAATTATTTTTACTTGTATGCTGCAAAATTATAGACACGAGAAAATTTACAACTATTATAGTTGGTCTCAAAATTACACACTATTATAGTTGTGATTTTACAAAAAATTTTTACAGTGTATTTTCTAGAATATCAAAACTTTTTGCAGTAGTATCGTCATTCTTGAATTTGCTGCATAATTATTTTGAGATGACTCAATATAAAGTTATTTTCAAATCTCTGTCCAGCTAAATTTTTAGATAATGCAGTGAAACTTGTTGTTCTTTTCGTGCGACTGCAGACCGGAATACACTGAATCGGATATATTTAACAAAAAGATTGATTTAATTAAAAAAGAAAGAGTGACATCTTCCTTCCTAGAAAGACACGATTAACGATGATTACTGCGGTCGTTATTCATTTTATTAGGTGATTATTAGACGGGCGCAAGTGAAAGGGTCGGAATGGATTTCGCCGAGCGCGTGTATTCTCTATATAGCCGTGGCATAAAATAATTCATATATTACGTACAGCGCGCGAAAGTTATTGTCCGAGCGCGATATAACCAGCGTTAATTCGGATGGCAAAAGTTCTAACACAGTATCGTTATGGTCTTACGCCGTACTCAGTACGTTAAATGGAACTCGGCCCTTTATGCTAACTAAATCTAACGCAACGTACAATTCACCGCCGGCAAACTCGCGCGCCCCTGCGCGCGCTCCATGTGTGCGGGGCACACATCGGTCACGTTCAGTTGAACAACTTTGCAACTGCTGAGTGATTTACTGCTGAGCGCTCTCTCCCGCGGCGCATTTACTATTTCGCAACGTGTGTTCAATAAACGCGCGCTATTTTTTGTTTTTCCGCGCGAGAGGCGGTGTCTTATAGCGCGGAGTGCTCGGCGCTGGGTTGACATTTGGTGTCGCGCCCGCCGGAACGTTTGGAGTTCGGTTTAAACAAAAAATCCCACTGCACCGTGAGAGAAGAAAATTTATTTCATTCTCGATTTTTAAAATCAAAGAAGCGATCTTTAGATTTTTCCTTTAGATTTAGATTTTGTCGATTATTAATAACTTCGGATGGTAATTAGTATGACGAATTATATGAGATCGCCGAGCATTACAAGGTAATAATAATTACAGCAGTTAACCAACGTAACGTCACTCAGTACAAACAATCCGACAAGTAAGCCGTATACCACGTATATATATGCCCGGTACGGCCCCTTAAACTATAGTACTTATAGCGCAACAGCAAGTTACGAACCGCTCGACAACAAACCAGTGGCTAGGTTGCCCCACTCTATTGATAGTTTCGGTTATCCCTAATCTCAACTCCTACAACTTCCCGCTGCCGACTGTCCAAACAGTTAAACAGTCTTGCCCGCTAATCCCGGAGATCGAATCATAGATTTCTTATCTCGCGTGTGCGGCTTTTTGACCGATCGATACCGACATGCCGTGCCTGTAAAACTGTTGCGAACAGCTAGAGGCTGCAAGCAACACTTTGCGAAATACCACCGAAATTTTATATTGAACGAAATCATGAAAAGTCACTTAGGCGTGTCACTTAAAATGGAGAGTCAATTTTGAGACTAATAATTTACTCGACAAAAATTAATGAAATTCAAATTTTGAAAACAATTAAAAAGAAGAGCTGATGAAAGTCAGACGCGGATAGAGTACGCAATATAAATTATTTATTTAAAATTCTGTTCGTCAATCCATACTTCACATTGAGGCCCGTCTTTTTTAACCTCTCTTTCTAATTAATCATTTATTATTCGCGATATTAGCAATATTTCCCCGGATTGTAAACCTTCTCGCAAATTTAGAGCGTTCAGACTACGCGTAAGTAATCCCGCGGAGAGAGATAAGGCAAACCGGAAATGCGTCCATGAGTAATTCGAATATCCTATCGGGCCGTTTTCTCATAACGTGCTCCAACTGGAAACAAGAAATGGTCAGATAAATTTCACGATGTTCCGACAGTTATCCGTAGGATAACGGTGTCCCTTATCGAGGATTTCTAAACGATAGTAATCGACGTTTGCGGAACAGTCTTAATTAATTCCAGGATCGACCTCCACATATATTACATCTACCCGATAGTTATCTACATTCATTCGCAGTGGAAACCGATGAGTAAGTTAGATGAGAATAATCCTATCACGTTTTCGTTCAATGTGAGAAGGTGATCGCAATTAAAAATTATATATATAGTGAGCATTAAATAATTCTACAACATTACTGATTTTCAATCTTAATTAAAAGTTGTTGACGTGATGAATACGAAAATGTCTTTTCCGTAATGTTATTTATTTTTGTCCCAAAAATATGATTAATTTGCGAAAGACTCCAATACTCGAGAAATTAAATAAAGAAATTAAATATTAAAAAATTTAATATTAAAATATTAAATAATAAAATCCCGGAAATTTGGGAGGTCTCAGGTTCGATTCCTGGCTGAGGTGTTATTTTTTTTTGCAGCTGAATTATCTACAATATTTAGAAGGAATAGGGAAATAGGTACTTGTCAGCATCATTATTAAATTGATTATCAATTTCATTTTAATATTATGATATTATTAATCTGTTTATCTTATAACTGTACTTTAAAGACCAAAAGTTCTTCGGCGTGCAGTTCAGTGAACCTTTGAAAGGTATGTACACAAGTAAATATCAGCATGAAAATCCAGCTATGACTGATTAAAGCACATTCTATATGAGTTGTGTTTTCACACGTTCGGTCTATATTCTCTTATTTAATAGATTAAATACGCTAAAACTACAATTGTTATTAATATCATAATCAATTTATTTTTATAAAATTGAAGATTTGAAATAACACACACACACATTTATCTAGTATATTTCTCAATTATGATTAATATACATAATAATTAACTTAATTTTATTTAAGAATCGAAATCTAATACATTTGTAAGTAATAATATTATCAAAGGAGTGAGACTCTAAGGTGCGAAAATATGTCGCAAAACTTTCGCACCGATGCGTACAATTCTCTTAATTGTATATAAACTTCTCGAACATCCACTCATGGACATTTTAGTAGGGCCATTTACAGGTTTCAGTAGAATGTTGCGGTAAGACCAAAGTACTCAAGGGACTTTGCGCATATAATGCACCAGTGAAGTTTACCTATAAACCTTGGATATTTTAACCACATTATTATCGTGGGTGCCGGCTATTCTTGCGTCATATTAATTTCCTATAATATCATCTACGAGATCATGCCAAATACTTACGATACCCATTCTTTCTTCGCTGAATGTCTTCATACGCTCTGAAAGAGAAATGATGTTTCGTCAAGGGATAGGTCTTGAGGGAAGTCTTTCTCGATTGTAAATTCAATTGTAGCCGGTGGAAGTGCGGCTGCCTGAAGAACAGCGAGTTCAATAAATCTGGACCCAATGTCAACTGTAACGGCGACCTGTCCTCGCGACGTCAAGGCGAGCCTTCGCGACTCGGTGCAAGAGTAACGGTCCTCCAACGCCGTTGGAACAAAAAAAAAAGGCAGAGGTGAGGGCAAAGGGGATAAAAGAGCAACGAAAGGCAACAAACACGGCGAAACCGGAACGGCGGAAAGGAGAAGCCGCAATAGCGCCGACAAAGCCGCGGTTTCCAATTTACTGCTTCCACTTTGTATACAGCACGGAAGGCCTGAAAAGAAACAGAAACGATAAAGAGGGTGAATGCTCGCGGAGAGAAAGTGTCGGAGGCAAGGGTAGGAATCGATGGGGAGAGAAGAAGAGAACGGTGGAAGAGGGAAAAAAGGAGTAAAAGAACGAGAGGGAGGGGAGAGAGAGAGAGAGAAAGAGAGAAGAGAAGAAACGAGAGGAAGAGAGCGTGGAAGGAAACAGAAAGAGATTGGAGCTTGCAAGTCGACGGTGAAAGCTCGCAGCTTGAATAGTTTGCGCTTTATCCTGATTGCCGCGCAAAAGTTCCGGTCGCTCTCCCATCGCGTTTTGCACGGGTCATTGCCGCTTCCGTCGCTATTACTGCTCTTGACAATGATGTTGCTCGTTGACTTTTCCATTGACTCGTCAACCAAATCCCGGAATCGCGGCGGAAACCCGTTGTGGCGGTCTCTCGGCTCGAGTCTTGATTTAACGCGGCGGCGAATGTTTATTCTTTATGACAATCCCGTTGCGCAACGCGGAATTTCGATATTCACCAGATGAGTTGTATTTAAACTGCACTCGGCGCGCGACTGCTTTATTTTCGAATCGATGAAATCTCGACAAGTGCTCTCCTCTCCGCCAGCCACTTGGGATAGAAATGTTTCTTCTCCTCGCCAAGAGAAAGAGAGAGTGGGTGCAAAATTCTCTCTAAAGGTGTCTGAAGTTACCCAAAGAAAAGTGTCAGATTGGATGAATAAAGCGCTCGAAATTGTTTACATTAGATCACGGGCGGAAAATTAATTTCTCGCTTGCACAAGCGTTATTCTCATTAATCTTCCGTTATCACTATAGAGACTTGACCGATTTCTGACGGTTTACTAAATTGAGCATGTCTTTATAAAGCGCAATCGAGCCGCGTCTCTCTTTCTCCCCTTTACGGAGTGGCACCTGAGTGCCACGAGACAGCTCGACGAGGACTCGAAGACGAAGATAAGATGAGCAGATGAAAAAGGCGAACGGAAAAGAAAAAGTTTGAGAATACGTCTTCCACGTGGTCTAACTTAATTTGAAGGCACAAAGAAACTTCCTCTACTCGGGAAATAGGTGAGGACGTGTTTTTCCATGAGAAAACCCTCGTCTACCTCCGTCAACGCTTGCTGCTTTCTTCTCACCGAATTCTTTATCCATCCGATACACACACTCCAGGCGCGACTGCATGACTCGCTCTCAACGCTCTATCTGGCTTTTTCGACTTTTCTAGCTACATAAAATCGTTACATGTAACAGAATTCCGCAAATTGTACGCTTTTATGACCGAATTGCCTACTACTCGCTGCTAAGCACAAGACAGCGATGTAACCTTTTTTATTATTCCGTTTTGTTTGCTGCAAGAATGACATAACTCAAAAATTGTCACTTCTAAATGGTTTACAAAAAAAGAGTTTGCTGTATTGAATAAAGGGCTAATTTACTTTTATTCTTCTTAATGAGTAGACCAAAGTTTTACTTAAAAGTGATATTACGAAATTTTACTAATATGAAAATTTAACATTAAAAATAGAATAACTAGGCGATTATTATATACATTGAAACTATATATATATGTATAATTTTTATTCTTTAGATTAATATTATATTTCTTGTATAAAAGATAGGATTCTAAAATTCTTTGACTTATCAATAATTATATCCTTTATATTAATAAATTATTTTTAATCACATTCTTTATCATATAATTTATTTTCTCAGTCTTTTTAATGAGGAAAAAGCATCTTCTAATGTTGAAAATTTTTTTTCAGTTGTGATAAACGAGCGGTATATTTAATAACCGTTATGTCAATGAAGGCTACTTCAGCAGAACGGCGAGACGGCAACGTGAAAAGAAAAATGAAGATCAATTGCAGACTTAAAATCGACGTCAAGGTGGAACGCAGCGCCGTAACGTATGTTTGGTCATGTTTTACAAATGCCGGCGCGATATAATGCGCCTCGCAACACGAACGCAGACGGATACCAACTCTCCCTAACGAAGTCCATGCCAACCTTGCCGCGGTACTAATTAGTGCGCCACGAAAAGGTTAATAGGACCGCGAAATTTTCCCCGGTCGCGCTGCCGAGCACAAACGAATACGACGGGGTCATGATATGCGCGAAAGTGCGTTTTGCGGATGTCATACGACATCGTCCGTTCCTATAGATCTCAATGGTGCTCGTTCTGTATTTGGTGTATACAAGAAATTGACGATTTCTTTTCCCGCGATAATTAACGTAGCTTCAATGACTTCTCGAGACGCGGAGTATCCAATTCATCGCGACAAAGCAAAGGCCGCGAATATACGTTGAGTGCAAGTGCACTCTTTTTTTTAATCTCAGTGCGGTCTAAATGTATAATTCAATTTGAATCTCTCAACTTTTTAGCGATCGCGGAAATCGGGTCCCACTCCGTGGGATCGATGAATAAATTCAGAGTTACATCCGAATCGAATAATAAACTTCGGCTTAGAGAAAGAAACGCTTCGCGTCATTTCGAAAAAAACAATTGCGATGATTTATTTAACATGTGTATTATAAATCTGTTCTTATTTGTTGAAAAGAGAAGGATCTGATCGTATAGCTCCCGCCTTACGTGTACTACGTAAGCTCAAGACAGCTGCAAGTTTGAGTCCGGCGTTGCAGACGTGGATATTCCGTTTGCGACCTGTCTCTCGTCTTCGGAATGATTCCCACGTCCCGACGAATCTCCCGCCCTCTCCCGAAGCCCCGCGTCCCCGCTTCTCACGTCGGAGAGCTTGAAACCAGATAAAGTGCGAAAGAGCTCTCTCGTAACGAACCGTTAAACGGCTTCCCCGACTCGATAAGTCGCCCTCCGAGATGAAGAGAGAAGATCAACCCTCCCGTCCCATCGGCGCTATTATCCCTCGATTTTGCTCGAGACACTTGAGTCAACCCTCGAGCTTTCCGCACATCGCGCTTTGATTATCAAAGGTGTAACACTATGACGGCTAGTTAAGCGATGCCGCGTGAAACTTTGGACTCTACTCTCTCGAGAATAGACGTCGATCAATCAAAAAGATATTCGTTTTCTGAATGGATATATCGGCTCTCTCTCTCTCTCTCTCTTTCTCTCTCTCTATCTGTTTACTGATCACATTTACTGATCGACAGCTCATCGGACAGCCCGAGTGCACACGCGAGCGATCATTTCCGTAATTTATCCATGTTAATACAGGTAACTAATCTGTGTCAACGTTATGCAATAGTTGCCCGACATTGATTTATTTTGCCAGCTTGACTGAAGCGGACTAATCCCACCACTTCCCGCAAACGGATAAATTGTGCGTTCGACAGATTATTTCGTCTAGTTCATTTAACGATTATGCACATCTCGTTCCTCTGCGGGTGCATTTCGTGCGAGGCGGAAATACCGGGCGCATTTATTTGGAATGCGGTGCGCGTTGCGATTTCTCCAGGTGAATCTCAGCCCGAGCAATACAAATGTCTCGAAGGAATCGAGAACGCGTATGTATACAAACGTATTCTAAGCTTGAGAGTCATTCACGTAAAGGATTAATGTAGTTGCTCCGCGGGGACGTCACAGCGCTCTCGTGCTGCATAATGCAACATTCCTATGAAATCTCTCTTTTGAAGCCGGTTTTTAATTCAATCTCCTTTTTTTGACGACGAAAATCTTTTCCAAGTGAACATCATACCTTTCAGAAATTCTAGCAATTGAAAGACACGCTCAATTACAATTTGAAGTATATCCTCGTAATTTTATGTGCACAATCCAAATTAAGTAAAAAAATATCATTTCCTTGCACTGCTTTACCGTAATTAATTTGTTTTCTTAAAATTCTTTGTTAATCGAGAGTTAAATATAAATATATCAAAAGAGTATTGATCTATCTCTTTTTTATTACACTTATGTATTATTTAATTAAACTGCTAAATGATGCGAATTGGTAGAAAATTTCCCGATTTCCCGCAGGAATAATTAAATTCGTATCCTGGCTGGGGTGATATTTTTTATAATAAATTATTTGTATTAGTATCTATTAATTATTAATTTAGTCTGTGATATTATTCAATTTAAGAACTGTGTTCAAGACCGGAAAAATACAATATTTAAAACAGCTTTAAACGCACAAACGGAAAATCTATTGTGAGTCATTAGTGATCTACGTGGAAGGTGTTAATCACATCACACACCAACACAACATGAATTGCCGCGCGTGCACAGCTAAAGCCCCAAAGTCTAAAGGATAACGCGAGACTGTTTCTCCAGTACCGTGGGGCTCTCCTTCGCTTCAGCAGCAACAACAACAGCAACAACAGCGACGAGGAGAATCCCAGATTGCAGATTGCGTTCACGTTCGCAAAGTGCAGGCACCTACCTATCTCACGTGTATTTTGCCGGCGCAATTGCGACCGTCTGAGTGTCCGTCTACCCGTATCACTGTTGTCCTGCAACGTACTCGTCCTGGCATCCGAACTAAGAGGAAGACGATAGAACGGAAGCGCATAGCGCCGCGAGACATAACACAACGAAATCGAATACAACGGAGACGTCGCGCGTTCAAGATGTATCTTTGTGTGTCTGATGACTTGACGGAATCATCCTCTTCCCTCTCGCGCCGTCTTTACCCCGTGCATCAAACGTCATAAATGCGGCTTAACGGTGACTAAATTGGCACTTGTAGTCGCACACTTTGCCCTATCGCTTCGGTTTCTCTCGGATTTTGCCTTTGATACTTTTCCCAAGACTCTTCAACGTATTCCGGGAAGTCTCTTGACTTGCCAATGGTTCGGCAATTTACGAAGAATAAATCTCCAGGAGAGAGAAGGAAATACGGAAGATTAAAAGGGTACTACAGACCGAAGTCGCGAGGTTGACGAGGAAGCAACGCGCACGTGCCGCAAAAGAGAGGAAGGGAAGATCCAGAGAAAACCAAAGGGAAAAGTGGGAGATACTCGCCTCGCGAAGGAAAATACGTATCCGATGCCAACTAGTGCCGACTATCCCCGAGGGAACGAAGAACGACTCGTAAATACTGTGTTAACAGGGCGTACTTACAGGGAAGAAGAGAAAGGAGTCCGCTCTGTTCCCGCGCGTTCCCTCGAATTACTCGACTGCGTGCAGTTGCAGTCGCAAATCTGAATATATAGAGCCACCTTGTCTGTTACATCCTCGTAGTTACAATACCTGTGATTTGTAAAAATGTTTAAAACTTGGAGAAAGAATTTTTTTTAATAAACTCGTGCACTACAAATGTATAACACTTGTATAACACTTGTAAATTTAATAAAATTAAAAGATATAAATTTAAAAAAATTAAATTTGATACAAGAAAGTTAATATATGTATTAATATAAAATATGTATAAATAAAACGCAATTTAGAACTTTAAAATTACCTTCGTACAAAATCTAAAATAGATAACATGGCATTTTTAGTTCTATTTCTGTCGCTATAAAATGATAATCTAATTCTACAATGATAGTTCGAGTATAATTCACGATGAGAAATTTGTTTAGTCCGAATAAAACTCTAATTTAATAAGATTCAACTCGTTAAGGCTAAATTTAATAAAATCTTTTCCAGGAATTCTCTCTCAACTGGAATTGAGATGTATAATATATATCTGCACGATCTTTATAATATCCGCAACATGTTTAAATTTATCGATTTAATTAACGAATAACAATATGATAGTGCAACAATAAGTGTACTCCGGGTACTTCTATATAAATACGGGACGTTCTTTATAAAGAACGCGCCACGATTCAGGCATCTAGGTGCCCGACCGTGCATTCTTTAATTAAGTGCAACTGCACAGACACCCGCGCGGCCATTTTAGGTATCTCTGCAGGTGCAAAGAGCGCTTTAGGGTAACTCCGGAAAGACCGCAGGAACTCATTTCGCGGCAGCAACTTTATGGAGATCGATGCTTCGGAAATAAAAGCTTTGGTATAACAGGGGCCCCGTTCTCTCCCTAGAGCCTGGCAGACTCGCTGCCAGGGCGGGATGGAGTGCCGTGGGATTTGCCTATTTCACTACCCGTCTACCTTTGTCTACCCTTTTCTTCTCTCTCTCTCTCTCTCTCTCTCTCTCTCTCTCTCTCTCTCTCTCTCTCTCTCTCTCTCTCTCTCTCTCTTTTGCTCTGCCTATTCAGTGTCCCTGTGAAAGTTTTACTGCCGTCTTGCTTCGTTTTGGGAACCATTCTCGATTCCTACGGCGCACAATCAAAGTTACCGATGAATATAAATGCCGGGTCTAAAAGCAGTCAACTCAACGTCGCACGTTGACATTTCCGTTCGACTCTTCGAGAAAGCCAACGACCTATCGTTTCCCTCTTTAACGAGAGATTTCTACGTTCCGTCGTAACACACCGCTGGAAATATTTCTTTATTTTGTGAATTGGCTTTGTCGGATTAGAACAACCTCCATCGCGTTGCGATGTACCGCAAAAAGGAGACCTTGCTTCTGCGAGCAGAGCATAGTCGAGACTAATAAGGTAAACTAGAAACACATTGTCTCTCGCTTTTTATTGCATTTATCGCATTTTATGGACCAATTTTATGTTTGAAAGGTTAGCGACGCGTATAAATGGCAGGACTAGGACGTAGTCAATTTGACGCCACTCTCCGCCAATAGACTTCTCTTTCGATTCTAAAGAAGCCATCGATCTTTCCGCACACTCGACACCACCGTCGTTTGACCCGCCGCACTTGTTCAATATGTCATCGACCGAGAATCTCGGTAAATACAACACGAAAGTATAAAAAATTTTTTTCAGAATACTGGACATGACAAAAAAATGACGTGATATATTAATTGATCAAAATAGTAAGGGCATTTTAAGTTAAAAGATTAATTAGATAAATCTAAGTAAGCATTTGCTTAACCTAGGTGTAGTCTTTGTTAAAACAATATCATGATTATTAGATTACAATACAATATAACGATTAGTATATTATATTGCATGGTGAAAAATAAAAATTAAAATGCATTCTAATACTCTTTAATTTCCAATTATATAAATATTTTCTCACTTTTTTTTCTCAAAGCTTTGTCCTGTGCAAGTTGAATTTAAAATTGTTATTCTATGTGCACAAAAGTTATTATAAAATTTTCTTTTGTTCACAAAACGAATTGCAATCATAAAAGTTGAATATGACGGTCAAAGCGAATAATATTTTACATCCTGTTTTGTTCTAACTTAAAGTAGAAACTATATTTACATACAATATCGATATGACGATAACAGTATCATCATAAATAAGTGACGTATATACGTATGAACTCTATGTGCCGAGAAAAAGCTGTATGCAATCCAAGTTTGAAGACAGTTCGCTTAACAAGCATTTCCCTATTTTACTTTAAGCAGGAAGTCGTCTCAATAATCCTGCATGCAAGATGAGAAGGCGTACAACGTGTTATGTATTTGAAATATCTTGCTCAAAGTGAAAGACTTGCGGAAAACGTCTAATTTTGAATGCGAACGATGGAGCTTCGAATTACCTCGCATTATTAACGTGTCCCGTCGTGGCGGAAATCCCTTCCGGAGCGATTGAATCGCTCGGATGTCGGTGCGGACGTCGTGCCGAGAAACGAGAAAAAGAAAGAGAGAGAGAGAGAGAGAGAGAGAGAGAAGCAGTAGAACGCGTCAAGAACGTAACGGCGACAAATGACGTGTCGGCGAACTTGACTCTACGACAAATCGACTTGTCGCGGAATCCTATTGTTGCCTGCTGCATGTTTTCCCGAGCCTTTTCCCTTTTTACCAGAAATCCGATCAGACCTCGTTCTACGTCGAACTCGAGCACTCGGGAATGCTTGCTTATTCCACGTTCCGTTCGATTACATTTCCGTTGACAAAAGTCCGCTGTATTTATGTATTATCATTCACTGACGAGAGAGAATTTACTGAATGGATTTTAATTCTGAATAATCTGATCGTCGTAATGTGAAGTCACATAAAACGCGATCTTAATTGAGGCTCACACTGTTAAATATTAAAGGATTAAATTTAAACCAATTCCTTCAGTTAAATAAAATTTCATTATTCTTAATTTCTGTGTATATCTCGAATTATGTAAATATACGGTATTTAATATTTTATTACAAAAATTACTATAAAATTTTCTTTCTACAAAACAAAAATTTCAATCATAAAAGCTGAAAAAATATGATTTGAAAAACAATTAAATTGATTCCATTTCTGTAATTGAGACGAGCAAGTTCATATTATACACTTAATAAATAATAAACTAAATTTGTTAATGTATTTCTCGAGTTAAATTGTTTAATTCCATTGATTTAATTAATTAACGACATATTGAGTAAAAGCAGCGGCGATAGGAATGTTTTATGAAATGACTCAAATTAGGTGCAATTTGTGATATTACGAATTTAACAGTATATGCGCCAAAATTAACGACAGTTACTTTTTTTTGCGATTTGCCAGCTGCTCAATTATGATAAATGTTATCATCGACGTTCGCACTGACGAGCGAATCAAAATGTAATTAATGTGATTAAACGAGCGTGTCGGGAGCGGATATTTTGTCATCGTCGGAAAATTACTCGGGAGGATCAGCCGTCAATCTCCGCTCGGGTCAAAAACGCCTCGAAAGTTTTCCCAATCGAAGTCTCTCGCAGGGTTGGTTAATTATCCTTCTGGTTTTAATCGAATTTCAACGCGAGCTTTCTCTCTCGTGGAGGGCACTAAGTAAACCTCATCTATTCGACACTCAGAACGAGTTTCAATAAATTCTCTTTTTTACCGCTTGTGTGTATCTTCCTTCTTCTCCCTCGCAGTCACTGGGATCTGATTTTTTACGCTTCACGTTCGGCCGGCCCCTTCGCTGACCACGCTTTCTCACGAGACTGCTTCACCTGCAAGTTCCGTACCCTCAAGCTTCCGGTCTCGAATTTCCGGCTTAAACTAAAAGCTAATAGCATAGGCACCGCTGTACTTTTATCTCCTTCGCCGCTAAACTTACCATTTTCCTGTGTGTTTTCTCCCCCCGACTTCATGACAAATTGCAGGCTGGACCAAGGCTCACTCGGATGAGATTACCGTCTATCCCGAGATCGATCTTGCTTCGCACTATCGCCTGAGCACTCTCTGCGAGCTGCTGAGACGTTTATTTGCGCCGCCGCCGCTTTGGTTGTATTCAATACCTAGACAGAGCGGGATCATTATCCTCTTACCTACAACACGTGGGCAATAAACTTGAGAATTAGACACTATCGTAGATTTTCTGTTTTGGTGTCTGCCCCTTTACTCTTTTTTTTGTCGGTTATTCGGTACCCGATTTCGGACTAATATATTTTCAATTTGCCAAGTTGGGTCGTTAACAAACTGTTGCAATCCGACTGCTATTTAAGACGAGCTCCGAACGACTCAATCAGCGAGGCATTAATAGGTAACGCGACATCGAAGGCTACTTACGATTGTAGAAGATAAAGTCGTCTCTCCGCGAGATCTATTCGACAGGAGGGAGAAGGGGGGGGAGGAGGAGGAAGAGAAATAGCCCAAGTTGTCGGTGACAGAAAGAGATGCGCCACCGTGTACTCGCAGGATCGCAGTCCTGAGAGACGGATTGAATATTCCAATGCACCAGGAGGCGATCAATAAATAGACGCGATTCCTAGAGAGCTATCCTGCGGGGCCGGCCCTCCCTATCCATTACCGATCCCTATTCAGAGCGAGGACGATGACGATTCCTCGAATGACGAGCCAGATGCACGGGGCATCCCCGGCTGCTGTATTCGCCTGCCTATTAGTATTCAGGCGACGACGTGACGCGCCGTGGTAATGACGAGAATGTAAGGCGGGTGCAAGAGGAATAGCGCCGACGCGTGTTAACAATATTCGGGAGGACCACGGCGCATATATCGGCGCGTTCGATTATTATCGCGAAATGGATCATCGCCGAAGGAGCGATGCCAGATTCGCTCTTGTCTTATCCGGCCGCGAATCCTAAAGGCATCGATCGTATTTACAGATTTTATTTCACGCTCCGTAGAAATATTTGGAACATTCGTCAAAAATAAAATTCGATACGTTTTTTTTTTGCGAACGTCTGTTAACAGCCGGCAAAAATTAAAGTTGCAGAAATCGGGGAACCGTCTTGATTGCGGCGACCGACTTGATCGCCGAAGTTGTGTATATTTCGTACCTTTCGAGGGACGTTGATTGCCAGACGACCTGGATTCCTTTTCGTGAGCGACTGAATCTCTCAGGGTGGATTGGCTCCATGTACCGACGTGAGAGTACGACAGCTCGAGACTGGTAGAGCCAGTTCTTTCGTCCGCAAACGAAGGCGTCTCGGTAAACTTCCCCGCGGTCAGAGCCCTTCCCCGCCTCCTTAATACGAAATGATCCAGAAGATTTAGATATTCCGTTTCCCGCTTTGTGGACACCGACGACGAGTACGTGCCGGTGTCGTTGACGTTGAAAGGATCCAGAAGATCGCCACCGACGTCGCTCTCGTTGCCGCTCCTCGAGTCCGGCGTGTTTAATTGAATATAGTTCAGCACAACCTTGCCCGGTGGATAATTCGCGCCGTAACGCTCCTTTAGGCTCTCCTCGAGGGTCTTGTAACGGTAAGAGTTGTAGTTGCACGTAATGTCCACGACCGGCAGCTCGATTCGCGTCGCGACGAAGGTCGACGAGTGCTGCGCCAGCGGGATCGTTTTTCTAACGGGCTGCTGCTGCTGCTGCTGCTGCTGGCCGGCGGACGCGACACATGGCACGGTGGGTGACGAGAGGACGGTCCTTGTCGGGCACACCATCATCCGCGACTCGGAATTGGAGTTTAACAGGTCCGGCAACTTGGGATAATGCTGCACTAGGTTGCGCTTGCACCAGGCGTCGCCGTCCGCGTTCTCCGTCAAGCGGCATCGTAATGCCGCGAACAACTTCCACGGGTGCTGCAGCTGCAAATTTCAAGTCTGATGTCTGGATAAAGCACGCGCCATAAATAAACGTTTTTGAGAGGCGCGAAGGGCGGAAGTGAGGGGAGGCAAAACGAAGGATGAATCGCGGCGCTCTTACATTTTGACTTCAATATCACGAGAGAGATACACGGTCAAAATGATTAATGAACGTGCGTGACACTCTTTTTTTTTCAATTAGTCCCCCGCCTTTAATGCATCGTGTCCCTTTACACACACGGGGGGGAGAGGGGGATTTGTTTCCCCCGGTATTTAACCTACATACCCGCGGCGCAATAAATCATTACTGCCCTTAGACGAAAACAATTCGTAGGTGCAATTTACGATCAATTAATCTTGATCACGTACGACAAGCGTCTGCAGTTGTACGAGCAGCGGTAACATCAGGATCAAGCCCAAAATTATGGCGGAAACGCTTTCCATAGTTGTAGCTACCAGGAGATCTCGTTGCTCGCGAGATGTAGGTCCGAAGGGTCGTTTACGTTTAGCATCTCACAGCGCGCAGCTCGGGCCTGTGCGTGAAGTTGTCATCGTCAGCAATCAATTTTGATCCACGGTGTTCCACGGGTCGTGATTAGAAAACCGAGGCATGTTGAACTTTTGACGTGCCGTGAAGTGCGACAAACTCGCCGACACGTAGTGAACTAAGTGGTGAACGATTGTCGATCGTTCGTCAAACCGCCGCTGCATTATTATACAATATTATACCTATAATCTGTAATCCGTATAAGTCCCTGCATCAATCGATGAACAAACATTAACGTAATTTGTTAATATAATTGTACTTTTAAGTAAAAATAAAATGAAAATTGTATCTAAAAGTGCCAGTTAATTTGTAATTTATTATTTTAAAGTTTTATTATTCTAATAAACAGCGATACTTTACGATATGAGCAATACTTTTACAATATTGTACAATATTGCGGTAAATCGTCTATTGATGCAATGAAACTGAATTCAGAGCCGAGCGCCGAAGGATAACGATTGGTCCGAGGAGCTTTGCGGGGTAGGGAGCGAGAACCGCGAACCTCCCCGTTCTCGAAATCATTTTCTACAGAGTAAATCGCGAGCGGCAAATAACGGGCTCGTGCCGCCGCGGCTCTCGATGGAAGACACGTGCGGAATCTGGGATTCCATTATTGCATAATAACTCGCAGGAATCGGCACACCGGAAGAATGGAACGACGCGCGCGCGGCGTCTCTATAATGGGATGCAATTTAGACGCGGTCGAGACAGACAACGCCGCGTCCTGCGAAGCGTAAATCAGCGGCCCCGCGGGGGGTTGCACGTGGGCGGAGTGGCACGGAGGAAAGTGGAGGGTGGAAGTGCATATCTTAATTACAATATTCCCACGGGCGGAACACAGGGACCCTCGTCCGCGCTTCGCCGACCACCCGCATTCACCCTCTCGCTCTGCCTGGTACATCCACCCCCTCTTCTCCCTCCGGCCCCTTAGACTTACTCAGGCAGCTTGTAGGAATTTAATTAATTTGCCAGTGGCGAGCAGGCTTGCTCCTTGTCGCCACTCTGAAATATTGTATCCTTCCCACCCTTTAAAATCCGAGCCAGCCGTCGCCTTTGCCCCCTCGCAATCCGCGTGCGATTTACCACGCTCGCTCTCGCTCCTTATCTCACCCTCCGCGCTCTTTCCCTTTCTTTATCCCTTAATGGATACGCGCCTCGTGCCGAGTTACAGATCAGGTACGTTTGCGGCTTTATTAGTTACGGCCGGAAGTGCCGAGACGCGGAGGAAGCGCGGCTGAGCGAGCCGAAACTTTCGTTGTCCGTGTACCGTTTCTCCTGCCGGCCTCTCGACACGAATAATAAGCGGAAGTTCGCGCGTGCGAGAGAGAGAGAGAGAGAGAGAGAGAGAGAGAGAGAGAGAGAAGTTCCCGAGATTTCGTGGAAAACGAAATACTTGGGAAACTCGGAACTTTCTTCTCGGAAGACTCCGCGGGAATACGCCACACGGTCGACAAAGCGGAAACACTCTCGGCGGCCGATGGTGGCTGGCGAACGTCAAAGATCCTTCGCTAAGCCTAAACGTGTCTCTCGTACGACAGTATCATTCGGAATGAATAACAGGAGATCTCCTAATATGCAATCAAATTTTCCACCAAGAAAAAAATTTGTCTTTGCTTAAGTATTACGATAATTATGTTGTATAGCTAGTTACAACAGCGTCGTTTAAATGTTTTCCATTCGCAACTTGCTGTGATTCTCTCTCTCTCTCTCTCTCTCTCTCTCTCTCTCTCTCTCTCTCTCTCTCTCTCTCTATACATCGGTTGGTACATAATACATATATGTTTTCACAGATGTTTGGGGTTCCTCCGAAGTTCGAAGTTTCCGCCGAGCACCGGATTTACCACAACTTCCCGATTCCCGGCAAGTTTTGGGTCTCTCGCATCCCTTCGACGGCGATAATCAGATGACGTTAAGAACTGTTGCGTCTCGGTGTGAAATTTCATGTGCCCCGCGTTTATTCCAAATCTCTTCGATATTCCCCGAGCACGCATTCTCGCGGACCTCTCTGACGAAACGGCGGCGGCGTAAAATCAATATCATTATTTAATCGCGATACCGTTAATTAACGTAGAAATACCGCGGAAAAATTGAAAGAACTACTTTGGAGTTGTAACATTTCTTCAATAGCGCGTCCAAGGGAATTAATTTTAAACCGAAGACGACGAGTCGCGATATATATAAAGACAGCGGTCTGATCGATACCGCTTGTTAGTTCTGCCTCTACATCAGTAAGTACATATTTACTTGTGTATGACTTCGTGCTTGATGCACCCTTCGTATCGCGGTATGGTATTACGCTTCTATATGCCTAAATTGCCATGTACATGTTTAAGCTTCGTCGGATAGCATTGCGCGATATTGGAAATTACATTGACGCGATTCACGCTGATAGAATATAAACCCTGAGTTCTACCACCTTCAATAGAATATATTACACGGCGTTACATTTTCGTGGCGACACGACTGCGCGCGCCCCAGAAGCAGCTCGGCTACGCTGCTGACGCTTGAAAGGAAAGACGAGACTTTTTAAACGTCTTCTTCTTAAACATTATTACGTAATATTTAATTTAAAAAAACGTTATACATTATATATAATGCACGCCCTCGTTCGCCGTTATAGAGTAACGTATTGCATTTATTAGATTTTCGTATTAGCGGCTGAAGCAGACTCGGTTAAGTCAAAATGCTTTATGAATATACATTAAATATATACATTTTGTAATATTTTAACATCTCATTATTGCTCGTTCTCATGGCCCTTCTATTATCCATTATTTATTTTTCTAAGATACTTTTTAAAATTTTCACGATAAACTTTATCAGAGATAATTAACGCTCACGGTAACTCGATAAAGAAGAAAATTCGTTTGATTACAAACATCTTGGCCATGATAAACGCGAAAAATTACGTGTCCGTCAGACGACTCGGTGAAGCTATCGGCGCGAGGATTTTCGCCGAATAATTTATCATCGTTGCGCCGATCTTAGCTCAGCGGCGTGGAGGCGATTAGGCCGACGACGTTCGTTCGTCGGAGTGGCCCGGCGTGTTACGACGGTTCGAAAAAAATAATCGTTTAACCAGGTGAAATGGTGCGCCGACGGAGCCGGGAGCTTAGGAGGAGAGCGCGCAGACCGACGACGACGAAAGATGGATGGCGGCGGAAAAAAGCAACTAAGCAGCAGCGCGTCTCGTCTGCCGTTGAAAAGCTGAGAATCTTGATTCGACCGGGAACGCGAATGCTCTCGGGCGTGCTCGTAAAAAGCCCCCTTCCCTCCCCTTCCCGCGAAACGCCCGGAAATCCTTTGGTCGCGCCATTAACGGTGATTTCTCCTTAAGCCCCGCCGATCCTCTTCTCTCGTCGGTGTCAACTCCATTTCGGCTCATCAGGCCGTCATTCATCGATCACTCGAGACGCGGCTCTTCTCGCGACAGTCGAAGGTTCCACATTTACGCCGTTCGCATTTAGCGGTAAATTCACGAAAAAAAAAAAAAGAATAGATTGGTTGACAGAGAGAAGCCGTAGCTTGCCGCGCAAGCAGATGGCACCGCGTAGAAATTGTGTTTGAACAGTTATAATTATCTTCCGACTTTCTTTTATAATTTCTTTGCTGTAAATGTTATAAATGTTAAACTTGCGTAACGAGGTACAACTTTCTATTGTCTATCTCTTTCTGCACTCTAATTCTGTCAGCGGGTCATTATTAGTGAGAGTCGAAGGCGGTAAGCTTTATCAAAGAACTTTATTCCGAGATAGATCAAGTATCTATCACGTTTTCAGCATGAATAGCAATATTTTCTGCCTCTGTGTACATACAATCTACATTTCTCAGCCAGTAGAGCTTCTTGTATATTTCATAAACGATGCGCGATGCGAGGTGCATAAGATCGTGATGCGCAGGCGGGGACAAACGGAGATTATTCCCGATTGCATCGCGAAGGGATGATGTAGCAGCCGGGTAGCGTCGATCGAGGTCGGAACCACGTTGCCTGCACGGTGGTGAACGCTGCTCAGTGAATTTTCACGACACCGTCACCGCCATAACCGTAGAGAGAACCCGCTCTGACTCCCAGGCCTACTCCAATCTGACTCACCGCAGGCCCCAAATTCGCGTCGACGATGCTCGTCGCGGCCAACGTGGATCCGGAGACGAGCGGCTGCCTCGACAGGGGTGCGCCCACGACAATCGTCTGCATAACAAATGCGCGGTGTGCATCTTCAGCAACGTTTCGCGGTAACTCTTTTTTTTTTTCTTCTTTCCTCCGAGTGTTCAATTTAGTATACAGGATCTTTTCCGTATCGCATGTTTTGTTTTTAACAATCTTCGGTGAGAAAGAGAGCGATCGCGAATTCTCAAATCGAGGGAAAAATCCCGCGCAACGGATCTCGCTTTCTCTCTCTCTCTCCGTCCTTCTGTCTCGCGGAGGACTAATGGACGGAGGGCGGAAAGCGCTGAAAAAGGATTACCAACCTGCGGGCGAACTGCAACTGCCGCCGGCGCAGCTGCAGCGATCACGGATGGTGTTACGACGGCGACGGGACGCACCGTCGCTACAGCGAGGGGTGCAGCTGCTGCGACAGCGGCGGCTTTAACCGTGATGCCGGGGGTGTCCCGCTGCACAACCGCGTTAAAACCGTTGATAGGATCGGCCGCGTAGGAGACGACGCGCCGGGTACCGTCGGGCTCGATTAAGCTGTAACTTCCGTGAACTGCGTCGCCGTTCCGAGTTTCCTCCTGCGCCTTGTTGTCGCCTTGAAAAGTAGTAAGAGAGTGCGCGTTTATAATACCTCGAGCGAAGTTCCGGGCGACACGCTCACGGAAAAGCGCGCATTGTCCCGACCGATGTTTTAATTTAAGTTCCCCGGCGAAGTTCCTGAATTCTAATTCGATGAAGGCACCCGATGTACAGATACAACAAATAGCTGAATTAAGAGATATCGACAGGGATCCGTTCGGCGAATTTGGAATGTTCGGAAACGTCGTTTTGGCTTAACTTCCACTTAATTAAGAAGTCCGTCTAAAATCCGGACGCTTTCTCATCGAAATAAGATCTAATTATACGCTACTATTACTTGCAATTTCCAGCTTTAACAACTTTCATTCAATGTAACAGTTATTATTTTTTTATAAGTATTTGAAGTATCAGAGCAGTCAAACAATTATACATTTAGTTCGAGTATCGGTTACAATTAAGTGATCCAAAATAATCCCGAAATTTTTAAAATAAAGAATATGAATAAAACGAGTCTCATGTGTTATTACTCTTATCCTTATTTTTTCCTTATTCTTACATTAATTCTACTTCTTCTTTGTTCGGATCTGTTTGATTTAAAACGTCTTTTTTATTTTCTTATTAATTTTATTTTCTTAAAAAATGTTTCTCAATTTTTTAAACATTTTAATAATTTTATTTGTAATGTAAGATCTCTTTTCTGTACACATTTTTTAGTATTTCATCTTTTGGATCGTATTTGCCTAAACCATGCGATAGAAAATTTGAATGGAAACAACTGGGTTAAGATGCATTTTGCTTTTACTTTCCCTCAAAAGTTTATTGCCTCACGATTCACCAAAACGCACGTGTATGATGTGTAAGTGTACGCGAGTGTCCATATATTGGGGATTGGATTCCGTGCAGAGTTTGCTAAGCCCAAATGACTGCGCGGATCAGTCATTCCTGCGGGATACGAATTATATTATAGAGACGTACCAGTGAGACCATCTGCCACGCTATATTCGAAGCTATACCGAGGAGAATCGTAGTTTTCGGCTCTGATAACTGTCGCAGCTGGCTGCTGCGCAACGGCTACTGCAGTCGCACCCGGACCAATGATCCCAGCGCGGACGACAGCCAATAAGGCGGCGAAATAGCCGATAATCTGCACATTCAGAAAGGAAATGTCAAATAGCGACTTGATAATTAAAGATAACGCCAATAAAACTCTAATTTAATGGGCGATTAGTTCAACCTGTAGAATTGTTTATAGAAAAATTTCAAATGTATTTCGTTGTTTTTATTCTTCAATTTTTTTTTTCATATGATAAAAAAGTTATACCGTTAATAAAATGATTTAATAGTATAGTATAACTGCATTTTTTTAATCACTTAGTTGAAAAAAAATATTTAGCTACGGTCGATTCAAACATGGCAATAGAATGGATATATTGTATGAAAATATTATACAAGATCTTATATATCTTAATAGAACTGAATAATATCGTTAAATATTTGAGAAATATTTTTGTAAAGAATAAAAATCGTAAAAGTTAATAACTTTTTGGGGGTTTTTATTAGATTCTTACCTTATCAAGAAATCTCAGATTATTATTGCATCTCATGAAGAATCAACATGGAAAATAGAAGTACAGCCTTAAGCAAATGTTAAGCAAAGCAACAGATGAAAGAGTACATAAATAAAAGTAAATAATAAGAGATGTAGAGTGTATTACTTTATAAGACATGACGATCTCGCCGCTGTTGGTATCTCGGTACTCGTTAAGCGACTGCACGCTTTACCGGCTTTGGTAGACTTTATACCAAATGAGTTCGGCTGTCCCCGCCCTGCGGATGTTGCATCTGTATATCCCATATCCCACTCTCATCGGGGTCACCACGTGCATTACTACGAAGATTATAGATACGGTGTAACGCATGCATCGTATGCCAACGTAGACTGCATGCGATATTCACCCGATATTACATACCGATGAAAATTCCATAGGTTTTGCGCGAATTGAAGAGTACAAATATCTGATAAAAAAGAAAGCTCTTTATTAAAATTAAAATTCTCTCGAAAAAATTAATATTTCCTTGATAAAATTAAAACTAGATATATATCTCGGGTCTCTGTCGGAAATTTTTGCGTTATATTTGACTTTGATATGTAATGTCAATATCATTTCTATATGTAGAGTGATATTGACATTCTATATAAATAATTAATTTTCCTGCTATGTAACAAAATAATGAATAATAGAAATAAGAAAGGTTAAAGATTTACATCTGTCTCAAACTGATAAGAATATAACAGAGAAAATTGCATACTAATTTCAAGAACATTAACTTTTTTAATTTTCTATTGGTTCAGAAAAATAATTTAAATTGTTACTTAAATTGTTACATAGCGAATTAGTCGAACTCGAAACTTTTTAAATACATAACTCTAAAATTAAAATTTTAATTTTCTAGAAGAAACACTTGATTATCTTGGCAGCCGATTAACCTGCAACTCTTTATTTAGACCATTCAATAAATCAATTATATCATTCTGTAATGTCGATTCTGTAAATGAATAATTGATTGCGACATTTGGTAACAAAATCTCGTCTTCGTAAATTGAGTTAAGCGGATAAACTTTTGATTAAATACCAACAACTTTATATAGGGCAAGTAAATCCAGTAGTAACTCAAGGATCCATTCAAAGAATCACGCATGCTAAGATCGGTAACTCTATCTACATTAATCCGTAATACGTGCAGATAGCCATATATTGAATGTCTCGTTCCATTAAAAAATATCTGGATTGCATTTATATTTCGTGCAAGAAAAAAAAACTAATTACCTATGTTAAAAAAAACGTATTAATGGTATAAAAGCCTAATATCTAGAATTACAAAAAATAATAAATTAGAATTAATAAAGATGAGGCATCAGAAAAACATAAGCATATTCCAAGAATTCCTGTGATCTTATATCTAAATGTTGTATTCTAGAAAACCAATAAAAGAAAAATTAAACTTGAAAATTAGCAAATGTAATAGAGACAATATTAAAATTTGAAAAATTTCTAAAATTTTAAATCTAAAGATTTGCAACTTGTAAAAATTTGAATTCTTCGGAATCGATGAAGCTAAGGGAATAGGTGGAGTTAGAGCATTCTAAGTATTACCAAAAAATTTCAAAAACTCCAAATTTATTTATTATAAATTCTCTCGCTGTGTCTACACTTCGCACTCATGTAAGATCACGGTCCCTTAAAAAATATGTCGTTTATTATATCAAGTTTCGCACGTTCAACTTGTTTCAATAATATGACGTATTTAGCTTTATGTTTGTTTTCTATATTCTACGAATTAGAATCAGTTTAGTTCCTACGTTCAATCATCGATGCGAAAGTAGAATAATCATCATAATTTAAAAAGATTTCATGCGCCAGATATAGAACAATATATTCACTCAGGAGCTATATCCGAAGAAGAATGACCAGATATTGAAGCTATAATGATAGTTAAAAGCATTATGTAAGCGCGATCTATTACTTTTTTTAAAACTACACTATGTTACATTTTCTTTGTTCAAAATAGAATATCTGATAACTAGATAATACATCTATCTTGCGTATTATCAGGTTCCAATGTCTGACATCTATAACAATGTGCAATAATTATTAAAACGTGTCTGCCAATATCGTTAAATGTTATTTCCTAAGAAAAACATAATGGAATATAACGGCAGCAATTAAATTGGAGAAGGAAGAGAGAACACGACGTAGAGCTGCATAAAAAACACCATTCTGATACGTCACACATTCTTTTAACAAGTGATTCTCTCTTGCACATCCATATATCGACAGTTGTTCGTGTCTCATCTTCGATCTTCAGTGCGAAAACATTTTATTGTAATTACACAACGGTTAGTGATACAACAGGCACATTGACGCATCCTAAAAGTGTAGACCCAGAGGGGAGGGGTATTTATTAAAAAAAAAACTGCACAAAACTTTCATTTAGACCTACCCAAGAGTGTACTTTCGTAAATTATGTCTACAAGCTGCACGTGCGATGCTGCCTAGTCGAGTAAGCCTTCTTCATTAGCGCGAGCACAAAGCGTCGATCCTTTGGATCCTCCTAAATTTATCTGCTTGATATATCATACAGTGCGGCTGTCAGTTAACGTCAGAGAATCGGAATTGACGTCCATTATCCTTCGTGTATCTAAATCGTGTAGCTAATGTTTATTTTAGGTATTGACAAGGAGGACGCAAGCGACAATAGGATCTATGTCCTAATTACGACTTCGATTAAATAGTGCAAAGATGACAAAAAAAGATCGTACGCGCGCGCCAATGTCATATATACAGTTTTTTTACATTTACATGATGCGTAGCAATCACCTAAAAATGAAAAATAGAAATAAAACGGGTTGACAGTATGTGTTTCATTGAAATATCATATGTGTGCGTGTGTCTGTTATATTTTTTCATAACTATATCTTTATCATTATCATTATTATTATTAGCATCATACAGCACTTCTCTGTGTAAGTGAAAAAGAAACAAAAGTCATACGTTGAGAAGTTGTTAATAAGATTAATCGCATTACGTAATATTTATAAGAGGCAGCGAGTCATATCTCTGTTACATTAATCGCATCTAAAAGTATATATGTAAAAAAAATGGAAATGTCTTTTTTTCAGAGTTTCTCTTTTCTTACCCGTCACCTAACAGGCCACACTTCGCGCGCAATGGAATATATTTTACTTAACTATTCACACGTATAATTTTCTTTTTTTTATTTAAACGCTGTTAGGTATGTTCCCCTGAACTCTTAAATCTCTCATTAGTTAATTATAATTAATAATTATATATTTTATATAATTATGTAATTATAATTAATTTACTTATTAATTGATTAATCGATAAATCGATTCGCCAACACGTAACAAAAGCATATCGCACATTAATCTTAGAGCGGGCGCGTGGATGACTTCAGCCTTTTCGTATAACTTTATGATCGACAAATATATATATATATATATATATATATATATATATATATATATTTATATTTATATTAACGCACGAAAAATGTATTTAAAAGAATTTCACAGACATTATTTTACTTTTAAAAATAATATCTATGAAAAAAATTGCACTTTTCAAATACGGCTGCTCGAGGATTAAACTTGTGCATAATCTTAAACTACTTTGATTACTGTCGTATTTCTCCACAAAGCAAACGAGATATTCCGTTTCGCAATAACATAAATGTATCAATTTCTGAAATATGAAGTACATTTATAAAGTTGTAATCTATCAATAGCTACAATTTCACAAATATTCACCCAAATGATATATATATATATATATATATATATATATATATATATATACACACGATATTTAAAAAAATAAAAATTACACTTAATTCAATTTTTACAAGTATATAATTAAATGAATAGGTGCAATTTGCGAAACGGATAACAAAAAAGAATGTCGATTCACAATCTATATCATAATCTAAAATCGCATAAATTTTTTTTCTCTAACAAATGCGAATTAAATGTTAATTATATCATACGACGAAATACAATAAGTCAAGCAAAAAGTATTAAATAAATTAATGTTTCTGTGTATACAATTTGCTCAAATATAGCTCAAAAATCTTCACTGAGAAAACTTGATGGTTATACGTGATGTATAAATCACGTAAATACAAGAGCAAATTACATTAAATTATATAAAAGTGATTTTACACAGGCATCTAGTTATATATATCAAACATAAGCGTAATTATAATACATATAACGCTTTTTTTTACGCTAAAAATCTTTTTAGTAGTATTGTCCTTATCGAGAAAGTCGCGGCGAAGATATTGTTACATCTCACCTAAGTATTTTCAATTATACAGCATTACCCTGCACTTTCGGTAATACTAATTTTTCGGCAATATTAATTATTTATAACAATAATTTATTTCACTTTTATGTGTTATTATAAACTAGATAGAGGCTTTAAGCACTTTCTAACGCGAGCACGAAATAAATAAATTTCCCCAACTTGATTTATAATCCCTTATCCTAAGAGAGCACGAAATACTCATTGGTATCCGTAATTTTAATGGCATTCGGTACTTGGCGGAATTCAATGAAATGAATAAAAATTCTAGATTCGTCATTTGTCTTCTACGGAATTTTGATCCAGTCAAATTTAGCATTCGCATATTCCACGCGCTCTTCTCTCTCATCATACCACAACAATAATCTATATTCTGTATGTTCCCTGTAATACCGTTCATTCTTAAATTTGCAGCGGGGATATTTTATATTTATTCTCGTTCGAGCATATAATACGCTAATTTTTACAAGCCATATGTATTCGTTAATAAGCTATTACAATCGGAACGGCGCGCGCTGTTCGATCGATGTGGGTTTCCCCCTTCGCGTACTCGAAGTCGTTCCCGGCACGGATGTGTCAGAAGCTCCGGAGGGTTTTCTCGATAATTTCGAAGACGGTGGTAGTGGTGTGCTGGATCCACTGGACGGTGTACGTACCCTGAAACAATCATGTAATATGTAAGCGAACGTACATGTAACAGAGCCCTTTCAATGCCAATAAAATTCAAACGCAAACCGATATTTAATACCTTCTTTTAAGGCTATATTTTCAGCGAATAAATGGAGGAGAAATGAACAATTCTGAATTAATATTAATGTTTACCTAGCTTGCTTAATGGCTGTTGGTATGTTAGTTGCTGAATTGGTACACAGGGAACTGCTCCTAGCATTGTGAAAGAAAATGTTAGGGTTGATGGATTTACATATAAAACTATTATAATTAAAAATTTGCAATGGATATAAAAGCTGACGCCAAGTAGCGATAATACATGAATATTTTGACTTGCACAGTCAACAAGACAAATAAAATGAGAAGTTGCAATAGGCGAAGAAAAGAGGTGAGCTGTGTTTATCAAATAAAATAAAGCCGTGCGATAAAACATAAAATTCCAAGAGTAGATTTTAATAAAAGATAGAAAAAAATGTTAAATTAATAATGCTAATAGTTGCAAGAAGTTCTACAACATTTGAAAAGCCCAACGTTCAACAAATATGAGAAGAAACGGAAAACAGGTTACATTGTAAAAGAGCACCAGTTCAGCCATACCCAGTAGAATCAGTAGAAATTGTAGAATGGTTGCTTTGTGTTGAATGAGTCGACATATTGCTGGTGGTCGACTGAGGAGATTTTATATCCACCCCCACATACACGGGTATCCTAGAGCGGCTAAGGCATTACCATCGAAACATTATTTAATTACACGGACGGTATATCGCACGAGTATACAACTGCGAAATATCTTTTCACGTTGCACGAGAATTGAATAAACGTAGACAAGAATGAAAAGGAAAAAAAAAGGGAAAGATACAATCACAGAAATCGAAATAAAATAACGAAAAAAAATAAGCGTAATGTACCGCCGTCACCCCGACTAAAACTATTCCTTTTAGAAAGCGTCCCACATCAGAAAACACTTCGCAGCTTTCTACTTTGCATTTTGCTGCATTCCTCATTTCTATTATTTCGTAATGATAGAGCACATAGTGCAAAATGAAAGCTGCAGAATCGTTATCCTGAGCTAGTTTTACATGAAATTGCCGATTCGTTAATTTGTTTTACCTGATAGGTGTTCCGACACCAGTCAGGGTTGGAATACTCGAAGCTCTATGGATTGAGCCAAACCTAAAAAATGTTGTTAACCAGATCTGTTAATGATTATTAAAGTACTGTACCCGATTGATTAGTGTAAATGATGTTTTGCGATTAACACGAGATGTGGTAAGAGGTTCAATCAATTAATATGCGTCATCCGATAGTACTTTGTTCTTTCATATTTGAATATTTTAATAGTATTTTACGGTACATCATGTATATACGCGATGAAATCATAATGTGAGGAAAAAATAAAAAAAATAATATAATAAAATAAAATAGAAAGGAACTAATAAAAAAACTAAGAAAAACAATCATCAACTTTTTCAGGATAAACAAATCGAATATTCTTTGAACTTGCAATTAATTGGACATAAAGTGAAATATTATCATTAATCTATGATGGTCAATATTATCGTTAATGTAAATATACACGCAATTATGGTTACACATATCTCTATTCAAGACACACTAATGCAAGTTAGTCCATGATCTACTTCAGAGATATTTTAACGTAAATCAACTCGTACAAAGACTACAAACCTGGAGGGCACTCCACTGGCGGGGCTAATTAATCCCGTTGGAGTGCGAGGTCGAGAGCTCGAGCCGTTCATCGGGGTTGTAAGTTTCCTACCGGATATGCTATTGTGTCTACTGGAGGTTGGGGTATTACCGGAACCTACGATGGTCCTTCGCGGAATGCGACTTGGGGTAGACGAGTCATCTGTCATATCAGATATATCAGACAATCCTTCAGGTTTGTCCAAAATTCGAACATCAGAAAATGTAAAATAGAAATTTATATATACCATCCAAAGACTGTGTTGATCCATATCGACTAGGCGGTTTACTTCCTTGTCTCGACGCAGGCCGGCTACTCGGTCTACTGGCTGGTCGGGAGGCAGGTCTTGATGTTGGTCTGCTGGATGGACGGCTACCACCTGTAAATCATTACGTCGTACAATTAATTGTAAATTGTCCTAATTATTTCATAAGTAATAACGTATTTCTGAATTCTAATTTAGAATTTTACCAGGCGTTACGGTAGATCTGTAAGGCGTGCTGGTTTTTCTAACAGATGTCTTGAAGGAACTTTCGTTGTCGCTAAGGCTGTCGGGCGTGCCGGCGCTCAAGGATGAGCGCGAAGCTCGCGATTGACCCATAGGTACGCTACGAGCACTACGTTCTCTCACCTAAATGGTAAAAACAAATTATCTGAAGTTTATGTAAACGTATGCAAGAACAGGAAAAGCTGACATGTCTAATTCATGTCCAATACGACTATCGGATAAGTACGGTTTTGTATTTCGCGTTCTCTGCCGCCTAATTAACGAATTTTATTAGTAATTACTAACATCAGCTGTGTGCAAGTTATGTCGCGTGAAACAAAATACTCTAAGTCATTCTTAAAGCTACAAAAACGTTGAAAAAATATCTGCTGCTTAGTCTAATTATTAGCAATTTATCAATAAAAATAAAATCAAGCAGTATTAGATAAAGACATTTATGTCCGCATTTATATAAACTAGACACCACTAAATTCTTAGTGCGTCTATAGTAATAAAAAAAATATGTGCTTTCTCTAATACTCTAAACGATGTTCTGAGAAAATGTAAAAGAATTAATAAAAATAATAAATAATTCTTCGGTTATTACTTTAATAATGATTCATTCAAAATAGATAAACGCAGTAGGTGTAAAATATAAAAGCCGTTTTCTTAGAAATTTAGATTGTTAAATTAAATCAATAAATCTGTAGTATTGTTATCGCGTAAGGTTTAATAAGCAACGCAAACTTGTGCACAGCCGTGGACTAGTGAAGATAATACCGGTCTGCGGTCCATTACAGTCGTCGAAGCTGTTGAAATATCAAGATTAAACAATATAAATGTAAAATAAAACAGTTACCATATTTGAACAGTAGGTAAAGCGAGAAGTATCATGCAGAACTTACCATAAGAAGTTGGGAGAAATATAGTAGCGTATGGTGATTCGAGGTATCTCCAATCAATGCCACTACGCACGCAGCAATACAGGACACGACATTCGTTATGAATGTTTAATTAAACTGACTACATATCTCCCGACGCGTTTCTCGTTTCGCCGTACGAATAAACACGTATCTACTGCCGCGAACTCATTTGCAAAAATTTGATTTTAAGACATCCACAAAAAAATTTTGTGATCGTTATTTATGATAGTGACTGATCTTTCGAATACGAGATTGAAAGGTGCATACAAGAATCGAGAGATTAAAGTTTATTGACACAATGAAAAGCAATAGCAAGAGAAAATAAAGGATAATTCAATGTGTGGAATAAGGGAAATATAAAAATTTCTTATTCAACATATTAAACTGTTCTTTATTATATCTATTCCCTTATCTGTTCATTGTGTCTAGGGCTCCATCCTCGGAAAAATAATTTGTCGCTCGATATTTGCATTACATTAAAAAAATAAGAAAGTCAGCGAAAGAGAAATCTGATCATGCTCGAAATTGGATAGGTCGCATCGATTGTTCTCCAAGGGTAAGGATCAAGGAGTTAAGAGGCGTCTAAAAAATTCCGACACAAAAATCAGGCACATTCGACAATCAACCCAAAAAAAAGAGAACCAATTCGATGCAGAGCAATGTGTTCAAATGATTGCGGCGAGGTGTTGCATTTCACGGATGTAATATGAACTATGACTATGAATCTACCTCGAACGATACCAGATCATAAAATGGATTTACAATTGAGGCACTCCTCACTATACGTTCCTCATAGAAAAATGGGCAGGCGTGAGGCACAGACTAAATAATACAAGATATGATATAATGATTCGAAAACTATAACTTCTTTTTTTTAAGCCTCCACACTCCTATCCATTCTCCTTTACATTACTTGTTTTTTCCAAACACGACACACATTTTTTCTGACATGCATTTATCAATTTCATTACAATCGAGAGCATTTGCGACACTAAGATCACGAATAATCATTTATGCTATGATTATTCATAATTATTATTTACTTCCGGTATTTATGCACTATCGGAGAATCTTCATGATATACAAAAATAGCAGAGGGAGAAAAGCAAACGCAATGACAGTCCATGAAAACGCATAATGCATCCGTCGATCGATTCGAGTCGCGTGCCGCGGTCTCAAAGTCCAAACTCAAGTGTGTCACAGCATCACACGAACGGCAAGAGATAGAAAATTAGGAAAAATTTCGTTATTTACCCAATGATAAGAGGGGGCGTGCATGTGAAGGGGATACGAGCACGGAAGGTCCTCCTTTTGCCTCAAATTCTCAAATATCGGCATCAGCTGGCTCATAAACTCCTCCGCTATACCATAAATAAAAATCTTTAGCTTCTTTATGCAATCGTAGTGGCCCCTTCCTCAGGAGGCTCACGCGCCAACGAATGAAAAATATTCCTGAAATGAGCTAGCTACTATCTTCGCGCTAAGCTAACGATTTTAATCATTTTTTTCTTCCGAATGATTAACTATGATCGGATCACAATATTAAACTAATAAAAAATCTTTCTAATATTTAATATAACATTTGTCTTCACGGGATTTTTAGGGATGAATGAATTATACGGAGCTGGGAAATTCATTTTCCTCTCGCTGTTGCGAGGCGATGAGGTCGGGAAGGATTTTTGAGAAGAGAAGATAGGCAAAAATTTTACGAAATCGCATCTCCTGAGGTCAAATGAAGAGTTTCAGACGAAGACACGATGGGTCTGTCTGGCTTTTAGTTTAGGTGTTCAATCAAATTGCTTCTTTTTTTACAAGACTGACCAAATGATGAGAGTACACAAGCGTCATCTACCTATCTCTACGTGTTCAGACAATGCAACTGATTGGAAATTGCCCATGCTCATGCGAACGTCAAATAGCTTAACTGTCAGAGAATAGTCATATACTTACAGATTTAATCGACGAATCCATAAATCGACTGTTGCTGAAGTTGTTCAGGTAAGAGCTGTATGTACAATTTAATTTTTCTATTGCGGTGCTAGGATGGCACCCAAGATCTAATATAAAAATTGACGAGTATTCTACGAGTTTAATTTACAAATTAACGGCAGAGAAGTAAGAGCGACGGCGCAAATAAGTACCGTACGTGGTACATCGTGTTTGAGGGATTCTCTATGATTTAAATGGACCCTTGCTTACCTTAGTGATCGGTCCAGCATTGGAGGAAGACATTTGCGTACGCTGGAGTGTCGAGGTCGGACTCGGCTTGGACCGGAAGGCCGTCATAGTTTGGCTAACGCCGTCCGCCAGTATAAATTGTTCCCGCAGCTCAATATTCGTTCTTCCCTTGGCTACAGTGTGTTGCGTGCACGCAGTTAAGGAAAAGGCGTTTCGGAAATGCAGGATATGAGAGGTGTACCAGAGAGATGTTATTTTGTACAAGAAAACAGTCCGGAGACAAAGAGAGAGAAAGAGAGAGCGGGAAACGGATGACGCGGAAACGAGATAAGGAACGCGAGAGCGATATGTGACGTATCAGTTTAACGAGAAAAAAAAGAGAAAAAAAATAAAAGCGAAAACGAACGTGTAAATATCGGAACGGCAACATCCGGAACGAGTGTCATGAGTTATATGGAGCGGAAGGTGTATATATATTTTTTACAGGTTTACAATATCAAGGCATGCGCGTTGTCAATGAGCAGCGGCAATAATGGAGGAGAAATAGTTTTGAGAAAGAAAAAAAAGCGACAAAAATGTTTCACGATATGCGTGCATGTTTTTGAGTACATGTATGTGTGCATGTTTGTGATATATTCAGGTGTGTTTGTGTCATGGAAAAAAAGAAAAATACAGCGTATTTAGAATATGATCCAAAAGTTTTGATATCATAAAAAAATCGAGTATTTCACAGAGGTACAAGCTTATTAAAAGTCACTCGAATTATCATGGTTATTACATAAATAAAGTTTGTGATACAGGGAGCCACTATAAATATTCCACTTTTACACAATATTGATTATAATGCTTAGAATATTTGTATAAAATGTACGATTTACAATAACATTTACTTTCTACTTTAAAATAAAAATATAAATATAATTTCAATCGCTTATTGTAAAAATATGATTTAAATTGCTTATTGTCATACATTTCATAATATTCCTAAGCAATTAATAAACATATAGAGTATCCTAGAATGTCTTTCTTCTTCTTATTTATAAATAAGAAAATGTATTTTTACTAATAAAAATCGATTTGCTCATAGTTATTTATGCTAATAAATTTTCATTCTTTCTATTATTTTACTTTTTACATTTTTTCTTTTTTTAAAATGTAGTATTTATATTTCAATTTTTAATTGGAGGAAAATAAGACATTCCTAGAATTCTCTGCATAAAAAAAATGTTGGGTTATACGCGCAACCATGCCAAAAGAAACCAATGTATTTTGACTTTAATACATCTTAAGATAATAAACTAAAATAAAAGAAAGGAGAGGAAAGAATGAGAAAAGTTTTAATATATTCATATATACAAAACTTTTCTCACAGTAGGATTAATGTAATTGTAAAAACTATCAAAATTCATTAAAAACATGCATTGGTTATCTTCTAGCAAAGATATTAAATTTTCTAGGGGAAAACTACGAAGGATACGTCAAAATTAATCATTGCAAATCGATTAAAATGTCCTACAAAAGTAAAACATTTATATTTAAAAAATAATAATCAATTAAAGGGTAAACTGGCTAACGCAAGTCACCACACTAAAGAATAAAAAAAAAAATACAAGAGAGAAAAAAGCTAAACGACTGCAGTATATACTACATTCGTAATCCTGCACCATAAACATAGGCACTCTTTTTCTTTAATAAATAAAACTTGAAACTGCATCAAAGTGATGAAATAATTAACATTACGCAGTAACTATAGCGTTAATTTTACTTGCACAATCCATTTACCTTATTCAAATAGTAATTGCCAACATATTCAATCGTTCCATATAATACAACCGTATGTAGACATACTCAACACAAAGGCAACACTTCGAGAAATTAGTTCAAACAAGCTAATAAGATCATGCACCATATGCAGGGATATCACTTTCATGGTCTATACTGCAACAGTTCTACAGTTATTAGCAAAAATCTCTTAAACGTTATAATTATATTTAATACAAAATTAAAAATAATATATCTTAATATAATTGAACGAGCAAGTTTCGTTCAATATATAGACCATGAACAAATTATGTGCAGGTAAAAGTTCTCACCGAGCGGACACCAACCCTCATGTTGTTCCGGTTTGTTAGGATCCGGTATTGGCATTAGAAAAACTTTACGAGTTAATCACGATTCGACAGGCGGAACCGATTAGAAAGAACGAGAGGTGTGTATATATATATATATTCATGCATGCGCCACGATTTAATTAATCATTTTCAGACGACAAAAACACATTAAACAAATCAAACATAAAACATAAACATAAAAAATATACATGTGAAAACAAAACAAACGGAAATGTTTGTCATAGAGTTAGACGTACAGGATGTAAGGAAGAGTGATACGATGGACAGTAAGGAACAGTTGTTATGTTAACGTTAGTATATAGTCACCAAGATAATTAGATATGCCTACCGTAATATTACGTTCTACCTACTACCTATTAATTAAATTGTACTATATCAGAAAAGATTCTCTGAAGTAAAACTAATGATTGTTTCAGAATTTCGAGATTGATGAGTTTATTATTAGAAAAGGCGGAGAGAGAGAGAGAGAGAATAAAAAATACAGAGAAAACGAAAAAAAAAATCCACATTTTTTTACGCAATTCAATGACGTGATTATGTTAAATAAATTGGCATGCATATTGTAAGTAGCCTAAATGTAATACAACATAAAATAATAATGAATACCGAATTGATTCTTTTATTCGTCAATCAAAAGCCAACGAAGTAAACCAATATACATATACCGGAAGAATAATTTCTAGATAAGCGAAAGCAATAAACAGCGAGTGTGTACGCTACTCTCCATTTTTTTTTAGATGTTTAATTCACAAGTTGTATTTAATGTCTAATTAATGGCAATGTTATAACACCTCAGGAGTCGAAATCGTACGTACAATATACATATTATGTAATCTTGTTATATATTTTGTTAGTTGTACTAGGATATAGAGTGTACAAATAGTTATATCAAATTGTTCAGATGCTTTCGTTAATGACAATGAGTTTTTTTTTCATATAGTATTACTACATTTTAATGCAGCAAAGCAATGTTGATTAATATGAAGAGCGATGGAAACAGAAACAAAACGTTAACACACGTTATAACAAATACTTAAGAGCATTATTTTTCATTATTAGAAATACCGAAATTAAATAGGAACATAATGTTGCCTCTGTTGGGAAAAAGGATAAAGAGGAGGTAGATACCATAGAAAATTTCTTTTCAAAATCACTCCAATTGCTTGCAATTAAAGAATAGTTTGTTATGTTTCGCATTAATTCAATAGTTATAGGTCGTTTTAATTAATTACTTTCTTTTGCCTGACAGTAAAAAAGATTCGTAGATATAGACTAATATACGATTATGATTTATCTCAGCCTAATCTCGGATCGCCTACATATATCGCGCAGATCAAAGGTTCGTGATAAATACTTACCGCGACATGGATCGTTCTTCAAAAGGAATTCGTCTAACGCTACCCAGCCTCCACCAACGCGTACCATGACAGTAGAGCGCAGGATTCGAACTAATCGCAACTTTTGACTGTCACCAAACTGCAATTTCACAGTCGACATAATTAAAGATATCCATGATTATTGATATTAATGTATAATTATAATTAAAATCGGACATTAAATGCCTTTATTCATTACATTCACGTACCCTATATTTTCCTTCGCCAACTTGGAAAACTCGGAATTTCTGGCGACAGGTGCACAGCATGACCAGTCGTTTAACTTCGTCGTGTATCTTGTCTGTATCGTTGTAGGGTCGTCGTTCCTCCCAGTCGGGCCGTAGAGCAGCAATGAACTCCTTCCAATCTATCAAGCCTTCGCCATGACGATCGAAAAGATCAGCAACAGCACCCATTTCCAAACGAGAGGTTTCGAATTCTATGAAGTAAATAAATAGAAGATTTAGAAAAATATAGAAGATCTTGTTTAGAAAAAAATAAGTAATATAATAAGTACTGGTGTTCATAATTCCTTGAATGAAGTCCTCCCTCGGTATAAGTCCATCATTATTCTTATCCATTTTCCTGAACAGATCTGTCAATCTAGATTTCTTGTGATTCATGAATTTCAGGAACTGTAATTAAAAAATAAACATTATGTATTTAAATAACTTAATAATTGACAAAGAAATTAATAGATTTTTACTTTTATCAGACATATTTATCATAAGTCTTACCCGTTTGCGCCAATCTTCCCAGCTAAAGTTGGCGACGCGTTCTAATTCCTGAATATAATTATATTTATCCTGCAGACGACGTTGTCGTTCCCACGCCAGCATCCAAACGTGACGCCACTTATCCCAAAGAAGCTTAACTCTCGGGCTACGGAATTCTGGTTCGGCTCCTTTGCTGCTTTGTAAAGAGAAAGAAAAAATATTTTTTATATACAAAAAAATAATATATATTTAATAAACAAGTATTAAAAATGTGAGATGTTATCTTGACTAAAGTAATTAAGATAATTTTATAGAAAGAGTTATAAAAGGAGACAATGTACGATATTTGTGAAGAAAAAAAAACTGAAAACAAATTCAAATGTAAATGTAAATTCAATGTAAATGTCGCATTAAAAAACCCAAAACTTCACACTCTTAATACAAGACAGACAATTTCGTGAACAAACAGTAACATTTCGTCAAACCCAATTATTTCATCCCGCAAAAAAAACAAGGTTCCATTACCGAAACATCAATGAGTATGATACGTTGAGTTGTAAGCGTAGTAATGCCTATATTCGGATGAAAAATCATGAAATGGCGCAGAATGAAATGAAATAAGACAAGACGTAACGAACCTTCCTTTGGGTGGGAAGCGTGGACCGATGTGTGGCAATGAAAGATCTGGTGTTCTGTCACGACCTGGGCTGCCTCGGCTAAACAGGAACATGCGCGTCACATCACTCAAACATTCTCTACTATATAAGGCATCTAAAAAACGATCTTCTTCGCGTCTCAATACAGCACTCTGGTTCATAGATTGCTTTTCAAATATAAATGATTATAAAAGTGTAAAAAAACACGCGAGTTTTTATCGAATGTATGATTTTTACGTACATGTGGAAATTATATTTGATAAACATCTAAAAAATTAATTTCATATCGTATTGAAAGAGAAATTATAATCGTGATGATGTCTTAAGCTATGTGTATGCATTATAATGACATAACGTATAACACAAAACACAGAAACATAATGTATCTGAGATACACATTATTGTATTGATTTTAACACAGTGCATTGTGAACAGTAGTAAATTTATACATGTTGCAGTTACGAGTGAAAAGCAAGTGAGTTAATACGCTTAACTAAATTTCAAATCAATTTTCTCGTTGCTAGATACTATAAAATTATTGTGCGAACAAAAATTATTGTGTATAATAAAACCGTTGTGTCTTAAAAAATTATAAAGTAAAAAAATTAACACATACATATTTCTACTGAAGATGCATATTAAACACGAGAACACTGTACTTACGAAAAGTTTATGTGGTTATGATAGATTTACATATGTTATGATGGACAACGCACCTTTGTTTGCGAGGCTGAGACTGCTCATGCTCGTTATCCTGATAGAGATCCTTACTGAAATCCCATTGCAAAAGCAACTTATCATGCGACAGTTAAATATACACAAAACTTAATACGTGAAAGATAACATAAAAACTGCAAGCATCTTGCAAAGTGAGAAATTTAAAGTGATCTGGTTTACAATGGTCGGAAACTGTGTCCCTAAAATTGCAATGTGCATAGTAAAACTCATGAAACAAATCAAAATAATTAACACACAAACATAATGCGTGGCACACATACGAGCAAGATGCAAATGAGATTTAAGATTCACGAAGCAAGCAGAACGGAATACTGTGCTGCACATATTATCAGTATCCATAATGTATACATATTTCTTCACGGAAATAAAGGAAATTTCAATTGTATTAGAGTTATACGTATAAATCGACATTTTCATATTGATAAATACGTACGTAGGCGCCGGAGATCTGACTTTTGATATTTTTCTCGGGTCCCTTATCGGCTTAATTTGTCGGGCCTTGCACACGCGATCAACTTCATTTTGTCTTCGGCTGGTATTCTCCATGAACTCTCTATGATCCGCGATAAGCATTTCGAGCGTGGCTCTATCGTCGGGCAAGGGTTCCGCTTCCAAAGCATTCAAAGTATTCTCCAAACCTTCGAGCCAGGCTAATAATTCTTCGAGAAGATTATCAAGATCCTGCAAATTCATGCGTAATAATCAGTCTCGTCTACGGGATATATATATATATATATATATATATATATATATATGGTGTGTGTGTGTGTGTGTGTGTGTGTGTGTGTGTGTGTGTGTGTGTGTGTGTGTGTGTGTGTGTGTGTGTGTGTGTGTGTGTGTGTGTGTGTGTTATAATACAAACCTGTAGTCCTTGCATATGATTCTCCAGTCTTTGATTTCTTTGATAGGCCCACGTCGCTACTTCTTCCCATCTAGACTGAATAATCGTGATCCAGTGTTTGATAACCGCAGCACCATCGGGATGCGCTTTTCCAAGAATAATGTGTGCCAATTCTAACGTGTTGTCTTTTTCAATTTCCTTGGTCTGTAATTCGCGGAGGAATCTCTGGTGCTCCATCACTTGGTTCCTGCTCTCCTGCTCGTCTTCTGGCAGCGGTCCCGCAAATCTAAGCTTCATTTCCGCGTCGCTCAACCATTCTAGCAATACGTGAACAGCTTTGTGAAGTCGTTCGGCTTCTCTGATGGCTTCTTCTAATAATCTGGACTTCTTTATCGAGAGACTCGTCACTCTGTCCCAAAGACTATTCAATTCGGACAATTGCGATCTGATCATCGATGCGTCTTCAATAGAAGCTTTAGATTCTAGTTCATGACCGGTCTTAATGACGGACTCCATCTGTGAGGCACGTGACTCCAGATCCCTCTCAAAGGTTTTGTGTTGTTCTACCAAATTAGTTACCGTATCCAAATCACCGTAAAGTGGTCCGGGATTGGCCAGATATTTCTCGGTCTTACTCAACCACTCCAACAACGCCTGAATAGCGTCCTTAAATTGTCCGGAGAATAGCAAGGCTTCCTCCAACTTTCTTTGCCGATCCACGCATTTACCGCAGACCGTTGTCCACTTGTTCTTTAACTCGTTCAGAAGTTCCCTTAAGGCAGGTTCATCGGTCTTCGGCGCCTTGTCTTTCAATGTTTTGCCGTTTTTCATGGTATTATCGTATGTGCTTTGCTTAGCACTTAGTGCTTTTTGTACCTCGCGGTGTCTGTTGAGGCGCGATTTAATTTTATCTGGATCATTGCCGCCAAGTCCGTCGGTAGCAACTTCGTCTAATGTTTTCTCGGTTTCATCCAACCAGTTCATTAGGTTCGACCAGCTATCGTGGAACTCTCTGGCTTCCTTGTAACCGTGATCTAGAGCTCTCGTTCTCTCGGCTGATTTGGAAACTACTCGTTCCCATCTGTGTTGTACACTCACGAGTAAGTTTCTTATAAGAATCACGTCTTGCTTTTGAGAGAAGTATTTGAGATGGGTCCCTTTTTTGTCGAGATTCAGCATTGTTTCACGATGAACGCTGACATCCTTTTGGAATGCTTTGTGTTCCTCGATTTGTTGAAGTATGGTTTCCATGACTCTCGAGACTGGTTTGAGATTCGTTAGAATCTTTTCGGCATTAGTTAACCAATCAACGAAAGCTTGTAACGCATCATGGAATTCGGTGGCTTCCTTCAGAGCAATTTCTAACTTTATTTTCTTATCGCTGGCACGTGCAAGCACATTGTCCCACTTTTGTTTCAACGTTCGCAAATTGTGATTTAATCCACCAGCACTACTCGTATCTGCTTTCTTCAGATATTCCTGTCCTTGTTGCAGCACTGTTTCGACCTTTGGACGGTTTTGTTCTAGCTCGTTGTACACCTCCATAAAGCGTTCTAATTGTTCAGACGCTGTCTCGGGCAATCCGCCAACGGGCTTAGAGGCTACTATCATATTATCTACGTCGCCCAACCACGACAGCAAGTCTTGTATTTCAGCGGTAAAGGATTGAGCCTCTCGTAAGGCATCTTCCAATTCTCGTTGGCGATCAGCAGCGCGTTGGAGTAGATCTCGCCAGCGACGATTCAAAGTGCCCAGTTTGTCAGCTGTAGTTGACGCTTCTGCGGTACCTTTGCCATCCTCAATTAACTGTCGTCCAGCGTCGTTCAGAGTGTCAACGCTCGTCTGATGAGCTTGTATATCATTCACTAGTACTTTCAGTTTGGCCAACTCGACTTCGATCACTTGTGGATCACCCGCCACTGGTCTAAGATTATTCAACGTTTTATCAGTTTTATCGATCCATACTAATAGTTCATCCAAAGCGTGCTGGAATTGACCGAGTCGCAATAATGCATTCTCCAGTAATCGCTGCCTTTCCACCATGCCTCTCAGCAATCCATCCCAGCGTTTGTTTACAGCACCGAGTGGTTCTTTGATGGCTGCCGCTTGTTCGGAGGAAGTTCTTTCTGTTAATTCGGCCGCTTGCCTAAATATGAAAAGACAATAATATTTAAAAAACGTTAATTTTCTCAACGTCATATAGACGTATATAAACGTATTCGAACCACACAACATTGAACCATATCTACAAGGAGAACGGGTAGTATAAAAATTTCAATGAGTTTAAGAGGATCCTAAAGACATCTGTTTTATTAAAATTTTTTATTTTAACTAATCTTTTAGAGGTGCTTTATAAAATCGCAAAACTTTTACAGAATTAAAGTACGAATCAAAATCTAGAGAAATAAAGTCGATTTAATATAAAGAACAAAAAAAATTTATTTTCGATACGTAGAGATACTGTCATTTGATGACAATATTTGCTTACTATACAAAATCTATGATATATATGTACAAAATGGAATTGTATTTCTCTAGGAAAAATATGTACGAACAATATCGTGCAATTCAAACTAAGATTAAAAGTCTAGAAAAAAAGATTAGTTTAATAACTTTTTATAATCGCAACTCCAGATATAGATTAGAAAAAGAACAGTCTGAAAAACATTTTGTTTATTCTCGATATAAAATCCAATTCATATGATGATATTAAACATGTACTTTAATTCTGGAAAAAAATTCCGAATCTATAAAAAAAATACATACAAAATCTTAATGATATGCACGAATGACTCTACATTATTGACCCCGATCAAGTTTGAGCACTTTAGCATCCCCTTCTACCGGAGGAATTAATATCAACTGGATATTAATCACTGCTGCTTCTGTATTATTTCTATCAAATAAAAATAATATTATCGTCTACGAATTCTCATGGTTGATGGATCACTCAATTTACCTGCTACATGCGGCTGAGTAATTTACCTTAAGGTAACATAAAAGGGGAGGATCCGATTAAATGTGTGACGCAAATTGTTAAAGGGTAAGATTATTAAACTAAACGACGGGGGAGTAAACACGTTCAGAACAACGTGAAGCCATGCTCTAACTACCAGCGACAACACAGAGAGAGATAAACTTGCCTTGTCAGACTCCTATGTTCGGGAACCAGTGCAGAGAAAAATAAAAGATGGGATTAGATTTTACATTTTCTCGAAGATATCACTCATCGCAAATAATTTTTGGACGGGAATTGCACAAAGGGGACAATGCTGCGCACTGAACTCTTTGTAACGTCATTAACATGTAAATTCAGCTTTAATTTGAAAAATAAATTATCACCTGTTTAATGCTTCAACCTTCACCATGTGTGGATCCACCTCGGCCTTGAAATTGGCCAACTGCTTAATCTGCTTCTTGACCTCGTCGATGTCGCTGCCAAGCGGGCCCATCTCCGCGAATCTGTCCTCGGCCTCTTGCAAGAACTCCAATAGATTCTGCAGCGTCTCGTGGAACTCCATCGCTTTCTCCATGGCATCAATCAGATTCTCTTCGCGTCTGGCATATAGAGCGGTAACGTTGTCCCAAGCTTGATCCAAATCTTCAATGTGCTTTCGCACTTCAGGTTTATCCGGCTCGCCGCATAAGCCCATCAATTCGTGTCCCGATGTTCGGACCTGCTCGACATCCGGTTTGGTCTGATCGATCTCTTGTCGAATTTCCTGCAAGGCTACTTGTTGTTGCTGAATAGCGGCTGGTTGAGCCGCCGGTGGTGCCTGTCCAGCCAATGCGTCCTGCAGTTCTCTCAGAGTGGCCATAACTCCGTTTAACTCGGCCCAGAATTTCTCGGCGACGGCCAGAGTGTCGTCCAAGGTACGACCACGATCGGTCGTGGCCTTCTGTACGTCGGTCCATAAGTTGTTGAGCTTATCTAGCTTACGTTTAATGTCCTTCACCGCCGGATCGGCTCTGTTGCCGGCTTTGCTAATCACGTCGTCTGCAGCTTTTTTGACGGCCGCGTACGCTTCGGATCTCTGAGCAAGATCCTCTGCTAGTGCGGCATTCTCTTCCATCTGATCGCGCAAACGAGGCGGATGGGCACTGATAGGTTCGGCGCCGTTCACTTGATCAGCGGTAGAAGACAGTGCACGTAGCATGCCCTCTAGTTTGTCGGAGAACTGAGAGGATTCCTGCAATGCCTGTTCCAGCGCTTGTTGCCGGCCTCTCAGCTCAGCTCTTAGTGCCGCATAGCGAGCATTATCATTATCCAGGATATCTTGCACTTTTATACCTTCTTCCTCGTTACACAACTTAATGAGCGCCTCACCAGTCTTGTTAAGTTTCTCCACTAGAGGTTTATGCTCGTTAATGCTCTGTATAAGAAGCTCATTCTTGTCTTGTTGTGCTGCTATCAAGTCGGGTCGCAAAGCGGGCATAGGTAACATAGCGACTTGTTGTTCAGCCTCTTCAAGCCAGCTGACCAAGCCAGCATGGGTATCACGAAGATGTTCCGCTAATGGTAAAGCTTGTTCAAGAGCTCCCAATCTATCACTTGATAAAGCTGATACAATTTCCATTGTTTCGCGCAAGTCTTCCATCTTGTCTCTGATGGTAGACGTATCTTCGTGCTGAGCATTCTCGCGTATTACCTTCTTCGCAGTCGAAATAACATCACGGACTCTACCCTTCTGACTAGATATGTCGTCATTAAGGGCTTTGTGTTCTTTCAATTGTACTCTAATAATTTCAGGTTCACTGCTAGGCGGCTCGGCCTCTCGAAGTTGATTATCCACCTCTCTGAACCAGTCGAGCAAATCATCGATATCGCCAATCACTTCTAAGGATCGCTGTTTGCTCAACTGAATTCTTTCCGCTTTTCTTTGGATCTGTTCGGCAATCGCATCAAATCGCCTGTTGTCCCTAGTCACGAGACCTTCAATAGTTGCAGCACCTTCTCCTGGTGACATTTGACACAGCTGCGGGCCTACCGCGTTAATCTTGTCCAAAACGGGTCTGTATTCTGATATCTCCATCTCGAGTCGAATAATTTCTTCCTCGCGAGGTTCAGCGGATTGCAAAGCAGTTTCCGCGCCTTGCATCCAATCCATTAAACGATTGTGATTATCATGGAATTGTTGCACCAGTGGTAAAGATTCCTGAGCATGTTTCAAAAGATCCGAACCGCGGGAGACAAGATCGTTAAATCGGCGTTGCAGAGAGTCCAATTTATCCTTCAGTTGAAGCGCTTCGTCACTCGAAATGTGTTTCATTAATTCTAGACCAGAATCTACAGTACTATCGACTTCCGTTTGTCGAGTTGATACTTCTTCCGTAAGATCTGCGAGGTCTTCCATTTGTTGTAAGAGCTTTTCTGTATGTACAGCCAAGATGCGATATTTTGATAATCTGATCTCCATACTCTCCATCCATGCCTGTAAGTCTTGATACGTGAGAACCAGATGACGTAAGCCTTGTCTGGAACGTTGCAGCAAACTACCAAGAGCCTCAGATCGTTCGACCAAAGTCGCGTATCTATCTGCCGCATCTTGAAGCTTATCAGCCAACGTGGTGGCCTCATCTTCGCCTACCATTGACATAAGTTGGCTGGCTATCTCCGTGAGTTCGCTGAAATCTGGTGTTTTCGATATAATGTCCTCGTGTAGTATGTCATGTTCGCGGATACGCTGCTGTATCTTTTCCTCGTCGGTAGGCACTAACTCCATATCCCTGACTTTTTTCTCCGTCTTATCCAACCAAATAGCAAGTGGTACCAATTTATCTTGGAATCGTTTCGCCACTGCCATTGCTTGCTCAAGAGCTTCCATTCTTTCCGCGGCACTTTCTGTCAGATTATCAAATCGGCCTACTAAATCGTTCAATTGTTTCTCGATAGCCTTACGCTCCTTGGGATCCGCATCGGCAGCTACCTCTCTTCCCATGTTGTATAGAGATGTCATAGAATTTTGTCGGTCCAGCAACATCTTCCTGAGGAATTTCTGTTCTTGCAGTTGGGCCTTCACGACTTTGTAATCTGAGGAAGGTGGCTTCTGGTTCGAAACCATTTCTTCTGTATCGGTCAGCCATTTCTCTAAACCATCCAATGCTTCTTGGAACTTGCCCGACTGTAGTAATCCAACATCTAACTTGCGATCACGCTCATTCAGCTAAAAAAAAATTATTATTAATTAAAAAATAAAGCAATGTATCAATTCTTGCATAAAAATATATCTTTAAATATATTCTTAATTTTTAGATATAAGTCGAATGCTTACCCTGTCTTTTAAGTCGTTCCATCTTTCGTTCATTTTATCGACATCTTTTTCAATATTACTAGTATTGACATCTCGTCCTGCAGTTTGTATAAGATTTTGACCAAGCGCGTTACACTCAACAACTGCGTGCGCCAATGGTTCGATCTTCTTGATTTTAAGAGTTCTAAAGTCCTCCTGCTGAGCTTTAATTGAGTCTACTTCGGATCCAACAGGTTTAAACCTTCTTACTTGTTCATTTGCGTCACTAATACCTTCCATAATGTGTGTGTGCAATTGATAAAACTCTTGTAGTTTATTTAAAGTAGAAGTAAGTTCCTCTTCTCTAGTACGCGCACGCTCATCCAGTTTACCAATTTGCCGTTTAAATCCATCAACTTGACTTCTCGTCGCTACAGCGTCAGCAGCAAAGCCGTAATCGACCAAACGTTCGCCAAGATTCCCCAAATCGCCAATTTCTTCATAGAGTTTGTTAATTCTGCTAACAATCTTAGCGGTATCTTCCAATTGTCCTCGTACAATTTTGATTTCTCTACCGGGTGCTTTCATGGAGTCTAGATCTTTTTCAAGAGCGGACAAATGTTGGTTAATCAATTTCGCTTGATCATTAAATTGCGCGACCGCTGTTGCTGCACTTTGCAATTCGTTACATCGATCATCTAGTTTTGCTTGCAAATCATTAATGCGATCGGTAACATTATCAATCTCGTCTTGTAAATGAGTCGCATCAACGCCCTGTTCGCCAGCTTTATTTACAAGATCATTAGCCTGTTGTCTCACACATTGCAAAGGTTTCTTCAAGCTCGTTGTTTCCTCTCGCAAGTTCTAAAAATTACGTAATTAGTACACATTTTGAATTAATCATAGTTTTTGTTTTATGAGAGTACAATCAATTTAATTACCTTTATTCTGTCGAGAAGTTTTGGATCTTTGGCTGCTCCGCCAAGAGCATCGTGTGAAGCTAATTTATCTTCACAACGTTGCAAGCCATGTTGCAAATCGCGTAAGTTTTCGTTGAAGTCCATTAAATGACGTGCGGTATCTTCCAAAGACTGTGTTCTAGACAACAAGTCTGTAAGAAATAATTAAATTATAATATTATATATTATAATACAATACACGCTCAAGTTTAAATTACTCAAATTTAAATTAATAAACTAAAATAATAAGATACTAATAAGGGATTTAAACGTACCATTGTTTAATTTATCCCATCTAGTCTTCATGGCACTAAGCTCATTCTTCACGTTTTGTTTATCAATATCGCAAGCTCCGACAAATGTTTCGCCCAGCATCTTATTATTTTCATATTCTCCAGAGTGCTTCCAAACTTCATTCCTGAATGATGACAATTCCTTCAGCTGCTTCTCGATGTCCTTGCGTCTAAAGGAAGTGGGAATCAAACTATCCAATTTATCCTCGGCTTGTCGAAGCCATGGAAGAAACACATCTTGAGCTTTGTAATATTTTTTGCAATGCTCTGCACAGGTTTGCAACCGGGTGTGTCTTTCGACAGTATCCTTTTTCAAACGATCCCATTGCGATTGCATCTTATCCAAGTCACGTTGGAGCGAGCGATTTTCAACTTTCTGAGATCGTGCAAGTACGTCGCGCCCTTTGTTCAATAGCATTATGACTTCGTGCTCTTTACCCATTACATTACGATAAACAGGCTAAAAATTATATTTTATTAGTAAATTAAACTGGGAAAAAAAAATAAGTGAAAAAAGATAAAAATAGTGATACATACTTCATGATGATCAAGTTGCTGTTGCAAAACTTCTCTGTCAGCAGACACTAACAGCTTTTCAGACATGTTTCCAAGTTCGTCCGCAAGCCATCCTAGAGTTCTGCTACAGGAGGCCTCAAATTGTCTTCCATCTCGCAGATTGCCTTCGATCTCTGCTTTCCTATGATCTAGCTTTTTCTGCAAGTTATTATACATCTTGCTGACTGTGGCTAACTTTCCTTGAATTTCGGATCTTGACGCTGGATCACTCAGAACCTCGCACAGCTGTGCACCGGCCATCTCCACGTCCGCTAACAACGGTCTCTGACCTTCCAATTGTCTCTCCAAGTTTTCAATCTTACGAAGCTGCTCTTCAGGATCTTTTTCAAGAGTCAACTCGTCCAAATTGTCTGAGATTCCTTGCAAAGCGTCTCGTAGCCGATTAAGACTAGCATCGAATTCACGACTAGTATCAACGGCATCACCCAAACTTTGAGCTCTTTCATCCAATCTTCCCATTTGATCTGCCCATCTTTGTAAAATGCTCTGCAATTTTGCATTTATCTTCTGTCCATCTGCCGAATCTATGGATATCGTGATGAGAATACTTTCTCCGACTTGTATCAAATGATCCAATTGCGGTTGCTGAGTTCTAAATTCCTCTCGCAAAACTTGTACTTGTTGCACTTGACTCGCGACCATACGAGGATCGGACGAAATTGGTCCCAAAGCGCCCAACATACGCTCTTTAGCGCCGAGCCAAGAGTTAAGACCGTCATACGTATCATAAAAATCTTTAATGTCTTCCAAAAATTTGATTCGATCTTTGCATCTGTCCGAAATCGATCTCCATCTACTGGCAACATCTTCCATCTCGTCGTTCAATCTATCTACACCGTACGCTCCTTTCTTACGTCTAACTAAATCACGCACTTGCGTTCGCGTACTATCCAGTAGAGATTGTTTCTCGTACATCTCCTCCACAAGAGCTTTAACTTGTTTGGCTGTCTTGTCTGCATCGTCTTTAGTTGCGGGCATACTTTCTTTAGGTAACTGTCGCTGAATCTGGTAAAAATAATATATTTAATTATACTTTAACATATCAAATATACATTATAATAAAAAATGTTACATTATTTTAAAATTACCTTATCCAAGAATTGAGAGAGTACTTTCAAATGGTCTATATGTTTTTTCAATTCATCTTTAATGTTATCTAACTCCGTTTGACGATCCGACAGTCTGACACCAAGTAATCCATATCTATGATTAATTTCTGAAAGCTGCTGTTGAACGGGTGATAATTCCTCTAGGTGGAAACCATCTTGGCTTGAACGGCGGCTGCTGAATCCACTGCTACCACCTGGGGAGACCGGACTTTGAACTGCGTAGGATTTAGTGGGTGACGGCGAGCGACCGTCTTGTGATATTCGCAGTACTACAAAAAAAATTACAAAAAACGTAACAAAAATGGCAATGATTGTGTGCTGAAAAAGATGCAATGTGAATGATGTATGAGGTAGTTGTTATAACTAATAAATTTTGTAAACTGGTAACAATTAATTCATAAAAAACCACGTGCATAGTTGACAAAATCGTGCTATTAAAAAATATTGTGTTTAGGCAAAATCATACATATATATGTATAATAATAATACTGAATACATATATATAATTACCTGGTCTCTTCGTCGGACTAGCACTACCACGTCGACGAGTGGGACTTTCCCCGCGTTCCTTCATCAAACTGTCATAAGCAATACCGAGATCGTTGATCTTATCGACTGTGTTACCGTAGTCGCGATATTCCTTTTGTATAGGTTTCAATTCCTCCTGTTGTACTTTCAATTTGTCCAAATCTACAGCAACCGGCTCGAGTCCTTGCACCTTGTTCTCCGTACGAGTAAGCCAATCGAGTACTTGATCGCGCAGCTTCTCATAGGCCGTGTGTTGTTCCGCTCTCGATTTGCACAATCGTTGTTTCTCATCGAGAAGATTATTCAGTTCTTTCCATTGAGACTCGAGCGCCTTGATCTTGTCTCGGATTGCGCCCGCTTCGGTTATATCCTTTTTAGAGATCAGATTCTTTCCGTTACGTATGAGATCCTCAAAGCATCCGCGTTGATCCTCACGCATATCTATCAGTTGAGCCATCCTGGCCTCGTACTCTGACATGTCGAGCTTGTTCAGATCCCTTGAGTCGAGAACTTCCATTATATGCGCATACCAACTCTCAAATTTGGCTACATCCCCGAGGAATTCGTTTAGGGCTTGTGCAATTTCGTCCAAGAATTCACCGCGCCTCAAGGACTTGTCCATCAGTTTCTCAAATCTGCTTTGCACGTCTTTCAGTTTGCTCTCAATACGTTTGGCAATGTGAACGTTACTTGAATTTAGGAGAAGATCCTGAGAATTTCTTGTAATGGTTTCTACGCTCAAACGATGGCTATCCAAATCCGCTTGAAGTAATCGCTGTTCTCTTTGTTGTTCTTCCAAGCGTTCCTTTTGTAAACTTGCTGGACGTTGCAGAGATCTGTAACATACAATTTGTTAAATTAAAATAAAAATAAACTTAAGATAGCACAAAAGATAACTCAGAAATAATAATTGTATCTTTTCTGCACTTACTTAAATTGACTTTCAACGTTGTTCAACCATGCAACCAGACTGTCCAATGCGTCTTGCACTCCTTGGCTTCTCACTAACGCTGTGTCAAGTTCCTGACACTTATCAGCCAGAGCATTACTCAGTTGTTTGTATTTATCTTCTAATGCCTTTACGGGTTCTTCAAGCTCATTAACCTCGTTGATCGTTAATTGGCCTTCCAACGAATTTAACAAAGCTTCAACGCTGTGTTTAGCGTTGTCGATTAGACGTTCATTAGCGAGGAATTCGTTATTCAATGCCTTAGCCTTGCTTAATTGATCCTCTACTTGTTTTGGCTCCGCAGCAACAGGTTCAGAAATAATTCTGTGTACTTTCGGCTCGACATCTCTCAACCATGTTCTAGCTTTATTTAAAGAATCATGATAATCTCTTTGTTTGCCACCGACTCCTGACAATCTGTCCGACAAAAGATTTGCTCGAGATAGTAGATCTTTGTATCGAGCTGTCGCGCTCGATACTTCGGCTCGTATTGGCGAATCTTGACTAGCTGTGGGTTCTTTGTGTGGCAATCTTTGTGGTAAACTGGTCCTGAAGTCATTAAGAACTTGAAGATACTCCTTACTCTCATCAACAAATTTTTGTGCGGCCATTGTAATAAATCTCAAATCTGCTTGATGAGCGATAACATCACTGATAAAATCACGAGTGGTGTCTGTACTACTAGTGAGCTTATTCAGATCGGTCAAGGAACGCTCTTTATCCTCGAGCACGCTTCTGGCTTTGTCCAACCAAATCGAGAACGTCGTGAGCTCATTCCTGTGATAGAACAAATTAATTAAATGTGAAAGCTATTAAATCATTAAGCGATTATATAAGAAACATTACTAACTTGAACTTCGTTAGTTCATCTCTGGCACCAATGAGACGTTTCACTAATTTGTCAGTGCGATCTAACGCTTTGTCGAATCGTGTCTTCAGAGATCGACCGTTCTTTTCCAATGTGGACACTTCGTCACTAGATAACACGTTGCTACCAGTCAAGACGACTTGTCGAATCTGATCCAAGCAGGATGAGACGGGTCGACTGTGCGATTCAAGATCCTCCTTTATCTCCTGCAAGTAACATTAGATGTCGTATGTAACAAATTAACTCTATAAAAAAGCGTATTTACATAAATTGAATGATTAATATAAAATATTATTATGTAAATTCTTTATTACTTACTTTCATGATAATTATCTGTTTTCTCAATTGCTCTACATCTTCCTTGACGGTATCTTGATCCGCCAGTTTGTCCTCAATTTGAGAGATCCATTGCAGGAGCTTAGACAACGTTTCGTCACAGAGTTTGTACTTCTCCTCCACCGCTTGCTAAAATAAAGTTGAAAAACAAATTTATTTTTATCTATTCCTGCAGTCTATCTATTTCGCTACATTTAAAATGTGCTAAAAAAAAAAAACTAAAGTAAATCATAAAAATATCGTCATCTCACCAATAACGATATAGGCTTCGTATTAATTAAAGATTAAAAAAACGTAGATAAGCTTACGACATATCTCACGCATGCAAACACAGGCACACTTTTAACGTACAGGTAAAATACAGTATTAAATGGTAGCTTTAATTTATCTGCAAGAACTGCATATTTCTCGTATTGGATTTTTTCATATGCAGTTTAAAGCGTAAACGATAACAGTATGAAGATAACGTAATAAACACGTTCCAACAAGCAAATAAATTAAAACGCACAATGACAGAATAACGATCGAAGTGTAATGATATACTGCATATAATAATGTGTATAAATGTATGATACAGTAATGCACAACGTAGAGAAACTCCCGCTAACTCATGCTAGCGGAAAACATAGGTGATAAGTAAACATAATCATACCTGAAAAAAAGGAAAACATTTAAATGTATATAATAATTATCTATATAACTTTAAATATAGAGATATTAAAAACTAGTTGGATTAACGCATATTAATAAGTAAATTGATAAAATTAAGACAAGATATATATTAAACATTTGTTAATTTCATAATGTGTTAATCGTTTCGAATTTTTCGCGAATCGGTAAAAACTAACAAAGATTTCAAAGAGTTTCCTTACATTATTTATTAAAAAAAGTTTTTTTTAATTATTAAATAATATTATGGTGTGCTAATGCAGTGCTTGTAAATATTGCGTTGGTCTTGATTACCGTCAAGCGGTTCACGTTACTTAACATTACGTTAAAAATGATATAGGTAACAGTTATATTAAACGATATTATTTTACTATTGTCTTATATCTCTTAATATAATTGTTATTTTTTTTACATATTATAACACCTTATTATCAAATTTTATTTTTTATTCACCAATGCCTTTAATTTATTTGCTACTATCGTCTATCATTTATATCCCGATTAAGCCAATGATTTATGATGAAAGGTAGAGAGCAACACGACATGATGCATGTCCTTTCAGCCAAATCCTTTTTCTTTTAGCGTTAATTTTGAATATGGAGAAAAATGCCAATTTGCAATTTTTATTCCATACATGCATGTTGTTTACATTAGTAGCAAATGGTTTTTTTTTAACTAAAGAAAATCACTAGCGCATCCCATTAGATTAGATCGGATGATTATCCGATATGTGATTCAGCATATCAAGAAATTGCTATATTTCGTAAGTCTTTTTGAAATAAATAATATAAACGTAGTTTTCGGATCACGCTAATTGTAAGATGATGAAAATTTTATCATAAAAAATAAGATAAGCAAGTTAAAAATTATTAGATTAATGGTAAAATAATAGATTAACGATAAAATTATAGATTAATGCTACGTAATTTATTAAAAGAGAATTAGCGTTGTTGATGCGACAAACTTGGCTTGAGATTAATGATATTTTGCGTAATGGAGGAGATTGTTCATGATGCGATGTTCGATTTCGCCCAATGGTCTGCAGATCGCCGATTGTAAATGACGAACCCGAGAAAACGCACGCGGTATCCAATTAATGTCGTTCGTGATGATGGTTGACCTTTACTGAACCCACATTAAGGTAATGAAGGAAGGTAAGCACAAAGGTAAGTATATTATATAATGACAAAAGTTTGAGATAAACCGTTTGAAGCGAGCATTCCGATAAAAGGAAGCACGGGGATGATTCCTCTGTGAAATAGAGGGAAAAAGAGAGACAAGACAAAGAACGATTTTAATTTATGATCATGCACATTACGCGTATTATTCCTCTCAATCCTCGATCAAAATGTAATAAAAATGTCATGCGAGTCAAAAACTTTGACGTCCGTGCGGGACTGTCATGCCAGCAAGCGGCTCTTCTCGCGAATGATAATGGCATAGAAAATTCACGTCAGTTCAGGCAAGGCGAGACGGAGAGAAAATCGCACGACAATAAAACGTAATGTCGATTCGTGTGACAGCGTAATGATAATCACATCCAACTCTCGGAGGAAGCTGTTATTAGATAATCGTGAGTTGAAACAATAGCAAACGTAAATTCGGTTGTGAGAAAAATTTGGAGAAACTCAAACATAAAAAAAAAATAAATAAATAAAACGAACGGAGGATAAAGAGTCAATTGGTGCGGGAGTCGCAAGGGTGTGTAAAAGGCATTCTGACTGGTCCTACTTACCCTGGCTTCAGCGGCGAGAATATAGCCCCGCTCCAAGGCTCTCACGAAGTCGATACTCTTGCCGTCAGTGTCCTCGATTAATCTGCCTCCTACGGAATCTATCTTCCCACTATTCACTGCCTCTAACAGACTCGCGATATTACCCGTGAACGGATCTTTGATTACGGTGGTGGATGGATCAATCAGGCCCGACTCGATCGCGTCCGCCAACGTGAGGCGTCTACGATCTAACACGAAAGTAACAACGAAGGGATCGTGAAAGCCACCCGTGGTCGGATTGTAAAGACCGAACTGCAGCGCTTCGATGAACGAAACGCCATTTTTTGGAGTGATCAATAGGCCGGTTTCCAGAGCCTTAGACAAGCTGTACAATTTGGACGTGGCAGTATCCAATACACTGCCCTTCTCCGCGTCCATCATGCCCTTACGGAACGCCTCCGGCAATTTTACCAGTTTCTTCTTCTGCGAGTCTTTAATCAACGCCGAGTCTGAGTCTACGATACCGAGACCGACTGCTTCCTTGAGAGTCAATTGTTCGTTCGAGATCGGATCTGTAAATTTGCCCGATTCCAACGATAGATACTCTTTCTCGATTGCCTCCTCGAAAGTAATAGGTTCCTTAACAAATACAATGACGTCACCGAAACGCACGAAACGCGGTTCCCTCTTGGTTCCACCGTTCAGTTCAATCGTACCTTTGATGGAAGGATCAATGACACCGTCTGCAATTGCTCTTGCCGTTATCACAAATCGACCGGTTCTAGGATCTTTCACAACCGACGTGTTCGGATCGATCAGTTGGTACTTGATCGCTTCTTCTAAAGTGCATTCTTTGATATTTTTGTCACTAAGTCCAGCTTTGGAGGCTTCTAAGGGTGATCTATGTGTTATTTGTTGCGCCAGAGGTTTGTCAATCGTGACCAATAAGCCTCTTTCCAAAGCTACATCAAAATTAAAAGCGCGCGTTGTCTTGGAATCTAATATTCTTCCACGGGACACATCAATCGTCCCATCCTCGATACCCACCAACAACGACTTGATCTGTCCGGTTGTCGCATCTTTCAAGGCGGTGGTATCAGGATCTATAAGACCACAGCTGATTGCTTGAAGCAGATCGTGATATTCATTAATAACGGGATTAGAGAATTTGCCACTATCACCACGGTAAAGACGACACTTGACCGCCTCCTCGATCGAGAGGGGCGTCTTCGATGTGACGATAAAACCTTTTTTCACTGCTTCTTGCAGATTAATCGCTTTGTCAAGCTCTCGAATAATATACATGCTGCGAATATCATCGACGATACCCAAAGAAATTGCTTCAGTTAATGGCATGTATCTGTTAGATTTAGTGCACTTAACGATCGATATCAGAGGATTTATTAGATCTATTTGACATGCTTCGGCCAATGTTAGCTTGCGATTGCTGGTTGGATGCACAAATTTACTCGAAGAAACATCGTACATATTCATTAATATTGTCTCGTATAGGCCGAATCCCATACTCTCTATGTCGATGATAAGACCGAGCTGCAATGCAATCGACAATGAGACCGAACCACTGGTGCCTGGTTCTTTAAACATACCAGTACGTCTATCGATTACACCAGCACGACATGTTTCCGCCAATGACAACAAACGTTCACCACGTTTGTCCCAGTAGCATGGTAATGTGGGACTGATTATGCATTTCCTCATCGCTTCGTGTAACGTTACTGCTCTGTCCGTACTGGGATCGATGATCTTGCCCGTGTTATCGTCGTACAATCCTTGATGGATGGCACGCTGCAAAGAAACAGCGGCTCTATTGTCAACAATGAGGCCAGATTCAAAGGCATCCCTCAGAGATACATTTCTGTTACCCTTGCTTGGATCTTTGAGGTAGCCAGTAGTGCCGTCTATGTAGTTTGATTGTATAGCTTCCATTAGTGTCATAGTTTTCCAAATACTAGACCTCGTATCTTTGACGGTAACCGAGTCAGCGTCTATTAGATTCTTTTGAATGGCTTCCATTACTGTTAAATAAATACCTGTTTGTGGATCTAAAAATTTGTTAGTCTTTTCATCAAGAATACCTTTTAAAACTGCCTCGCTGAAACTCATTGGTCTTCTTGTTTCGAGGAGCAAACCACGTTCTAACGCTTCCTGGAAATCTACAGGTGGTCCTCTAGCATGGCTAACTGTTCCAGACTTTGGATCGACTACGGATGTTTTAATAGCCTTATTGAATGTTATTACGTCACCGTTAGGATCTCGTACGATCGCAGTCGTAGTATCTATCACACCCATTTTTATCGCGCGATCAGTAGGAAGCTTTTCTTGAGTGTCAGGTATGGTAAATTGCCCGGTCTTAGGATCATATAATCCTTTAAAAACAGCATCTGGCAGAGATATTTTACGTTTCGCTGGTACTATAAAGCCGCGATCCAATGCGTCGGTTAACGAAAGAGGCGCACTGGTACACGGATCTACTGCCATACTGGTCTTAGCGTTGATAAAACCGTGCTTAATAGCATCGCCCAGAGATATAATATCGTTGTTTCTCGGATCTTTAATCGATGGGCTGTCCTTGCTAATAAACCCTTTATCGATTGCTTCTTCTAAAGTACAATTATTACCATCAATATTAAAAGTACTGGATTTTGGATCGTAAATTTGAAGAGCTAGAGCTTCTTGTAATGTCCATGGTTTCACGGTACTCAAGATGTATCCTTTCTCAAAAGCGATGTCCAATGTCATAGAATGTGGATAATTCAATGTTCCTCTTACTAAATCTATCAGTTTGCTTCCTTCTGCTTCGTTTAGGGGAATAACGCTTTCTTTTCTATCATCTTTTACCACTGTGGTGGAACCGTTAACGTAACCAATGGCTAAGGCATCTTTCAATGTTAAATTTTCACCCGTCATAGGATTCAGAACGAGGCCAGTCTTTGGTGAATAGTATTCCTGAACAATCGCGTCAATCAGTGAAGGCACAACCGGTGTTGTAATAATCAAACCTTTATCAAGCGCTACATCTAAGGGTAGAAGTTCTCCCGCTTTCGTGTTACGCAACCGACCTGTACTTGGAATCAACAAGTTCATCGTCAGCGCATCGTCTAACGAGACAGACTTTCCGGCTTTCGTATCAACAATCTCAGTAATAAAAGCATCGACGATGCTTCTGTGAACACCCTCTTCGACATCGATCGACTGTTTAGTTAGAGGATCTTCTATTCTTCCAGTCTCGGCATCGTAGCGACCTTGCTTAATTATGGCTTCTAGCGAGATTGGCTTGCGAGAAACGGGCACGATCAGACCTCGCAGAAACGCGGATGTAATATCAATTTTCGTCTTCGTTTCTGTATTAATGACAACATCCTTGCGAAGATCTATGGTACCAGTTTCCAGCGCTTCGGAAAATGGCACAATTTCGTCCGTAATCGGATTTCTCATACCAAGCATATCAGCGTCAATAAGTCCCGTGTCAATAGCTTCACTCATGGATAATGTTTCTCCCGTTTTTGGATCTCGAATCGTTCCTGTGATAGGATTACACATGCCAGTGTCGACAGCTTCTTGCAAGCCTAAAGTCTGTGATCCTGTGAACTGTTCTCCCTCTACTTCGTCTTCCGGTTCTTCTTTAATCCATTCCAATCGCACTGCCTCGAAGAACGGTATCTTTTTACCAGTCTTCGGATCAACCATATAAGCGACGTTTCTATCTACAAGAGGTCGATTAATTGCCTCGCGCAATTTTACGTACAAGTCCGTTTTAGACGACAGATCTTTAACAAGTACTCGATCGGGATCGAAGACATTCAGGTTTAATACCAGATCATTAAAGGAAGTGACAGAACCCGTTTCCGGATCCAAGAATTTTTCTTTTACAGGATCAAAAACTCCAAATTCCGCAAGAATCTGAGGCGTTAAATCTTTCGTAATGGTTATCGAAATATGTCTCGACCTTTCTTCGTTCGTAATTCTCTTCAATTGATTATCGTCCTCCATTTCTGTAATTTGAATCTCTTCTATCATTCTTGCATCTGAAATCGCTTTCTGTATTTCCATCGTGCTCGACTTTTTATCTTCATTCTGAGAATCAACACGAGATTTTTCTATTTGATCTAAAATAATTTTTTCAGGCGGACTTGATTCCTTCTTCGCTGAGGCGGATAATTTCGTCACGGCTGGTTTTGTCTCTTTAGACTTATGACTTGAAATTGCATCGACAATTGCTTTTCCAGCCAAGACTGGTGCTGCTACGACTGCCAGGAGACCCATTTTCGCAGCTTTTGTTATGTTAATCGGACGATCCATTTGATCTCGCATGGTCTTCATTTTTCCAGTGACAGGATCGAGCATACCTTGTTCTACTGCTTCTTTGGTGGTGATAGATTCTTTGGTTTTGACATTATAAAGAATGGAATCAGGTTCAATTAAGCCTACTTCCATCGCTTCTGTTAAATTGTAAGATTCGTTCGTCTCGGGATCTTTAAACGTTCCAGTTTTTTCGTCATAAATTTCCTCGATCGCTTCTAATACAGTTAAACTGTTTTTGGGCGATTTCTTGGATGTTACAGATTCGCTCTTGCTAGATGAAGTATCAAGGATTCCTTCCTCAACAGCTTTAGCAATGGGCATTGTGGTTCCAGTGCAAGGATCAGTATAAGTACCCTCGTTCATATCTACGAATCCTTTCTCCACCGCTTGATCGAAGGACATCTTAATGTCTTTCGTTGTGAATTCCTGTTTAGTTTCAGATTCGTCTTTGATAATGCCTCTTTGTCGAGCTTCTTCAATAGTAATAATATTACCAGTATTAATATCTTGTACTTCCATCGCACTCTTCAAGGCATAACCTGGCAAAAGCTCAACGGTCTTAGTCGTGATAGTGTGATATGATGTAATCGTTTCAGTGATAGCAGCTGTGTTTTCATTACAATCCGATGGTTTGATGATAAGCAAACCAGATTCGACAGCCTCAACAATTGGAATTGGAGTTCCTGTAGTGGGATGGAAAAATACAGCGTTGTCTCTGTCGATCAATCCAGATTCCAAAGCTTTCGTTATTTCGATACTATCAGGAGCCATTGGATATGGTAACGCCATAATAAAATCTGTCTTTATAGCATCCTCTAATGGTAAATGTTCTCCAGTAATTGGATGACGTATTATTTTTTTGCTGATGTCTATCAATCCTCGTTTTAGCGCAACGGGGAATGTCATTCCTGCTGGCGGTATATTGAAAGATTCGGCCGGTTCCTTCAACTGAAACACTTTGTTTTCTACTGCTTTGACTAGATTTACACTACCGTCCTGCGTTTTAACCAACAATTTTTCTGCGTCGATAGTGTCATTTGCAATGGCGGACTGTAACGTTTCCGTACGACCATCGACACTAAACATTAAGTTAGATAGAGGATCCACTATTTCGCAAACTATAGCTTCATTAAGAGTAAGATGCGCGCCCGTTTCTGGATGGACGATTTTACCTTCTAAAGGATCTAACAGGCCTTGCTTATATAAGCTATGCACGGACAAGCTTTTCGCCAAAGGAACCAATATATGCGCGTTCTCCGAATCCAAAATTCCACGATCAATAGCCTGCTTAATGCTTAGCATCTCGTTCCTTTGTGAATCTACAATCTGTCCCTGATTGGCGTCTATCTGGTTATTGCGGATTGCCTCCGAAAGAGTGATTGGCTCTCCTTTTTCATTGCACATTTTCTTGGCGAAAGTCTCGGCCGTTTCTACATCGATGAGACCGCTCTGTAATGCTTCCTCGACTTTTACTATTCTCTTTCGCATTTTCTGTAGAACGATAGGTTTCGCCTCTCGCTCGGGACTCTGTGATAGTGTTCTCGCTTTACCAATCGTAACTTGATATTTTGGCTCGACCGTTACTCGCGCTCTGGTCTTCATGCCCAGATTTTCGCCATCCGGAACGTCACTCGACAATTCAATCGAAGTTGTACTCTTAGTATCTTCTTTTGATACACGAATTTTTTCAGATTCATCGCGTTTTACGGTATTTTTTTCATTTTCATCTGGTGTACCATCTGTAGAGTCAATAATCGGTGAAGTTGCATTATCGTCCATCGGAATAATGCCACGTTCAATGGCGACTTCTCTCGGCACTTTCTTGCCTGTTACTGGATCTTTGACCATTGTTCTCTGCACTGCTTCTATGGCGGCTGCGGTAGCCGCAAGAGGGGCACCGATAACAGCTATCACTCCGAATTTTGCTGCATCGATCAGTGATATTTTCCTACCATCGTCGATTTTATATTCGTGTGTGTTAATATTCAGAATACCGCGATTAACAGCGTCCGCCATGCTGATGTCTTTACCCGTTGTTGGATCCTTGACGATTACGGCAGTAGATGGTATCGTTCCTTCGGAAACTGCGGCTAAGAGATTCGCAGATTTGCCTGTTTTCGTAGAAATCACCAAGGCTGTCCCTGGGTCATAAATCACTCCTTGAGTTACTTGCACTGGATCTGGTGTAGATATTTCATCGCTGGTCTTTATCTCCATTTGTTGAGAAGGATCGCCGACACGCGTTAACTCCACTTTATCGGGCTTGCCTGAAACCCTCGTAATCTGAAGAAGCCTCTGATTAGTGTTATCGCTGTCTATGTTAGGTCCGCCTATCAATATAATTAATCCATTCGCGATGGCTTCTCTCATCGAGATCTTTTGCGGATAACAGTAGTGACCCGTGGAGTCTAAGATATTCTTCTCCAAGCTTCGCATTAAGGATACCTTTCTTCCATTACTAGGATCAATAACGAAGCCAGAATTCGGATTGATAATCTGCAGCTTGATACACTCTTCGAAAGAGACTAATCTGTCGGTGCCTGGAATTATGAAAAGACCTGTAGCAGAATCAAATAGCTTTCTATCGATAGCTTCTGCGAGTGTCCAGCCATCCGTGGGTAATTCGAACACTCGTTTATCCGTAGAAATACGTTCGTTTTCTATAAATCTCATTATCTCCGAACTTGTAGTTGGTGTAACTACTGATGTGGTTACTTCTGTTTCCATATCTCGTTTCTCGTCATGCAAAGGTGATTTAAGACTCAATGTATGCGTTTCTTCGAGTGAACTTGTTTTCGATGTTATTTCGGACGTCCATTTGGTCGATTCGCTAACTTCCGTCGATGATGACATCTCTTTAAACGTCGAATCTTGCACAGAAAAAATAGAATCAATCATTGTTGACGGTGCGGTCGTCATCGTAACCAAGGATGACGACTCTTTCGTTGGCGTAGACGATGCTCGCGGAGCAATGTCTTTAGTAATAATAGTAGTAACCGTGCCAATTGCTCTAGGTGGCGATTCGCTTCTTCTATTTTTAGATACTTCGCCGATACTTGCCGTTAAAGTGCTTTCGAAAGTTGTTTGCAATGAATCCGGAGTGTGTTCTCGTGAATGCACAATGCATTGGCTAGTGTCATCACCAAGTAAGCTTTGCTCGAAGGCATCTTCAATAGACATCGTTACTCCCGAATCAGGATCTCTAAATTCATTTCTACTTTTGTCGATTAAGCCGCTGCTCAATGCTTCGTCGTAACTAATTTTGTAATCTCTTGTAACAACCTCGCCCGTTTGCAAAGTCGTTACATATCTTTTTACAGTCTTCGTTACAGTCTGCGTGGTGACCGCGATATTCAACAGACTGGTGAGCAACGCGGCACCGTCGGGAGTGATGAGTCCTCGCTTAATCGCCTCCTCCAAAGGCACTATTCTCTTGTTACGCGGATCCAGTAATTGACCAGATTTCGGGTCTAACAATCCAAGTAGCACGGCCTCCAAAACGCTCGTCTCACGTCCGTTCTCAATGATACCGATGCCACGGTTCAACATCTCCGATACTTCCGGTCTAATATAACCCTGTTCCTCTGCTTCACTCAGCGAAACAGTTTTTCCGGTTTTCAGGTCAGTCGTAAAGGTACCACCAGACTTTGAACTGATCAGACCTTTCAACAATGCCGCGTTCAGACTGATGTACTCGCCGGAAACCGGATCCTTGAAGCCATCAATATCAAAGATACTCTTTTGAGTCACCGACGTGATTAGGCCTTTTTCAACGGCCTGAGGAATAGAGAACTCTTCAGTCTTCAACATGTCACGATACGTGCCGTCGACTTTAATTATACCGCTGGTTAAGGCATCGGCTAGGGTAATCATTTCGCCGGTTCGGGTATCTACTATAGACTTGACGTTTTCCGAGTCTAAGACGCCGCGGGATATGGCCTCCAGTATCGTTAACTTGCTACGGTGTGCCGGGCTGGCTATCTTGCCTTTGTCGTCGATGATTTCCAGATCACAACAGTCTTTGAGCGTCATCGGTTTGACAATCAGCTGCCGACGACGAGCTTCCTTGAACGGCAGTTTCTCCATCGACAAGCCGTGCATGTATCTACCACTCTTAGTATTTACTATACCGCGCTTTATGGCCTCAGTCACTGTTATTTTGCTGTCGTTCCTCGTATCCACGATCTCTTTCACATTCGGATTGATAATACCTTTGTCGACGGCCTCGTCCAACAAATAAGACTCGCCGGTAATTCTATCGGCAACACGGCCGGTCCGATCATCCACGAGACCCTGCGATATTGCATCAGAGAGCGCGATAGCACTACGAGTCACCCTAACGGTCACATCCACCTTGGTAAGATAGCCGCGCGAATACGCCTCCTCGATTGAGATTCGTTCGCCGTTTTCGGCGACGACCTGCCCCGTGACCGGATCCAACAAGCCCTCTCTTATCGCATCGACAACGCTAAATCCCGTTGTGGTGGCGGCGTTATTACCGCCACCGTCGTCGCGACGTGTTGTCGTTACCTTAACTCGGTCCGCGATGTCGGCACGCTCGGCGTCGCAGAGCTCCCGCTGAATCGCCTCAAGCAGAGACACCCGACGACCCTCCTCGTTCACCCCGCATGGACCTAACAGTCGATCGGCCAGCGCCGCGTCGATGATACCGTCGCGTGCGGCCTCCTCAATCGACACACTCGTCCTGCTGTCGCTCGACGTTACTATCCTACCGTTCCTAACATCGAGAATCCTGAGCCGAATCGCCTCGCCTACGGTCAGGATCTCGCCAGTGCTCGGATCTACGATACCCCTAACGTCAATTACGTTCTTCGTCCCGATAACGCCCGCGTCGTCAACCCGCGGTACCCTCCTAAGATCCCTAAGCTCGCTACTAAACCCGCCGTCCGTGACGGACGAGAACTCGTGCTGCTGCTGCTGCTGCTGCTGATGCTGTTGCCTGTTGGAGCTCGTCGTACTGCTCTCGTACGAGCGCTTGAGCAGGGTACCACCGGCGCCGACGGATGGAACGGCGCCCGGACTGGTGGTCTCGCCATTAGGACGATACGCGGCCTGCTCCGCGTTGTAACTTCGTTTTGAGATCTCGCTTGAGAAAGTCGTCTCAGTGGACTCATGCCTCTCGGATGTGTATCTGCGGCAAGAGCCATCGAGAGGTGTAAACGTCGGATCAAAACGTACTTCACGCACACTGCGAGAGAAAGTTTAAATCTATTTCTTAAATACGGATGCGTAAGGTAATTGGAAAATAAGCTCCTATCGTGGAATATTATGTAGCGGATGGGGATTGTTTTCTACAATGCGAACAGGCGATACTTCCAATTTTTCTGACGCATGTCATACTCACTGCGACTGGGTATAGTGTGTGGTTGTGGATGTATAACGCTCCTCGCTAGTAGTGCTTTCATATATGTTGAACTCCGTGCGGAATGTCCGCAGCGGTCTTTGTTCTTGAAGAACACGCTGAAAGTAAACATTTTACGGCATGCATGAAACCTGTCTAGTTGTGCATGTTTAATTTTACGTATATTTGGGTTTGTTTCTATATTGGACATATTCACAGAATGCGCGGAGTTATCTTAGCAACTCTAAAGCCTCAATTGTTCTCCATTAAAGACACGATAAAAAACTAACTTTCAATATAGAAATGTTTTCTTTAAATCAAAATTCTTTTAAAATAAAATTTAATTTTTAATAATCTATTCGTAAAAGTTACGTGTATAAAAGTATCAGACACCGTTCTTCCAAAGACACCGGATACATCTGGGTTAACCTGTCGATCTTCGATTCTTAAAGCCAATTTCTTAAAGTCCACGGATTTCTCGCATGCATCGAAATGAGTCAGCCCGCGCGACAGTGCCCAAGTTTACATGCGGCGAGACCAGCGTATAATTGGACCACGTGTTGCGATCTTTCAGCCGAGACGATTCTTAAATATAGCATTGCTCACGCACGCGCCGAACGCACCGCTCTTACGCAAAAATTTCATCCGCGACGCACGTCTTGCTTTTAATTATCTAATTCCGAAGGAGAATTACCGAATTCGAACGTGATATATTCCGGCCTTGTTTTAAAGTCGTAGGTGTACGTAGTCTACGTCACCTGCTTATGTCATCGCAAAAACGGATGCTGTTCTTTCCATTGTCAACTCACGAGACATGGGAGAATACATGTGAAACGAAAAAAGCTGAAAAAGACCTTCAAATCTCGATGGAGCATAATTCAATTACACGGAAACAATATTACGCAAAATTTATATTTATACGTACATAAGTTTTATTGCGAGATAGTAATAAACCAGCTACATCCAATACCGAGTATAAGATGGGGATATTTGTAAAAATGTTTGACACAAATAGTCTTTCAATTCACTTGAAAGTCTGTAAAGAATTTTACAAAGTCACTGTGTGAATAAATTAAAGGAGATTAAATTAGTGAGAGTGAGAGTGAGAGAGAGAGAGAGAGAGAGAGAGACAACTGCTACTAATTAAAAGTGTGATTTACAGCATCTGTATGAATATACTATATCTCTCAAACCCGTCAACAAAATAGCTTCATTCTATTTAACAATGCTAACAGCTTTAATTTTTATACAGCGTTTTATGAATAAAGCAATTTATGCCAATCAAAATCAAATTAATAAACACAAAAAATATTTATAATAACCGCGAAGCAACTCGGGACCGATTTACCTGCATTATAAATCTATCGATCGAAGGAAGTATATCTAATTGATGTGATGGTTGACCTTCAGGCAAGGCAATCAATCGTCCATGCTAACGGTTTGCACGATTATGTTAATAAAAAATATAATACATTTACTCGCTTTCGTAATTGCGCGGCTTGCATATCTAAAAGTAATCGGGAAGTCGTTCAACTTGGCTTGATAATATGTATACATATATTTCGAGCGTTGTATCTTACTGTCAGACAATTCTGTCACGTCGTCATTCAATCGAGATGCACGCGTACTTCTCGTAAACGCACTTAAGAGCATTTACGATGGTAAACGGAGATCAAATAAATGATGACAATCGTTTTATCTTCGATCAATATAATCTTCGAATTCCAAGTAAGTGAGGATTAAAACATGTTCCGTAAGAAGTGTAAAAAGATCCGTTAAATTTTTAATGTATCAAAATGAAATCCATACAATCTATAGAAAACCACCGTTCTTTTTCTCTCTTCTTTCTTTCTCTCTTTCTTTCGAGTACACCGACCAGTTTCTGGGTCGTTCTGTGCACGCGTTAAAATAAGAATCCGGTATTAGGCACTGAGGGACGGCGAGTTTAAAGAGCACGAGCCACCCTGGGAAAATGGCAATGCAGTTGACAGTGCAACACGTGTAACGTGAGCACGCGTCTGCGTTATATTTTTGTAGTTCGTGTAAAATGCTTCCGATTGCGAAAATCGATTCCCAGTAAAATCGCGCTATCGATAAGATGTCAACGAATGACGGTTTACTTTGCCGTAATCAATCACGTCGCAACAGTGTACCGATAAGAGCGTAATCAGAAATGAACGAGTCGAGTACCAATGAAAGCTTTGACGAATGTTTAATTCTTTATAATATAAAAGAATATGTAAGAAAAAACACACACACATTAATACACGTATAAAAACACAAACAGAAAATAATTCCAAATATTTCTGTTCTCGTTTAATTTTGGAATAAAAACGGATCACTCGGTACTCAATCCGTGATGTGTGCCGCAAATATATAAAAATTTGTAACTCCAATGGTTTATTTTGCTAATGTAAGCATGCGCACGCATATATTTGCATTCCGCGATAAAATCCGAGCGCAAATATAGACGTCGGCAATAAAGTCGCACGAGTTCATGAATGTGAATGTCAGCGGTAAAGTAGTAGATATTCATGATTACAATAAACACTGGCCGCGAGTTATTCATTTATTCGTATTCACGCTTGAATACCCGAGTTAAGTATTCACAAGTGGGAAGTGGTCTTTCAATTTCTTTCGACGGAAATCGGATTTCGCAAAAAGTATCTCCAGATGTACCCGGGGCATCGTAACTAAGACGTAATGCTTATTAAAGAGTTTTTCGAAAATATTTTTCTTGCATTACTAATATAAAAAAAAATGCATTTGCAAAAGAAAATAAATTATTAAACAAATAATTAAGCAAAAAATGATTAAAATGTGTAAAAATCTAAAGATAAATGTCAGGAAATCCGCAGCTGATCTATCACTTCTTTGAGGATCACAGAATGTAACAAGTTCAAAAGTCACGATTACGATTCGTCTATTCGTTTTAATGCATATGTTAACTAACAGCTTGAAAATCTTGCCACGCTATGCTATAATCGTAAAACTTTCGTGCATACATTAAACTAACAAAATGAATAATTTAAATAACAAAATACAATTAAAACGTTCACCCCGCAGCGATTCCTATTTGTTAACCGCGGAAGTTGAGGAACAACTTTCACAATTGTTACAACAAACGTGCGACTCGACCGAGAGTGGTGATAAAATTATTTCGTAACAAACTTCTTGTCACTCGGCTTCTGACACATTCGATACTGCCGGTATCCGATTTCACTGAGTACCAACATATCCCGTTTCCGGAACACGCGACGCCCGTCCCTTCGCGACATGCCGGTCTCCTTTCATACCTTTCGCACGATCATCGTGATCGCTCATTGGGGCAAGTCGGAGCGAAATCGCTCTCGCGCGCTCACGACGCAACGACGACGATGACTTTTCTTTAATCGTCTGCACGACCGGCGAGCATGCTCGACGGCCGGACGGTCAGCCGCGCAACCGACGGTTCCTCACTGCGACGGCTCGTGTCTCTCTCTCTTCCGATGACGCCGGTCCTCCTCGGAGGAGACGCGACTGGCGGCGCCGACGCACCGCCGATCCAGTGGCGCGTTTAAGCGTGGGCGCTTAACTGGCAGTTCGTTCAGGTTCGTTCTAAAGGGACCCCGGGATTCGCTTTCCTAACCGTGAAAAATCGACCTCGATTCAACTTGAGTCGCATTCCGTGCCGGCCGTCATCAATTTTCATTATGTAATCGACTGCGCGTTCATTTCACTTTCGAGGACGAACGTATCTCGCGTTTTTCGGCAATTACCAGCCGCCGCGGGTCGGTCGTAGCTCGTTTAACATTTCTCGTCGCACACGGGTGCTTCACGGAGTCGTAAATACATTGCGAGACGATTATATCGCGACGGTGAACAATAAATCTTGTCTGACAATCGTACGGCGCACGGCAAGAATTTAAAATTTATTTATTATTAAACACGCCGTACACTTTCCTTTCTTTATTCGCAAATTTAAATTGAGAATTTTCATTAACAAATCGAAACATTCGTTAAAATAGAGCGACGAGAAAATATCGCGGTGTAATTAATTAAAATGTATGTAACGAAATTAAACGCAACATTTAACAGACAGCGCATTTGCTCTCGTTTTTCAGTTCAAATCAACGTTCAAATTGACCGGCGCGCCGTGGGGCCTCAACAGGTGTAAACGCGCCACTGCTTTTTCGTTCCGTCTTCGCGCCGGCACGTTGTGCGGCCCTATCGATCCCCGGGTGCGACGAGCGGGAAAGATGAAAAGCCGTCGGATTAATCAGAAACGAAAGTCGGTCGCGTGTTCAAAACGGCTGTTTCGCTCGATCACGATCGTGGGGAGAGCGACCTCGAGGTATCGGCGTGACAGACGCGATAGCGCGCGATTCCAACACGACGACAACAGTGAAGCGGCGAGCGAACCGGTCGCAATTACAAAGAAAAAAAGAGAACAAAAAAAAGAGTATATTCAAATACACCTTCCGGCGCAAACGCGATGGCCGACGAGGCGCGTAATGGTACCGAGAAAAATAGTCGCTATTTCCGACGTCGTCGTCATTCGGAATATAATTATACCTGCGGGAGATGTGGGCACATACGGATTCCCGACATGAGAGCGCTCGTTCATCGCCGCTCATTAATTTCAGCTTATGTCACGCGCGCGGTTTGCCGAGGCCGAGGAATCTCGATCGAGTCACCACTCGGAGGTACATACACTCCGCCTCCCTCGTTCCGTGTTCGAAAAAGCCCACGCGTGCCTCCTCTCAATCGAATCGGCTCGATCATCATAAGCACTACCCTCGAAGGAGCACAACGAAACCGCTTTCACTTTGATTTATCACATAGATATTTATTTCGAAATTTTATTTTAAAGAATGTTTTTTAAAAGATTCGCGTCGCATCCAACATTAACGTCGTTATTATTTCGTTACTATTCGGAATGTTAAATGTTGACATTCTCTCGTACTCGTGAGGATCGATGCGGCGCTCGTATCCCAAACGACTTTGACGTAATAAATCACCTTCGCGTGATTAGAAATAATTCGAATTCGTGCGATGAGCCTAACGTCGAAGTGTTACGATCGAGGGTCTAATAGCGGATCCACTTCGCGGATTCTCGACATTCGCCCATCAGCAATGCAAATTGCAGGCCTTGCTGTGATTCAGTATAAATTACGTTCAGGTTTCGACACGGCACACATGGCGAAGGTTAAGCCTAATCTAAAATATCTGGCACCTCGCCTATGGCCCTTCAAGCTGCCTCGATTGCTCAATAATAGTCGTAGAAAAAATTACGTGTGCCGGATTATACTGACGTCATCTTGGAAGAACAACTTCAACAAACGATAATGTAATTTCTAAAAAAATATTAAACGACATATTGAAGGTACATACACCCAGAGTAACGAGAATAAAGTTATATATATTATTTTTTGTTTCTCTATGTCTTATTCTTGACGTTCTGTAGCTCTTTAAATCGTTTATTTCCCATTTCCTTCTATTAAAAGATCCAAGGCTTTATTACAAAAAAAAAATACAGCCTATCTCTTAGTAACGGTCTCGCAGAAGAAAAATAAAATGCAGAACTCACCTGTAGGGAAGTGTCCTCGGGATGTAGTAATGATAGCTGCCTGACTCGCTCCTCAAGCAGGTTCACGAGATTCGTGTATCTTCGGTTCAAGGTATCTAGATCGCGCGCAACATTATCGACTGTAATAACGGAATCTCTTCGCGGCCTCTTCACCGATGCATCCAACGACGGGCAGATATCTTCCAATTGTTCTTTGAACGCTCGGAGCCTTTGCCCGTAGATCTAGGGGTTTCCGGTTAGTCCGTTATGGTTAGTGCAATTAGATCGTTGTGTGTGCAATTACCGTTAGCGATTCCGAAAGCGACAGCGAGAGACGAGGTCGCTGTGCCGCGGGTGTTACCGCGTGGCTTGCTATCTTTGTGATCTTTTGACAACCCAATGTGGTACTTCCGGTAAACAGGTGCGTTAATGGTAGCTGCCGGTTATTCCCGTGGGTACGTTAATCTAAACGCGTCTTGGAATAATTTCGAAACTACTTCGTAGTCAGTGCTTAAGATAAGCAGCGATTAATGAAATCGCGCTGCAATTAATATTGGTAAAGAATAGGAATATGCCTTCGTGACGAAATGTAATCACCAGTTATGTATTTTTCCCTACGTATTAATCGGTCAGGCTCCACCTCGCTGCTGCGCATGCTATACCTCACTGGGTTATCTCTGCGATTCTAGCGGTTCGGGGAAATATCAATCGTGTTGTGTTAAGCGCCTAAGCGATATGCAATATCTAGAATTAACAAAAAAAAAAAATCGGCACTAAATCGCCGCTAAACGAGGTCGTGCAGCTCATTCAACCGTGCTCCTGATGTAACTGTGTTAACGTTAAAGGTTGTCATTAAAGTTAAAAAGGAGAGAAAGGCCAATGATATTACTAATGCGCGCTGCCAGTAGATCGTATCGTCTCCGCTGCGTTACATAAGTGAGTATATTTACTTAATGAATAGCAGTTAAGATGGTTTGTACCGTTTAATGGCACGGGGCCCGGACGCAAATAGAGAATTTTACCACTAGAAAATTGACATGTGACATCGCCGAGAAGACGGTGGAAAAAGACGGCAGCAGAAATTCAACTGGAAAAGGAACTTGTTCATGTTTATATCTAGCAGATATAACGCGTCTTGGTGCGTCTTGCAACTGCTCGCTCGATACTCCAGAAAGAGCGGCCGCCTCTGCTTCGACGAAACGCTAAATAAAATAGATTCATCGCGCGCTCATAATTTCTGAAAATCTCGAGTCACGTGCATGGACAGTGATGAGACCTGTATGTATGTAAGACACACGCAGAAACTCCATTCATGCAGGCATTCACACCGTAAGCTAAAAGGCTACCTATAAGGCTTATTAGCACCGAATTATACATTACGATCATGTCGCTCACCTTTCCTTCGCGGATCAGTCTGCCGCCCGTGAGATTCACCGCCTCGATTGCCGGCGTGCGATCCAACACCTTGCCCAACAAGTTCTGAAAATCATATAAATTTGTGACTTTAATGATCGCATTAAGTATAATACGAAATCGTTTTTAACGAACTGGAAAACACGTTACCTTCGTGTTTTCCAGTTCTAACTTTGCGTAGGATTCATCAACAAAGTCCACTTCATTCTGATAAGAGTTCTGATACTGCTGTGCCAATCCATACGCTGTTTCAGCGCTACGCAATATGTCGACCAATTGTCCGCAGACATTTGTCCATCGTGCATTTAGTTTGTTGACCTCAGCATCCAATCTGTCCATGTCGCCGTGCGGGCCACGGTGATTTGGTCTTGATTTCTCCACGAGACGCCTGGCGTTGTGTGCGTCTTCGTTCAGTTGATCTACCAATACTTGTTGCTGCGCAATAGCATTTTGAAGAACCATCAAATCCTCCAATACGCTTTGTAAACCTTTCACATCCGATGGTAACTCGCCGAAGGAGGCCAATTTGATCTCAAATTCGGAAATGGCTGCTGTGTTTTCCTCGAGACTGGTCAGCACAATCTCGATGCACTTCAAGCGCTCAACATACAAACTACTTAAATTCCATAGATGACTCCACTTGCTCGTGATATTATCAAGTTTATTTCTCATTGCTGGGGTCTTTAAGGTGATTCCACGGAACGTCTGTTGCAGTTGTTCCACGTCCGGCGCCAAACGTTGCAGATTCTGTTCAAAATCTTTATGTTGGAACACGAGATGTTCCAAGCTGTCGAGGTCTCGAGGTAAAGGTGCAGCTATGCGTGTGTTCAATACTCGCTCGGCATCGTCGAGTGCTTGCTGAAGTAAAGACGCTTGATCATTGAAAATGCGTCCTGCGTTCTTTGATTCTTCCTCGGCTCTAGCGCGCTTCTCGAATTCATCGAACAATCGATTTACATCTGCCATCTCTCGTTTCAATCTTCTGAGTTGTGGATCTGCCGGATCGCCCTCGGACAGCAATTTGTCCGCGTCTTCGTTCAGCGCTTTTCTAATAGTGGTACGTTGATCCTGTCCCATCGCCAAGAAATACGGCAGATCCCAACCTTTGACCACCTTGATAGTCGCGAATATCATGTTTTGTCTTAGTCTCAATTGTTTTCGTTGCCAGAGAGCAACGCTTCTATCGTACTGTCGTCTTAATCTTTCAGCAGCATCCAGTGCTTCTTTATCGGGAGGTTGCAGCGCGAAGCAGACACCTGGCACAGGAGATTCTACTCCTTGCGTGTTCTTGACACGCCACCTAACTCTACCGGAATTATCATACAGGGTACATTGTTCTCCTTTCTCGATGGATATCTACACAAATAATACAAAAATATGTATGTTTAAATGCATAATGTATTCCATTTTGCCACATTGAAAAATACGTAAATAATACTTACATCGACTTGTTTGTAGGTACAGATACAAGTGACCTGTAACGGCCGCATAACAGGTTGCTTGCGTTGCTTCATGGGGACGATGTCCTTTGCCCTTTCCACGAGTCTCTGTACGTGATCGCCATAATTATTAAGTTCCTCGCGCAACTCTTGCATGTCCTTCATAAGTCGTTCACCCTCGTCCAATGAGAAATCGGATTGCGAATAAGTAGTGTTTAGCATTTCATCTCGTTTGGAGATCCACTGCTCAGCTTGCTGGATATCTTTGAAGAATTGTTGATTTTGCGCGGCATCTTTTAGATGCACTTCGAGGCAGTGAGTGAGTTGCAGCAGCCAGGCCCAATGAGTTTGCATCACAGACATGTGATTTTCAATTGTTTTTGTCGCAGGATGTTGTTGAAGAATCAGCGCCTCACCACGATCTTGCACTGCCAAAAATTGTATTTCGCGTTTCTCCATATCGCTCATCAAAGACTGTAAATAAATAATAACATATATCTCATTATTCATACATATAAAACATTAAAAATTATATTAAAAATTAAAATAAAAAATATTTAATAAAACCATGTTTTAGATTAGAATAAAAAGTATGAGAATTTTCGTTTAATATTTTTTTTACCTCTATACCAGATCCATATGTTTGCTTTACAAAAAAGAATTTCCAATTAATTCAATTCAAACAAGAACTATATGTTATTATCGTAAAGATAGAGCACGTCTAACTACATTGTATTCAATTACATGCAAATAAGCTTGTACGTAGATTTCATAAATCATAAAAGAGTTAAAGATTTTCATCACTTCTAAAAAAAGATACTCGATAATAACCAACCCCGAAATATTGCTCGATGCTCTTCACATTGAGGTTCTTATCGCTCCAATCGCGTGTGACTTCTATGTCTTCCTTGGCGTGCAACCAAGCCAATTCGCCATTAGCCGATTGAATGAAATCATGTAGGGTATCCAAATCAGAAAGTCTCTTATTCGACACGGCAAGAAGCTCGGCATAAAGCTTTTGCAGAGTGGTAAGATGTTGACTGTACAGCGTGAGTTCCTCGCCATGGAAATTATTCTTCGCTTGCACGCACTTGTCGACTTTGGCTTGGAACAGAGTAATGTTCTTGTGCTCTGGCTGATGTTGCTCCAACTCCTTTTGCACACTGACCAAGTCCGATCCATAATCCGCTTCTTGTAGATGCTTTAATTTGTTCTTACACCAGTCTATGCAGTCGTGCAACGCGCGGAAGTGTGGATTTGTATCAACCAATCGTGTTTCGTGGACGGTAGTGCGGTGTTTTGTGACAACGCGTTCCTCCACAGGGAAGGAAACCAGAGAAAGCGGTTGTACCAAACGCCTATGCAGCAAAGATCGCAAAGCGACCCATCTTTGATGTAATTTCTGCACTCTGAAATGCAAATAGATATGTTTATCTATAAATGTCACGTTAATTTTTACTATTTTCTTTTAACATCACATTATGTGTACATATATATAATATTGCATTAATGTATTTATATCATTATCTATTTATTTAAAGATATATTAACGCGTTTAAACTTAAACAAAGAAAATCTTATTGCTTAGCAATGTGTTTCAAACATGTTTCAAGGTATTTGGAAAGTCGCTAAACATGATACGTGAATATCTTGATTTTCGAAAGCTGCCGCCGTGGCGATGGAAAGCGCGCTAATACTTCACTCATTAGCAAAGATTACGAGAGTAGAACAATATAATTATGCATCCAAGAACAGAAGAGGCACACATGTTACACACGGATAATTCTTAATTGCACATCGATATTCCAGAGTATGAATTTTTTATAATTTATTATAACAAGATAAAAGTTAATATTTTACCTCTTGTGAAGCTCGGCCGCCTGACTGTATCTGCCCTCCGTAAGGGTATGTACATCGGTGAATATATTCTGTATTTGGGTTTCCGTGTTGCGTATGTCCTGTTCCAGCAGATCCACCGCATGCTTTGCTTCCAAAGGATGAAGGCGATCAAGCCTACGTGCCTCGTCTTCTACACGTCTCTCGAGCTCCTCCAGTCTGTTGTCGGTCGTTTTCATCTCACGATGCACTTTCTCGGCGAGTCGTTGCAGTCGCTCGAGTCTGTCAACGTACAAAGTCGCACTTAGAAACACATGATTATGCACATACATACGTGTACGCGTTTAATTTATATTACGCTGAGAAGACTTACCGTTTAATTTCATCTATGATAGCCTGCTCACGTTCCTGATGCAACATCATCAGGCGATTCCAATTCTTGTCGATGATGTCAATATGTAATTCCGGCTCTATGTCCACTTCGCCTACCGCTTCAAAGTACTTTTGCAAGTCTCGGAAAATGTGCGTCAATTTCTGTTTGTCCCTGTATCGTAGCGGCACCTCCTCATTCTTGAACTTCGTACTGTCCGCCGCTAGTTTCTTCATCTCGATCAGGGTCGGCGGGAACGAACGCTCTTGCATAAGGGCCATCTTCTCGCGAATCCACATATGAAGCGAGCTCGCGAGCTCGCGATACTCCGCGGACCGTCTTTGCGCCTCGGCATCGTATAGCGGGTGAATGGCCGGCGGCTCCGGGAACACATCGTAGAGCGAAGAAATGTACGTTATCAAGGACTTCTCGTCCGGTTCAGGGGTGTCAACATCTGCATAAGATAGAAAAATCCTTGCGTAAGTCGCATTGAATGCGAGTATAATAGGTTATTTCTAACTAAACTCCTCTTGAAGTCATAAATAAATTCTTAAAAACAAGATTAATTTTGTTCATCGACGCTTCTAAACCAATAAATTAAAAAAAAAATCTAGATATTGTTCATTCCTGCAGAAGAAAACCGGTAAAATCTACAGCAAATCATATCGAATTATGGATATGTTATCCGTGGATACGTTTTCGCTTTTCCTTGCAATCTGATACCTGATCAATGTCAGATACCTGCAAGACGCAAGTATAGAAAGCATAATTACGACGACTACCGATGGCGCGACGTTACGGTGTACGAACCGAGGCCGGAAGCGATTCTGGTCAGGTAACCGTGACCAGAAAGAACGCGCACACCGCCAACACGCTCGAACCCGCGGGAACTGTACTTTACGCACCGGGCATACAATAAAGAGAGAAACACAGATAGGGCTGTACCCGTGAAAGGCGTCTTTGTAAGATAAAACCGCAAAAACGGATGCAAGATAACACGATAAAAAAAAAAGGTCGACACGAATGCATCGCGGTATTTCTTCTGCTTTGAATTCACAGATAAACGATATAGAGATCGCACGATCGAATCAACGACCAGTTGTGGATCAATAGACCACAAATGATTTTTTTAAATACAATTTAGGGTATTTCGGTGCGACACGCTTGTACGAATCGATAATCGGGCATTACCTTCTGGATCGAGAAGCCTTGTAACGCCGTACTCGCGTTCGGCAACGAAGAAGACCCGATCGAGCCGCTCCCGCGGCTGGCTTGAACGCGCGCTTCTCCAATCGACCAAGTCCGGCCGGTTCCTGTGGAGAAGGGCGCTGAAAGCCAGACCGTCCCTCCAGGAACAGGTAAAATCGGTCACTCGTACACCAGGATACCGGGCGGTCGTTCGTCGGGCCCATCGTAGCAGGGCCTCGCGCGCCGTCACATTCGGTTCCTGACCGACCACTATATCCGATATCTAGAAAAACAGAAAGAAAGTGGGATAAGAGCTTTTTAGTAAGATTTACGTAATAAAATTTTATTAAAAACATGTGGAATATATAGAAATACATATTTTGGTTCGCCCTTCGATATGTTATTTCATAACGTTTCCGGATGCCATTATTGCAATAAATAGCGGAGATAGTTACAGTACAATGTTCGCCGCAATAATCATTTCAGACTAAGTGAGGAGTTGAAGAATGGCAGTCTTTAAAAACCTTTTTAATTAGTAACACTCGTCAAACACTGCTGCATTTGAAAGCCACATGTACCGGTATGTACCTTTAAAATTATTAAGCATAAAATTGTGCGCGTTATGTAACATGTATTTGCAACCCACAGTTCTATTTTCTTGGTTGAACGTTAATGGAAACTGAAAGCTGCAACCTTTCAAGAACTATTGACATTTTGCTTAGCCGGCCGGCGCCGTCGAGAACATTGGTCACGGCATCGATTTTAATTTATCATTCATTACACATTTTAATCTTTTTTGTTCTTTCTTATTTTGTAATTTTAACCTTTATCATGGCATCCATTAATTTTATTTCAACAAAGATTCGGGATCGTTAAGAATACTTCCAAAAACAGTTGCACGTCACATACATCTTAACATATACATATTATACATGTTTTCTCTTCTATATTAGGATAAGAAATTCGAATTCTTACGTCACAGTTGAACGGGTTATCTTATCTCGTATAGTACATGCTATATCGCACAGGTAAAGATCTTCCTGTATTTTCCAAGTTAGATTGTCAAAACTTACGGTTGTTATTACCTAACGTATTTGTCAAGTTCATTGAACCATCAGAGTCCTTATACTTTAACGTACGTAAGAACGATGATAAAATTGTCTATAATCGCGGCAAACCCTCAACTGAATAAAAATCATTCAGGAAAAACTGTAATGCGCTATTTTAATAAGAGCATTACGTAAATCTTTTCTGTTTCGAGATATAACGCAAATTCCGAATTCTTTTTTCTTCTTATTTTTAGCCATGCCTTTTTTATATTTTATGCGATTATTTTTTAATTTTAAGAATTGAAAAAAGAGAATAAGTTAAACTGAAATTACAGTTAATCTATTTTTGTGTGTTTTTTTATATACTTCAATTTCGGTGATTAATGCAAGTCTCACGGTTCCGTAGTATTATTTGTGAAGTACTTCGTACTTGAAATGTTCAACGGTGAAAGCACTTCATCGCCTGGCTGGCTACCAAACTCGCTCAAGTAGTAAAATAATAAAGACAAATTATGCCACTGGCAATAGACTTGACATTGGCACCGACGCTTAAATCGCGATCGCGAGCATTTGAGATCGTTGCCATTGGCATTAATATATGCCGGCGTTAGTATTCGGGTCATCGCGCGTTTTCTCGCGTTCGCGTGAGATATGCGCCATTTGGATAAGTCGCGCCGTCTGTTTCCCCAGCCTACGCAATTCGCAGCAACAGGTTGCAAGAAGGTTATACCTCGACATAAATTGTTTCGATCGAACCAAGGCGAGAACATTGTTGGCGATATGGCTCCAGGTTCGAAAACATTTAGGAAATCTCGCCTGTCGCGATTGTGCAACGTCGAAAGCGGTATCGACAAATAAGTAGAAACCGCTTTTTTCGCTTTCAAGTTTCATTCTTCGTGTCGCCGGAGAAAAATACTGTCTCCTTCGCGGATCAATTGCAGGGGCGAAATAGCGAATTAAGTGGAACGGTAATAGACTGCGAGACCAAAGCGAGCGTATCGTATCCGTTCTAATCCTAATTAAGGTGACGTATCCGTTGTGACAGAAGATAGAGAGAAAAAAAGAGAGAACGTTTCTTTTAGATAAGCGTTTAAATTGAACGCTTCCACGATAAGTTTCATCATCATGCTCGGCTTATTTTCGACTATGAACGTATTCGCTAATGTGTCTTAGCCAATCTTCGAGGATGCTCTTCGATTATACGATCTTGTCAATTATCGTGATATTATTAGTCTTCTTCAATATGGAATTGTTCGGCTGGAATTCTTTTTTTCCAGGAACGCTTACCCGCACAGTTTTCGGTTTCGTTGGGACGTGCCGAGTCACGGTCACCGTCGACGATTTAGCGTCCTGTAGATACCTAGGTTGGGCGCGTTTCGTGAGGTCCTCGGCGACGCTGCGCTCCTCGCCACGCGTCAAAGTCGTGGTCTTGCGTACGATGCGGGTGACGATGCGCTTCGTGCCGTTCTCACCGCGTCTCGACGTTTTCGTCGACTCGATCGACGAACCTGAGGCAGCGCGATACGAACGATAGATTCAGGGGAATCGTTGAACCCGGTTTCCGTGTTACCAAATTTGGAAAAGGATTCGCGCCTGACGAATAACGCGCCGGAACAGCGCGTTATTGAACGTTCAACGTCTAATTGCCGTTTTCTCTGTGAGCGCGCCAAGACGTAACATTGTATACGCGTGTCTCGGCTACCAACAAGGAAACATTAGCCATTTAACTTCGCAGAATATGGCAAACTGCAACTGAATTTAGTACGAGCAAGGTGGAAGAGCCTCTTTAAGTCACGATGACGCAACGGTTTATTATACCTCGCTGAGAAAGGACAACCGGCGCGGCGCCGGAGAAACACTTGGAGGGAAACCGTTGGCATCGTCGTCAGCTATCGATGCCGGGCAAAGCAACGTTGCAAACTAAAAATCGACACCGGCACAATTGTAATGCAAATTTCTTAGGTCACGTAGGCTATATCTTCCAATCTTATATAAGCCTTGTTTGATTATTTTCTTATCTCTGAGCGAGAGGCATATTACGCGGAGACGTGGGAGACGCGTTTCGCAATTTCTCATTGTTTTCGTAAAGACCAATTAAGACTGAAGATCGCGATCTCCCTCGCGGGGAGCTAAGTTTCCGGCTAATTGGTAATTAGTACTCGCGAAATCACCGCGAAATCCTCCGAGCAGTCAACGCGTCAACTTTGTACCTCTGTGCAGCCGTCAGAGCAGAGGACGGCACACTCTCTCTCTTTCCCAGCGAGGCACCCGGGGCGCTCACGGAGAGCCGCGCGATCGTCAGAGCGAATCCTTTCCCTCCTGTCTCCCCCGATTTCGATTTACTACTACCTAAGACCTCGGTCGACAATCGGCGTTTCGTGTATATCGCTCGCAGGTCGTCGGCGGACCGCGATCCCGTTGGGCTAGGTGAAACGCCATCACGATTGTCGTCCTCCCTCGTGCCTTGCACGAACAGCCTGCCCCCCTTGCTGAACCGATACAGCGACATTTTCGTGGATCACGAGGCGTGTATCTCGTCCTTCTCCTTCCCGCTCTCACCCGCTTGGCGGTCGCTCTCCGAGCTCAAACCGCGACTCGTCCGCGTGCTGCAACGTTGGCTCATTTACATACGTGACACACAACTTACGTGCGTGCATCGAACAGCTCGCTCCGCTCGAATTTTTCCTTCCCCGAGAATACCGCAACGACCTGCGTGTTCCGTTTCGCATATTCAGACCACTGGCGACGCCACGTTTAAGTAGATAAAACCGCCCGACTGCTCGGCGATATTTGCCCGACGCGACGATTTGCGTTCAATGTAAACATCTCGCGTGACAATGCTTAGCGTGTGATAATAACGAAAATCACGGGGACTCGTGTGTTTTCACCGTATATTTAACGCTATGAGGTATGATCGTGTGATTTCGAACTTGTCGAGTGTAACCACGGGGTTCAACGTTCGAGGTTTAAGTGTCGGGACGCGGGATGAAAATAAATTGATTCATTTCAGTTTCCTCTCGGAATCGAGGAAAGACCGATGACACGGTTGCCCGTCTGGCCGGTACCGGAAAGGCTCGAGCTACAATTGACGTGCTTTTACGCGCTGTACTGTCCATTAAAATTGCCGGACCCATCCATCCGGATCTATTCATCCGGGCCGTTCGACAGCGGCCGCGCGAAAATCTATCCGCGGCCGCTGGCTTCTAATGGTGAAACATCGCGCTAACTGTAGCTCGTTCACGCCGGCACCACGTTAACCAGAGCCAGACGCCGGTCGTCGTGGAGCGGAACTGCGCGCCGGTTAGAGAGAGAGGCGGACGCACAAGCGAGCTGTTGGATGCGAGAACATTTGCGCGAAGATGATGCATTTGCAGCAGCAGAAAGGAAGAGAAAGAGAGAGAGAGAGACGGAGAGAGCGCGGTGAACATTGTTGTGACAGCTCGCGCGCTCTCTTGTCAACACGCACTCAACGACGTCGTGGTCACCACCATCGCGACGATAGACGGGAACGACGTTTCCTGGATCCTCGCGCCGCGAACTGACAGCCGTGCGACCGCGCGCGACGACGTAATCGCGAGCACTAATGAGAATAAAGACAACGGCGACGATCGAGAAATGTGACTTAACTGACGACGTACGAGCAAACTATGCGCGACACGATCGCCGGACGATCGCCGCGTAGCATCCGGCCGCCGTGGCGAGAGTAGGCCAACGAAATGCGCACAGGTGAGAGACGTTTCTCCCTCCCCTCCTGCACTTCTGTTCCTCCCCCCCACCTGGCCGTCAGCCACCCACCTGGCGTCACCTCGCGCTTCGCCGCACCTCGTCGCGACGCGCCGCTATGTACGGTGCGATGTTTTAATGACGCGTCCACGATTCCCCCTCCCCCCTCCTTTTCCAGATTCTCGAGGAAAAAAAAAACTACGATCTGTATTCGCATTTATTAGCCTTTAGATTATTATGTTAAATTGTGCCAGGAAAAACTGTTGTTCCCGCATTTGTTTATTCTCCCTTCTCTTCTCTGCCGTGTTTCTTCAAAGAAGCGAAAGGAGGGGGTCGTGGAATAGATCACTGATGCGCCCCACTGTACATCGCGATCAAGATCGATCGCGCATGCGTCCTTGGATTGATAGGTTTCGCGCGCCGATATTACGATCGGCGAGGCTTCTTCCTCCTCCTTCTCCTCCGGACGTCGTCGTCGTCGTCGTTGACGACGTCGTCGCACGCGTCCTTCCTCCTTTTCCTTTTCTAGAGATTTTGCGTTCCGCCGGCGCGCGCCGGGGAATACACACGTGTAATACGAATACCCATATCTGAAATGCATCCCACGACATTCCGCTCGTCAGGGTCTCGAACGGTACCGTGCATAATTCACCGCGTGAGCGGTGGCGTATGGTTATCTCGATATCAAGGTCGCATCGCGATCGGGCACGCGACCTTGGTAAAGACCGAGATTCCTCAGACGGGCTTAAAAAGGAAACGGAGCACTCGCAGGGTTCTCGGTGACGTCACCGACGTCACCCGTGCGCGTTTCGGAGCAAGAATGATAAGCGCCGCGGTGACGATAAGCGCCACGATAACGATAAGAAAACACGAGAGATTCGTGAGAAACGAGACGAGAGAGCATTCAGCAAGATCAGATACGCTGAACGCGTACACAACATGAAAAGCTGTGAAATACGGAAGATACGATTATTAATGTAACTTGTAGCTCAACATAGATCCATATTTTGAATTGATGGGAAACATAAATACACTGGTATTCCGCGATTAATTTTCAAAACACAGCTGTGCTGTCCAGGGGAAAATTCCAGAAAATTATAAACGTAGAATGATCTTAATATCAATATAGAATAGGTAGTTGTTCACGCAGAGACACGCGGAAAACAGAATTTGCTCTTACGAGGCGCACGAGATATCATCATTTGCATCCGCCGCATTAATAGTACGTAGGACTTCTAACGAATAAACAATCTCCACGTTTGCGGAATGGCGTGGGTCCGGTTTGGGCCGTGTATTCCGTGTCCAGCGTCGATTATAAATATTTAGGAATGTAACGAGCGAGGTCTTCATGTTAATAAGCTGTTTGCGAAGCTGAAAGTCACGCGACGCCGATCGTAAATCGGCATAGAAACGAGCGTCGATACGCTCTTGATTCTCGTGGACCAAACGTGGTAATGTCGATCCGAGTGAGATAATCACGTGGTAGCGCGATCCTTTTATGCTGGCTCGAGGGCGAGCTGAGATAATAGAATGGAAAATCGATGTCGTAATCGCCACCGGTAAAAAAAAAAATCGACTTCCACGGTAATTTGCTTCCTCGTTACTATAGCGTTTTCAAACGTAGAGACGTACGCACACGAGACTTCGAACCTGCCGTTTTTAAGACAAATCGCGTCATTTGTATCAACTTTTGGAACGCCACAAAAACATTTAAATGGCGAGTACAAACGGGAAGGAAAAGCGACCTACTTGTACTTTTCATTGTTTTCCTACTTCTTTGCGAAGTGTGTCCCTGTATCCGTCGTCTCAAGACACACAAATCACCAGTAAAATAGATCGTTAAAGTCTGTATGGTAAAAAGCTACGTTGCGTTAAAATGTTTACGTCGGACTTTTAAGCGTCCTCGGCTATTATCCAGACGTTTGACAGGGCAATTAAAAACAAATGCGAGAGTAGGAATTCTCAGACGATGAAGTGCACGGACGATTCCGACCGATATGGTGCACAATCGTGCCTTCATTGCAAATTCATACGCGTGCTGGCACTTAGAGAAACAGGCCGATGGCCCCGCTGACGGGTTCTCAGGGAGGGAAAAAAAAAAAGATCTGAGAGAAAATGAAAGGCGGCAGCAAACGAGCGAGCTTAGTGTGTATAAGGAAAGAAAGTGAAATTGTGCTTTCAAGATTATTAAGATGAGCAAATATCCTAATGACGTCTGCGGGCTATTAAGTTCCGTTCGTGTAATAAAAGGGATGACCTTTTCCGTATTGAAAGTGCGCAAAGTACTTTCTATTTCAATCAAACGTATTAAAAAGAAACTCCCCGAGTAATTTATCAATTGTACTTTTGAGGAATTTAATCTTTTCAGCCACGTCAAGTCATCGCGATGTTACCCACCGCGTTAATTAAATCGCGGTGCAGATATTATAATTGCGGTACAGCCCGTGGCGCTGAGCTTAAACTAACTGCATGCCGGAGATCACCAGGCGGATATGAAGTCATCGCACCCGAGGCTACTTGATTCGCTCCGTCGTGGCTTCCGCCGCCGTCGTCGTCGTCGTCGTGGGTACGCTAATTCGTTGCCTTTGGTGCGAAGACGGAATACAATTCAGCCGCTGTAACGCGTGCACATTATATCGCGCCACCAGAACTTGCGGGTATCTCTTTCGTACAATGGTAAATGAATAAGAAAGTGACAACGTGCGAATACAATGAGCAATTTCTCTCCCGCGACGATAATAATGATAGAAAAGGCTCATAAATAAGCAAGCAAGGTATTTAAATTTAAATAAACCAATTGTATGTAGGTGTACACAAATATGATTAAAATACATATATAACATTAATATATATTTATTATCCCTGCATAATGAATATAACAGCTTTCTCGCTTGGCGTCAGGGTAAACAGTATGCAATTAAAGGCCATGTCAATTGACCGTGGACGATCAATCGGTATAAAAAGCTCGAATACCGTCGTCACGACGTGCACGATGAATAATGCCGGTTTTGTGAAAACCGGCAACCAATGGCAACGATTCCGGACGAGGAGCCTTTCCCTTCGCCGCCGTGCGAAGAGAGTGAAAACTCGTAATCCAGCACGTATCAAAACCTGTACTTACGGACTCTCAATGGTTTCGCGCAGGTGATGTCATTCGTAATAGCGTCATCACTCGCGACGTGTCCGTAAGCAAGCGGGAGCTCAATGAAACGACACACAATCAAATCTTACTTCAATAACGAGCAATTTCATTCTCAAAAAGAAAAACTGAAAGAAATTAATTTAACATATAAAAATTTTTATTAAATAATCGTTAAATAAATTGTAAATTATTATTTATCATTTTGACATAAATATTATATTAACTTCTGTTTATTTTTAAAGATAAAGAGAAATTAATATAATATTCCTTAAATAATGTTGCATTAATGAAAAACAAGAAAATAAATATTAAGACATAATAAAGCATCGAATGATAAAATTACATTTACGAAGAAGGGAAGTTATGATGGATTTATGGATTTATAAATTCCTCGAGGCGACAATTTGTGGCGATCGATTAACGAAGACCTTCAACTGAAAACGCGCGTTTACCCTGCAGAGATCAATATTGCGATTCGATGTTTTCAAAGTGATCGTTTTATCGACGATTCCACCTACGCAGTTTTGCTGCGAAAGAAAAACATAACGCACAATCCCATGCGCGAGATTCTTGCGTAAGAATTATGTCTGTTAAATTAAATGTTTCCTTTATTAAAATCTCTCGGCTATATATACATAATTGCGTACCGCAATGTTACTTAGAAACATGTCGCTGCGCAGATTGGAGGTCGCAGCGTAGACGAACACGTGAAAATTAGCAAGGCGAGCCGTTAATATTCACGATACAAACTTTATCTCGGCATTAGTCTCTGATAAAAGTGTTCTAGGATATTGGCACGTGGCAAAACCGTGAACAGAATAATTCTTTTTTTTTTCTTAGTTGCCAGGATATTTCATAACGTTAATTAGGAAATGTTGCAACTAATACTAATCATTAGGTGATTGCATTGATTTCATCAGGAAACATATTAACCGCTCTGTTTACGAGAGAAATTGTGAATAAGGCAAAAAATATTTCATTCACGAGAATTAAAATTATTCACAGCTTCAAATACATCAACATTGCACAATATTCAATGTTTCAATCTTGTGTTATATCTGAAAAAATCAATATTCAAGAGTGTTTACTTAAAATAAAATTATTTAAATAATAAAAGATACATTTAAATTACTCACGCAAATTTTTAAACAATATAGATAACTAAAAAAATTTGAATACCCTAGATACATAAAAAAAATTCTTTTCTCGCAAACAAATTCTTCCAAAGAACTCAGTGGACATTTTACTCGGATATGAGATTTAAATAAATTTTTAATTAAAATTTTAAAACAGACAATTGAATAATTTCTAAATATTTTGAATACATAGTACAAATATAAATCTTACTTTCATCCTTTATGAATAAAGTAATTATGATCGAGGGTAAAAGCATTTCAGGTGGGAACCAAGTGGAAAACTGAGCGCTCATACATTCGCTCAATGCAATTCCTTTTTTTTTAATTAAGGAATATAAATAAAAATGAGCTGTAACTTTCGCTATTTCTCGCTCCATTTGTATCAAACACATGTACGAGTCTCTTGTTCTCATTTTGATTTTTTCTATTCTTATTTTCCTTATTGTTCGTTAAGATTGATTACACCTTGCTCTAATTTTCCTCAAATGTTACACTATCGCTAAAACCGTATGTACGTGGGTGTATGATGTGTAAATATGTATGAGTGCTCGTAGTGTGTCGTGCTCGAATCCGTAGGTTCGCTAATGACCGTGCGGATCAGCCATCCGTGCGGGGGCCGCGATTCCACAGGTGTAACTACCTGTACGAGCCATCTGTGTTTAACGAAGCGATCGTCTTGGCAAGTTTCGTCGGTAAAGAAGAAAAGTAGATATACTTCAGCTGCAATTTTGCGATCGCAATGACATTATTTGCACTCACACACAATCACTTTGGTTCCCAAATGTCATCTGCACCCTAATGCAGGGTGACGGTCATTTAAGGGGTGTAAAGCGGTCGACACACTTACCTTGCGTCGCCAGCTCTTTTGCGGCGCAAAAGAAAAGAAGAAAATTCACTATTAGACTAGGCGACTACAACACAGTTTTATACTTAATATTAAGTATAATACGCGCCCGTAATAGTTAATCAATTCTGCACAACTCTGTTTACTCGACGCCGCTACAACAATGTAAACTAAAATTGTCTTATCTTTTATTATGTACCCTCATATACTTTCTCGGAAGTTTCCTTATTACGTTCGTCACGAAGCATCCTGATCCTCAAAGGGCCAATACAAATCTAAAGTATATTTCTAACGGTTCGCGAAAGACGAAGCGTTATTGCAAAATTCTTAACGGATCATCCATCTACTACATCTTTCAATTTTACCGACGATGAAGAGTGAGAAAACTATGAAGATAAACTAAAGACCACGAGTAAAAAAAGAAGAAATAAAGAAACCGCAGATGCAAATGATCGTTCCTCATAATTTAAATTTACATCTGGAATTTCTATACAATTTTCCTTCTGGGTACCGCGACTCTGCAGGCACCGCAGAGGAGGGCAAACACTAGCCGTCTTTATGATCGCGTAACTCGGTTACTCGATTCGCGCCTTCGCTCGGCTTTTTGCGACCAAAAAAAAAAAAAAAAACGCGTGTGATATCTCTCCTTCTCCCTCTCGCTGGCGTCAAATGCATGCCTGATGGGGCGACACGGCAGCGCAGCGCATTCGAGACCGATGAAAAGAAATATTCATGAGTTAATATATAAGAAGAGCTGCGTATCGAGAGTCGCGCGAGCGTCTCGAGATTTGCCGATATAATGCATGCCAGGAGATACGGACAATCGACGCCAATCACAGCACATCTTCATCGTACATATACGTTCCATAACTAGCAGAGAAACTATAAGGCCCGTAGTTACAGTTTATTACATAAATTTGATTTTAAAAAACGCTCAGTAGACTTTTTTTTTTTAACGTTACGTAGATATTGTATATGGTTTAAAAAAAACTGCGCAACACGACAAAGTACCGAACCGTCGTTAAGAGTTACAAAATCCTGCTGCGAGACGAGATATTCAAAATTTGATATCGTGAGATATAGACGATTCAATATTTACGTTTTGATTAAAGCATCAACTAGCTAAAAATACTAATTCTAAAAACACAGACATGGCATTGATACAACCTGGCATTTAATTTCAATAAATTATTTTACAAGTTCTTCTGCAGAATCTTCCGCAATATTATTATGCATAATAATCTGTCCTGTTTCGTTATTAACAGACTGCATTGCAACGAAAAATTATTAATTAAATTTTTGCTTCAATAATGTCACATAAAATTACTGAATACAGATAGAGAAGCTCTGTAAAGTATGAATAAAATTTGTTTATTTATGGATATAAAAATAAATTGAGATTCACTGACGTGTTTCATTTTGTTAAGTAAATTAGATCGCGGATCATAACACGCGAAGTAACACGCGATATTATCTGCCAACTCGAGTCTCACTGAACGAGTGATAACGCAGCGACCTTGCGTAAACACAATGCCGCAGTAACGAACGCTAAAGCAACTGAACTATTTTCCTCTCGCGATATGTAACCAATTTCATAAAATATATTCATAATACAAAATCAAATATTCTTTCTATTTTGATAATCTGTTATTACACTCTTTATGTTTGTGGGTTAATTATTATCTCCTAATAATGATTAATTCTAATAAAAATAGTATTACTTGAATTTCAATCAACGAGAAAATTTCAATCTTTGATAGTATAAATGTATACTATATAGTTATAGCAAATTATAATTATTATAAATTTAAAGTAAATTATCTTTTTTAAATTTATTTTTATGATATTTTAGTTAATTACTTAATTTAAACAATCTATACAATTTGAAGGATAAAGTTTCCTTGATATTGAGTAATTTTAATGCTTAAAAAATTCATTGAATTTCAAGTCAAGTTTCTCATGTAAGTTCCTTTCTCAAGTCTTCGGAAAATACTGTAGAATTAAAAAATTATTGATATATGTATGTGATGATTTCTCATCTCGCAAATATGATGTAACAAATGTTAAATTAACTTCTCCAAGATGTCTTTATTAAACCGTATCAAGGTTGGCAGTTGACTTCTTTAGCAACTATAAATACGGGCCTAAGTGAATTGCGAACGATTAAGATATGATCTCGAGATATTTCGTATGCAAAACGGCGGGGACGATTTGTAGACGCACTCCGAAATCAATAAATTATACCCTTTTACGCTAAATAACATGCGCGAGGTGTCCCTGTCCTTCTAGATCGAGCAGATTTCGTGCCGTGCGGAACTCTCGACCGGTCTCTGCGCGAGGCGAGCCGGCGGCCGTCCTCGCTTTCGCTTTTCTTTGGCAATGCACGTGATTCCGTACGAGCTATATGTACGTACATTCGTTACCGGCACCTACCACAACGTTACAACGAGAGATATACGGGCCTCTAAAAATAACGCGGGACACAACGCGCCGGCGGGATGTGACCTATCGCAGCATGCAAGCCGCTTGATTAGCCTGCAACGCTAATCACGCCGCGTCGGTATAAACATCGACCCCTACATTATACGTTATGAAATCATATGGAACGCCCATCGCCGACGAGATTCGCGCGTTATCTCTAAGCCGCGATCGAAGAAACGAGAGAAGAGACAGGAGACACACACACACACACACACACACACACACATACTTTTCCATGAAGCTGCAAAGCGGGAGCTCGACGCGTATAAATATCACGTCGTTAGAACCGGGAAGTCGTCTGAGTTCATCGACATTCTATATAATAGTCAACCTGTCAAGTTTTATGACACAGGCCACTGGTCGGTGAGATACGAAGTGCAACGGACCGAGAAACGTTTTGCGCCGCGCGCGGCGTAAAACGATTTCACGAAGGATTTACTTGGCTATAATGGACATCGACGCGACGGCGTAAATTGGGCGGAAGAAAAGCTCGGTTACGAAATCGGCGCGTCGCTCTATAAAATTAAAAAAAAAGAGAGAGAGAGAGAGAATCTCAAAATCTACGAATTATCCGCGTTTCCACCCGTGTTTCGTCTCGTAATTGAAAGAACGCGCGAGCCCTCGCGCGCCGAAAATCCGCTTCGAGTTCCCCCGCGCGTGTAATACGCTCGTCGAAAGGGACAGCTCGAAACGTAACTTTCAACGTTTCCCGTCTGACGTGGCATTCCGCCGCGTGCTGCAAATTGCACGACGTGGAATAATAACGCCGAGCCGGTGAAAACGGTCGAGGAAAAAGCTCCGCGTAACCTTCCAGCTCGCTTATTCCGCGGCGATTGGCCAAGCGATCGAAGTAGTCATTTCCAACACGACGAAAGTACTGCCGCGCCCAGCAGAATCAACGTATTCCGTTAGTCCAACGGTACGCGCATGGGTACACAAATGCAAAATACTTTCGTCATGACGCCAGCCGTGTCGCGACAATGTGTCGGTGCAGCTGATTTTATGAAGATTAATTGAATTCCTCCGACCGAGTGTTAAGACGGAAATAAATGTACAGACTATTTTTTAGAGGGGGGGGGGGGGATAAATTAGTTCACATTTTGAAGAAATTCAAACTTTCTCCATTAAGAATCTGATTTAATATGTACGTGTAAATGTATTTAAAACTATTCCAGATTGTTTAACGGCGATCGAAAGCTTTTCGAATGCTTCGATGATCGGACTAAATTATGAGAAAGCGTATTTTCTTGTGCGCTCTGCATGTCACATTTTACTTTCTATCAAACTTCATGGCTGACTGACGCATCGTATAGTCCGATGGACACATTACAGCAAATTGCGATGGGCGGTTTCCATCATGCTGACATTGCAGCCACTTCATTTGCGTTATACAAACTGTGCTATAGATACTAAATATCAGAAAGTAAGCTGGGAAGAAATTAACGATTATTGTATACAAGGTAATAATATCCTTGAATTTGACATTTTGAAAGCTTTAGAGGATATTAAGGATCAATCACTTAGTCTTAGCAAAAAACTGATGAACTTCGAAAAATGTGAGGGGCTTGCCCTTCGTCTAATTTCATACAGAATTCCAACAAAATTAAAAAATCCTTCGAAACTTAATTATTAAAATAAACAAAACGGCGAACTGAAAGAATTTTTACCTTTTTTAAAATAAACAATACGGCGAACTGAAAGAATATGTGACGAGCATGACAATGATGTAATTCAATCTTCGTTATGGAAAAATCCGAAAGTCGAGGAAAAAAAAGAGCACACGACCTCCGGGACTCCCTGAATACCAAACGAAGCACGTGAAACACAGCGTATGCTCGCGAGTGAGTGCGCGACGCGCATAAATTTAACTGCGGTACTCGCACACTACTGGATAGTCCGACATAAACGCGTGGGGTGGTGCGTTGTTTCGACGGCTCGGTCGACTCGAAAGGCGAACCACCACGACTCGTTTGGGGTTCATCGTTAACTGCGACCGTTAACTCACGGAGGATCACGCTTATCATCACGTCTCGCAAAAATGGCCACGCCACTTACCTGGAAGTGCAAGATAATGGTCCATATCAGGCCGAGTGTGAGCTTCGGGTTACCGTCCACGATGTCCTCCGCCCGGATGTTGACCAGCTTGATCTTCTTGTATCGTAAAAAATCGAGGGCCATCTGCACGTTCTGCAGCATGTGAAAGCGCATTCGTCCCCTCTCCCGCGGCTGAAAAACGCGATCGGTTTATCGTTAATTAAGTTCAGGGACAATTATCGCTGCTTGATCCAATTGTCCGGCTCGCACGGAGTCCAACTCTAGAGCTCCCAAGACTCTGTTCTTGACGAAAGTAACTAACTCAAACAAAATACGGAGCAGTTCGTACGAAATTAAAAATTTATAGATACATCTTTAATATCTCGTCAAATTGCCGTAGCTGTTTCAAGAAGATATTAGAGATACCTTTTTTTAATTGACACCTAATTGCTCACACGTTTATTGACCCTTATACGATCAATTTTGTTAATCGACTTAAATTTACGAAGCACTTACACAAAAAACAGACGCAACAAGGATAACTCGACAGTAAAAATTGAACTTATTTAACCTTCTAAGGAAAAAATACATGACTTTGATTGGATACCTTCAATATATTTTCTCTTAAAATACAATAAAGAGTAAATTTCGAAAAATCGCTCCGAGAGCGAGGAAACAAGTGTACTTATACTCACAAAGGGCTCGCCGGTGAGCACTTCCAGCAAGGAGATGAGATTGTGGCCATCGCGTAGATCCTCGAACAGGTCGCCGACATGTCTGCTCGCCTGCAACAAATTCCAAAAGGGGCAAGTTAATTGCCGCTTTTCACATTGAGTCGAGTACACATCTGGCGGCGCAACAACAACAAAAAAAAAAAAAACATCAAAACGACTGACGTAGAAAAAAATATCCAGAGAACCAAAGTAGAAAAATAAGAATGCGTAAGGGGGTACAGTCCGTCGACGATGTACTCAAGCGATTACCATGAATAGAGAATGAAAAAAGCCGCAGGAATGTCGAGAGTTACGTACGCACAATGTAAATAGCGAAAGCGTGGAAGTGAGTTAAATGTACACAAGTATCTGTCGAAGACAGTATCTATATCTTCTGTTTGCGCACGAGGTAATAAAAATACGCGACATCCGCGGATCGCACTCGAAATTCTACAATTCTGACGCGTACGTCATGCCGCGGCAATCCGGCTCGTAAAAGCAGAAACGAGAAAAGTATAAAAGGCTAGGGCAATTAAACGGGGAACGATGTAAAGATCATCGAGACGTCTGAAATTGTTATTTCCCGACCGCCGGACATTCGATTACGCGCACGAGTAAACGCATGCTGATTTACAGACCGGTTTTAAAAACACACATTAAGCTCGGACGCGTTCGTTACCATATCGGTCGACCAATGGTCAACCCGAGCATGCACCGCGAATACGTCATCACGTGCAGGTGTTAGTCAGACAATGACGCGTTAATAACATGGAAAAACGGCTCGTTACAAGGGAGGGAAAAAAAAGAAGAGAACCACCTCGAGGTTATCAGGTGACGACCGAGCGCGATATACCGCATTCCTTCTTACGGTTTACATAATTCCTTAAATTCGTACAACATTGCGGGGGAGGGTCTACAGTGTAAACAAAGCGATAAATCATGCATGTCGTCGCGGCCGATAACGAAATGAGAGCTATGAACTTACGGTGGGGGAACAGCATGGTTGGTTGTTCACAAGGACGCACACGTGTAGGCACGTGTAAGTCTGAAAAAGACAGCGATGAGAACCGTCACCGTGGATTAGTAAGGAGAGCTCGTGGGCACAGGCGGATAATAACTTTTTTCGGGGCTGGGTAATTTTTAGGGGAGCAGCTGGCGTGATCAAGCATATTGTTAGAAAGAACGCCCCTGTTTTATCTAGGTATTCGTTATACTTTTATGAGCAAATATTTAAAGCTAAAAATATTCTTGTAATATAAAATTATGATTTTAAACTGTTGAAATATTTTGAAAATTAATACAATCGCAATTTCATTGAAATTTCCACATATATATATATATATATTTTTTTTTTTTTAATAAGAATTACCCGCCCCTGCGCGCGAGCGTGTGCACTCGCGTGCGTCGCACACGCATGCACTCTCTCGCGTGCGTCGCGTGTTATACACGGCAGCCAGGTGAGTAAATGTCAAGCGATTGACAGAACAGCGCGTGATCCGCCTCCCATCCGCCTTTCGTAACCGTGACTAATTGCAACAACTCGCGTCTTAAAGGATGATTTCGACGCGTTCTATTTTACGGCATTGCGACACTGGTTTCCTTTCTATATCGCGTGTGAATGGGATTAATAGCGGTACGCCCATTTATCGAAAAAGTCAACGATTATATCACACGTGTCATAAAAAAAATCGTGTCGTAAAATCGATAAACATTGACACCATTTCCACCGTGAGTGTGTGCACCATAAAAATACGTTGTAAAAATGACACTCAAGCGGGTAACTTTAAAATCCCAAAGAAGAAAACCAGTCCGCCCCAATATACAAGCGTAGATCTTTTTAATTTTAGAACGTCGTAGAAAGCTTACGAAATCGCTTACATAAGTATTCAACCATTACATAATATATATAACGTCAACTATATTATTGTATTTAATTAATTAATATTTTATAGGGCAACAAATTCTTCCGAACGTAGCTCGCAAACTTATTTTCTTGCCTGCGTTAACAGCAATCCATGACAATTGGCGTTACTGTAATCTGCACACTCTTTCTATTAAGCCGCGTAACAACAAACCACGGCGGACAACCGTTCGCCAACTGTTGGCAAACTCCGTTCACTTAGAAATAATAAACAACCGACTTCGGCAGTTTTAAGATCCTATAACTGAAAGTGCTTCCGCACAAACTTCTTTCATCTAAACTAGTAAAATATCGCTTCCGAATTTTGCAAAAGCTGTCAGGAGTGCAGCACGTAATAATTCCGCGGTATAATAACAATTATTGGTATTATTATTATTAACAAAGAATTCTTTTTACATTTAGTTTATAGAATTATTTCTAAAAAAGAGTAAAATGTGCGATATGTATCGAGAGAGCTGTTACTATCTCAGTCACAGTCAACATTGCTATTACAGTAACTATCTTTACACACGTGAAATAGCATCTCGTGCTAAAATTAGCTCCCGTAGATAGACTGCTTCATAATTAGTGTTCAATTGCCTTGCACAATATGATTGATTGCGAGCGTCTCGTCGCATTGACTGTGATTAGTCGCTTCGTGCGGCAAGAAACTCACGGTCGAAATCCCTCGCATTTCTGAAGTCACGAGTGAAGGGTCGGATATGCGGTAAAGGGCACGACGAGTACATTACTGCCGGTATGTCTTGTTCTGTCGCGTGACGCGACTCCATATAATTCCTGACGTGCCGTTTCGGCTGTCGGCATGAACGCCAGTTTGTCATAGAGGCATTAGAAGGCGCACCGGAGAATAAGAATAACAGATGGGACACGTAACGGTACGATGAATGTTTTTACGACGGTAATGAAAGTAATTATCCCGCCCGTTGCGAACTACGTTCGTAATTAATATGTGCGTTAAGAAGCCTTTAGGAGGAATGCGCGAGTCGTTGCGGGTAATAACCGCAGAGGACCGACATATCGTCGTTATTATTATTATTGCGGTAACAATCCTCATCATTCTAATTTTCTCATTTATATTTATAGAATAATTAATTTCTCTTACTTTAGAACTATAGCTCAAAATTTTTATAAAACGTGATGTTTCATAAAAATTCTGAGTCCTGAATCAACGTCACGATTCGTAATTCATAAACTAGTAGTCTTCTTTCTTCTATATCCTAAGATACATACCTTGACGTATTTCCAGTGCTGCAGGAAACACAAAAAAGCAAGAAACCGAAATGTAATTGCGGTAATAATTTACATATAATTAGCTTAATCGTGTGGGAGGATACGGTACGTTGAGTGCGGCGATTTGTTCTTGGTCTTATCGTTATACATTGGCAATAACATGTGATTATTATGATTATTGTCACGAATAAAAGTATGGATCGTACGTTCATTTAAATAACTTTTTATCAAATGACAGATTTTGCACGGAAAAACTTCATCGGCTTGGTGATTGCAGATCGTCGGACTACGTTCACTACTCTCGGCCTCGGTTCACGCAGATCGTCCACTTCCGGTATACGTGATTCCGCGAACATTGTACAAAGTCCAGCGCAAAGCAACAAAATTGATATCTACGAGAGAGCAATTCATATTGTTGCATTTTGATCAAAATACGGTAAAAAATAATTAATAAACAGTTAAGATATTGTTAGAGAAAATAAGTATCATACATTTTTCGGGAGAAGTAGAAAAAGCGTTTGTACGATAAATCTACAAAGTTAAGTCACAATGCAACTTATATTAACAATTATATAAATATAATAATAAGAGGAAAGAGAGATTTTATAAGAAAGTTAAATGATTATATTATAATTATATTATGTACTTCAAGCATCCCTGAAGTTTTCAATTCGAAGGTTCTATTATTAAAGATCTTCATGACACGATGAAGTAACAAATACAAAAAGCCGAGAGTGCAAACGGGGCGCCAGTGATATCGACTATATATTGTGATTACGTAAGCGGCGCGGATTTGTGCCGTAGATCAAAGGCATACCAAGTTAAAGAGAACGAACGCTAAAAACAGCTGTAAAAGCTTCTTTGCTCCCCCTCGAAAGCACCCTTTCTTTAGGCACTCCCGGACGGCGTCGCGCGCGGCGGCGCGGCGCCCCCCAAAAAAAGTTAAACGCTACCTACCTCACCTGCCCTAAAGCCCCCACCTCCACCACCGGGCGGGAGGTGGTAAATCGGGAACGGCACTCTCGAAGAGGGTTTCCGAATAAGGTCAGGCTCGCAAGACCAAACGTGGGCGCGCGAAACCGACCGACCGTGGGTCGATACTGGTAACCGGTAATCGCGCAACGCGTAAATATCGTCGTTATTTTTTACGGTACCCCCTATGTCGCGAAATTGGCCATTTCGCGGAGGTCTCGGGACGCCAATGAATTCAGTTCCCCAAACTCGGGCGGGGATCGTCCGAGCTACTAGATGTTCTCTCAACTATACATACTCTTCGGTCCAAAGTCGGATCTTTCTTCGGCAAATACGCCGGGGCGCGAATAGCTTAAATATTTAGCGGCTAAAAGCAAATATTAAAACAAAGTATTGCTATGTAAAAGTCTGGCTGAACTTTGCGTGTCGCGAAGGCGAGGCTTGGGCAAATAATTGGCGAACGCGTAAGTTTGAAATACCTTGACCCTGTAGTCGTATTCGTTGCACTGAGAGGCCGCCCGCACCCGATCGCACGTATCAACAATAGAACGTTATGTCGAGTTACAAAGGTGCACGTGATACACGAGCCAACGTGGAAGGCCGCGATCATTAAAACGCCATTCACACGGAGCGCGCTTGATGCTCGTAGCTATTATACTTTATTCAATGAGAACAAACGTTTACTTTTTTTTTTTCTTATTGCAACGACCTCCCGCAATTGTTAGTTTCAGCTAAGGAAACAGATCATTTTCAAATTTGTTGTTCACAAATTTACAAAAGATTTTAAATCTAAAAAGATGCCGAATTACTTTTCTTTTCACACGAATAGACAATTTTTCGTAAAAATCGTTTTTAAGGTCTCGAGTAGCTTCTTGAAAATTGATATTCAAACTAGTAATTAGAAATGAAAAAAATGTGTGATAATTTTTCGCTTTTCAGATATATGTTTCAAATTCGTTATAGATAAAAAAATTTTCTTCCAAAAATTTTACATTTTATATCCATTTTTACCACTTAATCTTTCGTTTTAACTTATCTTTTTCTGGAATTTCATTTCTTAGAACTACAAAAAGATAAAAAGTAAGTTAAACTGAAAATTAAAGTTAACTAAATTACTAGAACTAGACACGATACAGTTTTAGATAGTACGTCATGTGTTCCATTGAAAGATATTAGAATTCAAATCGATGATTTCACTAGCTTGTGTGACTGATACAATGTTATAAAAGATCTGAAGTAGAGCAGGCATTCCACAGCTAAGCTGTTTTACCTAATTGCCGTACTTTCATTTTGAAATTTATCGGGTCTTAAATTCTTTTTGGCGTCAGGGAGTGTCGGGGCTCTCTCAAAATTCTGAAAAAGAACTGCCAACTTTGTGCAGAGATCGCTTTAGTGATCATCGCTCATTTGATTTTCGCGACCGACGAAAGAAGCGCGGAGCGAGAGTGAGGCGAGAAATGAGAAACGGTGGGCAGGAAACGGCACGACAGAACGATGCCAGCTTACGATAATTATACGTCGACGGGACAACTCCACCCGTATACGGCCGTGATTCGAACCATTCCCGGAGCCGCCGACCCGGTCTGCCTCGCGGCTCGACACAACTCGACTCAACTCAAGTCGACTTGGTGGACGGCTCCACCGTGACGGATGAATCATTGTCTGTATTAAGTCCTGACTGACATACGCGCGGTGCATACCGTCGAACGAAAGCGGGCATGGTGTCTTTCTCCCACCCTCTCTCTCTCTCTCTTTTTCTCTTTCTCTCTGCGTCATGATTTTCTCTCACTTAAGCGCAATTGATGAGTTAATTGAATATTTATGCGTGCACATGGATGCGCGCACAAGCAGCCTCGTCTGGATTTGCTGACGAAAACATGCGCGTGCATACTTGATGTGATTAAGCGACACCAATTTTGAACTTAAAAAAATTTTTTTTAATTAAGAACGATTATCTTGATTTTTCGACCGTCGTAACATAGAATATTAAGAAATAGCAATAATTATGAAAAATCTTGCATAATGTAATGTTAATATGGTATAATTTCGCTTATATAAACGAATAAATGAAAATAATCCGCTTGCCAATTATCTCAAGACGTCATTCGATAAAGTACCTGTTGTTAAGCTATTATTAAATCTTATCAATAAACATGCAACGTGGCAATTAATGTTCTCTGTATCTAACGGTGTCTTTCCTATCAACTTTATCAATTCGCGTCGATTAATCTGGAAACATTTAGCAAGAACTTTGCATTTAACAAGTGATTCATAAGCAACGAGTAACGTGGTACGAGAATCACGAGAGAATTTACGAGATAATACAAGATGCCTCATACATATTTTATCACCACGTGAGAAAATGATCTACCTCGGCGGCGCGTCGCCGAAAGCGCGAATGTTCACGGGTTAACGTTTCTCAGCATTGTTCAACCGTATGCAAATATTCGCCGCAAAATATCCCGACACTGCAACGGCTGTCAAATGCAGAGTGTGTGTGTGTGTGTGTGTGTGCAGTTCCCTTATGGCGGGGAATTTCCGAGCCGCATGGCATAGCCCGCGGTTACTCACGCTCGGCGAAGATGTGCAACGAACGGCGCGCGACGGACGGGCGGCGGTCCCTTATCGAGAAACGTTTGACCGCGTTCTTATCCCGGACATAGTACAACCCGGCGGCATGCCGAGGATCAAAGCTCATCAATATTTTTGCTATCCGCGCGATCGGTATCTCTGGCGTTTGCCACTTAACGATAATCCTTATCGATTAACCGTGGTATCTCTCGCGACACCGCGAGAGAGCGGTGATTCGAAGCGGAAAAACAGACCCAAGTGTTTACTCCGTTCGCATCTTCCTTTTTTTCTTTCCACGCGTTACGGCGCGGCGGAATAGACGAACCCGGTCGACGCGACCGGCATTTTTGGGGGCCAACGACGGAGATTTTCGTCTCGCCGTATCATCGCACGCGATTTTTCCTCGACCGTGTCGCCCACATATCGCGGCTCGGGCCCCTGCTGCCTTCTATAGCCGTACACACACCACGCTCCTCTCGGCGCGCGAGCGACAAGGTACTTTCGGCCCACGTGCGTGCCACATACGCAACACGGGGGCCGCGATATCGGAACCCGTGATTGCGCAATGGGAGTTCGCTGATTTTTACGCGCGCACGCGAGCGAAAGACGCCTACTTGTTACGGCATTAAAAGCGGGAGGAGGTGCGACAAGCCTGGCGATCCTTTCGAAAGTTCCAAGGGGGACACGTGTCGGTGGACCGCGTAATTCCGCGCGGAACTTCCCGCGCGTCGTCCTCTATTGCGTATTTGCGACGCGGACCTCGATTGCCGCGCTACTAACGCGTTTCCTTACTTCCAGGGATTCAACGCTTTCGCGGCGCGCCATTGGCCATTGTGTTCGCCCGGCTCAACAGAGCGGCGACTAGCTCGGCGTTACGATGCTGTCTTTCGCGCAATTTCGCAGATTTATGTGCCTCGCGGAGTACTCGGACGACGAGTATAAATTTGTCTTCTCCGATTGAGTAAAAATAATCCGAATAGAAATAAATTTTCTCTCACGCCGTGCCTCCTTACACGGATCGCGATTTACGTGAATCGTAAATCCTTCGGCACGGGGACAATTTACTGCTTTGTGCGTGAAATGACAATCGGCCTCCGTGAGTAATTCCGTCACAGTTTTTACACGGTTGTAGGATGAGGAGCTCGCGGAATGGATAGAACGCGCATTATGCGTCATTTGCACATGCGCGCGAATTTTAGAATTGAATTCTGCAGAAAGAAACGTGAACGTCAGTCAAGTTATAACGATAAGACCAAGGTAAGAGGCTGCACCTAGTTAATCCTCAATCGTCAGTATGGTATGGGTTTGTCATGTAACTCTGCCAATTCAAACCTTATAATCAATTATATACAAAATATGTTCTACTAATCTCTTATTTTTGAACACCCTCTGCTGACAAGAGATCCTTATTTAGGAAGAGACTGGCAATCCATAGAAAATATCTTGATGTAATGAAGTATTTTTTTTTGCTTTTATTATATTGCCAAATTTCAGTTTTTTTTTTAAGTTTCCAAGTTAGAAATCTTTTGTGAGGAAAGGTACATTGACTTCTCGTTTTAAAATGCTCGGTACAATTAAAATAAAAAAATTCTTTTACATGCAATTCACAATTTAATTTCTTCCAGACTTTTTTCTTCAATAGAGAATATATATCTTGTGCACCAGCGCCATCGGACCAATTAAAACGATGGCGTGAGTAAACAAGACTCGTGCAAATTGAGAAACCGCCGCGGGACAATAAAACTAACGCGAGAATCCGAGAATTCGAGAAGCAGTCTCACCTTTTTCAAATGCTTGTTCACCCACTTCGTGAAGGTCTTCTTCTGTATAGCGTCTCGTTCGTCTGCAAACACACAAGAAGAGGAGAAATATCAGAAACGTGGAGTTTCCTTCGACGGCTACCGCGTTATGAGCAGTGCACGCACACACACGCACACACACGCGCGCACACAAACGCTACCTAACGTATAACAATTATGCACCTGTATCCGTAGTAGCTAATGTAAATATAAAATATTCCTCGTAACATTAGCGTAATTGTCAACAGTTCAAGTCATATTCCATTATCATAATTGCCACTATATTTATGCAACGAGCGCAGTCTTGCTCGATGTCACGCCGCACAAACGTAGCGCACGCACTATAGACGGTGCAAGTCGCCGCGTCTATTGTCATCAGCACGGCAACGATATAGATTACCGTGACAATTGAATTTCGCAATTCGTTGCACTGATATAGGTATACAGCTGTTACATTATCGCGGCGGTGTAACGTTATGCATACGGCTCTGGCGTGACACCGAGATCGTCATGACGCAACGCCACGCCGCCTGGAAATGGGTCTTTAAGGATGGTCGAGGTCAGTATAACGAAACCAAAGTCGCAGGCAAGCGGATCAGGTCAAGTTGGATGAGGCCAAGCAGGTAGACAGGTAGGTAGGTGTGAGCGAATGGACGGAAGGTCGGTCGGCTTGGCAAGCTGCTCAATCGGTTGGCATGCGAGGCGCAAAAGTACGAACACAATAGATCGCATGAATAAGATCCAAGCCCACTTTACGTGACCCGTAACACGGGGTTGTCTTTTTTTTCTACCAAACCATATAAATAGAATTATGAACAAGATTTGACTCTAGCTAGATGTCCCGTGTTAATTAGATGTCATTAAGCGTACCTACATCTCAATCCGTAAAACTATCACTCGAGACCTTCCGTTTTTGTCACCTACGTGACGCAATCCGTGGCCGGGACCGCAAGGACGCCAACGTCAAGTCGGGGATCTCTTACGAATTAATGATGTATTTTTGTAGCGTAATCATGATTATTGCGGCGTGAATACGTAATTTAAAATAACATCTCTGAAGTCTCATTCGAGCGATTCGTATTCGGTGATTGGAATCGAGATGTCGAAACGCATACGAATCAACTGTCGGTAGGTAATAATAAAGACATCTTATATACATAACTAGAGCACTGATTCCAAGGGCTCGTACCGCTGTATAGCAAATTGACATAAAAAGTATGAAAGATTAACTTGTATACTATTAGATCAATTAATGCATAAATCATTCATAGGCATCTGGAGTAATTGCCGGGAATTAGCGTAGAGATTTATCGATACTCATAATATACAATCTACGTATGATTAATAACGCAAACTTAGCACCTCCGTGAAAAGTTAATGCCACTCGAGCGGCGGTATCATCGACCAGTATGTTCGAAAGGTCGACAGGCAGGCGGCAAGTGTCAGCCTAATACCCCGCCAGACGATACAAAATAAGAGGTAAAGAGATATACTCGGGAGCACTTCTCTAGATTTAGAAATATCTCGAGTGGCCCGCTCTGTGAACGATCACATTTTCCTGTCGAGTGCGCCTGTCGCTCTCGTGAGAGAAATCGCGATCAAATATTTTAATGAACGCGCATGACGCGTTCAACGACTCCCGGTGTGATACACGCCGCGGGAATGTTAACACGAAACCGAACGCGATACGACATTGCACACCGGTAGGACACACATTTAGCAAAATCCCATCCGTGTTACGAATGAAATCTACAAGATAATAAAGTTGCATTATGCAAAGTGCATGTGGCCCAAATTTCGAAGAATTTTTTTTTTTTTTCAAAATAGATACAGAGGTCTCGCGTGACAGGAAACTTTGTTTAGTATGAATCTGCGGAAAGTTCATTAATGTCTTATACCCACGCACGCGGGTGCGCGTGGCTTAACAAACTTTACGAACTTCGCGGCTTATGCTAAAATCAGACATTCCATTCTACTCTGCGAACCGAGCATTTGTTCTTGGTAGATTATCTCGTCTCGTTGTTGGGCCCAACTTTGGCCCAGTTCTAACACCTTGCCAAACAATTCGAAACTGCATTCGAATAACAATGACCTAGAGTGGCAATTAACAAGTAATACAAAAAAAATCCCGCATTTTGCGACATAATTTTTAATGACAAGTTTTTGTTATATAATCGGCCATTCTTTAATTAAACACTTAAATAAAAAAAGCTTAATTAATAATTATTTAAAAGAAAAATGGGACACTTTATGTTCTTTTAGAATATTCTTTTTATTAATTATAATATATACGTACCGTATTTTTATTAAGCATCGTCGCTTTCTCGAAAAGATAATAAAACAATTATACGTGTATCAATGGAGAATATCTCACTTAAAGTAATCAAAGTAGAGAACTTTTGGATCTGCATTTATACTATTATTTTTAATAATTTTTTATCATCGACGTATGTTATTCTTGGATGATCTTTTTAACGTTTCAGATTTAATGGTTAAAGACAGGATTGATTAAGAGATAATTTAATCTGTTACAATCTCGTAGAAAAACTTGCAGTGTGATCAGTCATGATGATAAAAATAAATACAGCTACAATCTCTTCGGTAACTTGATATAATAAATCCTTGATATAATAAAATCACGATAAAAAAATTCCTTGATTATGATCGACCAAATTATTAAACAGATCGTTAACACAAAACGCAAGGAAAGATGTCAGTTTCACAATTTGTAATTAGCACTTTGGACATTAGCGAGTCATAGAAAAGTCAATCTAAACTCGCGAAGGACGATTGTCGATCTCTAACAGTCGTGCCAGAACGATCTACTACTGATCGCGAGCCAAAGCAATTCCGGAGAATCCAATTCTCAGTGTCATAACTACGAGATAGCCTCGCGTGAATTGTCAGCCGTTAATTGGCGTGGCCTTAATGACTCGTCTTCGTCAATTTACGCCAATGAACAATCAATTTCATAAGATTAAATCTAAAAACTTTATCGTGATTGAAAAATTACGACATGGCAAATTACATAACATTTTATATAAAATAGATGATAAATGCGTTTCCTAAATCTTTTGTATAATAGATTGCCGCATAATATTAATAATTATATTTGAATTACATAATAATGAATTGTAATATAACAAGACCTATTTCCTCAAAAATAAATATCAGTCTTTGCAATTAAAATAAATACATTTAATATATGTTTTATATCCCTTTCAGATCTTTCTATACAGAGACGTAAGCGCATCGGCGAAAAAGAGAGGCATGAACTAACTCTGAAGAAATGCGCATAAATTTGCCGGACGCTTTCTTCAGTAAGTCCTTGTTAGCGGATACGAATGCTGGAATGTGGAAGCTCTGAGAACAGATGACATTGCAGGGGCTAAAGATAAACGTCAATGAATGTCATTCATCGGTATTTATTCTTTTCGGAAATTCTCGACGGTAATCTAAGCGATATCCTCCCGGCATTTAGGATGGTGCTAGATAATATTGTCGACTTATCAAATTCTTCGACGAATCCATGACTGGCGGATCATCAGAATACTTGGATGAGACAAATTTTGCCGTTCTATCGCGTACAATTATATCTCGACTCATACGATGTACGATGTTTCTAGTGACAATATTTTTAATAAAAAGTAAGAATTATTTTTAAAATATTGTAGTAAGAATTATTTTTAAAAACGCGCACACAGAAAAAAAGAGTATTGTTGTTTTGACAATATCTTTAGTTTCAAAACGGAAATCTTGAAATGAGATTATGTTGCGTTAAATCAAAAAGATTTATTTGAATAAAGATTTATTTTAAAATTTTATATAGTCTAATCAAGAAAATAATATTCTTGTTATTTAAAAATAATTTTCTTGGAAATAAAAAGAGAAAATACATGTTCAAATCAAAGATTATAATTTTCTTAGAATAAAATTATCAAAACAATGATATTATATTCTTGAAATAACACTTATAATATTTAAATAAGACTATAATATTTTGAAATTCAAGATTTTCAAATTCTTCTAAGAAAATACATTGTTGCTTATATATGAAACAATGATCGCGTTAATTTGAATACATAAGTTTCAATTTGAGAGTAATTTTACTTCTGTGTATTTTGAAAATAAAATTTAGAACCCCGTATCTATATATCTATAAGAATTATTTTAATTTCATCATAATTTATTACAATTTTGATCACGCTTCTGCCAAACGATATATAATACAATGCTCCATTTTGTATGCGCGCAATTCGCGGAGCAGACATGTTATTCGGCGCCTTTATAGAAGCTACGAAAAAGATTCATAACTCTCGCGATCGCGGTTGACACTTTCAACTGATGTACCTCATATACCTCATTCATGAGCAACGACGCGAGCGTATTTTACGCTTTCATTATTAATCACCGCGCTTAAGGTGTGAGCTCGTAACGCAAGAGGAGATCGTAACGCACGGACGAGAGACTCTCGATTTCATAATGCCGCGTCCTTCGCTCCATCGGCTCTCCGTCAAAAGAACCCGAGACGGGAGACGAGGCGCGGGATGTAAAGCGATGCGAAAGCAACGGCGCACGTTGATAACGACGACGTAACGGCCGTCCGCGTCACGGAATGGTTTACTCTACCGGCCGGACGCGATCCCGGTAATTACGATTTAAATTAGCGATCAATCCCGGCGGCGTGGCGAACGACACGACGCTGACGTCACTCGTACGAGTCGGCCTTCCGGCCGTTTACTTTTGCGCTAAGTGAAAAGCAACTGACTGATGGGCGTATACATGCAATCCCCGTGTGGGCAGAGATTATGAAAAGCGACGGCCATTGTTTATTGTTTGTCTACTTGGCGCAACTGTAAAATGGTGGGCCGCGCGTGGAAGTCACCGGATCCGCGCGACTTCGCGAACGCAAATTCGGAAAATCCCCCCCCCCCGGGGGGGAATGAACAGACGGGGAAGGAGGAAGTTGAGAGGCACCAAGTCTAAGCAGACAAAATGATAAAAGAGAGCCGCGCTCGCTACTTTTCGTTATCTGTCTACTTATGTTGTGTACACAGACGACAGTTTGGATATTCCGCGCGTAGACTACACACTCTCGACTTTAGCGCTGCTAAAAAGGTGAGGCGAGGAAAGCGACACTCACAGCTCAAACATTTAACAAACAAACCGCCGTGTGAGCGTAACTCAAACCTTTTAGACGCGTATCGCGCGCGTTACAAGCGGTCGATGGAACAAATTTAATCGCCAAGTTAGTAAACACCAATATCACACCGTGAACGGGCAAATTTGCAAACTGCAAGCAAACGCATCGCATATTTGGACGTACCGTTTGGAAATAATTATGTAATCTTTATGTATAAACGCGCAGTTAAACTATAATTATTTATCAAGCGAACGTATAATATTAATTTTTACATTAATATCAATTTCGTGGAAAGAATGCATATTTATGCGGTATATTTAATTTATTGTATCATAAACTGTTACGTTTAACGTTTTCTGCCGACAAAGGTATCATCATGAATATTCAAGTCAATGGCCAACGTTGAATTATAGTCGTTTATCGGAATCGTTCCGTAATTATGCAGCCGTTTTTTTGAAGTATCCACTCTTAAATCAGACGAGAATGCCGAAATTAGCATGTTGCGAAGGCCAAAGCGTGTTTGGAATAAATGTCCCGACGATTTAAATCCCAAAAACGTTAATTTCGCGCGCAAGGAGAACGTCTCTCGGTCCGATCTATACACAAAATCGATAGCCAGATTAGTTAAACAGCAAACTGCTCGTTTACTTACTAAAAAAAAAAAAAAAAGGGTATACAGGGACAAAACTTCAGAGCCACAAAAAATCGTCCAGCATCCGCATGCCAACTCTCTCTCTCTCTCTCTCTCTCTCTCTTTCTGCACCTACCGTGTGCCTCAATGAACATCGCCCAGCAGCCCCAGAAAGCCTGAGTGTTGCCGGAACGGTGTTCCACGACCCCGCCATTGCATCCCGGACCATCCTCCGGGAAGCCGTTCGCATTCTGACCTTTAAATTTGGAGAGCGACTCCTCGTAACCGTGCTGGGAACGTTGCTCGCGATGGTGCTCGGCGACGGTGTCCGCTGGATCGAAACCGAGCCGGTCCTTGTAGTAAGCCTGGGTCGACATTCTGTCCTTCTCCGGGCCCCGGGCCGTCCCAGCGAAGTAGAGGGTGCAGGTTTCAACGTTCATACCCGGCTCACGCGCGAACTATCATGACACACTTCTTCACGACACCGCGAGAACGCGGAACCGGAGACGCCGTTCTCCGTCGCCCTGACAGCACCAGCCGGCGGCAGGGTGCTCGATTAGTCTCGCTTATTCCGCGTGTTTAAATCACGTTCACCACTCGACGTTTAAAGTGTTCGTAGAAAACCGCGCTGCTTGTTCTTTCGAAGGTGTGTACCTCGTGGTGTACACGCTCGTTCGTTGGCTCCCAATCGCGCGCGAATAGCGATCTTTTTTTTTTCACATTTTCGCAAATTTTCTCGCTCTTTCTCTCTCTCTTTCTCTTTCAAAGTCAATTCTCAGATCGGAGCTTTTTCAATTCGATTCGTTCGTTAAGTTAGTCTCGCGAGTCTCTACGATGTCCACCCGATTGTCCGTCGTTGTTTACCACGACGTGCACCAGCCTCGGCTGGAACGCGGTCGGTTTTCTCGGACCCTCCCCTCGGTCGTTCGGGGAATCGGCCTGGGATTCCCTCCACCTTCGGATTCCAATCTGCCGCGCGGCGCGTATGCAAATGCGAGTCGCTTTTATATCGCCCGCGACCTCTTATACGATATGGCACTTTGTGAATTCTCGAAAGGACGCCCGACTCGCCGTCGTGTCCCTGTCAGTGACAACACGAAGGTGGAAAACCTGTGCAACGATAATGCGCAATGCGAGAATAAGATATTCGAACCTTGAACGAGAACGTTTGATAAGCGATTCTACGAAAGTGAAACGCGGCCGGGGAGAAACTTGACAGTTCTAGCGCTGAGAAATTCCATTTTTGAAAAATTAATCCCAAAATTATACCAACTATAATCTTAAAAATCAATTAATAACATGATTTTTAAATTATTATATTAATATGCACGAAATATTGCAAATTGATTGCTGGCCATTAATATGCGAAAGACTGAAGGAATTGTAGAAAGAAAAGGAAAGGGAAGTGCATACTGCAATAGCGTAAACGTAAGCTATAATGATTGTAAAGTATTGTAAGGTGCAGTGTCGTTTCGTCCATTTCTAACAATTAAATGTAAATTAACTTTAATCTCGATTTCTCTTATTTGTAAAGCTAAAGAAAATTTTAAAGAGAAGTTAAACTTAAATTAAAGCTAACTAATCATCAGCAGCGATAGGAAATGCGCCTTACAACCACTTACAACTACGATTACACTATTGTAGGATGGTCGTAAAAAAAAAGCAGTGGCGTGATAAAAATAAAAAGGGCGATCGATCGATATTCACGTGAGATTAGAAATCAACAGCCTTGGTGCACGCCTAAGTAAGAAACTTGGAAACTCGATCACGGTTACACCCAGCCACCAGGTACTATTAACTCACCGCATCAAATTTGCAATCGATCGTCTAGCATATTAGGCTAACGATTGGGGTAGGGTAACGGCAAAATGCGATTAAATATGATTAACTTGTGATTTATCTAATGGAACATCTTGTAATCTCTCTTATATCCAAAAATTTGTACAAATTGTAACAGCAAATACGCAAAGACGAAGGAATAAATCGCGCAGAATTTAATTAATTAAACAAAAGCTCAGACTTCAAGGATAAATTTTATGCCAGCGGGACACCGCACCATTTGTTTAATCAACCGATTTTTTTTTTAAATCAATCTCCTCACTCTGTGGAAAAACAAACTTAACCCAATAAAGCAAGACAGACCGGCAGACAATTGCGCCCCCGTTTCGCTAATTTCGTAGCACTGTAAATGCCTGCGACACGCACCTACGGCTGGGCCGGTACGACGTCGAACATCCCGGCCCGTGAACACACCGATGCGAAAAGTGAAATCGGACGGACAGATGGACGGGCGGATTGGACAGATCGAGCGACCTTTTCGAACTGACGATCCGCGAGGCGCGTGGAGACTGAGCGCCGACGCACACGCCTGGCACCGGCGGAGGCCTTAAGGCGACGATGGAAGCGCGCCTCTAACCGCGAGATCGAACTCCCCGCATATGGTAAACGGAGAACGGGTACGTGGGTGCCCGCCGTGTGGTCGGTGCGTGTGTCAGGACGGTCCGTCATGGACCAATTCGCCGACGCGGCGGTGGCGAAGGGGGGCTCTGCTGCTGGCTCTGCCAGCAGACGCGATTGTTGCACTACCGTTCGATCGTGGACAGCGCGCAACGCGTATTATCCCCCTCCCCCTCTCCCATCCCTTCCTCTCTCCTCTCTCTCTCTCTCTCTCTCTCTGCGTGATAAAATTTAAAAAGAGCTCAAGGAAGAAGCTCAGAATTAAATGCCTAAGACGATGGAAATTGCGTGCGCGGAATACGAGAGGTGCGTTGTCGTCGCGACGCGATGCAAGGCGCGACGCGCATACACGATCGGCTCGGACGCGCGCGTGATCGGACGCACATGCATACATACATGCACGCACGCACGCACGCACGCCGAAGCCGGTCGTCAGTCTTGCCCGCACGAAATTAGAAACGGAAAGAAAACAGAGTGACACGCGGTTAGGCGAGGTCGTTCCGCGACACGTTCCGCCGGTCGTCATTGCGCGCAGGAAGAGCCGATGGCGTCGATGTCGAGATCCTTCTCGTCTCGGCACCGTTAAATATAATTACGAGGAAAGAAGAGAACGGCTTATAAAAACTGACTCCCGAAAGAAAAAAAAACCTGAATCGCGCGCACTCGACGCGCGAGAGCAATCAGGGTTCTTTTTTTCTTTCTTCGCTGTAAAAATTAAAAATTCGCCATCCGTTTTCGGATTCGATTAAAAATCCATAACGGTACGCGTCTCTTCCGTTCCGGGAATTCAATTTAAAAGGCTGCGGCTCTCGAACCGAGGAGAATGCATCTCTCGCCGCTCGTTGACCCGTGAATGCGGCTTTAATTGATCCCGCACTCCGCGCCTAATGGAACGAGCCCTTGTTAATTCATTAAACGCCGATTGGCGACGACGGTCTCTCGCTCTTAATGTCGCCGGGTGTGCTGAATCATGCGTTCCGAGAAAAAACTTACTCTCTCGCATCCTCGAGCATAATACACACACACACGTGTGCGCGCCTTATATGAGCATAGTCCCGCTCTCGCGGGGAGCACGCACGTCATACCTCATATCGCGAGGTGTAGGTATGCCAAAACGGCGGACGCGCGTTCGGGGATCCGAGATTCATCGGGAGAAGATCGGGTCCAAGGGAACGGCGTATCACAGCATGTCCGATGCGCGTCGATATCTTAAAGATTGCGCGCATCCCGGAGAAGAACCGCGCGCATGCAGACGTCTAACTACGGGGTATTAACCGGCGAGTTAAGCGACGGAGCGAAACTACGATATTACGGCCGCTTGCCTGGCAATCGCTTATGCGTTATTACTCGCCCATGTGGCATACGCGACTATCGCAACAGCTATACATACACAAGTGAGATCTCCACAGCTATAAGCTTATAGCCGGGATCTCGCGTGTCCTCTGCGGGCGAGAGTACAGTTGAAGGAGATAAAGGCAGAAAATTACATTCAGAGAACTTCATAAAATCAAAAAAAAAGGTGGGGGGAAGAGAAAAATTCGAGGGAAGGAGGGACGTTCTCTCCCCCGTGAGAGCGAAGGAGAGGAAGGGCACGCGCGCGAGGGCATCGTATCGCGAGCGGCACAACGCGCGGGCTACACGGGGGCCGGCTCGGCGGCATTCTTGCGCCAAGTCGCATAACGGGTCCGCAGTCGATCTCGGCCCATTACTCCCCGGGGCCCCGGCGGAGGTTACTCCCTCCGCGATCAACCTTGAAGGGGATCTCGGGAGGCCCGCCGAGACTAATCGAGTCGCGCGTCTCCCGCGTTGGAGATCACGAAAAACTAGCCACGTAGCGTTTACACCTCCAATTCCCCCCGCATTTTCCGCGGCAGACACGAATGGTCCGTCGTGTGAGATTTTCGAATGGGATGTCGGGTATTACTTCTGGGTACCCTTGAAAAGGGCGTCGGCTCGAACGACGAGTTGTAGCGACGATAGTCGCGTCACGGCAGGCGAGGGACACCAGGCGACGAGAACGATTAAGGTAATGAGAAACCGAGAGGATCGATTTCAAAGGTGAACGAGGTAGGCGGCCGACTGACGCAGAACAAACATAAAGTGTCGCTTCCCGAAGCGTGACGATGCGTGAATAAAAAAAAAAAAAAAAAACTCCGCCGTTGTCATAGATACGCGGGTATGACGTAGGGAAAGTATTTGTTCTCCCGGCTTAATCGCGATTTGAATTTCATTTCGATCTAACGACCGGGCTGAGGATCGCGGAAACAATTGGAAGAAGGTGACGATACCTTCGGGTTCGCGATCGGCCCTTAAAAGGCTACGCGCGAGTAGTCGTGTACGTGGGTTAGAGCGCGAGATAACGATACGAAACGTGTTCGCACGGATGTCACGCGGAGAGAGCTATACCGAGAGCAGGTTGCGAGGCCTCCGCGCCGGCGGAGGCGTAAATCTGCGCGTACGCGGAACGTGCCCCGCGTTCGATCACAATGCAATCGCCGCCAACCGCCGACGTCGGCGTGGATGGGATCACGTTTATTCTTACCACGAAGTACCAGCTAACAAGTGTACAAAGAATAAAGGGCGAGATCGGACGCGAATCCCGTGAGAATTAGCGACGGAGATGTTTGCAGTCGAACGAACTCGAAATTCCTTAACGAACGGTCGTCACTTCTTTCTCTCTCCAGCGCTGGAAGAGGAGTGCACAATTCGCACACGTGCAGTTGATGCATTATCCTGAAATTCCCTGGACAGAATCGTCATCGTGTTGCCAGAAACGACATTAAAATTCCTATTACCTATGACAAAAGTGAATTCTACCTGACGTTTTACCAAGAATGGAAGACTCGTTTGGGACCCACCGAGTCTAGTTTCGAGAGGAAGGGACCCCGGTGTTGGCGTAGCATATTCAGCCCGAAATCGAACCGGCGGCCCCACCTGTATTTGCCTAGACGTGCCCGCCCACAATCGAATCGCACCTCTCGCAACGTTCACCGACGGCATGATCCGCGAATTCGTCCCCGCCAGTTAACCATATAAGGATATTGTTGATCATAGTCGTCTTTTAATGTTGTTTCACCCCTTCTACTGGAGTGTCGTCTACTGGCGATGATTTCACCATCACCGTCGTCCGCCAAGGGGCAACCGAGAAAACAACCAGGAATGATTTCATCGAGTACAATCGCTCGCGAGAACGTCATTTACGATAATTCGCATTCGGCGTAAAACGCGATGCGTGAAAAAAGTGATTTGCTGCGGGTAAGAATAGCACAGGAAAGAGGAAGGCAGGCCTCTCGAGAGCCGTTGACGAGGAAGAACGAGATTTGGCGATGAGTAATTCCGTTACAAAAGAGGAATAGTAAATAATAGTACAGGAAACGACTCTCTCCACGTACACAAAATCCCCCGCTGTATAAACTGATTCTCAAATCAGAGAAACAATTTATTCTCGCAAATTGGCACGTACGAGGCCAAAAATCGGTCATTGATTTTGAAGAAAAGTTCAACGTAAAGAGAAATGCAAATCGATCGATCTTGCGCGTTGAGCCTTCCCAACGCTAGCGGCGCGAAACGAGATATTTACGATGTCTTCGTCTGGGATGTTACGTTACTTGAAACTCATTTTCACTGCTGAGAGAATAATTAAGTACCGTAGAGAATAATTAAGCCTCGGGAATCGCGATTATTTTATGTGTACCCCGATCCTCCGTGTGGAGTCAATTTGCCGAGCGAATTAACTGCGGCTAGGCAGCGCCAATTCGAGTAAAAGTTTCGCGATCCAACCAAATTAAGAAGTCGCGCGCGCGCCCGCGAGGGTCGGCGCGAGTAAACCGCGGCGCGTTATATGTGCTCTCGCGCACGTCTCTCCGCCTCGACCAGTTTTGTCGTCGACTTCTGCCGCTGTTTCTCCTCGCTCTCCTCACTCGGCGTCCATTACATAATCGTCGCGTTCGATAAAAACAACTTTCTTCTTATCCCACAGCGGGCGGTGTCTTGTCTTTCCCGGCGTCCGGCGGGAAAACTCCGCTCAAACGGCACGACGTGTCGACGGAGTGTCGAGAGGGAAGAGAAGTTCCGCGTTGGGGGCTTGCGTAAAAAATTTTAAGTATTTCCGGCGGTGAGTATTCCACCCCCCTCCCCCCCCCTCCGTTATCTCGAAGACCGTGTTTGCGTCGCTTATTAAGCGTACCAGGCAAATTAGCCGTGTTTTTACATCGCGTGCTATCTGCCATCTCGTATTTATCCGGCTTACGCGGTATCGATAATAACAGATAAACGCAACTTAACTGATAGCCGACGACGTGACGCTATTCCGCGGAAGAATCCTACGTTTGATTATTTACAATGTTAAAATAATATTAAAATTCAAATCACGATCGACTTGGGAAAATCTCTCGGCGAGTCAGGTGTAAAAGTAAATCAGCTAAAAGTTTATATAAACGAACAAAATTTCCACGTGAAAATAAAATTTTAATTACCCAAAGATCAAGTTCGACGCTACATCTTTTTAAAGAATACATCGTTTCTACGCGAGATAAAATCTACGTAAGCATCACAATACGTACACATACACGATGTAGAAACCACGCGGCAATTTAAAGGTCTGCATCACGATTCTGATGTCAACGGAACGATTTTGAAATCGATAAGAGGTAGACGTCGAGCAATGTAGAGACAAACGAGTCGGAAAAGTCGCCGTGTGAGAGGAGAGGCGTATTCATTGAAATCGAATATATTATCGATCGATCGATTGATCGAGAGAGAGCGAAAGAGAGAGAGAGAATGGGAAAGCAGGAGGGTAGAGGGAGTGTCGGAATCACTGCCGTGATTACCAGAGGCGTATGACTCAAACACGAACGCCTGGCGTTGCCAGCGAGCCGTTCGGGTTATTTTCGCGATTAGTACTTCGCGATAGTATTAGATGTAGCTAGTCGCGAGTGTTGTCGTGCAAATTAGAAAAAAAAGAATTGAAAGCTTAAAAAAAAATCGCTACAGCAATGTACCTCGACAAATTCCACCCGCCCGATTTCTCGGACGCGGTAAAACGTGCCCGACTGTGTTTTCATCGCTGCGAGGATAACCGCCATTCGGAGAGGAGCAAGTACTTCCGCATATTCATAGCACCGCGAGAGACTCTGACAATCACCGTCGACAAATCTCGCTGGAAATTCGCGCTTCTCTCTCCGTACACGTGTCAGAATCCTCGCGCTGTATTACGGAACTGGCCGCGGCAACAATGAAACGGCGGCGTGCCTGAAATACCGCTATCGCGTTTATCGCGGCTGATAACGCAACGGTCGATTCGCTCGGAGCTCGAGCGAACACGCACGTTGGAGCGTTTACACCGCGTCCGCGGCGAGGATTCTACGTCGCTCTCCGCTACGAGCCGCTATACGTGTATACCTACTCTGGACTAGGAATAACAATGTCACTGACACCCCGCGTATACGAGCGACACACGAGGAGGATCGTTGGATAACACACCGCTGCTCGCTGTCCGCTCGTCGCTCGGCGCCCGCGCACAGTTCACTACTCCTCGTGCCGCTCGGAGGAAACACGCGCGACACAGCGACGACCGGGCGCTTCGAAACGTGGCACACTCTCGCACACACACACACACACACACACACACACATATACACACACACTCTGCAAATTCTCTCTCTCTCGTTCTCACGAGCGTACGTATATATGTACCGGCGACGACGCCGACGACGACGAAGCTGACGAAGTCGCCGTGTATCCGGAGCGGAGCGGAGAGTCGCGTCGCGAGCCAGGTGCTGGAGCGACAAGGAGTGTACGCGATAGACGGAGAGGGAGAGCGAGAGAGAGATAGAGCCAGGCGCAAGGACGGAGGTGGCAGCGACGAGAGGAGCGGACAGGGACACGCGTTCAAGTGGGAGAGAGAAAGAGTGAGAGAGAGGGTACGGAGGCAGAAAGACGGAAGGATAGAATAGAGAAGGGAGGCAGAGGGGAAGAGAAAAAGAGAGAGAGAGAGAAAGAGAGCGCACTGAGAATTGGAGAGGACGCGGTATGTCGCTCCGCCGTGCAGGCCACGTCGCCTCGGAACGCAGACTGCCGACGCCTGGACAACTGCCGCCCACCCGGCGGCCGGCTCTCCCGAGAGAGAAAGACAGAAAGAGAAAAAGAGAGAGAGAGAGAGGGATCCAAGAAACGGGCCTGTCCCCCTCTGCCTTCCTCGCCGCGCCGACGACCGTTCTCACCGCTCTCCCTCCAGGTTCCCCGATCGCGATCCTGCTCGCTTGCTCCTGCGGAAGACGAAGGAGCAGCAGCAGCATTAGCAGCAGCGGCAGCGGCAGCGCGCGCGGTCCGCCGATGGAAAGTGGGAGAGTGTGAGACGTAGACCGGAGAGAGGGAGAGGAGAACCAGGGTGGAGGGTAAGGGAGGATCAGGAACGCACCTCCTCACACCGATATCTCTCTCTTTCCGTGCCGTGGAGGATAGGCTACACGCCGAGGGAGCCAGTAAGGCAGGTCACGGACCGGCAGGGGTACCGGTACACGGGGTGTGAGTTTACGGAAGTGACGTTTCGCCGCTCATACGTTCCCTCGCGTTCTTTCCCTCCGCGCCAGATCGGAATTATCATTATTTTCTCACCCGATTGTAAGAACAGAACGGTTTTCGATTCCGAGTCTCAGATCGCGAAAGGAAGAAAAAATTGTGAATTTTGCTACAGATATAACAATTTAATTTTTTGCTTACGTTCTGGTGTCATTTTTCATCATTTCTGATAACGTTATCGCAAAGTTCGATATCGCGACAACGTGCAAAAAGACGCGCGAAAAAACGACACGCGTTTCGTTCGACGATATTCGTCGAGAAGAACGGCCGCGTATTTGTATCATAACGGGCGTCATCATTGAGGCATTCACGCCCGATTATTCGGCCTTTAACGATGCTCTAGAGTTCAATCCGGAGAAGCACTCGCGGTCAAGTGGAAGACCCACGTAGGGCCACCATTACTATTTAGAGCATTGGCAATCTTTCGTATACCCCACCCAGCATAACGTGTACCCAGACACTGTTCTATAGACGAATTGAGAGAAAGAGAGAGAGAGAGAGAGAGCTCCGGTCAAACCTTCCCGATGGGGTCACGCGTTATTTCTCGCAGCCACGTAACCCTCGGCGATATGCGTGTCTAGGGACGCTTAAATTGATCAGCTATTCATACTTTAATCCAACGTGAGATGGATAGTTATAATCGCAACATGAAAGATAAATTATTACTAGGAATTTAGGTATTAAAACCTTCCATTCGAAATAAACTCGAATATCAGTGAGCTTTTATCTTGATTAAATGTTATTAATTAGTGTAATGTATTCACCCAAAATTCGTTATAAATTAGTAAATTTTACTCTTGAAAGTTCACGGAAACACAATCCAATATTGAATTAATATTACATTCAACTTTAACGTTCAAATAAGCAAACGCGGTTGCCAATAAGCTTAAGCATCTTCAAGTCTTCGATTTGTCGTCAACCAATCGACCGACCACGATCCACGATTGATTTTTTTTTTTAATTTAATTCGCCTTTTACGTACCTGGCAACAACTTTAACTGGCATTCCTAACTGTACAATGATGGAGACCAAGATTACTCAAAATATATATAAGTACGTCGCTTCTCGTATAAAATCAGTCTTACGTTAGACGCCGATTTAAATCCTCGTTGCTAATACTATTTATCAAAGATACATTTTTTAACATTTACATAACTTATTCGCGAGTGCTCAAAACACATTTAATTTATTAAAATATAAAATATTGTGCCAATAATACTGTACATTTAGATATCGCAAGAGTATTCGAAAAAAATGGGACAAAAGTTTAGAGAAATTTCACAAGGTAAGCTTGTTTCCCTAAAATGCGCGGAAGTCTTGGTTTTGCTAATATTTTGAAATTCTCTTACAACCTTAAATATTTAGATAAATTTCTTAAAAAGATTATACGTTTTCGAAGTAAATGCATTCATATCGCGAATGAGTTTAGAAGTGCGTTACGTGCAAATTAAACCATTGCAAAATCATGATCGACGTGTGATTATTAGCAGAGTACATTTGAGAGAGCAAATTATCAACATTGCGTTATAGCCAGCGATGACACGTCGTTCTCGCACGTGTCTTATCATGTATCATAAATAAAAAGCAAATCTTGAAACTCAGAATGTAGATAAATAAAAGATAGTTATACAAAACAACTATAATTATAAAAAGATAATTGTATTATCGTTTTATATTCAAAATTTTCTCGATAAAAATAAAATTACAAAATACTTTTTCTGAAAAGACTTATCACGGAGACTAAAAGAGTTAAGAGTATCAACGGTCACTATACGATAACAATATTAAGGTGTGGTAAAACGGTCGCGATATCGATGAGACGGGTGCAACGTTCTCGCGATGTTCCAATATCTCTTGCTGGTAAGGTAGATTCGGTTCGTGTTAATTGGTCAATTGTATTACAGAAATTGTAATATAAATTAAATGCAACGTGCAATTTATATGTACATTGCGATCTCTTTGTTTCCGAGTTAACGGAAGGAGAATAATCGTAAAAATAGGATCTCACGTCTATAAGTCGAACTAACTCTGGCCTGACCTGTGACCTCTTCATAACGGTATTCAGAGCGAAATTTTTTCGTTGGTTCGATCCAACATTATATTATTGTATTTATCATTGTTGCTATGGTACATTTATCTCATATTAAATTAAAATTAATCAAAGATCATTTTTTTATTTGTCTATCAATAGATTTTTAATGAAAACTTCAAGTTTAGTAAATTTTTCAAATTTAACTTGAATATTTCAAAGCTAAATTCAAGTTTCATTCAACTCAAGTCAATTAAAACTATTTTAAGAAAGTTGACCAATTTAAATGCTAATTCGATAGAAAACGTTACCCGGAAAAACATATCGTATGGTTTGTGATTTCTCCTCGTTACAGTTGTTATATAAGATTAATTACAACGTACATGTCAATAAGCAAGTCAGGATGAGCACCCCGGTTTCATTTAGGTATATGGCGGTTGTATAGTATATATTTACATAGCAACTGACACCACGAGAGAACATGTGCAGACTCGAGCGAGCGGCAGTCTAGTATCATTTACATCTCAAAAGTACACGGAGACGAAAATACCCCCAAAGTATTTGCCATTAATAACATTTAATAGCCTATAATTTAATGAAAAATTTTAATAGTCCGAAATTTTTAAAAATGCTCTGTATCCAAGGATTATAACACTAAAATAATAACGATAAATATTTAGTGAAGTTGAAAACGTCTGAAAGAAACGCTCTCTTTCTCTCTCCCTGGGTAATATGTTATTATGCAAAATTCCTTTATGATGCTAAAAGCTTTCATACGAGGCAATGAACCTAGTTCACATCAACTCGCAACATTTTTCCGCTTACGCCTACGCACACGGCTCGCAACACGGTCGCGAAATATTCTAACGGTGTGATGCGAATTAAGCGGTAGTTAGTACTAGGTAGACGGCGTCGACCGTACTTTTGGTCTTTGCTTTTGATTAGAAGAGGAGAGAGGACGGAAAAAATGTCGGAACATTGCGGCCGGGGCGCGCGTCTTTAGATCTCCCACGCGAATTACGGAGTGAACGCGCGAAAAGCCGGCACCGCGACTCCAGCAGGCAATCATTGTCCACAGTTAAATTTACATTAAGCTCGGAGCGTTATAAGCGCGCGCCGACAAACGAACGGTCACGAACGTCTCGCGCTCGAGTTTAGTCTGCACGCCCCGATGGAGTCCCGTGCGTCTAAACAGCCAACGTTCTAACGTTTACGCGTTGACATATGGGTCCACATGCGATTTTATGTGTATTATGAGGATACCGGCGAGCAATTCGCAATCGTTCACGATTCATTCGAAGCCACAAGTACGGTATAAAAAAATTTGTACTTTCATTAAACCGCGCTGCTTCGTAATAAAAATTGTTAAAACGGCTCTTTCAAAGTGCCTTTAGTGCCGCGAGACTCGGTTGGAACGGCCTAGCTCACGGGGAAAGTCGTCCAGCTGGCAATAATTAAAAGTGGAAGGCACATCGCCGCCGAGCACCACCACGGACTCTATAGGCAAGAGAGGCGAGCGAAGAGGCAGCTGATGGCGTATAGCCGGGCATCGAACCGTGACCCGAGCACCTGTTGCCGCCTCCACGGTCGTAGCTCGACGTGAACTGACCTAACTTGTCCCTACTTCCTATACAGTCCGCAGGAGATAGAGCGATTCGACCAGCCTAACCGGTAGACAAAAAAAAACGATGCCGCTGTCAATAGCTTGAGAAATTAATCCGTAAAAACTGGACGAACCTAGCTGCTAGACTTTACATTAACATTATGGAACCCGTTTTACAGTTATTAGATATTTGAAAAATATTTCGATGAGAATCTTTGTGGTGAATCTTTCGAACCAATTATCGTCTTTCATGAAATGGAGAATTAAAATATTTTTTTTTAAATAGCAAATATTTCAATAATATTCCAAACTTTATCTTTTTCGATTCGACATAAAACAAATTGTTAATTAAATTGTTAAGTTATGTCGGAGTGTTCGCCATAAAAATTTTCTGCGTCTTCGTAGTGAAGGCGATTTCCGGTCGGAAAGAATTTGATAGATGATGATTACGGCGCTATATGACTAGACACATTGTGATTGAATTACGTAACAATGGACAGGTAGTTCCTGCATCGCATCATCGCCGTACAAATAGACGGCCACGAAATGTGCTACTGCGAAACGCGCGCCGACTACCTTGTGTGACTAATAGCGCATAACAAACTTAAATTGCCACGGGCCATTAATACTTAACGAATAGACGCGCATGTGATACATAGGATCTCAATACATCCTTGCGCTAGCTACCGGAGTTACGTTGACTAAGAGCGTGCCTCGCAAATTGAATTGTACATACAATCGCGATAGGAGATCTCGATGTCAGCAGTCAATGAAGGTAGAATCTACAGAATCCGAAGAAATATTCCCTCTAAACTATGTAAATTCTTCCCCATTCATGCTTCACCGCTATTCAGGCTATTCATTCACGGCGTGGAAATATTTTTGTACATCCGGGCGAATAATACGAGTCCGTGGAACAAGTGACACCCACACGCAGCATCGCGCACGCGTCCGAGACGAATAATGGTCAGAGTGGTCCAAACGTCGCGGGGCGCGGGGCCGAAGAGAGAAGAAGAGAAAAGAAAAGGCATCCGTGGAGGAAAAATTATCGCGGTAAGGCGACCTCCGGCGCGCAACTCGATATTTACAAAATGCTCTCGAGTTTCTGCTCTCGTTGGCATCCCACGTTGAAAACGATGTCGCGAAGTACGGAAACGCGATGCTCGTTGTACTAGAATTGCACGATATGCCCATATTTTTAAAATTATCTGTCGTGACGATCCTTAACTGCACGCCAATACGCATAATTCCAGAAATCCAGGTCGTCATCGTCATTTTTAATGCTAGAAAAAGGCAACGTTCCTACTAAAAAAATTACCGAGTGAAGAAAACGGAAAGAAGTATTGCGCGTTACATAAATTTTATTGTCAAGATACGTAGCGAATTTTATGCTTATTCTCGGCAAAAACTTTCGTTTGCTCGGCGCTGCGTCCGAGGATGATTAGACTCGCTAATTAGGCCGGTCGACAGGTAGGGTTACACGTTTTCATATTAATTTTTCGATAGTGCGAAGGTACATAACGCCCACAATCAACCTACCGTCGGGCTGTAGAATAACAGACCGCTGTAACACACGGCTTCATCCATTATCCATTATTTTTGACATGACCCTAATCATCTCCGTGATGAACAGAGTCGTCAGGAAATTAATCGCACAATTGAATTCGGTACACGGAGCGTTCGCATGTTCACCGCATGCTCGCGAGGGTCGCCGTTGATCGGTACAATCTTCGTCAATCAAAACAATGCGACAGCGAGATAGATAATCGGAATAACAGTACGACCGGCGAAAAGTGTAATCGTGTGATCCCTGCATTGATATAATTTCATAATTATTATATGTTATTGCGTGTGTCCCGCGTGGAACGTGATAAAAAATCTAGGTACGGCAAGTGCCATTTGAATATTAAGTCCATCCTTGCGTCATAGAAGGGAGTGCATTTTTATCCAGTTAAATGCACTTTTGTCAACCGTCCGTCTCTCTCACGTCCTCAAACGGTAAATGACTGACGAAGATTCGACAAACGATAACGTTGGCTGACAACGACAAGATACGTTGTCTCTATATGTATACGAGAGGAGACTGTTCGTGAAGTTCGTGGGAGAGGAATTTGCATGCGAACGATACGGCCGGTGATCGGGCGTCGACGTCCCGGCGCGATATTAGATTACATTAAAATGCGTAATAAATTTAGAACAGGTGCTAATCGAATGATCGCGTAGCAAGGGATGAGTTTCAAAAGATTCATCCGCGATGAATAAGAAAATTTCATTTTCATAATTTTAATTGTCGCGTATCGTTTCCATTATACGACGAGTCTCTAATTTTCCCGAGGAGTTCCCGTCTCTCCATTTTCGAACCGCAGCAAGAACAACTGAACATCTCCGCGAGACCGGATGAACCACGTGGGTCTCGAGTCGAACACACATTCGCGGATGTTTACGATACACCGAATTTAAATTCGCGGTCGGTTTCATCGCCCGGGAAGGAGACATACACATCTGAACAACGCGTTGCACTGTGTTACATTCGAGGGAAGGAGCCGCGACCATGCACTTGCTAATGCGCCGCTATATTTATCGCCGAAAAGTAAATAACCACCGGCTGAAATAGCCGTGTGTCAACGTTGTTAACATTTCTGACCCTACGAAAGCTGCGCGCCGCGACGAGAGAGAAGGCGATGCGAGCATTAAGATGAATCAGCGACATCGGGCCGGCATCTCTGAATCTCGCAGACTCACCGCGGCATTTGCGACGCACGACGAGTTCACGAACGCGAGAGAAGCTGCCAGAGAAAGGACGAGTCGTCGAGCCGGCAGCAAGTATTATGGCAAGTTACATCCGGACAGTAGCGATCGTGTAACTATTTACACCGGAAACGTGAAAAGTTTTCACCGTTCAAAGTTAACGAAGGAATTTCGTCACCTTTCACATTTCCGTCCTAGGGAGACGAGTAATTTTTTCAAATAGAATCCATTTTCATTCTGAATTTCACTTGACATCTCGGTAATATCAAAGTTCGCTCGAGCCTATTCAACTTAATTAATTAGATTGGCGAGTAAATAACCGTTTCGCGTTAATCGCGCGGAGGAAACGTTGATGCAAGATCCAACTGCTCTTCGCTCGCGTAGCATAGGCACACATGTGGCCACTAGAGCGTTCGCTGGGGATATCCCCGCGGGTCATCCACCGCAAGGCATGCAATTAAGGTACGTGGCGGTACTCACCAGCGATTCGCAGCACGGCCCGGTCGGCAGGGTCGAGCTGCAGGATGCTCAAGGGCTTGTCCTTCGCCCATTCCTTCAGGCTGCCGTCCAGCTCGAACTCCATGATCCCCGCAGCCCAAGCCGTCCGATCGCTTCTCTTCTTACACCATGCTCGGGTCCCGCGCCGCATGCGTCTCTCTCTCTCTCTCTCTTTCTCCTTTCTCCGCTTTTCCTGCGGCGGATGTCCTCTCTCACGACGGCGAGATGTCCTTACGCGCCGCTAGCAACACCACGTCGACGCTGCTGCGCCAATAACAACAACTCGCGGCCGTTTCCTCCCGGCATTGTCATTGTTTACATCACTGAGCGACACCGAACACCGCAGAGAGATCCGTCCGACCAGACACGTGCGTCTGGACGCACGTGCGTTCACTGCGAAAAAAAAACGTAACGCTCTCACGCCGCTGTTTCTCTTCTTTCCCCCTCCCCCACCCTCTCGTCTTCTTCTTCGCGCCCGCGCGGATCACGTTCGCTTTTTTCGCGCGGTAACGCTCTTCAGAAACGCGTGAGGCGCGGAATGACGTCACTTCGTACAGACCTTCGCTCGGCTCACCCTCTATTCTAGTCGAGGGTGGGAAGGGACAGAGGGAGGGAGTGGAAAATTCACGGAGGGTTGCGGAGTCACGTATTGTTTACCACGCGTGCGATACGTGCTCATTGAGGAACCCGCCCCCTCACCCCGTCCCTCTCGTATACACCGGGGTGCCGGGGGGAGTTGGAAACGCCGCGTCGTTTCCGAGAAACTCCGGCTACCTAGGGGACGAAATGAAAATAATACTCGGTGGCTATCTTGAGATCGCGACACGACCTTGACGAGGAAACGAGCGGGGCTACACGCGCGGGCGAGTAAAGCAATATATTACGAGTTTGTTTTATTTATGTATCTTATATTCCGCGCTGCGATCTGTCTGCGACATTTCCCTCTTTTTTTCTTTTTGCAGTCCACGAAGAGTTGCATCCGTTGGAGCACGCTAGGCTCCGACGACCAGCTGAATTCGTATCATTTTCCCGCGTGTCGTATGCGTGTGTGTGTGTGTGTGCGCGCGCGGTGTACTTCTCGGAAATACCGCTATGAAAACAGCAGCCCGCTTCGTTTGTCATTAGTGAGCTTATCCGTGCGTTGACCCTAAACTCGAGATCTTTACAAATGTGGCCAAACCTATCGACTTGTCCATTGCCACCAAGCGAGCTTCCGGAATTCGTGCGCGCGCGCGCGCACGCGGGTACCGTTAGATTATATTTCAAGCAGAAGCGAGAAACTCGTTCCGTGTATCGGAACAAAAGCCGCCGCCGTCGTGAATTTAAAATCGTATCAAACGCGCGGGGCATTAACAAGGCCGCTATTAAGGCGCACTCGTCCACGAGAAAATCGCGATGAATGGAAGAGGAGAAGTGGCATAGCGCACGATGAAACCGTAATTAAGAAGCGGAACCCGCCGGCGGAGCAGAGCGCGCGAACTCTTCTCTCTCGTGTGCCCTGTCTCTCTCTCTCTCTCTTTCTTTCTTTCTCTTCGCAGCCACGCTTTCGACGCGCGGATATCCGTTCCACTTACGAGCTTCGAACACGCGGCTTCGATTCGCGCTCGAAATAATGCCGGTTCGGGCGTAAATCAGGCGAGCGATTCGCAAACGAGGCGCGACGCGAGAAAGAGTGTCGCGCGCGACGAAGATATTTTCGCCGCGGATTCACATCTTTCCTTTTCCTCTTCCTCCTCCTACACCAGTCAAACGTTAATCCGGATGAAAAGAGACGCGGGCGAAACACATAAATTCACGCCGAATAGATCGCACCGGAGATTCGCGCCTCCCCCTTCCTCTCCAGCCGCGCGTGCAATTAACGCCCCTTCTTCCCGCTTTGAAATCTTTTTCGCTTTGATGAAGAGACTTGCCGCGACGACGGAGCACAATTGGCAAGCTCTACTTAAGGAACGAAACGCGTCGAGATCTGGTTTTACGAGCGTGCCGTTAAAACAGCTCTCACGAGGGTGCTTTGCGCGTTATAACCGGTCGCCGACGAAAGCTCTCGCGTCTGCCGCTTTTTGTCGGAAACGACGGCGATACGCGCGAGATAAAAGACAGGCGCGTCTCGCGTCTTCCTTGTGGACATTACGACGCCGAAGTTAAGTCCCGGCCGGTCGTATTCTCACCGCGTATCTGACCGGTGGCGAGGCCCTCGTCTTCTTTAGCACGTCGAACGCGATCCGCATGCCAAAGTAAACAGAATTCGGTTTGGCCTCTCGTGAGATACGATGAGGAAACCAAGGAAATAATAACGTCGCTTACGATTCCTCTCTCGGGTCGCGCTCGGTGTCAGCAGAAATCACATTTTTTTTACGTCCCGCCTCGAGAACGGAATTATAACGAGCGGAATAGAGATTTTAATTCTGGACTCTATGTTTCCATTTACTTTTATTGCTTTATTTCTTACTACGCGTTTTATGAGGCGCGTTTTGTGAGAAACGCTATTCTATTAAAACTTTTGAAAAACCTATCACCACGAAAAGATAGTCGGGATAAATAAATTACAATATTTAATAGTCGAAATTACTTCCACGAAAAATTGTTCCTTATTATATTTCTAAAGGAAAAAAGAACCCGTCTTTGTCTCCTCTTGTGACGGAGACTCGTACGAACATGCCAAATCTTCAAGACCATCACGACTCGGTAGTTTCGCGAATATCTTTTCTCGGGAAAGTGAACGCATAGGAGTTTAACTGAATTATTAAACGCGCTGTGCCTCACATCGATCGGTTGACGAGCGCCGCTCACCTCAACCGCGAGCTCCGCCGATTTTCTTTTTTTTTTTTTTATCTTCTCAAAGTCCTATTACGTTTCGGAACATTATGTAGGTCGAGGGTCGCGGCGGCGATAAATTCCCGACGGAAGGTCGAAAGGCCGGAAAGTGAAACCGTAAACCGGTATCGATCCGAAACTCTTTAGAGAATGCCCCGCGCATCTCGTGGTGGCATTTCGAGGCAACGACGGTTACGCGACGACCGAGGTGTACGCAATCGGTCTGGATTTTAATTAATGCGAGGCCCGACGCGACGACGCCGCCACGGAGACCTTATCGGCGCCCTCCTCCACATTTTCGATCTCCCTACGCCCGTTTTATCACCGCAGCGCGCTATCACGTTACACTTCCTACGGACATTCAAGGTCCGTCGATTGCGCGAATTGAATATCGCGCGGCGTGCTACCTGGCGCTTAGTCACCGCAGCCTACTTTTCCCCGCGAAACTCGCCAAAGCGCGGAAACAAAACGAAACACACGTGTACGTACACGCGTTTACCGTACGTGTGTGCGTGCGTGCAATCTCGCAACCGTCCGCGCTCTCCCGCGAAAATAAAGCGCGATTAGTCACTATTCGCCGCTATCTGCGCTCCGCATCTCCTCCCCCACCCTTACTCTTTTGTCTCGTGTACCCACGTGAAGAAAAAAGACGTGCAATCTGATACAATTAAAATCGAGACGCAGCGAGGAGAATGGGAGGAGAACGCCGATCGAAACCTGGGCTTTCTAAACTCGAGCCTCTCCGTCGACTTTTCGAGAAGCCCGAAACGCACTTTTCCCTCACTCACTTTCGCGAAAAAGAGTAAACAACTGCCGACGTGCGCGCAACTCGGACGAACGCGCGATGGGTTTTTTGCCACGGCGACCGAGCGAGGAGAGACACTTGTCGTCGTCGACGTAATCGTCGGGGGACACAATCGTAGCGCCCCGCGCGTCTCGCGGCTTCCGAGCCAGCTAACCTAATAGCCAGCCGCACGCCAAGTGTAACGAGGATTCCACTTTACTTCCGGCGTTCCCACCGCGGAGCGGAGCGCCGTTCCCTCCGACGCACGGCGGAGCGTCGCGTTAACTGCGGGCGCCGATAGAGCCACGCGACGGCGACGATTTACGCGCGCCACGCGCGAGGAAAGAGAGAAAGAGAAAGGAAGAGAGAGAGAGAGAAAAACGTCCGAGAGAGGGCGAGAGAAAGAAAGGGGAGCTTACGCTGAAAATAATCCGACGTCCTCGCCTCCTGGTGATGGTGGCGCGCCGCCTTCCTCACGGCAGCATCGTCGCCGCGACGCCCGGCGTGACGAGAGTTCCCCCGAGAGCCGCGCGGCGAGGGGGACGAGCGACGCGAGTCCGGCGATCGCCGGCAACCGAAAACCGACTCTGTACCCCGTCCGGACGGTCGAACCGGAAAACAAGCGGAAATCGATGTTTCCCCACACACCGGACGCCGGGGGACACCACCTCTCGCGCTCCCGACGACGGCGACGCTCTCGATGCTCGCGTCCAACACTTGAGGCCTTCTCCCGGGTCGGGAGCGCGCGTCCGTCCGCTCGTGGACTCACGCTCGGGACGACTCGTCGCACGCACCGACCGCCACGGCGGTCTTCTACTCGCGAGCACGGAGCGCGCGCGCGGCGGCCCGCATTATCGCCTTATCGCGCCACACGATTTTCGCGTCACCGCGAACTGCCCGTACCCGAGTTGCCCGGTTGCACACGGACGACGACGACGACGACGACGACGACGGGCGACGACGACGACGCGCCTAGCAGACGACATTTTGCCTGGCAGTGCGCGAGCCCGCCCGAGGCGCGCCGGAAACGCCCGATTCCGACCTGGGGGGCGGCTCGGCCGGCCCGCGAATATTCGATTCGAATCCCGCCGCGCCGCCACTCGGACTAGTTCGATCGATATTTCAGAGCCCACCTACGCCGCGAGATTTTCTCTTTTCGAGAGAGGGCTACCGATTGTGCACACAACTTTTTCCCCTACAGAGACATTTCGCTTTTCCCCCAGATCGGAAACGGGAACCGCAAGACATTGCGGGGGAAAAAAATTACGACATATCTTAATGCGTATCATCAATTTTACATTCTATCTCACGATTTATCTAATTATAATTTTGTAGTTTACCTTCGTAACATCGTTTCCCCTTCTCCCAGCGGAAGAAACAAAGTGCACTCCCGTTTAAGTCTATTCACTTACAATTTATTTCGTGCGGCAACGGCAGTTTCTTATCACCGTTCAGCACGTTCTCGTTGAGACACGCTCGCAACATACGCGGATGTACGCCTCAAGTTCCGTCGGTCACGCGAGCATCTCGCGCGCGAGGACTAGTTTCGCAAATTAATATGCCTGTCGCGCGTAACACCGGCGTGCGACGTAACGACCGGCGCGGCCGGCGCGGTGGTTAGCTTTAACCGTGTATAGGCGACTCGCATTTTCACGCGACCTCTCTCGCTCGCGCACTTGACGGCCGTGACGTCACGAGCTACACGGTAGCTGACGGTAGCGCGAGGCAGATCCCCGAAGTGTGTGCATACCGGCGAAATCCTTCGAACCGCGCGCGATCCAAGATTATCCCGTTAATGCCTCCGTCTATCTTAATAAAAATCTGCTCGCGAATACGATCTTAAGATGATTTCGGGATCCGACAAGAAAATCCATATGCAATCATATTTATATTTAGAACCTTTTTTTAGAGCGAGAACAATCCTTCGAGTACCAAACAGAGAAGCTTTTGTTCATAATTGATTCTGATACGAAATTCTTTACTTTCGTTCAAGAGATGAACGTTTGAAAGATTATTAGAATTGTGTGAACTGTGACTAATTTTGGCGCGCAAGTAAGCCTCGCGCAATTAAGATGGCGATCTGCCTAACTACTGTTATGTACAAAAATGATGCCGGGTGCGCGTATAATCGATAGTCAGTTACAGAACATAACGACGCGCCTGATCTGATTGCGTGACGAATAAACTTACGGCAATTGGCCTCGAAAACGAGAGATGCATAAGGATTTTCGACGATTCCGATGGATTCTAACGGATCGTCGTCGCTGCGGATTTTGCGTTGGCGTACAACACGGGCGATCACCTTTTTGTTATCGCGCAAAACGGCATTAGCGAGAATTCCCGAGATCATCGTCATCTCCAGATCGTCGCGCGCGCGCGCGCGAGCTTTACGAAAAGATTTCGGTCGGCGAATTCGGCCGCGAGAAACACAGAGCGATTCGAACGCGACTCCTCACTCCACCATGACACCTACCGTTACTTCCGCGATCGCGATTCGCAAATTCTCGAACGACGCTGCGATTCTCGAAACAGCGCGGCGGACCAATCACGGCAATTAGATTCGGCGCGGGTAAAACGAATCGCGTGAAATTCGAAATACTTAAATAAATATTGGAAAATGATCGATATGTGAATTATTTCATCAACAATATGATTATCAATCGCGAAATTTCTTTAATGGAAAGTGAAGAGATGAATCTCTTTGATATTAATGTCTCTTTTACGAAAATGATAAACATAATCACAAAAGTGCCGAATAATAATCTTGTCGATGCCCGGAGATTAATCAACATTACAAGGTAAGGAGTTCTACAAGCGGAGTTATAATCTATCTAAAGTGTTCTCTCGATGTATGTCATTATCACAATATCGACATAAACGCCAATGTTTATCTCCACTCGAGGAAAACGGTCGGCAATTAGCAAAGACGGCGTTTAGCGGACGTTTAGCCGCGAGGTGCGATACGAACGATTACGAGCGCACCTACGCCTCTTGCATGTTAATATTAATGGAAGACGTGAGATCATTCCTATAAGTGGGGACGTCAGGTTTTCACGTCGTGGCGGCACGGGTTCCCCGATTAACTTCGCTGTCACCAACCGGCAGCCTTCAAAACCTTTTGCCAGGTTGATGTCACCACCTATAATAAAACCGGTGATACTACCGATAAATCTGCCATTTCCTCTGGAGTTGAAACAAGCGCGTTTAGATATATTCGAGAAACGTGTCATTATCATACGGAATACATTATCTCGACGATCGGAGCGACGGCAACCGTCGCTTTTAAACTCATGACGTAACATCGGACCGACCGATATCACGCCGATCTGGATGAAAACGCAAGAAAAAAGAAAATAACATAATTACATAATCGTGTATGTAATAAAATTACAAAGGTCGAGTTGAATACATTATGCTACACATATATTATACAATGACTAGTTTCTATTTGCAGCCGACCGAGATAATTATTGTTAAGTGTTTACGTTATCAGCGGCGCCTCTTGTGATATATTAGAAATGAAATTAGATTTATTTTACACTTTTATCGGAGATTGATTTCTAAGCATTAACTAAACGTGCTGAATCCTGACGGTTTTCAGCGCCTCTTTAACTTTCTTGTTATCAGTACTGGACTTTCCGGTGACTTTCCAAACGAGTTCCAAGTTCTCGCGGGTCGCATTGATCTCTTTTTGCAGTCGTCCGATCGTTTCCTCCTTTTGCTTCAGCAGATGCTTGAAGCGTTGCAGCTCGCGGTGGTACTCGTCCTTCATCCGGTGAACTCCGAGTTGCTGCACCTTCATATTTTTCTCCGCCAGTGCTAACTGCTGCTTGGCGCCTTCGTGTACGATCTGACAATAATAAACAATTGTATTAGAAAAATCAAGAGAAAATCATGTATTTTTTCTTTGTACATACCTTTAATTGATCCTTTAAGTGACCCACTCGTTGAGTGATAGTATCGCCAAGAAAATGAATACTTGCGTTCTCATTTTCCGTTTCGTGTAAAAGTGCAACTAACTTGTCCCGTTCGGCGGCCATTCTCTCATATTCACTGAACAACTCTTCGCAGTACAGTGTAGTTTTCCTTAACTGCTTCTTAAAAGAATCCCGAGATATTTGCATAGAATGCGCGATCTTTTGAAAATGCTCCAGCTTTCGCTGCATACGTCTAAAAAGAAAAAAAAACGAAATAAATCATTTAAATTGCAATTACAGTTTATAATTTGCTACGTATTAATAGAAAACTTACTTCAAACGCTTCTCAAAGCTTTTGTTCAATGTTTTCAATTGATTTCTCTCTATTGTAACTACATCTAGTTGAGTTTTGTTTTGGCCGCAGGACTCGTCCAATTCCTTAATGCGAGCGGACAGTTTTTCCTTTTCAGTTTCATACTGGCGCTTCAATTTCTCAAACAATTCTCGGCATTCTTCGACTGCGGCGTTATGTACATGAATAGGCATTGTTTTGGTGTTATCGTTTTGCAACTTTTCATATTCCTTGTAAAGAACATCGTATTTCCCTTGAAGATTACTCAATTCAGTCTTGGAAGCGAGATATTCTTCGTGAAGTCTGTTATTGTCAAACGACATCGCCTCGACCTTCTGCTCGTACAACGAATGGATCTCGTGTATCTTTTGCTTCTGATGTGCGGTCTGTCGCGTGTAACACTCGTTCAATTCCTTGAGCAAGTCCGCGTCCTCGGATATCATCTTGATCTCATCCGCGTACTTGGTGCACTGAAAAAGTTTTCACTACAATAATTTGTAAAGCATACAACGATTCTCTTTTACAAACGGAATACCTGTGATTTCAATTTCTCAATTTCATTCTGCATACATTCATTCTCCACGACGACTTCCTTGCATCGGGCACTAAAACTGGTGATATCCTCCTCGTACTTATTTACAAGCTCTTGTTTCTCCGTTAGGCTCTCCTGATAGGCGTCTAAAAGTGGGCCCAACGCGTGTGTATTCACCGAACCCCATGACTCCGATAATGTTTTGATGTCGTCCACTGGTCTCTTAGAGTCTAGTATGTCATTAATATTTTTCGATAGGACACTTAGTCCAGATTCCTTTAATTTATCCTGATATCTTTCAAGTTCCGCATTCAATCGATATATCACGTTCTTGAGAAGCAATACATCTTCATTTAGCTGAACATTTTCAGCTTTGCATCTCTGGTTAAATGTCAGAAGACTGGAATTGGTCTTCTCTACTTTTTGTAAAGCTTCTGTAAATTTCTTGTGATGCGTATGCAATTGATGGTATTCTGCTTCGCGTTCCCCCAAAAGAGCATTTACTTTTTCATATTCTTGTTGCAGGCTGTCGTGATTTTTCAACAATTTGTGGTACTTGTTGCTAATTTTTGATATCAAAGAATCCTTTTCCTGCAGTTCAGCAACAATCTCTGAAGTTTTATAAGATATTTTTTTGATTGATTTTTTAGTAACAAGTATTACTTATATATAAGGAATAAATATTACTAGTAAAAACTTACCAGGACTTACGTTTGAATCTTCCAATTTCATCGTTAACATTCGATTTTCTTCAATTAATTTATCAATCTTCTTTTGAACGCTGTGCTTGCCACTCCTCTTAGGCAATGCGACACCGTTGCCGTTTCCACTTTTATCCGCCGACTCCTCGAGTTCCCCGTTGACTCTCGAGTGACGTCTGGTTCTATGAAAACGTCTGCATCGTAGTGGCTTATGCACAGGTTCCAAGTCATTTTCTCCAATTGAAATCTTACGACTGCTGCGCTACGATTACACAATGAGATCAAATGTAAGTGGAAAAAGCAAAGAATATCAGAATACACCTGCTTGTCTCCGCGAAGAGAGACGGCGCAAAGGAACGTTAGGAACGCGACTTACTTTTTCTTTCGTGTGCTTATCGGCACTGTGGTCGCGATTTGGCATCGCCCGCGGCTGCTCTGAAGGCAAACACGTTGCAGACAGCTGGAGAAAATTTTAAACAGCCATCTGCACATGCGAATCTAACGTTATCTGAGTACACGTGACGTTTCGGATCGCATCGACTCAGGGCAGCTTCGAGGTTCGAGCCTCGAGGGAAGCTTACAGTTTGTTTGTTTGTTTTCATCACAGCCATGACTCCGACCGCCATGGCAACCAGCGACGACTGACAGTTGCAGGTTGCAGACAGCAGCGTGGCTGACCGGCGTCGGTCGGATGTCGGTAAACACGAGCTCTGCGCAATTGTCTTCTGCTTTTATCGCTAGATAACGCTGAATGTAAGTAAACTTGGTAGTTTTCGGCTCGCTCGTTAGATGGCAGCAAATGCGAGTTTTTTGATCGGTTTCAAGTTGACAGAAATGATCGCGCGAATCAATGAAAGCCTGTGGCACACATGTGCGCGCGTATGCATATTTCATTCAAGTTCATTCAACGTGGGGCCTCCACTGAAAGCATATCGCAGAGGACAAGTAGAAAGAGAGAGAGAAAATTGCCATTTATAATAAAATTGCTCTCCAACTACGCTTACACATATGTTCGGTTTATTCTTGCACAAACTTGCAGTTGAAAAATTTCTGTTAAACATAACACATGTCGCACGTTCTAGACGGTCCACAAAAATTTTTCTGTTAATTTGACAACATATGTTAAATAGCAACCTAAATATTGTGTTATATTTTAACATAAAGATGAATTAAATTTTTTCGAATTTGTATACATTTTAGAATTTTTCATAAGATCACCTAGAAATTTCTTTTAGAGAGAAAATTCTACAGATTTTTTTTACGAGTTGAAAACTTTTCTAAAGTGTTGAAAAAATTTATAACTTTTCTAGAATTCTTTATAAATATAAATGTTGAAATATTATAAAAGTTCAACTTTCTTGTTTTATTATTAAAAAAAACTTATAAAGTTTGAAGTATCTTGAGGTATTTTTTTCAGAAATCTTCGTAGATATTAAAATATGAAAGATTCTTAAAAATATTATGAGATATTATAAAGTTTCATAACATCTTCTGTGAAGTGTAGATCGAAACAATGAAATGTAAAAGAAGTGTTAACGCTTCTTTTACATTTCATTGTCTCAATTTACGTTTCACAGAAGTTTCGTTAATGTTTCTATTATTCTCCCTTTACATTTGACTTGCTCCCTTTACACTTTCACATATATTTTCACCACGGAAACTTTTTCACCAGGATTGTGATCCATTATTTCGTCGAACGCATCAAGTATTTTCAGATTTTCAGCATTAACAAGAGTACAAAGAAGTTTTAGATTGCAATATCGATGTGAGACTGATTCGTTTATTGACTTCAGCAAAAAGCATAACTCATTCCTGTCTAACATGTCTCTATACATTTGCTTGGACTTGCGATATATGATGACAACCGCAATGCGGTTCTTTACAGACGACAACCTATTTTCTGAGTTAATCGTAATGTTACTTTATTGCACAGCGATTTGGTAGCAAATCTTATTTCGATTGCCAAAGAGACATGTCTACCGCTACACAAATTAAGAGGATAGCAGAATAGGAAATACACATGTACGTTTTAGAGGAAACCATCTTGGTTGCGCAATACCGTCGGCGACAACTGTCATCGCAATAATTTATTCCTGAAATACTCTTAAGCAATATTACTTGGTCGCAACATTTTAATTATTATTATTATAATTCCGAGATAATTTCAACGCGCGAATACTTTTAATATCTATCTTGTTTTAGGCGAGATTAAAATTGTTGATTAAAAATATTATTTTAGGCAATATATAAAATCCTTGTATGATGTTCTTAATGCAAACTAAATGTAACGATAAATTAAAAAAATATTACAGTTGGATTACTCGTGCTGAAGCTTTCGGTCTGTTTTATAATGTCAAATGGCTTGTTACATGAAAGCTGCAACTATACACAATATTTAAAACCTGGTATGATCCATTACGTGTACAATTCCGACTATCCTAATGTTTCCAACGGCCGACAACATTGCAAGTGGATTGCGAAAAGTGATTATCGCGTTAGATTAACGTGCAATAGTTTCAACATTCCGTGGGTAAGAAATTCGTATACTGTAAAAATCGAACATGATTATTGAAAAGTTATTTATTGCCACAATCTTCGATTTATATCCACAAAAAGAATAATTAAATTTTCTGAGCTTCGAGTCGTTAAAGCAACGTTTAAAAGTAATTATTTGTTATTAATTATAATTAAAAATAATGGAAAAATAATTTTTACAACGATATTTATAATGTATATTCTTTTGTAGAATTTTAGATGCGCCCTGGATAAACTAACTGTACATGTGAATGATTCCGCGTTTCAATCTTACTGCGGCAACGAGACATTTAGCATAGAATCGACAGGAGAGTTCATGACCATTGAATTATCAACGTCATTCTGGTCGTCGGGAGTCAAGTTCCTGTGCGAACTGCAAGCGATCGACGAAATAGAGAACGACAATTGCAGATGCGGATGGAAAAAGTCGGTATGTACTAAATAAAATTGGACTATGAAAGGAATTCGAGGTGCATGTTCTTACGTAGAAGAATTTCTATAAATTTTTTGTCCTGAATTTTTGTAATTATTCGTTCGCAGACGAAAATAGTGGGAGGTCTGGAAACTGGCGTGAATGAATACCCCATGATGGCTGGTCTCGTTGATTCTCTTCAAAAAGATGTGTATTGCGGAGCGACTATCATATCCAAAAAACACGTATTGACTGCCGCACATTGCTTAACCGATAAAGACACAAGTAGCGTAGGCGTACTTGTAGGAGATCACGATCTCAGCACGGGTAAAAATAAGTTTCTTCAAGGACCTTTCTTCAAGAGCCAGTTTTCTTTAGAAAAAAGTAGTTTCACTTTTCTAAATTGATCTTTATTATTATCTTAAAATTTAAAAGAAGTAAATTTAAATTTCTAAGGAATTAAACTGTGAAATATATCATACAGACATTTGATAAAACATGTTTCTCTTTAGCGCTTGTCTTAATGGTATAACTGAAATTTAATAAATGTTCCAGGTGCAGATACAAATGCCTCGCATCTCCTCACTGTGTCCAAATTTGACATATATCCTCTTTATAACAGCGAAACCTTAGAAAATGACATAGCTATAGTAATGGTAAATTCTGTCATAAGTTTCAGCGAGGAGGTCGGACCGGTTTGCCTTCCGTTTCAACATCAGTATGATTCCTTTGCAGGAAGTTATGTGGATTTATTGGGTGAGACATTATTATTATATCACAATTATTGCCTGTGATAATTTAACTTAGTTGTTTAAAAAACACTATAAGTTTTAATAATTTTTTTTATAATGACGTCAAGCTTTTAAGGGTTTGATTTAATCGAAACAGGCTGGGGAACGACACAATTCGGAGGAACAAAGTCAAAAACGTTACAAAAAGGCACTGTAGCCGTGATCACGTACCGTGAGTGCCGTCGACAGTATCCAAATGTTTCATACAGTCAGTTATGCACTTACGAGAAGGGGAAGGACGCGTGTCAGGTAACGTAGAAAATCCTACAAAAGTTATTACAGAAGAAAAACGCACATTCGTATCTACAATTTTTACCACAGTTCGATAGCGGCGGTCCCGCTCTTTGGCAGAATCCTGCGACGAAGCGAGAAGTTCTCGTGGGTGTCATCAGTTTCGGATTCGGTTGCGCCAATGATAAACCAGGAATTAACACGCGTGTCGGCATATTCATGGATTGGATCTTGTATGCAACGCCGGGTAAGTGCATAAAGTGTACAACGCATCGTGTAGGCGTCATTGTCTCATTGAGAGACCGTATTCATCTTATAATGCTTATTTATATCTTTTTACAGAAATCAATTACTGCAAGTCCGAGTAAGAAGTTTGTAAATAGAAATGTACAAATTTATTTACAATCAATTGTTTTTAGATATTTCCATTATTGCACGCTATTTATATTGTGATATACTTTCATACAGACAATATTTTTTATTCAATTATTTTATTTTTATGTAATTAAGTAAGTCAAATATTATACAATCCAAAAGTATTAACTTTTGTATTGTATAATATTTAACTTACATAATAATTAATTTATGAATTATCAAAATGCTAAAATGCTAAAATTAATATCGATCTAGAGTACATAATTAATAATTAATAACAAACGGATGCGTGTCAAAAATCTTTGAGCAAATATAAACAACAATGTATTTTAATGTGTGTACATATACAAGATGTTCCAAAATAATTGAATTTACCCACTGGAACTACTATATGTAAATTGTGCCCGATGATTGAAATACCATCATTATTTCGTTCGCGAGATACTTGTACACACTTATAAGAACTTTGATTGTCCTTAATGGGGATTTCTATGGTGTAGAAGGATCAACATTGACGGATCGTAAACAAAGTCTCATTATTAATAAATTCCTGAATGAGGATGTGACGTGAGACCGTCTATGGGAGGGAATGGTCTATGGTAAGCGTCCACTTACACCGACCAATGTAGTAGTATCACATCAACTTGCCATGGCGCGGTATGTACTGAAGATTTATATCGTGCTCTCTTACTCCGAGAGGTACAGAAATAAAATGTATAAAAATAAAAAAATACGATATTCGGATAAAATTGCAAGGAACGGTCGAAGAGTGTCGATTTTTTGCCGTAAAAACCAATTCGTGTAAGTAGTTATGTCACTTTGTTTTACTTATATATATATATGTGTCAGCATGAGTAATACTTATATCTTGCTATTAAAATATACTGTTGTATTAATGTTACATCAAATGTCCTCGCGTAGCAAATTTTTTATGAAAACGTATATCAGTATTGGTAAATATGACACTCTGATAAAAACTGCAGACTGCACGATTTTTTTTTCTATGGAAAACGATTCAAGTAAACTGTTATCATTTCATTTTACTTACTTATATCAAGATGAATAATATTTATCTTTCCAATATGTATTTAGAAGTACGTACTGTATCGACATTATATCAAGTGTCCTCGCGAAGCAAATCTTTTCCGAACGTAATATTGATAATAATAGTTTCATGATCATGGCATTTATTAAACAAATTGATTTCTTCGATATATATTGCAATAATGCATCCTTGACATAGTCGTTGACCCAATGATAGTACGCAAATAGATGTATTCGTCTCATTGCGACGGAACTCTAATATCAAAAATTGTTCACAAGAAAATATTTTTCGTCTACAGAAAGAGTTCGGTATTTTGTCCAATCAGAGGGATCATTAACAAAATTAATTTTGTTTTAGAATAGAAAATTAAATAATTGAAATGAAATAATTGAATCTTATATTTCACATATACTTACAAACTTGATGAAAATTTAATTATTAACATTTTCTCTTTCTTATTATCTCTTTTATTAAAAAAAATTTTGAACACAATCAAGATGTGATATTCAATGTCAGATACCGAATATTTCGTCGTGAGAACTTGGTGAAATAGGACCGTTACCGGTTTGGGATCCGCATAATCCACGTTTATTTCCCAAGGGACGCGGTACCATTCAGAATAATAGTACAAAAATGCTTCAGACCGACGCGCAGAAAGAAGTTGAATGACCATTGTTGTAAGGACAGACGTGTATTAGCATGCAGTGCTAGATGGATAGTAAAGGTACGAACGTAGCTACCCATGTCATTATTTCGCGCGAGAAAGACGTGCACGGTGAAAGACGAAATCGGCAATCTATTCACTACTTGAGTTCTTCACTCCCGATGCGTGTTTCAATTTTCACGGTGCACGATGGTAAAAGATGAAGCAGAACTTTCGTAAACAGGAAGAGAGATCATGGGTATCCTGTGCGTCACTCGTGGTGCGACCACCATCGTTCGGTTCATCGCATTTAGCACGGTGCATTGAACAGCAAGGACATGTATTGCTCATTATGTGCACGCGTCGTTATGCATTGTATAACGTTGTTTCAAACAGTTTCTTTATTTCCAACTATTTGAATTATTTACAGCAATAGCGGACGCTGTTGGAGTCTATACAACATAATTATTGACGTAAAAGTAGAGAACGTCATTAGACGGAATGTGTAACGTATGCTGTGTAAAGGATAAATAGGCAGCATCATTATTTCATTACAAGTATAAAGTTAAAAATAAAAGTTTACAAAAAATATACATAATGCAGATTGCATCTTATTATCTTATTTACCGTAAAAACTTTAAGATTTTATTTAAGAATTTAGTGAACTTTAATTTTAAAATATACATATCTGTGGAAATATATTTTCTCCATGTAGGTCTGACGTATTATAACAGAAAAGACGTTTCCGTTAAAGTATTTAATAATTTCATTAGATATAAATTTGAAAATGTTATTAAACCACTAAATAATGAATTAATTATGTAGGACTCTCAACGTGGTTGTTAAAATATCAAAACTTTTGGCAGCATTGCTCATCATGCTTGAGTGTCCTATATGATTATTTTAGTCTAACAAAATTATTTTTAGATCTGTATCTATAGCTAATTTTTTAGGTATAATACATTTAGTAAAACCGTTCTCGTGTATATTTCTTATATAATACACTGCCATGTAGATTATTATATAATCTACTATCTAATAAGACTTTTCGATATTTCTTCGTTAGTACTTTGAGTCTATTCGAACTGATTTGTAGACGGAAAATTATTTCCAAGGTTTACACGATATTATGCAAGCGCTGCTCGCGACACTGCTGCGCCATAATCGGCGTAGGTGTATGGATAGAAAAGAAAGATGGACAATATATTTTCTACACAGATTTTTCTACACGGCACAACATTTAATGTTCAAAGAAGCACAACTAAGCGGATTTTCTGGAACGTTTTCTAAAATATTCCTTTCAAACATTTTGCATCTCTACTAAAGTAGCTTCAACAGCATATACGTCCTACGCGAAGATCGAAGTTTACTAGGCGCGGACGACCCAAGGGAGAACGTCGCAAGGGCTTTATTATTGTCGTGCATCTGACACGGTTATGAGTGTACCAATGTTACTCGATGCAAATGCAGGTAAACGGTAATGTACGGAGCGGCGGATAGTAAAGAACTCGAGAACAAGGTCGAAAGGTTACGCGATCGCTTATGTAATCCGGCGAAGCTACTGACTGACCCACCTCTATGTACATGCATACGTATGCACATTACGTCTATGTATAGCGAGCTCGGGCAAATCCCGCAAAACGTTTTGTCTGCATCTTCTATAAGGTGCTATAGCATCGAATGACGTCACGGAGTGAACGCGCGACCGTCTTTAGTCACCGACGTCACGAGCTTGCCAAAAATCCGAAGTATCTTGTGCCAAGAGAAAATAAAGGGTAAATATCTTTTTAATGACAAGGTATGCGAGAATACGTGGGAAATACGTGGGAAATTTGACATTTAAAAGAAATGTGGCAATAAATAGAAATAGCGGAAAGGGTGAATTTATTTCGTTCTCAACCCCCGCGTTCGATTTATTTCGAGATATATTTAGAAATACGTAAACTTGAGTTTGCCAAGGACTTCGGCTAAGCAATGATCACAGCGAAAATTGCTTTCTTTTCGTCAATCAAAGGGGTTGGTGAAGTGGATTGGAGGATTACGATGATGTTGGGATATTCAGGAGGCCTAGTTAAGATGCTTTCGGATCGAAGCGGTTACGACGAAAACGAGTGACACCGCGCAGTGAGAGAGGCTGCGCGGTCGCCGAACGTGTCTCTCTACTACCCCTTTGTGGAACAACAATCCGATCGATGACGTCGGTTTGTAAGTTTAAATCCCTCCGGAGGAGACCCGCGAATTTCGAAACGTCGAAACGTGCGTCACTGAAACGTAAGCGAGGATAGGAAAACATTTTCATCATCGTGGAGTGCTAAAGGATCAATAGAAATGCGCACACAGAACAATTAGCGAAATGAAGAGTCATGACGCAGATCGGCGGACAACAGGTTTATCTGAAAACCTACATTGACGCAATTCCCCGTCATCCCCCAGCGGTCTTTATTGAGGAGAGCAGACACATTTATCATTCGCTCTATTAACGATTGATAAGAATTGATCGGGGCGCTTGATTAATTTTCACCGAAGTACAGCGCGTATAATCGAACGTGTAATCGAACAAGTTATTACGTCCGCACAGTAACTGAAATTTGTATATTTTGTGGAAAAGGGATCGCATCTGAAAAATCTGAGGCGTCTCAAATCATATTTCTACCCCATTATATGCGACCCGTTGCCTCTTCTGCTCGATAATATAATAAGATAACAACGCTCGCGCTACCCGGCTCTTCACCGCTTAAAAGGGGTCGGTCGGTCGGTCGGCGTATGCGCGTACGTACACAATTACCACGGCCAATCGGGGGACCGGACCACCGGTAGAACGAACCTTCGCCGTACGTATTGTACAGACGTCGATGTCGCTCCAGAGGTTCCCGTTCCGTAGGTCGGCGTTCCCTCCGCGCACGTCGTCGCGCACCAGCGTCGGCTCAGTCCGATATCGACGTTCGTACGAGGCGCATATTCATACCGAGCCAACACACACGCCAGCACACACGGTGCGAAATTTTACGCGGGCTCCCCCGTTCGCCGCTCTTCTCGCATTTCCTGCTGACGGAACGTAAAGCAAACGAGGCGCAAAAACGGGGAAACAGACGCCTGGTGCCGACGACGCGGTGGAGTGGAGGCGCGGTACATATACATGGGTACCAAATGCCTCGGAAGTCTCGCTCTTCAACGACACACGCGCGTCCGCAGCGACGTCAGTCCGACCCGTCCGAAGATAAATAATAAACTCGCCGATAATAACTTTTCCGAGACCTTGTACCGAATCTGAAACAACGACGACGACGACGACGACGACAACGACGACGACGGCGACGGCGGCGGTGACCACGACGACGACGAGAGGCGCGACGCTGGCGTCGGCGACTACGTCTTCCTCGCGCGCAGAGTCGAACCGAGGGAGACCAATTATGATGCTCGACTCGTGACTTCCAACTACATCGATCCGGCAGCGACTTAAAAGGAATCCGACTCTGATAAACCAGAAGGACTGCTGACGCTGATTTTGACCGAGGCTGAAGAGGCACCCGGGCTCTAAGGAGGAACACCCTCTGTGAAAATCGAGCTGCTTTAAACGTTCGAACATCGTGTCACCGGCGCTCCGAGAATCCAGAAGTTAGAGCCTCTCGTCCCTCTTTCTTTTTCATCCCTCGCTCACCCTATCTCCGTCTCTCTCTGTCTGCCTGTCTTTCTCTCTTGTCTCCTCTTCTCTCTAACGCTCACCCTCATTTCGGCATCTCGCTTCCGCGCGGAGGATCGATCGATATTTCGCCCCGACGGCGACTATTAACGACACGCGTACTTTCATTCGACCCCTCTTTCTCTCTCTTACACACACACACACACACACACACACACACACACACACACACACACACACACACACACACACACACACACACACACACACACACACACACACACACACACACACACACACACACACCCCGTTTTTAACCCCGCGATTTGCTTCCGAACGTAACGTTAGGTGCGCCAACCCATCGTCACTTCCTCTTCCATTAATGTCAGAGTGCGCGTGCACTGAAACCTCGCGTATTTTCCAAACCGTCGATACTCTTTGACAGCGAGAATTATAACACGTGACCCAGACGACGGAGACCCGTTTTCCCTCCGTAACGTCGCGTCGGCCGGCGCTCGATTTTTATCGGGCCACCTACGTGCCGCCCACCCCGTTTCGCGGATCCTATGACGTATCCTTCCTCGTACCTCGCACCCTTACCATCCTGCCTCAGCCCGTTTCTACGCGGCCGCATGTGCGTCCGCAGACAGTCAATAAGGAGTACCGTTTGGACACCCACGTATCAGAAAGAAAGACGAACAGAACTCGGATAAGAGACCACTGTTCTCACCGAAGGGAAGGGGTGTACGCTTAATACTATTAAGAAACGAAATTGTTGCCGGTCGCTCTTCGAGAAGGGAAAGGCCGATCTCCAGTATTTTTTTCGGACGCGATAGTGCGGACGCTGTTGACATTACGATAAATAAATAGTGAAGATAATTACTGTTACTACTGTTATTGTTATTGTTATTAACATTATTGTTATCCCCGGTTATTGCTGTGCGCCCGCTGCCCATCCGCTCGCGCTGAAGTCGATGAACAGCGTGGCGGCAGTGGTCGTGCCGGTGGTGGTGGTGGTGGTGGTGGCGGTGACAGTGTGGTATCGGTGAGGGGTTCGTAAGCTCACGGACGTAAAGATACGTGTGTTTTTGCCAAGTCGTATCGATAATTGAAGGGGAAGGAGACCCCGGAGGATTCTCGTGTATACACGGAGGAAAGGAAATAAACGGACGGCAGGAAGTGGAAAAGTGGCACGTGGGGGTCGCGGACGAGCTTGGCAAACAAACACGAAGAGTGTGCTAAAGATCTCAATTAAGTACGCCACCCGTCTGGAGGAGAGAGTGATCGATTCTTTGTGTATCCACCGAGACCCCACAGGAGAATGGTAGTCGAGTCCGGGAGAAATGGGCACGAGTTGGCTCCCTTGAACAACCATCGCCAACCTGTCCACAACGTGACGATCGTGGCGACCGGAAGTCAACATGTTGCCGCCCCCCAGGAGACTAAGGAGGAGAACAGGGCGGCATGGAGCGGAAAAATGCAATTCTTCCTCAGTATTATCGGGTACAGCGTCGGTCTGGGCAATATATGGAGGTTTCCTTATCTGTGCCAACAGAACGGAGGTGGTGAGTGTAAAAGAAAATCGATAACTGGAATAATTGCGACGCGCGGATACGAGCGCGCTACCGTGCAAATCGCGTCAATTAAAGAGCTGATTTTTATTCGCAAATGCGCGGAGCAAATGACATTATTTTAACGTATATACGTCCACTCGAGTGTTGTTATTGGTAAATCGTGTGTTTTTATTTTTACGACCTTCGTGCAGCAGGCGACACCTCGAGGTGTTCTTGAACCATGTGCGTGTCAACGGATAGCTAGGTAAACTCCAGTTTTCCCACGTGCATGAGCACAACTAATAATATCTATATGTGTTACACGGAGATATACGTGTCTATTATACAGTAACTACGTTGATGCAGTCCCGAGATAGCAACGCGTTTTTTTACGCACATACACTGTAAAACAGAGTCACGGTGTCTATACCGCTTGCAAGATTATATTTGCTCAATGCCAAAGAAGTTGACAAAAAATTAAATAGTGCTGATAAAAGGGTATTTCGTAAAATTAAATATTATGAATTTTATGAGGCTGTTGAATTTTTCTTCGTATTGTTAATAAGACGGAGCTCTCTGAAAATTTGATAGCGCTCGGGTTAAGAGAGAATAGATTTTCTTTTCCATCGCTCATCTTCCAGTGACTCGGCTTTTGGATGCGCGTGAAGAACGTTTTCGAAAAAGAATTTGAACAGTCGTCAGGTTTCCGGAAAATGTAAAACGACACTATCATTCGAATTATCACACCGAGTTGCCCGATACGCGACAAGGTGTTGACGTGCGCGTGCATATCATAAAATTGCATGCGGCATTGGAAATAGTTTTTGCAATTTACGGCCGCGTCGTCAGTCTCTATGGCGTCGGATGTAAAGCGAAAAAGAGCAAGGACAAGGCTGCTCGATATGAGGGCAGCGGAGCCAGTATAATCGCATGGCTATACTAGTCAACGACTATTTTCAGGTATCCCGCAGTTCCACGTCGGGGTTAAATATAACTGCCGCGAAATATTTCGCATGCTCCCGCCTTTAAAGACGCGCATTTTCCTATCGATCAATTTCAGCGGCTGTTATAAGCACCGCGGATATTAACAAAACTTTCGTGATATATCGTAGTTAATCTCAATTAAAGATATTTTTCTTTCTTCCCGTTTCTTCAGAGTCCCGTCTGATATAAGCTATGAAACATTTCCTGGCATCTCGACAAACTGAAAAATTAACATTAATGTATCAGATGACACTCGGCGGCATATTGCAATTTGTGATTATGAATGGTTCAGTTACGTACGATTCATTCAATTTTTATTAACTCTTCAAACTCCATTCGAATCTACTTGACCCATTTCTATTTCTAAAATACACGACATCTCTGGCGTTGACGTTAATACTTTTGGATTTCAAAATTCTATTATTTTTATAAATGAATATTAAGTCAAGTTATTTTTTGTTTGTAATAAATTGTGACTCTGGTTTAATTAGTCGTTCCTAATTATTCCTCGTTTAATCGAAAAGTGTCAACGCATTTGCTTTAGCGTAGCTAGCGTATTATCTTTTTATTAAGTGCCCTTTTTGCGTGAAAAAGTAACAGGTGCATATAATGAAAGTAATACTTGCACAAGAGTCTATAGACTCTTTCACGCTACATAAGTAGAAGTAATCAATCCTCCCAGAAGAAACACGAGGGTCGCATTTGCAATCACGTTGTTTACATATAATTTCAAAAAAAGTATGCTAAAGTAATATTTATAGCCTGCATAATTCGCATTATCAATATTACAACGTATGCGACGTACGTTAAAAATGTCGCAACAGAATGAAATAAAAGAATATAGAATCAATACGGGGGCGCGAAGGAGAGACATATTATGTTATTCATCTGGATAAAGTTAGTTCAAGGTTACACCTGATTTAATTCAACATAACGTGAAAGGTCGACCAACTGCAAATACCAGGCATACGTATGTGGTGCTTCGTTTGGTTGTCGCGTGAAATGTAGGCGCGTAATGCATCACGTAATATTGCAATTTCTCGACGCAATTTTACGAAGGTTTCTCGGATGGAAAATAGCTGTCCGTATGCCCGTGAAATTTCGCTCCTCTAGTTCAAATTATTTTAAGCTTGCCATTTCGGCGGGAGAGAAGAGGAGGGGAGGGAGGGGAGGAGGTAACCCTTCTTATCAATCACGAACGGACAAACCGAGCTATTTAACATACGTCTATTTTCGCGGAGGTAGGTCACGAGAGGCGCGCGCGCGGGTGGGCCCTCGCGTGATTATGATACCGGAGTTTATATGCACGCCGAAATCATATCGGTTACCATCCAACAACCGCGCGGATCAAGTTTCCAATTACCAGATTATCGTGCCGCTCTAACTTCTACCTCAGCGCAGTAATACCGCCGCCTGAAAGTACCAGGCACCCTCACTTACGATCGCAATCCGGAATTAAATGGCACCGTAACTTGGTCAGATTCAATTCCGGGCGCGGGTACACGTGAGATCGAAGAGGTTCCGATTCGAGGTAGATCAATTTAAAAGGCGTAGATTTGAGAAAGGAGACTCTACTTTGTAAAGCAGAAGCTTTTGGATTTATTGTTTTACCAGTAAGTAGTAAATAGAATTTTTTAAGGTCTATTAAATTTTAAAACGATAACAGACGTTAATTAAATTGTCACACCGACTGTTACTCGCGCAAGAAATGGTGCTTAATTGCAGGTCACTGTTGGGCAAAGGAATGGAATTACGCGTGATTTTCAGTCGCATGTGATTACGCACACCTTTAGGCTAAACGAGTCAAAGGCTCGGCTTTCAATGGAAATTTCCTCGTTGCGCCGCGTCCGGGTTCGCGTCCGCCTCGCCGAACGCCCATTGATCGATCCATACCACTGTGTAACAGAAAGCACGCGACGACTTAACATCTGCCGCGCTGTGGTTCGCGGATCTAACGTAATAGCGGCTTTAGACACAGAAAACCTAGGTTACGGGCCATTTAGGTGTTAAACGACGCATCAATTACCACAACGTTGCATTATCACAAAGTTCACGAGAATGCAATCGCCATCGAAATCGAATACGATGTCCCTCCGCGTTTCAATTCCTTCGGCTACTTAGCAAAAAAATTTTCAGCCTCCATCTCTATTAATAATAAATCAAATATTAACATCGAAATTTGAGACAATTGTAGTATAATTTCAATGGATTTAAAAGCATTGTTATCATTCTTCTGCTACTTCGTACGATTTCGTCGTTCATGTGCGTAGAAAAATGCGTATCTTAACGTTTTTTAACCCACACAATCTTAGTTCTAATTTGTATATGAATACCAAAAAAATCGTTCAAGTAGTGGAGTGGCTGAACGGGTTAGGACTTAGGTTACTCGATCAATACGAGGCGTTCCAGCTCTCGCTACGACCGCGAAACTAGACATCTAAAGGCAAAGGGAGAAAAGACCTTGTTAGGGTCCGGAGGCGCAAAAAAGCGGTTGAAACGACATACAAATATAAAATAGTGAAGTGGAAAATTACTCGGATGAAACATCGGTTTTAATTCCAATGGGCACACTAAGAGACATGCGGTTGAAAAATTGTGATTAAAAAGTTACAGAGTATATTTACATAATTAAATTACTTTTTCCGAAAAAAATTTCGATATATCTAACGATATAACACCAAAGTTAGAAACTAAGAAAGATATTTTTATATATTTTAGGTGCCTTCCTTATTCCTTTTTTCGTGATGCTCATCCTGGAGGGTGTACCCCTTTTCCTGATCGAGCTGGGTGCCGGGCAACGTATGCGGCAGGGCGCCCTGGGCGTTTGGAACACAATACACCCTTGGCTAGGCGGTATAGGGATCGCGTCGTGTATAGTGACGTTTTTCGTTTGTCTTTACTACAACGTAATTATTACCTGGTGCGTCTACTACCTCATCAACTCGCTTGAGGTAAGCAGATCGATAAGGTTCGTAGCTACAGTTTGTAGCCCCGATTGACGCCACGGTAATCTGTGTCGAGACGATTTAAGTGTCCCTCCCTCTTCGCTATTCCACAGTTCAGAACTTAAGTGGGTAATGAAAGACGTTGCTTTACGATGTGATACAAAGTATTTAAAATCTGCAAGTATTTCCAATAAAAATTATATTTCTTTTAGAGTTACCAGAGACTCAATTAGAAGAAAAATTAAGAAATTTTGCAAGAATTAAAAAGTTTTAATATTTAATATATTTACTTTAAATGATTGCAATAATCAAGAAGTAAAGAATATTCACTCAAATATAATTATTAATGGCGTCTCTGTAAAGAAAATATATCAATATTTTCCATGAATGTACAAATTATTAATAATATCTTTATCTTTTCTTTCATGTTTCAATTAGGCTGTCACGATCAAATTTGGTGTAAGTATCGCAGCATTTTTGTAGATACTGAACAATATTGCGTTATATTGCTGTAGTTACAGACATTATTGTACATAAATTGCACGAGAGATCTGTAATATGTAAATCTCCGTCACAATGCCGGTCTTTCAATTGAACGCTCAAAATGCCGCTCCAGCTTTTACAACGCAATAACAGTATGCCCGTTAAAGCATATATCGATAATATATTTGCATATTCTGACGCAATTTAGGAATCACTGCCGTGGGCAAAATGCCCGGAATTGGATGGAAAGCCGGTCGAGGAATGTGTCAGGAGTTCGGAGACCGCATATTTTTGGTATAGGACTACTTTGGATGCGGCACCGTCCATTGAGGATGGACAAGGTCTCAAATGGTGGATCGTACTTTGTCTCTTGTTCAGCTGGATCATTGTGTTTTTCATCGTCATGAAGGGAATACAGTCGTCCGGTAAAGTAAGTTCGAGACAAATCAAAATCAATATCCTTCAATTAACATGAAAATTACTCCGATCCGAAGAGACAAATCATTTTTCTGTGACAAATCATGCTTTCTCCCAGGTGGTATACTTTACATCCATGTTTCCGTATCTCGTGCTGACCATCTTCTTCATTCGCGGGATAACGTTGCGAGGTGCGAGCGCCGGGCTGGCGCATATGTACACGCCAAAGGTGACGATCGATTCCGATTGAGGTTGACTTTACGAGAAGAGTGCGTTAGTGAGATAGCGAAATGCCATGCATTAGATCTGACATTTACTCTATTCTCTTTGTTTAAGGTCGAGAAATTGGCTGAGCCCATGGTCTGGCTTGACGCAGCGACCCAGGTCTTCTATAGCTTCGGGCTGGCGTTCGGCTCCCTGATCGCGTTCGGCAGCTACAACACTCCTGACAACAACTGCGTGAGGGACGTGATCCTGGTGAGCGTGTGCAACGCGTTTACTGCCATTTACGCGAGCGTTGTCATTTTCGCCATTTTGGGGTTCAAGGCAATGTCAAACGTGGACAAGTGCGTCGTCAGGTAATGCGACCGCAAGCGCGGCCATCGTTTCCTAAGTTCGCCATCGCGAAGAGGGTAGTGAGAAAAAGTTGTCCACGGCTGCGGAGATGTGTCTTTAAACGGCCATGATTGCTGTTGCCACTTGTCCGAGAAGATATGCGTGTCGTCGCTTTTAACAGTTGTACATACTATTGATGTATAATAACGCAAAAGTTAATTAAATTAAATTGTAAAAAGATGTTACATTAATAATATGCAACAGTTTATGTACCAATAATACTACTAAAATTAATGCTGCAAAATCAAAATTACATTATTAATGTACTTACATCACAATTTAATTTAATTAGATTGCAAGAGTGTCGGACATGTCGATGGTTGAGCATTTAGAAACGGGAGGGATCGAGTCATAATGGGACGGGACGGGATATACTTATCGTTGATGAAGAACGGAGGGAGAGAACACAAAAGATATATGGTAAATCGTTTTTATTTTAGTGCGAGGGACACCTTGATGCAAAATGGGCTGTTGACTAATTCGACCCCGTTCAATCTCGAGGACTATGAACTTTTTATGGACAATTTCAACTCCTCGGCGTGGAACTTCACAATAGAACCATGCAGCCTCAGCAAGGAATTGGACAACGTGAGCAATAATAATTTCCACGAATTCGTTGGGCGTGTCGCAATCGATTAAGCGACAATCACTTTTTCACACAGGCCGCCGAGGGTACCGGACTAGCTTTCATCATATTCACGCAAGCGATCGTGGAACTACCGGGAGCGCCGTTTTGGTCTTGCATTTTCTTCATGATGCTCCTAGCTCTCGGCTTGGGTTCGCAAATCGGACTACTCGAGGGTATGCTGTGCGTAATCTTCGACATAGATCTTTTCAAGAGAATAAAGAAGCAATACATGACAGGTGAGTGAGATCTACCGACGATATATCGAGCGAAAAATAATTGATAAAAAAAAATATCCGTTTTAATTGCATTACGACTTGCACAGGAGTCCTCTGCGTCGTTTGCTTTTTCGTGGGACTTCTCTTTTGTACTGGCGCTGGGGAGTATTGGCTGAAGATGTTCGACAGTTTCGCCGGCACCATCGGCCTCGTTATAGTCGCCCTGTTGGAAATGATCGCCGTGATTTTCGTGTATGGCCACGAAAAGTGAGTTGACCTTTCCGTGATCGTGACATTCATCTCAAATGAGACTGATTAACGGATTAATCGCACGAATACTGTGCAGATTCACGAAGGACATCGAAGAGATGACTGGACATAAACCTGGACTTTATTGGCAAATCACGTGGCGATTTATCGCTCCCGCGATAATGGGTTGCATCCTTGTGTTCAGCATCGGTTCCATGTTCATTAAGAAACCGCAATATTCGGCGTGGAATGCGGAATTGGTAAGATTACACACACACACACACACACACACACACACACACACATATATATATAATATAAAGTATATATTACAAAATATTTAATCTTATGGTTACAATAATACTTCCGTTTTGTTTCTAGGGTAAGGCTATACCCACGGATTATCCTGGCTGGGTGTTGGGCATCGCTGTCGTCATTATTTTGGCGGGTATAGCTCCGATTCCAATCGTTTTCCTCTTACGTCGGTTCCAATTGGTGAAACTCGACGTGGATATACATCAAGGCAGTATTCGACGTATCGATACCACCGTTTCTACTAAAGAGATGATGGGTGACGTTGACGTAAGTACAACTTGTCACTGGGACGTGGATATGTTATTTATGTAGAAATGAGTTGAAAGTTGTAAAAGGAAGTTATACGCGAAGAAAAGTATACGTCCGCGAAAATAGCGCTTGTAGCTTGTGATCGTTCGTGATGGAATGTGTGTAAAGTTCGCGACGGATAAAATCCACTTTGACTGGACGGATTTCAAAGATGAACAAACGCACGTTGTCTCTTCCTCGTTGAACTAATTATTTCGGACGAGATTAGCGCTATTCTTTCCCTTACAATAATTGTTTTGAGTAGCGTTGTACATCCCCTTCGAGATAGTTCCAAGTCCAGGCGGAGTAGCTTAATTAGCGCACCACGGGTTAACGAGTGTCATGCCATTGATCAGCGGTGTGGCCTTGCGCGATTAAAACAGACTTGCAAATCGCGGCGTTGCTTATGCTCAATTCCTCCTAGTCGTTGCGTAAGCTGTTCTTCATGGTGAGCCAATTAAGCGTGCGTGCGTGACACACTTTAGGTAACTCACAATTGAACGTACGATCTGCAGTTGTAGGTAAGCATCCATTCTGTCTGTGGTAACGTCGATTACTCAATATCCCCGTAGCTACGTCACACGTGAGTTCGCAGTATCAACTTTTGGGAATGCAGCCTCTGAATGTTACTCCTAGTGCATTCATCGAACACGATGTACATCGTAAACATCGTGATTCTAATTTCTGTCTTCTGACTTCTCTCTCTCTCTCTCTCTCTCTCTCTTTCTCTTTTTGATAAATCATTATTATTCATCGATTTATTTCGATAAATCATTATTAGAATCGTGATTAATTGCACGATTTAATAACGGAAGAGTACTATATCGAGATTTCTAAAGAAATCTTTAATATGCTCTACGAGATAAAATGTGTCATCATCATCAGCACTGATAGATTGCATGATTAGATCTTTCAAGTCCTCGCAAAGCAATAAAAAAATATCAGCAATCAAAGAAGAGAGACGATAATATTGTAAATCTTTTCAAGAATTATTTTCCACAAAAAAGATATTTTTTATTTAAATTACGTATGTACATTGATAAATTTACATCCTCTCTCTCAAATATTATATATTATATATTTAATATAGCTTTATATCATATCTCGAGTTAAATTAATAAAATTTATAAACAGCCCGTATTATAAAAATCAATTTTCCAAATAAGACAGTGAAATAATTGTGATTTTTTTTATATTAAACTGTTATCATAAAAAATTACAAGATATAAATCTTACGCATTATTAATACAGTGAATCAGCATGCTTGTGCTAAGTATGCGTCCCGAAATTTGGCCTGATTAGCATGTCAAACATGACAATTCACAATTCCCATTCAAGATTCACGTTGTGCTTCACCAAAAATGAGGCTTCATCAGAAATGCTCGAGTATGTATAGGACTGTACGATTGATCGGTTGAGAATTGGAAGTGGTCTGTCAACTATCGAATTGAGTATTCACATAGAACGTTCTAAGTCCTTGTCCAGCTGGCCATGCGGAAATAAGAAAGCAAACAGCTCAGAAGTAGAAGCTATTTATGACTCCTCGACCCCGAGTTAGAAAAGTTTATAACTTGTGGAGGAATCAGAAACTCATAAATAGCTTCTGCTTAGAAGTACGCGCTATTTGTTTTTTCGATTCGTACGCGGTGATGAATGTAAACGGAAGTTGAACAGAAGTTTATGCGAATCTCGGATCACTTGTGATACTGAACCTTTCGATATTTTAAATATTACAACTCCTCTTTTTACATGCGGTTTTCAGAGTTGGAAAGATAATTCTCTTTACTAGTCTGTAAATTGCGATTAAAAAGAGTTATCTTATTCCAATTATTTTATTTCAAAAGTCCAGAGATCTTGGCCTCTAAATCTCTTAGCTAATTCTCACCGCGCTTTAACAAATATTTAACGCGTTGTGAATTTTTTAATTTTCAGCTTGACGAATATCATGATCGGCTCGAGGACTTCCCGGAAGAAGATGAGGACATTAACAGCGACGATGATACGAATGCCGCACCGACTATGAGTAGAATGGCTAACAAAGCAATGAAGGGTAGGGCCTTCAAAATGGAAGTAATGAACTTTTAAAAACGCATAATCAGCGAATAACCTCTTCCGTTTGTAAGTGGTACGGTAACATCAGACATCAAATTATACATATATAAAGACCCAAAACTTTGCTAAATTATCACCAGAATTTGTGAGATAAATTTATTCTCTCTATTATTACAAAAAAAAGGATACACATGAAATATATATAACTAAAATAGTTATTTTGTCTTAGGGGTCACATGTAAATCTAATTTTCTGTGAAAATTAGATTTTAACAAAGAATAATATATGTAGATATAAATATAACTATATATATTTATGTTTATAATTATTTATAACTCATAAAATATATATTATGTATTATATATTAACTTTTTCCATCTTTAATTTGAAGACTTTATTTATCCAAATTCTGGACAAGATTTAAATTTTAAGTCTTTAATTGTAAAGATTTTAAAAATTTAGTCTTTATATATCTATAATTATTGATATTTCTCAGGACGCTGTGCGTCTTTAAAATCGAATATATCGAGCAAGCAAATGAACAGCAAATGAATAGCGAACGCATAAGAAGAAATTTATTTAAAACTCTTTTAATGCGTCCCAATTATGAATGAGGCATCGAATATGAATTGAATATCAACAACATATGTTTACATTTGACACAATTTCAAAGTTTAACGAGGGAAGTCCGCGTTTCACTCGTTGTTCATTTGCACAAACGATAGAATGCGACGATCGTTCTTCTCGTACATATATACGTAAATCTTTGCGTTAAATGGATATAGGATAAACCGTGAATTCGCTGTAAATCGAGCTCAAATGTCGGACTGCGACACCACTGAAAGCAATATGCAATACGGAGATACATTTTAGAGGTGTAGCGCAAAAGAGCGACCAATTGCGTAACGACGGTTTAGTGTTCAAACTTCACCGTCGCGTGTCACACTTCCAGGAAAATCGTCAACCAACAGGTGAATTATGGTAGAACGTGTATAGCGGACAAAAAATAGCGGAGAGAATAGAATGTTCTGGCTTTTTTAGTATCGCGCGATATGGAGACGATCGGACGTGGGATCCTGGATTTCGTCCGTGTCAATTCGATTTTAATTAAATGCGATTTTTTTAAATAGATCAGTAGTTTAATCTACGAAGGATAAAAGGGAGACGGTCGGTGAGACTAGACAATAAAATTCAACGTAGTCGAATGATTAGTTCGACGTAGTCGATTTGTTTACTGCTTTTCACACGGTCCCGGTGTAATGTACTTTCGATTCCTCCGAGGTTCTACCTTACGCATATCACGACCACAGTCCAGAACTGATCGATCTCGCTTCCAAAAGTATTCCAAAAAATATTTCAGATACTAAACGAATTATTTGCATTAATTTCTAAGTTGTAGACTTCTAAATGTTTTTTTATTTATTTATCTCAATATATGTCTGTTTAGTAACGCACTTTTTAATCTGAAAATTACTTTCTTTGTTTAAAAATATTTATTAATCTTTATTGACATTATATTACATTTACATGTAATATAATATAATGTGTGTAAGCTTGGAAAAGGAACATTTTCTGTCTTATACATATGTATAATAAAATATTATTGAAAAAAAATATATGTACATATGGATATCCATATTTATATTATGTACATATTTTTACATATTTGATTAAAAAATAATTTTTTTAGTATCTCATATAAAAAATGGAAAAAGAAAATATGATCGATTAAATCCGCGTTACCTAATGCGTTCGGCGCTCAGTTCGGCAAACGATTACGCGAAACACGCGTAACACATTTATAATTGAAAATTGATTAAATTACATTACGCCAAGAAAAAATTATCTCTAGTTCCAAAGATATCATAAAATGACGTATTTCTTTATTTTTATTCAAATACACGGTCATTATCGCTAGCTGCGGGATATCATTAATTTAACCGTTATCAGAAGCGACGCCTTACATTTTTTTTATCGCTAATTTCCCCAGAAAAAAACATACCTGGAATAATTCGTGCGGTGCCATTATGACGTTTCGATAAGATTATATTACCGATGCAGGGCATGCTGGTAGATTAAACTTTGGCATCGTGGTTGCATAAGATGTCCCGCGTAAATGCGCGCGGGAGTCTTCCGCTATTGCAAGATTGACAGATTTTTTTCTTTCGGGAAGAGTAGCCTCTCGCGCGGGGCGCTCAGCATCATCGTTTGGCTGGTCCAGCTATTTTGGGTACGGAAATATTATACGGTTATACCGATTTTCCGCGCTAGGACGGATGATCAAGGCGGCGGTCGGTATGCCAAGCCCTATCCCCTAAGTCCTCGCTCCTGTGAAACAATGTGATGACATATTGCTGTTAAGAAATGTTGATCGAATAAACGTAATGTCATTAATAATTAAAAAAAAAAAGAAAATTATATGACCCGGAAATACGCACGCGTATTTCCCTCATTCGTGTCAAGAGACACGATCGGAAAAGCACCACGATTGATCATCCTTTGTCTTATTTATACTGTACATAATTTAAACTGCGATCGATTAATCGCAGAATGAATCAGCGGGAACGGGTGCGCAGTGTCGAGGACTAATTCCAAGAGAAGGTCAAATTAGTGATCGGCACTGTGCAAAGCGCGACGCGTCACAGCTTGCGCCGAGATTGCAAGGGAAACGATGCGCGGAATGTAAAATAAGAGCGATCGGGAGGATAATTATATTAATGACATTACGAATTCGATGTATCGAATGCGTAACGCGTGTGTGCCATTGTAAATAGTAACTCGTGTGGCTTTACGCCACCGATCGCATCTAAATTGATACCTCGTGAATTGATACCTATTTTTTGAATCGCTTAGAATATATAGTGACGACACACATCCGTTATCGGTTTACTTTCTTCCCTATTTTCTATGTGAAAGTATATTGTCCTTCTCTTCGTGTTAGGAGGGACGTGTAAATTTAGAAATTATGTCAAGAGCTAATACAAATAAACCGTTGCGTAATCTATTCTTTTTTTTTCTACAAATATGTACAATAAGCGATAGTTATTTATCGTTTCGGAAACGATGAGATAACGTTGGCTGAATGTAAAACACGTGACGCAACAAAAGCGAGTTATTCTTAAATGTCATTATTTGAAATTTATTGTTTAAACTTTAAGATCATACCGTCCGAGGTCGTCCTACATCATCCAAGGTGTAAAAAAGGTCGCATCGTTTTTATATTATTAATTTAATTTTAATCGTAGCTTTAAACAACGCGCGCTATATGTAATAACGTATTTATTATTTTAATAATTGCGTTAAAATTTTCTTTTTTAAAAATTTAATCCATTATTTTTTATTTTATTATGATTAGAGATACGAGGTAATTGATAAATAAAACGACACGTGTGATTAATTACTATTTGGATTTATCTAAACCGTAATTAATAATTATGGAAAATGTGACTAATATGAAACGTGAATATTGCAAGAAAATGAGCAAATGCAGAAGAGATGTTACTACTCCTCATTATAAAGAAAAATATTAATTCACTTTTAATTTGATTGAACTATGATTAATAATTTTTGTTCGTCACGCAGAAGATTTTTTTCTACTGCTTCGGAAAGTCGAAGAACTTTTTTACTTTATTTTTAAAAAGTAAAAAGAATTTCATAACTAGTAATTGCTTTAAATTAAAATAACCAATGTAGCGTACATTGATCATTAATAGAGAGTACATAAAGTACAGTTACATTTCAACGTGTATCCTGTAACTAGTGTAACTTGAACTTTACATTTTAGCTCTTGTTTATACGCAGAATGAACAAAGAATTAAAATTTATCTTGATATAATAATTTTGTAATTCCTATGTTGTCATGTTCTCAAATATCTCAGAAAACTAATGAAAATAATTCAATTCAACATCACATTCGAGACCATCATTTAAAAAAGATCTAAAAAGTAAGAAATCTGTATGTGTATGACTAAGTGAGCGAATGAGAGAATGAGAGAGAGAGAGAGAGAGAGAGAAAAGAGAGATTCTTCATCATTAATTGTGTCAACTTCTTCCATGTCACTCGTTAAGAATTAAGGAGTATCTGCAATTGTTATGCGACATTCCTTTTTTTCGAATCAAACTCTCCGCGCATATTTGTAAACTATAAACAAAATAATCTTCAACGATTCAACATTTCAAGAATTTTAATACAACGCTTCTTGGCCTATCTTCTTATCGGGCAAAAAATTCAATGGCACCGTTAAACATACACAGAACACATGCTTGTCCTGTCGTTTCAGTATTCGAACTTAAACTGTTTGTGTCCGACGCGCTCGGTAATTCCTCGAAGTGATATATGTACATATAGTTATAAATGACATAATTAATGTTGGATAGTTCTGTCTAGAGACCTTACAATAAGAGTCTGGCCGTGACATCCAATTTTCACTAATTTGCCTACTTCCGAGAGAGAAAGAGAGAAATAAGAAAAAGATAGAAGAGAAAGAGAATGACGAAGAAACTGGTGATGGTATATTTCTCTCGCAGGATCTTGCCGACATGGCCGGAGTCTGATTATAGGGTCTCTAGTTCTGTCTTAGGCCGCTGAAGTTCAGTTAACGTGCACACTCCTCGGAAAAAAAAAACGGATTCTCTCTATCCTGCGAAATTTCCGTAAGTTACGCGTAATTATTAAGAGAACGCGCGAGTATTATACGTTTCGTTTGTTAGGTTTATACGTAATGATAATTACTTTAGTGCGACGAGATCGATTTCGATAGTAAACGAGTACTTCCGATTGTTTAATTTAATTGCTCGACACACTATGTGCGTTTTACTTTTTTTTTTCTTTTTGATAGCGCGGATGCTCAAACTGTAATTTGTTGCTCGAACTTGAGCATTGTCGACTAAATACTTTTAGTGACTGATACTTTAGGCGTTTACTAGGACACAGTGTACACAAGATTTAAAGCGTTTAAATAAAAGCTTATTTATTGCCGAAGATGCGTTGTCTATCCAGTATTTTTAGTCTTCCTCTGATGTAAAGATGTAAAGTTGTATTCAAATGTTACAAGCTGACATCATTTTGATGTCAATAACATCTTTTACGACGCCAACATTTTGATGCCAACATAACAAATGGTATGACGCGTTATGTAAGGTTGATGTCGAAGTTAATGTAAAAGTTCATGCATTTCTTAAGAAACTCGGACACGCAATGTGTTACAAGGCTTTTATTCGAAAAACAATTACGAATTCGAAAAGCTCAATCGAAAGATCATCAAAGCGACAAAAAATGTTAAATCTCAAAAAAGATTGGAGATTTATAACAAAATTATATAACAGAGCTTATTTGATTTTGCGATTTCGCTTTAAATTGTTACGCGTACGTTAACGTACGTTCTACTTTATCATAGATATCGCACTTCTTAATGAATTAGTATGTAATATATATGTATACAGATATTTCGTATCTTTTCGTTACATACGTGCAAAAAGTAATCTTGATTATCACTGCGATACCACATTCGGTATGATAGTGTCGCTGTTTACGAGACATAATGCGATCATAGAGCCCTCCCACGTAACATATACGGCAAAATCTTATCTGTATAGTGAATTACTGAGTCGTATAACGTCAGCTATTTAGTAGAATGCACTACAGCGTATGGCGCGCATCGAGTCTTACATCACGCGCGTATAGTCGCCTTTTTTTCGCCTTTTGAAATGGCTGCTCGCCGAGGTAAAAACTTTAGTGATACGTGTAATCGTTCGGAAGCAACGACAGATGGGAATATTTTCAAAATGATGGACTCCGACAATTCAGTTTGTGCGAGCAAAACGGAAAATCATTACAGTAACGGCAAGTCGTGGGAAAAATCGACAGAAGAATCGTTTCTCGTCAAGTATCGCGATCGTGTTTATAATATTTATAACTTCCTGAATTATCATCCCGGTGGAAAAACCACGCTCACCCGTCTCAAAGATCAGGTTTTGGATGGAGAATTAGCAAAAAATCCTCATTCCAAATCTGCGTATTACCTTCTCGAGGAATTTGCTGTGCGACAACAAGAAAGATACAACGAATGCGAAGTGAGTAATTTCTAAATAAAAAGTAATAAGTCACATTTATATTATTAAAAAATATTACATGCAAACGCCGTATCGTACACTTCTCAATGTTAAAATCGTCAAAAATTTTTCTTTAAACAGTCAAATTGTTAAATTGTAATTCGTTTCAAATTTCAATAGATATAATTTTATGTATATTTCATGTCCACATCAACTTTTTTTAACATATATATATTTTTTTAAAAATTCTTTCAATATAGTTTTCTATACGTACATAGAATATAATAAACATAATTCTATCTACATAAAAAAACGTTTAGAAATTGTAACGAAAAATAATTATGTAACACGGAAATAATTTGCAATCGCGTAAAATAAAATATTGTGTAAGGAATCAGCAGGTAACACATGGCAAGTTTATCTAGTAGGATTGGTTTATCTTTAAAAGTTTATCTCAATTCTACGAAACATACACTCACGACGTGTATAGATAAAAAATGTCGAGATAAGTCGATGTAGAACCATAAATGATTTCGCGATATCACAGTTATTTTTACAACATTCAAAAATATATACAAAATATATTATATATACGCTGAAAACGTTGATTCAGAAGTAAATTAATAACGGAACTTTTTAAAAGAGACGTCGCTTACGAAACGTGTTTGTTTCAGAATCTAATAGACTGGAACGCGCCAATCTTATGGCAAGTGGGTTTTATGGGCGATAGATATTGGGAATGGGTTAATCTACCAGTTAATCGACCTATTCGATATTTTCAATCAGATATTTTAGAGATGTTATCGATTACGCCCTGGTATATTTTGCCGATTGTCTGGCTGCCCATAGCTACGTATTTCTTTTATGTGGGCTGTGCCTCGAATATTTCGAGAAATATCGGTAATTTGTACAGTATATTTACAGTAGGAAAATAAAAGTAAAGTAATATGTACGAAAATTCTTCTGAATATATTCCACATATAACTCCATCGTGAAGTGTGCATTTTCTTTTAGCGATTTCAGCACAAAACATTTTACCGTCTTTCATTTTGGGACTATTTATCTGGACCGTTGTGGAATATTTCGTTCATCGGAAAATATTTCACTTTGAACCACCGCATAATTCGAAATTGCTGATTACTCTGCACTTCTTGTTCCATGGAAGTCATCACAAAGTAAGAGCCACTCGGACTTCCTTATCTGATATTTTAAACTAAATATGTATTTTACCGATTGTGTACAAAAGTTGTATCAATAGGCACCATTGGACGAACGAAGACTAGTATTTCCACCGACATTCAGTTTATTTGTGGCGCTAATTGTCTGGCATCTCTATAAAGTCATTTTTCCTTCGGCAATAGTTCATCTTGTCGCTGCTGGTACTATGACCGGTATTATCTTTATACATTCACGAATTTTATTATGGATATGTTATATCATTGGAAAATTTAATATCAGCAGTATTGATTTGATTATTAATCAATTACTTGTTTTTGATATTAAAAGCACTGTTGTTAATGCTTTTAATACTAGCCAAATAAATAAAACTATTAAATACATATATATAGCAAAAATAAATAATGGTATTAAATTTTTTAAAAAGTATTATATCTAGATACATTGAAACAAATTATTTTAAACAGCTGTAGCTAAATATACCTATTTTACAGGCTATTTGTGTTATGATTTAATACACTATTACTTGCACAATGGAGCACCCATAGCAGGATCATACTTATATACGATGAAAAGAAGACACAACTATCATCACTTTGTACATCATGACCAAGGTAACAAATATGCGAACTGCTGTTGGAATATATCCAGAAAATTAATCATCATCTCTTGCAGGATTTGGTGTTACTAGCGAACTTTGGGATCGAATACTTAAAACAAACCTAAGTCTGCGAAAATTAAATGAACCCTTAAAGTGGTAAAATGACTCAAAGGAAATACGACATTTATATCGCGATAGTATTTCGTTCATTCAATATTTTTATTGTACAAATAATAATTTATTAATGACGTACATCACAATTGTGATTATAATAAGTACAGAAAGTTATTTTTATGTAAGTCATTACGCTTTCAAACTTAACCAGAGTTAAACCAGTAAGCGATTTAAGTACACAAATCTTTAAGAGAGAGACTCATTAAAAACTTTTTATAGCATATTTTTAAGCGATTAAACAATAAGTCTTTTAAATAACTATATATAGTAACGCAGTCACAAAGTAAAATATTAACAAATTTGTATTTTAATAGCTTTGCATTTACCTTCAATTTGATGAAATAAATGTTGTATTAAAACGACGCTTTGAACCAGCAAAACATTGTTGGTACATCTTAAGTACATGACTCATGATATCCATGACTACTGCAAAATTCCATTTCGATGCCTAGTATCACATATGAGGTCAGCAAGAAAAATATAATATAAATATACCGTTATATTGAGATCTCAAAGCATGTCTGTGTCATGTGGCGACTTTGTCCAGCCAGCAAATAATTAAATACGTTATACCTGAGTATAAAATTCACAAGGACTCGTGTATTGCTGCCATTTGAATCAACTCATTAATTAAATTTCCAAGAGTCATCGTCACTGTGCCTCGGCCTTGACATTCTTCCTACCCATACTTAATTGTGAAAATGTACTTTTGTTAGCGGGCGGATTCAGCTTAGACGACAAATGCACAAACGCGTCGAACAGGGTAGACCTGTCCATGATGTCCACCTCGTAATGCTTGACCTTCTCCCTGGTGCACCAGTTGGCCGCTTTGCTTACAGTGTTCTCTAGGCTACTCAGCACGGCGTCGGTTCTCGTTGCTCGATTACCGATCACGATCACAGTTATCTCCTTCTTATCCTTGTTCTTGTCGATGTCCTTCTTCAATGGGAAGAGAACGTCGAGGGACTCGGGCTTACCGGTGTCGTACACCAGGACGTAGCCGTCGGCGAAGCCGAGGTAATGCCGCGGAAGCTGCTGATTGTTTACATTGCTCTGCAGGGATTCGAGCCCGGCCGTGTCGTAGAACCTGATCTTCTCCTTTGTGCCCCGATCAGTCTCAATGTTAGCGACGTAAATGTCCTCGATTGTGGGATGAATTTCCTACAATTTGATTATAATTTATACGTATATCGGGATTATCCTTACGTAGCAGCGTTCCAGAAGCGCGCGGGACCTAACGGTGCCTGAATATAACCTAAATTACGCGCACCGTCCTCATGTTGACGTTTCCATATACGAGCTGCTCCAGCAGGACGGTCTTGCCGACGCCTTTCATCCCGCAGACGACTACTCTCGTGGTCTTCCCCATTCCTGAGTCTTCGCTATGTGTCGGCTTTCTCGCGTGACGATGACATTAGAATCGCTTGACTGACACCTGGCCCGATGGCCGTCGCGTCGAGGCCATCAGCTTAGTAGATTTACCTTACCGTCAGCAGCGCGCGTGGGAACTGAAAATCGCTTGCTCGCGCGTGGGAACGTATACCCACAATGGCCAACGATGTCAGAACGATGATATGGATCACGAAATGAATTATAAGCGATATACCTATTTTGCAAAATAAGAAACATGCACGTCCGTGCATATAAGATACTACATATATATTCTAGATTTTAAAAATATAAAATTATCCAGATAATCAAGCGTGATGTAGCATTTTGAGCAAATGCATCGCATGTGTTGTTATAGACTTTTGCTATATATTATTTGTGTATACATGAAATAAAACACATTAACACATTAACACATTGTTAATTATTTATATAGCTTTATGAATGTGATATATCTATTACGATTTCCAAAATTTGCGGTGCTTGTTTTCTAAATATGTTTAAACATATGTATTGGAGATTCAATAGATGTATAATTATGCAGTCAATGAGACGTAATTAAAAAGATTGATAATCAGAGAAAATTATGAATACACAATGCATAATTAATAATAAGAATAGAAGTAAAATATAAACGGTCATCGCGTCGTTTTAAGGTGTTTTCATCTATCAGCGCCTCTATGTGCACAAAATGTGTACATTAAACTATGTAGTCAAATATCTATGAATCCCGTAGGTAATGTGCATGACTTTTTGGGTCTCTTCTATGCTATGTCTATTTTACAATTATATGCATTCATATTTTAAATCTGTTTTATGCAAATCGTGTTCTATAAATGTGCAATACCACATATACATGAAATAAATTCAATTAATTGATTTGATAAAAATTCACTCACCGATTGCTGTCACTGCTCCTGCTGCTGCTGCTACTGCTACTGCTCCATGATGCTGATTTCTGCTGACATCATCCTGCTATTCTCGAACCGCACATTAATAACGATCGCCCGATACTTTATTCGGCACTCCCGATATTACGGATATTGTAGCACACATATCACACACGAGTGAAACGTAAACCGCGCGCGAGAATTTCACTTGGCACGACCGTTACATTTGGAAAAATATGGTTAAAAGTATGGCACGTCAAGACACACTGAACAGAAGTAAATCAATTCGCTCCCAGAGTTTCTCTGTATTATGATTGCGCGACGACTTATAAAGTTTCATTATTGGCACAACCGACATTCTACCGAACGGATTGCGTACCCTCCTCGAGCGAATACGCGAAGGCAAACGCACGATGCCGCGCTTTAGGCCGAGACAGAGAACGAGACGTAGGTGTCGTAGTCGTAGTCGTAGGGTAAGGCAGGGAAAAGAGACGACTTACGTTTTTCTCTGCTTACCCTACGACAACGACTGCGACACCTACACGTCTCGTTCTCTGCCTTCGGCCTTACACATGAATACGATGCTACGTATGATCTCGTTTGCTAGCACGACGACACTCTGAACACAACACCGTACTGCGTACAATTCGAATCTGAATACACGAGACACGCACGGAATCAACGGAACGTCCGACCGGCGCTGGAGCGCGAAGAAACATGGCGGCAGCAGCGTACGGGGCGTACGCTGCTGCCGCTGGCAGGCAGACTCGGCGGTACTCGGCGCTAGTCGGCGCCACTCGGCGCTGCTAGGCGGTTGACTCGCCGCGCCTGCGCCGAGTAGCGCCGAGTCACCGTACGCCGCTGCCGCCGCCATGTTGCTCCGGGCTCCAGCGCCGGTCGGACGCATCGGACTTTCTGTCGACTTCGTGCGTGTCTCGCGTCTTCCGAATTCATTGTGCGCAGGTACGGTGTTGTGTCGAGACTGTTGAGAGTGCCGTCGCGCTACAGACGACCCGCGATCCATGTGAGATACACAACAGAGGTCGGTATTCATGTGTAAAGTGCGGCATCGTGCGTTTGTCTTCTTCGGTTTGTGTGAAGTGTTCGCGTGCGCGTTCGAGCAAATTAAGTGTTTTCTCGAAGGATACGTTCGATCGGTAGAATATCGCGAGTGCCAATTAAAAGTGAAGTGCTACTACTCGTCGTGCGAGCATACGAAACGAATTTGTCTGCGTTAGTTGTATCTCGGCGCGTAACTTTCATTCAAACGGTTTTCCTCGGGCTGCGTTTCCACGAAGTTACGTGACGTGACGCCACTTTCGTGCCAAGTTCATTTTCGTTCCGGGCAAAGTTTTCGTGTGCGCGTATTCGCTCGAGGAGGGTACGCATTTACGTATTTTTTTAAATGTAACGGTCGCGCCAAGTGAAATTCTCGCGCGCGGTTTACGTTTCACTCGTGTGTGTGATATCTTATCCGTAATATCGGGAGTGCCGAATAAATTAAGTATCGGGCGATCGTTATTAATGTGCAGTTCGAGAATAGCAGGATGATGTCAACAGAAAGCGGCGTCCATGGAACGACTCGGTATTAAATATATTATTTTTTCAAGTGATACATTTCTTTACCTGCTCTTGTGTTTGAGTTTAGAAATAATATTTATCACATTTTCAGAATAAAAACCGGAAAAGGAATGTAGCAGTAGCAGCAGCAGCAAGAGCAGCGACAGCAATCGGTGAGTGAATTTTTATCAAATCAATTAATTGAATTCATATTATGTATATGTGGTATTGCACATTTATAGAACACGATTTGCATAAAACAGATTTAAAATATGAATGCATATAATTGTCAAATTTACGGGTATAGCATGAAACAGAATCAAATAAACGCAAACGTAGCATAGAAGAGACCCAAAAAGTCATGCACATTATCTACGGGATTTATAGATATTTGACTTCATAGTTTAACACATTTTGTGCACATAGAGGCGCTGATGGATGTAAACACCTTAAAACGACGCGATGATCGCTCTCAGGTTCCTCTCTGATAATAATAAGATAATAAGAAAATTTTTTAAATATGTATAATATTGTACGTGATTCTCTCTGTTTAAACATTTTTTTTTAATAGCCAACGTATTGCTTAACTTCATCAAGATTACTCATCGTGTGAATATTTTTTTAAACATATGATCTCATTTGAGAAGGGAAATAATCGTAAGTGCCAAAAATCATAAAAGTTTAGTAGCATATTGAATATTTATCTAACACTACATTGAAAGCTATTAATAATCAAAAAATTACAACTGAAACCACAACTGTTTTTGTTTCTCAATGTTTTTAAATTTATGCATTTATAGAAGTATCGTTATGAGATTAATAAGGTGTAATATCGAAATTTTAATAAATATAATCAGAGAAAATTCTAATATAGACAAATATACAAGAAAATGTTTTAATATAGACAAATATATAATATTATTACACACGGAGATTCTTTATCACTTTAGGAAACTGAAGTAATTAACATGAGTCCTGATTTCACGTAATCGTTGACCTATTTTTTTATTAATATATCCAAACATATAGTTAGAAGAAAATACGTAATCATGATCACTTGCATAGTTGTTCACCTGAAACAGATTACATCAAACATTTACTTGTTTTATCATTACATTAGTTATTTTTTCAAAGCATCATATTTATTGATTGTATTTCGCAAATAAGGACAACTAAAAAGAGAATATTGAAAAAAGTACGATAGTAAGATAAAAGAAGTTATTTTATTTTCAACGCAATCAGGAAGTATTTGATTATAGTGCTATATGTCATATTTATAATATTTACCTTTGAAAGTTGTTCCGTGGTGTACACATGATTAATAATATCTACTAATGCTACAAATCTCTTCATCTTTCTGTAAATATAAATAAAGTCATATGTAATTAGAACTAATAATTTTTATGATTTTAAGCAATGCCTTTTTATGGAAAAGAAAATACTCTTACTTAGGCATAATATATTTTAAATTTGTTAATATGTAATTGAATACTAAATCATTTTTTGCATGTCGTGCAATAATAGTATGAAAAATTATAATATGCTGTTGTTCAGTAAAATATCCCTCATTTAATCGCCTGAGATAAATGATAATGATGTTATGATTTTTAGGGCACGCCAAATATTCTAAAAATGTATTATCTAATACTTTTGTATCTTTTAAATTGAACATTTTGTTCCAAAAAATATCATCTGCTAGCATCAGTCCTTTACAGTATGTCCATTCTTTCCAACCTGGCAAAATTCTAAAACATTTGGTAAAATAAAAATAAAAATTTGGTATGATAATTGAGCTTTAGTTATTTTAGAACAATTTTGATAAATTGTTCTATATTTTGAAAGCGATTAGTCAAATCCGTGATTATAAAACATTTTATTCGTACGGTGTAGAACTTTTGTGATGCAATATTAAATTAGAATTAGCAATAGCTGTGCACTCCAAAGAATTCAAAATGCATGCCCATTTTACGGCTTCTAGTCTCAAACATTTAATGAAATCATTTTCTGTCACTCCCCTGTCAATATATCCTATCTTTCTCAGAACATTTTCCAAAATTTCCCTGAAGTGTTCCTGAAAACATTGATAAATGCATAATATACATTTTAATATTAATTTCTTGTCAATGTAATAAAAGGCTTTATAAGCACACATTTAAAAAATAAAATACAATTTTCTAATTTTATCAATTTTTCTCATATAAAATATCAGTTTTAAAAAGTTTCAATCTTGTGTGGAACAGTTTTTATAATATAAATATTTTAAAATTAATTGTAACATATTTTTCTTTGAATTAAAATATTTTTTAATAAAATCATTTATAACTTTAAGTAATGTGCTTACGAGAAAATCTAAGATATTTTACTTTCTTGAAATTCTGACTTATCAAATATAAAACCGATATACATTGATCTTTTATTGATGAAACTTTATTTACCTTGACATTTGCACTTTTTAAAAATGGAAAAAATCTTGATACACGTTCCATAATTTTGAACATAGGATACCACGCTATATAATCTGTTTCATTTGATAGATAATACGTGAGACTTTTGAAAAATTCGAAGTCAAATTTATATTTTGATAGGAAATAATATGCGTCATCGATGATCTGAGCACGATTGAGAACATGTATATCAATGTTTTCCGCTAAGTTTAGATGTTGTATAAGTTTTTGCCAATTATCGTCGTTGTAATTAACACGATAATATCCTGTTGTATGCAATAAACAAATTTTTTAAATTTACGATTAAATATGCAAAACAGTGAAATCTTATTTATATGCTATAGTAATAAAAACATAATTAATTGATACATATTCACCAGCTTGTTGTACATTCACAATGATCCAATCATATTTTGGGATATCAGTCAAGCTTAAAACATTTTGCGGTTTTAACCATCTTTTCTTTGTAATATCGGGAGCGCTCTGAGTAGTATAGCTCACACATATCCATAATTCATTCAGATATGCTTCATTGAGATTTTTTGGCGATAATGATATTTGGACCTCGTTTTTAGAAAAGTTTCGTGTTACTTGTAGTATGGGATAGTGCTCTAGCTTTGTCCAATAACCCAAATTTATTTTTAAGTCAACATCTGATTCGTGAATTACTTCTTTTTGTAGAACATTGAAAAAGTTGTCAATAGTGCTACTCGAGGTATCAATGGGTTGAAGCTGGCTAAATTTGTTTGGAAAATATAAGATTACTACTAAATTTCTTTCTCTATATTAACTTTATGCAATTTCCATTTATAATACTTATATTATTATGTATGTGGTACATGTATAATTAATATATTACAGTTATTACTTACTACTTAGTTAAATAGTTATTGAGGCCAATCTCAAACGCTTCTTTGGAAATTACATCTAATAATGAGCGCACAAAGATAGGTGCTGTAACATTTAATATCATTAAATGTGATAAATTATGTATGAATTATAATTTATTTTTACAAATTCAGTAACATAATAAATTTTGTAGAAAAAAGTAAGTTTTAATTTAGTTACATATTTTAGTTACATATGTTGTATATTAGTTTTATTATAACATAATTTTTTAATAAAAAAATGTTATAATAAAACTAATATATAAGTAAATTGCAAACAAATTAACTTCCAGAATATTTCATAGTAGAATTATTTAACTATATTCATTTACTCTTACCTTTAACGTAATGAATGAAAGAAAAAAGTGAATTAATATCGGAGAGAGAATTAACTTCACGTACAAGAGACATATTGTAGTAATCATTCAAATAAAGAGACTCATGTTGAAATTGTACTACTAATAAATCCATCAGTTGAGGATGTATAATCTAATGACAAAATTTTGGGTGCAATTAAATATTATTCAAAGTAGATATTATTTAAAATAAATAATTTTATACGAGGATTGTGTGTTATTGCCAAATAAAAAAATAAATAACTGAATAATAGAGTTCTTTACTCTATTTCTAATTTTCAAATGTAATAACATTCTCAAAAATAATATGTAATTTTCTATAATAATTATGAAAACTCAAATAATTAATATTTAACGATAGAATATTAAAAAATAGAAATTGATTTATAAAAGTTCAAGAATTTTCTACATGTTATTAATACTCTTCTGTTTTAATTATGTAGTAATTGACCCAAAAGTTTATAAGGGAATAACCTGTACAAATCTCATGGTCAAATATGTAGCGATGCCTTCATTAAACCATAAATAAGACCACCAAGATTGGCCGACCAGATTACCAAAGAATTGGTACACGATTTTACGTGCTACTGTGCGAGTTACTTCAAATTTCCATGCTACAGAATCTAATGTTTTATTATAGATAATAGCTGTTTCTCTAAAAAAAAAGTGATAAAATAATCTGATGAAAAGCCTTTCTGTTATAATGAGTTTTTAAATTTTGAAATTCAATTGTTTGAATTTAAATTGTTTTTTAGCAAAAATTAAAAAAATTTTTTTATATATGATATGTAAGCAGTACCTATAAAGAACAATTCCCCAACTTTCCATGCCTTCGTCTTGAAAATCTGGAATTGCAGCATATTCCACATCTGGCGGAATTTTTGCATTGTAAAGTTTTTCTATCAAATACTCTATGGTATCTTCAGCAACTTTTTGTGCGAATTCCAATTGCTGTTTTACCGATTGCCTGCACCACATTTTTCCTGTGTCAGAAATGCGTTCAAAATCGAATACTACAATCGCTACGTTATCAGGGGATATATTATCAGTTGTCTGAAAGTTTGAACGAATCATGTTATTATCAGAATCATACAATGCTCGCTCAATTGGTGCATTTGACAAAGCAATATAATATAGAGGATGCGTTATGGAAATTGTGAAATTAGTCTTTATAAATGGATGGCCCCAGCATGGAAATATTTGTCGGATTCCAGTTCCTCGGAAATCGGCTGCTGTGATAATCCACCTATAACATTGTAGAAGGCAGATTTTCATGTATTGCCAGCGTCAAGAATTGAAAAATGTTCAAATATATAGCTAAGAAAAATTTCAAGAACAACATTGAGAATCTGTTCACTACACGCTTTTAGTGATTATATACACAGTATTTACAAAAGACTTATATAGTATAAAATATTAAATATTTATTTAAATTATTTGAACAAATTTAAATTAAATATACTAATTTTAGCATTTTATTATGATTTTAATTTAGCAGATATAATTCAATCTTATTTATATTTAACAGATATAATTAGATTTGTATTACTCACGCTTTTTCTCCTTTACGGTTTGTATATGATTTTCTGACGAAACCTCCCGCTTCATCATTTATACTACCGACAAATTTTACAGTCAGACGATAAGTTTCAGGTAGAAAAGGCTCATCAAAATAAATTTCAAAACTTTGACATTCAACGTTATATGTAAATGTTACAGGCATTATCACTTTCTCAATACGAGAACCATAAGTAACTTTTATTTCTGGTTCATTTATTTTTAGATTTAGAAAGTATAGACGTATCACCTTTTCTACACCAACAGGTTGAAAAAATATATTAGATTCACCATAGAAGACAAAATTGCCATTTGCTTCTTGCTTTTCGACATATGATTTGAAATATTCATTATCATGTAGGTTCATAAGTTTATCTATGTATAGTTTTAAGTCGACGTCGTAGCGTATTAAATGTAGATTTGACTTTTTTGCATTACAAACTGCAGCATAATGCATATCATTGCTAGTAACAGTATTTACGTTAATTAATATTAAATTAATGCCTAATAATATTTTTAATAATTCCATATTGTGTGGGTGTGTAATTTCCGTTTCTGGTATCTGAAAAACCGTCTTTGTCAAAAGAAAGAAAAATACAAACAAAATGCAATGTGAAAAGTGCTATTATAAATTATATGTAAGAATAATGCGAAACAATAAAAAAAATACAATACTGAACATAAGTATTTGCTAAAAGAATTTTAGAATAATTTAAGAAATTATAAATGCAAATATCTAATAACTTCTATTTTATATTGCGTGAATTATAAAATATTTTAATGACATCTTTTCTCCTTTGTCAGTACCTTGAAATTAAATTATAAATGTACAAAAGTATGAATTTTCACACCTGCCAACTAATATTACATTCTTCACTCTTTTTTTTTATATAATACGTTTTATTACATATTTACCTTAAAAGAACTGCAGATATTTCTTGTGTTTTGTCATATACTTGTCATATTAAAAGTGCGCCCAGGTTTCTGTAGCAATTAATTTACAATTGATAATTTATCACTATTAGTGGCTAAAGCATATAATTTTACACACCAAAAGTCGAACGAACACTAACGATGATACAAACAACTCGAATAAATATGTAGTGTTGTGAGAATAAACTGTATATGAGAATAACTGTAAGACAATAATAATAACATAAGGTCAGAGATATCCTTGTTAATAAAGGTAAATAATACAATGCTAAATCTCACACACAATATTGTTTTTACAAAAACTAATGTAGTGTAATAATGTTTCTTATAAAGTATGTGTCTAATTAGTTTTATTTTTTAAATTTAATTTTTATTCCTTATAAATAATAAAAAATAATTTTATTATAGAATATATAATCTATAAACATTTGTTTGGATTATCTATAAAATTACAAATCTTGGCAATAGAGAATGTCTATATGGCATTAGTTCTTCTCCATTTACTATGTACCAATATTGATCCAATGAATAAAAATATAAAAATTTATATATATATCTAGATATATCTATCTTTTTTATAATTTAATCTACTAATACATTAATATATTAATAAATTAATATAATAAATTTTGGATATCAATAAATATAGTTTTCTATTTTTGTATAAAGAATTTTTATTAAGTAACATTAATAATTCATATAATTAACATTTTATGTACATTGTGTTATTTATTAATCCATGACAATCTAGTATAAATTAATACAAATAAATGAATAAATAGATATAATAATTAATAATAACTGTTACAAATATGATATTCTTTCTTCGAAATTCTTTAGGGCAAAGCAATGAAAATTAGTGAAATAAATATATACTATAAAGAAGCATAAAGTTTTTCTGTTCTAGAATCATCATGGATGTTTACGGGTATATCCTCTTTAGCTTCTTTTATGCTGCAGCTTCTTACAGTTTTCTTTAGAACTTTGTATCATTTTTATTTGGTGTCAAATATTTATGGCAAACAATGTAAGAAAGTGCAGCTAAAAAGAATAGACCATGTTTATAGCCTTCGTTTACTGAACATAATTCTCCGATGCACTTATTAAATCGCTTAAAATATAGAGGCTAATATCCGTAAAGTTGTTACCAGATTGTGAATCACTTTTTTTATCATGGTATTAATAATTAATAAAATTTCATGAATGTGTCTGCTTAAGTATACAGTATCGTTTTACGTGCACTGTTAACATTTCAGTCTGTAACAACTACAATTGCATATAGCATAAAGTCTTATCGATTGGATGTTTGTATATAAGGACGTTTCGTAATTGGCAATCTATTATACTTATAGCGCTCTGCGCCTTCTAGGATTAAAATCGATCGTGTTTCGTTGCGTGAATTTTTCAATATTTCCGTAATTAGAATTTAAATGAAAATCTCTGTTATTTTTTCGAGCAATTCAAGATTTGCCTGCAAAAAGTAATTTTTCGTATATTTCGCATATTTCCTCATAATTTTCAATGCAAAATTCATAATAAATTTTTATAAGTGGAGCAGATAAATTTTTCACACCTTCCACATAATAATAAATGTAACAATTTACACAAAACAACCTAACATGTTTTCGAACTATATAAAATATTTCGTACTTTACAATATATTTCGATTCGAAAATGATAATCAAGTATGAATTAGAAATTAATATACAATTAAATTTCCTTTGATTGCCAGAGTATTAAAGGAAACAATTGATGAAATTCAGAATTTAACGAATATACTATATGTATAAATTGTCACTCGACCTTACAAATTCTTAATCAAATTATTAATTTTTGAACATTTCGATAAGACTATCTTTGAGTATGTTTTTTATGCGTAAGTTTCTGTAATTTTGCTTTTAATCCGTGTGGATTTAATTTCACTCTTACGACATCGGATTTGTTATCGAACTTTTTGCGAATTTCCTCTATTCGTTCCTTTCGTATTCGCTGCTGTTCCCTCTTCCAGATATCCTGCAAGATGCAATCCATCGTAATTTACTTGCTCAGTAATTTTGAACGTTGTGAATTAATACCTTAAAGTCCCGACAAAAACTAAGCCATAGATTGAAGAAATCATAAGGTTCTGCAGTCTCCAGGGTGGAACCTTTGGGAACAAACTGATAAAATTTCATCACAGCTTTAAATTTGTTTTTAGCTTCTAGGAGATCTTCCTTCTCACTCGTCAATTCGGCAGTCGCTTTTTTCACAAACGAGTCTACTTTCTTCTTGAATATTTTAGACGTAGATGGATCCGCTTCCACGATTGTATTACACATTTGTGCGCATGCTGAAACAAATTAATTTCATGTATATTATGTATTTGCATATATTATATTTAAAGCTGAGTCTAAGTAAAGCAAAAAGTTGGAATAAACATAAAAAACCAATTTTCAATCAATGCAACAGAATTTGCTAATCTTTCACTTGCTCAGTCTAGGTATTATTTTATATAGAAACACATATTAATAATATATTATTGAACCTACATGATAATGAATATTTCAAATTAAATGTCGAAAAGCAAGAAGCAAATGGCAATTTTGTCTATGGTGAATCTAACATATTTTTTCAACCTGTTGGTGTAGAAAAAGTGATACGTCTGTACTTTCTAAACCTAAAAATAAATGAACCAGAAATAAAAGTTACTTATGGCTCTCGTATTGAGAAAGTGATAATGCCTGTAACATTTACATATAACGTTAAATGTCAAAGTTTTGAAATTTATTTTGATGAGTCTTTTCTCCCTGAAATTTATGGCTGACTGTAAAATTTGTCGGTAGTATAAATGATGAAGCGGGAGGTTTCGTCAGAAAATCGTATATAAATCGTAAAGGAGAAAAAGCGTGAGTTATTATAAATCTAATTATATTGCTTTGTCAAATGCGCCGATTGAGCGAGCATTGTACGATTCTGATAATAACATGATTCGTTCAAACTTTCAGACAACCGATATTATTTAATTATCAATAATATATAAAATTGTATTCTATCATTAAAAAAAGTTTAATTTTTTCTTAATTAAAAGTACAAAAATAACTCGTATGTGCATTAATGCTATAAAATCAGATTAAAAGGTAACACAAAATTTATCGAATATTTCAGATAAGAAATCTGATATTTCCATATGTGATTATATCGAGTCTTTTATATCTATTAAATTTTTAACAAGAGATAATACTTTACAAATAAAAAAGTGACAATTTTTGATTGGTATAATATCCTATAGTATTATGCGTAATGCTACTCACCCCGCAGTTCCTTGTCTAGTCTATCCAGTTCCTTATTGATATCGTCAAACTTGATCGTAGATGCAGCTTCTACGTCAGCCGGTTCAGGCACAGGTAAAGGCAAGGGCTCATCGAAGTTATGATCCTTTTCCTGGGACAATTTTGCATTGACGACGTAGTGTAACAGGGTGACACCAGGTACGTTGGACTTCACGTCTTTCAGTTTGCCAAGAATCTCCAGGCCGAAGCCGTCCGCCTGTCCGCGTAACATATTTCCGCCGTTCATGTAATTGCCCAAAGTCAAAATAATGGCCATTACTTTCTTCAGAGGTTCGGAATTGAGTAGGAAGTCGCAGGTAGTCCGCACGTTGTTCAATTTATACGAGACCGACGATATCGCGTCTTGAAATTCCGACTGCAGCATCAGGCAGGCTATTCTTTCGGAGAAGTGATTTATGCCGGACAATCGTTTGAGAAATAATTCAGGTTGATCGAGAGGAATGTCTGGATAAAGTGCTTCGTGGGTTGCAATGTCTTCTATTTCTTTTTGTGTCGGTTTCTAAAAATCAGAAAATATCAAAGTGACTCGAAATTCTCGAAAAAAAAAGAAAAATTTCATATGAATTTTACATGAAATTTCATTATTTTTTCGTTTCCAATTGTATTTTTATCTCACAGTTTACTTACGATTTCGTAGATCTGCTGCAACGCTTCAAGACTAATCACGCTCGTGTCTAAGTTATAGGCCGCGTTCTCAATCTCGCTGAAATCAATGTGCAGACTTTTCTCGAGAATTCCCACCATTTTTGAACGCTTCGAGTCCAATATCTTCGCAGGCTGGATCTTTGAACTTTTGGGCGTTCCCTCGTTTTTCTTGGTCAGATTCCTCTCTCTCACCTGCCGCGAAAATAAATCAGCGAACTCTTTCATATTTATATTCTCTTCCTCCGCAAGTTCCAGCCATAGAGGCGCCTAAAACAGCATAAAAATAGCTATTCTTATAAAGAAATCATTATTTTATATTAAAATTTTATTAGAAAATTTTATTAGAATATAGTCTTTTGCTTACCTGGGGTGACAAATCTGAAGTGTCTTTTGAAGTTTGACTGGTTGCAGTAACTGGTACCAAAATTCTCGTCCAGTAAAGTGGCTTCATAGGCACATCAGGATTTAAAGGTTGCTTTCTCATTACTACAAAAGTAAGACACTTGTGTTACGCGGTGCAAATATCGGAATCCCGAAGTCGAAAAAAGTGTACAGCGTACTCTCGATTAACAAGAAGGATCAAGAGTACCCTGTACTTTTGAAATTGTGACACCTACTGGCTCTGCTGGGCGGATTCCATCCTCCAACCGGGGGAGCTGGTAGAGGGCAAGGTCCTATTGCTCCAGGGGGTGGTGGTGGAGGAGGACCTGCACCTGAACCTCCGATAGGAGGCGGAGGTGGCGGAGGTATGCCACCCTGCGTAGGCATACCTGGTGGCGGTGGCGGCGGTGGTGGCCCAGTCGTTTGAGCCATTCCAAGTAACGGGGGTGGCGGTGGAGGTATCGCGCTAGTATCACCTGCCGCGAGTGACGATGGCGGAGGAGGTGGCGGTGGTGGTATCCCGCATGTGTTTAACATCGGGGTAGGCGGTGGCGGTGGTGGAGGAGGTATCGTAATTTTCGTAGACGAAGACATCTCGCACGTTGCACTCGTAGGTGGCGGTGGGGGAGGTGGTATGCCACTCTCAACGCTGTGCACTGGTTCGAGCAGGAATAAGGGAGGAGGTGGCGGCGGAGGTGGTATCATATTTTGCAAAGGGGACGGCGGAGGTATCGCGCCTATGATGGCTTGTACAGGCGGGGGTGGAGGAATAGGTATCGTACTCGAGCTACTCGAGACCGGCGTAGATGGTGGCGGAGACGGAGCAGGCGGCGGAGATAGAAACGTGCTCACAGTACTTTGCGACGACATGGGGGCAGGTGGTGGCGGCGGTATTCCAGAAACGTCTGTCAACTGTGTCGACGGGATTGTCCTTTCGCCGCCACATACTACCGATTCGGTGGCAAACGTGAACGGAGACGGCGGCGGCGGAGGCGGCGGGATGAAAGACGACGTCATCGAGGTAGGTGTAGATCTGCTTTTCGAGAATGCCTCCGGTGGTAATGGAGGTGGAAACGATGTTGGGGAGCGATACTGCGCCAGATCTTCACTTGGCGCGTTCACTGGGTTACCCTGTGATAAACACGACCGATCGACCTTGTCGGTCGGCGTGGAGGAATGTACGAGAGTCATCTTGACTTGGTCGAAATCCGCGTCACTTCTGATAGTCGATAATCTCGGTGTACCAGCATCTAAGTTGCTCGTGTCACTGATATTCCCGTCAACTGGTGATAAGCTTCTCGGTGAGGTCTGAGTAGACTGTCCCCTGGTGCTTATTTGTCGATCTACCGATATCTCGCGCAACCGTTTGATTTCGTCTCTCAGCTTCTGAACTTCTTCCTCGTACAAATAAGTATCCTTAAGCATATGGTGCTCACAACAAACTGGACTCGATTTCGTTTGAGCTGCGTGAAGTCCATCTGGCAATGCACAAGTATTGATCCGATCTATCTGATTAAAACAAGACATTCCAAAAGTAAGTAATCGTTATAGATATGCCGATCGTAACTGTCAAAACAGAGATCAGGATCTTACCAGGGACGTAACGTTTTTTCCCGTGTCTTTATCTGGTAACGTAGAGATTGGAGTGATTGGCAGTTCTTGTTCTGAAAATTCCATTAATATGCGAAATATATAAAATTAATCCTTTGTTATTGTAGTCACAACAAAGTTCAGGAAATTTTTTTTTTCTCTCAAAGCGCAATATATTTTCGCTCTTTTGACTGTCACTTGACGAATCCTTCAAGTATTACGACATTTTTTGATAAACAACCGTTTTATCTTAACTTTAAGCTCTATGTGAGCATTAGCGAGACAATTATATCTTTATAAACTCGCGATCCATCCTAATTAATGATGCATGTCATGAAAGCAACGTGCGACTCTTTATCAACGTGTAATTCTTATCTCGTTTTGTATTCAAGATGAACGACTCTTTTATACATATACCTTATCTTCTAATCACTTTATCACCAATGCAAATTCTAAGAGAATATCATATAAAAATCATGTCAATAAACAACGTGTGATGTATGTTGAACCGTGGACATTTCTGCAATTTCGCGCTAACGTTTCTCGTAACGTCAGGAAAAACGCCGCGAAAGGAGAACCTACTCTTCGAGGAAGGCCCGTTCGGGGAATCGTCAATGTCACTTACACTTGTCGTCAATTAAAAGAGATTACGCTGCATTACCCCGATATCTCTTTGTATTCAAGCGTCGCGTACACGCGCCGTACACGTGCGAATGCACTCTTGTTTCTCTTTCCCTCGATCGCTCTTCGATCTCCAGCGTCCATTCGAAATTGGGATTTGAACGAGCACTCGCGATCCCGTCCCGCAAATTTTATTTCGCCGTGCCCGCCGATATTTTGTCGCGCCGTTCCGCAAGGAACTGCCGCATCTCGCTCGCCGACGGCCACGGGAGAGCACGAGATTCCAAACCGAACCCTGTGAACCGCCCCATCGATAAGACTTATCGGCAAGCAAGCGTGTTAGATTCGCGCGTATCATTCCGCTCCGTATAACCCGCGGTCCGCGTATGATACGGATTATTTAATGGCCGTTTAAAAGCACGTAATCGACGCCGCGCGACGATGAAAGAGCCCGATTATACGCTTATCGTCGCGTTCCGCTTAATTGCCGATCGCGGTTGCGACGATTATCGTTGCCCACCGATGTACTTGCGACACTCGCGGCAATTTTTCACGAGCATCTCTCGCGCGTTACGTCACTGCGATCGAGACGAAAGGTAATACCGTCGCGGCCGTGTTTACCCTTCGTTATCGCGAGCGCCTTCTCTTCCGTAGAGAGATAAGATTCCGCGTTAGATTCGCAATCGTCAGTATGCGATGGATTCTAGGTCGTACGCTGACCTATACGTGATAATACAAAAGTGTTTTCTATCTTTGAAGTGCCTCGTCATTTTTATATGCCTCAGATTCGCGAGAGCCGAAGTTGTAAAAAAGACTACTTGCGAGTTCTTCGTTTTCGAGAAGATTCGTGACCATAAAGTTTGGCGAAACACGTTTGACACACACATACACATTCTCTCTTTTTTTTGAACGAATCGTGTTCCTCGAACTGTCTCTCTTTCTCACCTTCGGACTGCTTATGGCGATCCGTTTTTTGGCAGGCGAGATTTTTCGAACTTTTTCTTTTCTTGGCGCTACTTCGATCCAGGGTCAGGCTGGCCACTCTTCTCAGCACTCTGCCCTCCCTCGTCGGAAATTCGTAGAAGCTGTGTCGTCTCTGTGGAGCCCTCGGACTCGTCGCGGTCTTCTCGCTCGACGTTATGCCTAAAAATGAAACGTTTTCATTTGAGACGTCGATGAAATCGGAGACGAAGTGAGTCACGTTGACTTAGGTCTAACGTACACATTTCCTCCACGCTCGCTTTACACAACATCACCTATACAAGATATAATTTTTACAAACAGCATCGTAAATCCGTGTTTTAACAAACGAACTTATCCATTACGTAGACCGTTACACATGTTTCACATCAGCTATCGTCAGCTACCTTAAGTCAAATCAATTATGAAATTAATAAAATGATGAGTCTCACTTTTTCTGGGACTTATCACTGAGAGATGGATCTTCTTGTGCTTCGTAATCGCGAACGAAGTCTTCTCTTCCCTGCTGTCGATCGTCTCCAGGTTCGGTTTACGTTTCACCACTTCCGGTCTCGTGGCAGCGGTGACCGGACTCATGGTGAGCTCGCCAGGATCGGTAAAGACACTGTCACTTGAGGATTCCTGGCTCGGCGGCGTCGGCATCTCCGTAACAACCAGGCCCTTGTTCGCCAATCGCCACGAATCGGTCACCAACATTGGAGGCAGCTGGGTCGTCTGCGGTGTCGTCGGGGTCTGGGCCGTTGTCGTCGTCGTCGACGTCGACGTCGTGGTACTCGAGCGGAAAGACTCCGTCGTCGTTACGCATGGCTTCGCTGTTATTGCGGTATCCTTGCGACATTCAGGCTCTACACTTTCCTGCGTGTCCTAATTACAAGACAATTTTACATTATGACTTACTCAAGCCGGATACAATATATAGTATATGAAATTATCTTATTGTTCAATCATATATATATATATATATATATATATATATATATATATAAGATAAAGAGAGAGATATATATATATATATAAGATAATTTGTCTGTAATTACTAGCGAGAAATGCGAAACGTAAAAAAAAATATATATAAATATATATAAAACTCTATACGAAACGTCTCGCAGAAACGTTCATGAAAAGTCATCTCATCCAATCGATAATTGGCTAATCTGTCTTTAGGGAAAGAGGTGGTACCAGAATACCTTTGGTAACACCTGTATCATCGGCGGTGGCGGTGGTGCCTGCCTCTTGCCCGGCGTGTGCACCTTTTCGAAACTGATCCTGGTAGGCTCGCGTGGTTCATCACGCCTTTCCGGAGCTTTCGGCGGTTGGTCCCGCTTCTCCTTGGGCTTCTGGTCCTCGGGCGTCTCGGGCTCGACGTCCGTGGACGCGGACGTCGGCACCGGCGGGGCGGCATCCTTCTTCTTCTGCTTCTTCTTGCTGTCACTCTGTAGATTACCCATCGTGCTGGGCAACGCTTGCGGCGTCAGGCCTTCTAGGTCGCCCCAGGAGTAGAACAGTCGTATGTTGTTGACCCAGAGATGAAACAAGTCCGACAGCTTTGATCGCGGCGACCGCGCCTGGGCCGCGACTGCGCCTTGACCATGGCGGGCCTGCATCCGTGGTCGATAGTCGGGAGTTGCGGCACCCGCGATCACGGCGTCGTCGTTCAAATGCTCCCGCCGCGCGTCGATTGCTGCCAAAATAAAAGAGTTATCAACACCTCGCAAATACATCCGGTCTGCTCGACGACTTGAATCCAATAACGCATCTGGGACCACTTATCTGGGTCAACTTGATTAAGTTAACTTATTGTTAACAGTAATTCTAGTTAATTCAATTCTTTATTAATTATATATCCAATAAAATCGTTTCCTAAAATCTTATGTTGCGATTGACTCGAGATTAATCACTGTAAAGGTAGCGAAAGGTAGCAAAAGATTAACTCGAAGTAATTGATTCAGCTGGATTACACAAGATTTTAAAATTGAAGAAACTATTTAAGCGATAAATAGTGATCTACATAAATTGCTTGCGATTTGTAAAAATGCATAAGTAATAAATAACGATTAATTTTTTTATATCATAACGTTGAACGTGATATTTTGTGCTAAATAGATGTCCGTAGTTCAGATCAACATTAGATAAGGCTAGAATCTTGAATACACGAGCATCTTAAATATTTAATTGAAATATACAAATATTGATAAAAAATGAACGAGGAACATGTAAGTTGACGTTATCCAAATCAAATTGACCCTGAACCTACCTCGATAGCTGAGTATTTCTCAGATACGGTTACGCAATCGGATATTGACAGTGCCAATATTAATAACCTTATATCACACGCGGTAACCAAGCGATACGGCGTGTGCTATCGCCTGAACGCTAACTGAATATGCCCATATAACAAGACATCGATCTGTTATTACTGGGGCATGTATACACGTTGGGTGTCATTGGCAACTATTATTATCTTGTGATTGATCGCGTAATTTTGTAATGGGAGGGAAAAAAACTGAAAGCGAAAACATTAACACGGATTTTTACATCGTCGCGATTATTGTCGTGATTACAACGTGATAAATTCTTTCTCGGCGGAAGTGCGAAAGAATACCAAATTTTCGCATAGTACTTCAAATAGTCAAAGATAAAGGACCCACTCAACAGCGTTATATATTGTTTAACAAAATCGAATACATATATTTAGCAAATGATAATATGGCTTCGTTGAACGAAATAAAACTATGTCGATACCTTACGGCTTACATCGATACGTACAAGTATGATGCATGGACAAAGTCCGGAACATAGGATGCGACTGAAATCCGGACATTTTCGATGATAACTTCTTTAATGATGGACACGAGGATTCGCGAATCCTCTCGACAGAATTTTTAGTTCACGTTTGATTTATAGAAGAGTCGTCGTAACACTAGATATACGATTTTTAACGTTCAGATTATAATTAGTATATAATGCGTAAGTTTCTTTTTTGGTACAGCACTCTTTTCAATTTTGTAATCAACAAATTATTACATCTTCTCTTCGTTTATTTCATTGTTACTGGTATTTCTCCTTATATAATAGTAACCTTTATTCTTCGTCGTGTCGTGAATTAATTTCCTATTTTCCATTTTCCCCTAATTTCTATTAATAATCCTATCAAAATACACTAAGTAACTTTTTCTTTTCTACTCGTAGAAAAAATGCACGTAGTATGTATTTCTGAAGCACTAGGAGATTAAGAATCCGATGTGCCACGTGGTGACGTCGGTTAAGCGACTAGAGTGCGGTACCACTGGTGCCTATTCGCGCTGTTGCCTCTTATTATGTCTCGGAAAATCAATTTCGGGGGATACCTCAAGGACAAGGAATAATACAGGCAAATTCTTCGGTATAGTAAACTGAGGACAATCCTGGTCGAAAGTTGTTATGTGCAGCGCTTTTGGTAAATACAATATTAGATAAAAGAATACTATACAATAAATACAATATTAGATAAAACAATATTAGATTAATTAGCTATTATAAATTAAAAAATTTTTTTAAATTTGAATACTTCACTGTTGATCTTGTGTATTTATTTTCATAATTAACTATCTATTTCTCAAAGTATTGGTTATAAATTTATAGAAAAATTTTGATTTTTTGCTTTACGTACCCTCATCGAAACGAAGAATGAAAATTTAATGATTGCACGTTGAATACAATTGTTTCAGAATATTTTTTATTAATATAAAAATTGCGATTCATGTTTTATTTTATACTCATCGAAACAAAAAGTAAAAACGTTGTTACTCTGTCTGTGGAACGCGTAAAAATTATATTAAATAATATGAGACATAAAGAAAAGAAATAATACAATTATTAAAAGGATTAGAGAGAATTCAACGACTTACGAGAATTTAACTGAATCTCGTGTCCGTCGATATTATTTGTAATACCCGGTGCTCGCGGTTCAACTGAGAACGCGGGAAAGCTCGACGGTGTTGCAAACCGTGGGCATTAGCCCCGTAACGTAATCACGATCATAACGAATTAAAATCACCGTCAGGATCCCGGAGCATTACGAGCATGCTTGGCAGAGCCTCCCGCGTCGGATCGGCTTTTTCGCGTGGCCAAGAAGCGTGCCGTGTATAATTCGGCGCGACGGAGAGGAACGTCGCGCGTTGCGCGCTCTTACCTCATTTCCTCGCTTTTCCACAGCATCGTGGACGAGTTATACAACCGTTGCACCGTGCGTTGGTTCGCGCGTACCACTGGAAGCTCACATCTCGCCTTCTATTCTATCGATTGTTCACGGCGAGACGTACCGCCCCGCGCATTTTTCACCGGCCGCTCGCGTCGCGACTGTAAAATATCACCCCCGGTTTCCGAGAGAAACGCGGGTGGGAGGGGGACGTCGCATGGGGTGAAAAGCCTTAGGGTGTTTTATCGGGGACGCCAAGTGGGAGGAAGCTCGAACGGCGCAAGCTCGCGCCGCCATCAAGCCCACGAGGTAGGTCGATGTCTCGATGCCGAGGTCGACAAAGGTAGCCAGCCACCCCTCTCGATAGTTCGCAACCTTTCGTCATATAAATCGCACGCGGGAATCCGGGGACCCAGATTTTCCATAAATTTCTACGGCGTCCGACGCCGAACTTTCGCACGAAATATACGCAAACGTTCAAGATACTCTACAAACATGAATAATTGAAGGAAACAGAAATAGGAAAGAAATCAGAATTGGAAAATTGTATATAAATATTCACGTAGAAAATATTATATTAGACATTCAGATTGGTTTTGATAAAAAAAAAAATTCATTTTTCTCTTATCTTCGACTCGCATATCGGTCTAATATCTTCATACCACCTTGTTACCATTTCAAAGATTAAAACAAGTTTCTTAAGGAACTTCTCTCTTGCTGCCACTTTCGTTCGCGAAAGAAACGAAGCGGCTGAAGGTTCTGATGGCTCGATAGAGGAAGTGATAGCGAAACGGGAAAAATCAAAGAGAACGGGAAGATCGTCGCTTCCATCATTTATTTTATATTGCAACATAAAATTTGTACAAATAATAATTCATTATAATATCATAACTATAATGGGTATTAATTAATTAATATACGGATCTCTCTCTTTCTCTCTTTCTCGTGCAACGCGTGCACGCACGCGCGCGCGGCGCGATGCAACGCAACGCGATGTTACGCACGCTTGTTAATTAATTATATTGCGAGCAACCGCGCTCGGGTACGTGACACGCGGTGCGTACCGGATCGTCACGAAGGCCCCGGATCCTCGCGAGATACCGAGCCCGATCGGCGAGAGCCAACGGGATTCTCTCCCCTCGCGAGGATTCGACGCTCTAACTGGCATCCGGCACCCGTAGGCATTCCGCTCCCTCGTTCGTGCCTTCCCCTTTGGATGCGCGCCTGCACGCACGCATCCAACGGGCGATCACGCGAGCACAGCGGACGACTTCGAAAAACGAGATAAACCGACCGTTTCTCTCGTTTCGCATCTCTCGAGGGCTGGCGCTATTTAATAGTTTAGAGAAACGTACGTACGTCCTCGTTATATTTACAGCTACTTCGGCGAGCGACGTTACTCGAGGGGAACTCTACAACTTAGCTGCTCGTCTTCGTTACAATCATCTTACAACGTAACATTTTCTTTTTTTCTTTTTCTTATCGTTACTTTTTTTTTGTCTATCATAACGCACTAGCATAACCCGCACATCACATACACGCACGCACTTGTTCATTGTCGCGCTCTATCTCTCCCCCTCTCGCGCTATGTATTATGTACAAAACCTCAGGGTAATTCTCGTTCTTCTCGCGCGTAAGGTAGCGAAAATCGATCGAACACGGTCTTGTTGGCGTTCCGGAAAATTTATTAACCCTACATACGCGTGTTTAATGTACATGTACCCTTTACGATTTTTCGTTGTGCAAAAATATGTCGACTACTTTTTCTTCGTTCCTTTTTCCCATTCTCCTGCCCGTCCTGCGCCATTCCGCAGCCCGACCCTCTCTCTCTCCTCGTATATATCGCAGCTAGAATTTACATGGCATCCGAACCGAGGGGAGGGGGGGTACATAGCCGAGTGGATGCATCCCTTGAGTAATTGTGCCAAAACGAATAGATTCCGTTTATCTCAAACCGCACCAGCGTTTTGAGACGCGCGGCACACGTGCGTAACGTCTAACGTTAACGCTTAACTTTCGTTCTATGAAAGACATGGAAGTAGGAGATTTTCCTTTTTTTAATCGATCATCGGTGAGCTAGTGCCAAAGGGCGCATTTGTAAAAAGCGTATAGCGCAAGGAAGTGGAAGAAAATATATGTATATAAATCTAATAAACAAACGCTAATTAAATGCAAACTGAATCAGATAAATCGGGATGAAAAGAGATTAGGGGAAAAGATAGAGCGTATATAATTAGTAAAATGAAGTAAATTTGTAAATTGCACAAACTGAACGATGCAAAGACCGAATAAGGAAGAGAGAGAAAGAGAAAGAGGTCAAATCTTTTTTTCCACGTATAAAACAGAATATTTCGATATTGGATAGCATATTGGCGAGTCAGTAAAGCGAATTCTTTCTTCAGGAGATACGTCAGAGAGGAAAATTCGGGACGAATAATAAAGGGGAGAAAAAGAACAGATATCACTGCGGGAAACAATGACTTGACCGATTCTCACGCTTGATGAATATCGTATTTCGTATTTCATTAGCAAAGTAATCTGCGAAGAATATTACGTCCAACAAGACTCGTTACGATCGCGTTGTACGTGCAACACGACAATAATTGTTTTCCGGTGGAAATATACTTAAGGTATTTTCGTGTTTTTGTTTCTTTCTCTCTCCTAATTTGCGCCTACGTGTCGTGATACACGAGATTATAATGGCGAACGCAGTTTGTTGTATGTACGTCGATCCGCAATAGCGGACGCAATCGCGATCGCAACGGCCGAGACGCGATTATCTCCGATCGCGATGTCTCCAAGATTGCATTACGAGCAAATGAGATCACAAAACGACGTGCGAACGAACGCGCGGCCAAGTCCAAGAATCGCGTTTACCGTCCCTCGCGGGACTGTCTGGAAGGATCGGATGATACGCGGAGAAATTTGACGAAGAAAATCGCCACTCGGGCGCTCGGACTGGACGACGCTCGTTTTGTCCGAAGGTGGAAACGCGCGACCGAGACGCGGACATTTTACAATCTATCATGCTACAGAGTGTGTTCGTAAAAATCTACGAGACGAAAAAGTGGAACATACACTGACACGTAATACAATGTCATAATCGATCATCTTAATACGGTCGTCAGTGAGATGTGGTGCACTCCGTTCTGTTATATTTTCACGTCTGTCGCGCGAGCGAGGGGAAACGGAACTTTGCCGGCGCGTTCAATCGACAATACAAAAAATAAAAAAAAAAGAAATATATATATATAAATGACAGGTGTAGAGAGGATAAAAATTCAACAAAAGACGTCGCACACGTAATCTCTACACGCCGCGTACAACTGTAAAACGGAGTGACGCGTAGAATTCGCGCGTACGCAAATAAAAAATAAATGTGTGTACACTTAATGTCTATCGTTAGTCCGAAGTGTCGCGGGCTGAAACAGCGAAATTCGTTGTCGTCGAGATTTCGTTTCGCCTCCTGGTCCAACTCGTGACGACTCACGGCGCGAATACAACAAGTAGAGCGGACTCTTTTTCAACATGTTTTCGTTAAGTACCTCAGGAAACTTTGTTCGAAATTATTTACAGTTAAAGATGAATACGCCGTCGTCCTCCCGGACAACGCGACAATCAGAGAGCCAGATGTCCGAGAGACTGGGAACGTCTCTCGGATGTTCAGCTCACAGTCGTTCGTGCTGTCCGGGCTGTTCCGTCACGAGGTAGATAACATCGAAATGATCGTCTCGCCGATTTCAGCCCGATGGCCGATCGCACAACATGGCCGATCGTCAAGAACTGTCCTCCGCGAAAGAATACAATCTCTTAATTGTAAATGCTACGCCTAATACTTACAAAACCGGACGGGCGTTAATCGCCCGACTCGGTCGCGATATATTTATACAATATAACTCCGGATCGGCGCGGCTACGATTAGACCGCAATATCGCTTTGCCATTCGAAGAGACGGCGCGTCATCCTCTCTCTCTCTCTCTCTTTCTCTCGCTCTCTCTCTCTCTCTCTCTCACACACACTCACATATACACACATACACACATTCGTGTATATAAAAGTATAAAATGCATCGAACGCCGCATCGAGTCTTCACCCTTCGTAGGCGCAGTCAGCAGCCAACTTTTCCGCGCGAATCGTCAATTTTCTCGCGAGATTTTCTCCGTCGACTTGTGTGTGCCCTCGTTCTTGAAATATCCTCCCAATTTTATTTACGTCCTTTCTCGCGTGAGCGGCCGGAAATTGATGTGTCCTGTGTACCGCATATTCGGAAAACGCTCGCGGACACACGTCACGTGAGGAGTGTACACGTTTATAAATGCTTTTATAAACACGCTCGATGAAAAGAGTATCCACAGTGACGCAGCAAGCGAATATAATGCAATAAAACAACGAGCGTCACGATAATCGATAAAATTTAACAAAATAACGTTGTATGATAATGTCGCATGGAGAAATATTCTCTCATGAGCTGCGCCGAAATTAACTAATTAAACAAGCAGCGATTAACGCATTGAATCCAGGGATGGCAGTTAATCGTCTGAATCAACAACATTGTAAAATATTGATAAAATTGCAGGATTCAAAACGTTAACAGTAAAATAATCAATTTTGCGAGCGGCGTAAAAAAAAGGAGAGCCTGAATGCATGCGTTTTAGACAATAAAAATTCCAAAGTCCTTGGAGAAAATATTTAAGACGGCAATTAATACGTTCAACATTCAACATTCAACAAAAATACACACATACATTTTAAACAATAAAAAAATTTTTTTAGAAAGTCTCAATTGCCTACAGTCGGATGTGAGACGCGGAGACGAGAAAGGACGAGGCGCGTCGTGTAAAAGATGAACCTTATCATTTTTCCTCCTTGTCGATGGCTGGTAATTCGTCGATGAAGAAAATTCCGCGTGCATCCTCGACCGTCCTCCGGTACTCTTGGGCTCAATTACCAACACTCGCGAATATAAACCGAATATCACTGCCTGTAATCATTGCACTCGAGACGACTACGGCCACTTTCACAACTGTTCCGACAGAATGATCACTCTGAGCGTCTGGACATTGTCATTGTCGAGAAGTTTGTTGGACCCTTTGAACGATACTTCGTCCTCTTCGAGACTCTCGACAGTCGTATGCTCGCATCCCTCCGCTTCGGCCCTCTCCTCCCCTGGCGGATTGTCCTTCTCTTGTTCCTCCATCGGGGCCCCTCTCGCATGCGACTCGCGGGGCATTTTGATCGTTGCATCGGCTATCGGAACATCCGAACCGATTGACGCGGGATCGACGTTGCTCCTTGCTGTGCATCCCATCTGCGATTGTTCGCGTGTAATTGGGCTACTCTGCGACGGATCGGAGGGTTTTTTACGGGAAGCGGCGGCAGCGGTGCACTTGGCGGTGAATTCAGGGGACGCGATTTGACTCCGTGCTCCGCGGACCGAGTCCGCGCAACGGCTCGTCAACGGCGACCTTCTCGAGACGTCGCTCCGAAGCCGGCGCAGGGAAGAAGGACCGGGCGAGTACGGCAGGTGCGGTAGCCTCTCCGTGGCATTGAAAACGTCAAGCTGAGCTCGCGGGCTGCTCTCGCTCAGCGCCTTGAAGTCCGCGGAACGGGACGCGTTGACTTCGTCCGGGCAGGCTTGACCCTCTAAGGATGATGGCCGTTCCATTAGGTAACCACCCTCGAACACATGAGGATTCATGTCGGCGTCCACCTTTAACGTTTCTCCTCGCGATACTCCTGCGGCCTCATCAAGCGTCGTCGCGTCTTCGCCGTCGCGTTCTTCCGGCTGATCGGCCTCGGGAACAGCTTCTAGGAGACCCGAGCGATCGATTCGTAAGGACGACACGCCACGTGCGTCCTCCGCACCGGTCAGCACGCAGGGACGTGGACACGTGACGGGGTCAGTCTCCGCGATCTCCAGCAGTCCAGACTTGTCGATTCGCCGGACGGTCACCGGAGCCGCCGGAGCACCGTCCAGATCGCCGTACGACGTCAACGCGTGACGATTCCTCGCGTAATAGTCCTCACCGGGCAAGAGTGACGACGAGCAGCCACGTCCTCCTCCTAGACTCACGTCGAACGTTGCGCGACGCGGAAAATGGTGTGGCGGACGCGTCGGAAGACCTATTTGCGCGGTCGCCGGCACGGAGGGATTCTCGAGAACGATCTCCATACGGTGGTGATGGCGATGACGTTGGTAGACGTTGTGCGGAGGACGATGCGGCTGCGCCGCCACCGTATGGCATGCGGGGGCCTGCTGCTATAGCCAGGTGGTACGCGTGTTTCCGGCTCGTGAGCCGGTAGGCAGGTCTCAAACGATTATTTCCCGTATGATCCTACGTCTATTCGGCGTGGAGTAGCCGGACTCAAGGCTCTCGTCGTACGAGAGGCTGGGCTGCTGCGGTGGTTTTGTGTCCTCGTCGTAGGTCTCCTGGTACGGCAGGCCCGATACGTCGTAAGGTGAATCTGTCGGAGAGAGATACAGCGGGCGATTAATACGAGGCCGGAAGAGGAAGACGAAACGAGGCCTCCAACCAACCTCGAGGGGATGGAGGAGGCATACCGCGAAACAATGTAGTGCAGCCGCGGAAGATCGATGTAACGTACGATATAATCTATAACCCAGCTGCAACCCCGGCACGCACACCGGCAATATAGGGACTGTCATTAGAAGCTAAAGGCGAACTGGACGAGGGAGTCACGTGAAACGATCGTAAGGCTTAATACTGACCGACGTGTTTCTGAGACTTGACGACGGTGGCGAAGGGTTCCGTGCAGAACTGCTGCCGGCTCAGATTATGGCTCTCCCTGTAATCCTCTCGCTGCGGGAGATAATGAGGGTGCGTGGGATAATCAGACTCGGTGGTGCCGTACCCGGCGAGATCGTACGGCTGGTTAACCCCGTTCGCCGCGGCGGACTTCATTTGCCATATCGAGTCCTGCGAGTTGACGGAGCCGCCGTTGTTGGAATTCGAGTAGCTGTTGTCCATGTAGCCCATATTCACGCCTGTGAAAAATCCCAAAAATAACGTATCCGCATACTTCAATATAAACATACTATTTACTATTTTCCGCGATAGTTTACCGTTGATATTGTGATTAGGCTGATGATAGCCGTATCCTGATTGCGAATAGGCGGGCGTTTTTGAATCCTCCAAAGCCAAAGCGTGATCCAAACTGTGCTCCAGCGCTTTGTTCTCGGCATAATATGGTGGTGGTGGTTGAGTTTGTTGGCCGTTACCTGCCACAAGGCTCGGTCGGACGCTACGTAAATAAAGGAAAGAATTCAATGTCTGTGAACCGTGTTTCTCTTCAAAGATCACGCGAGGTAATACATCGTTCAACCTACATTTAATTTTAGTACTTTTCGTTTATAGCGGACAGCATTAATTGCGAATACTTACGCGTTCGAGTCCATTTCATAATCTTTTGCCTTCGTCGCATGTTTCCGCCGGCATCGACAAAACAGTAGCAGCAAGGCTGCAAAGAGTAGAAAAACTGCCCCGCTCACTATCAGGGCGATTAAAGTCGGCGTTCCGAGAGAACCAGCTTGTGCGATGTAGGATGGGCCAACTGCGGGAGAAAATGAACCGCTTGAATTGGCGAAAATTCTCAACAGAGGTACAATTTCTGAAATAACTCCGTTCCGACCGTTTCTGCATTTTACTCAAATTATACAAAATAAATAATTATCAGAAGAAAAATATTATTAAAAGCCTTTAACAATACGCAGTTGATTAATTATTGCAAAATTATTTATTATTAATGAGCTAGAGAAAATATAATTGTTAAGTAAACACACAAACGTTTCCATTACATCGAAAAATAAAGCTTTTAAAATTCATTAAGATTTGCATTATTTATAAACTGCGAGAAGAAATAGTTTTCGATGGAAGTTTCTGTCAATCTTCATGAAAATTTTAATCAAAGAATATTTTCCATCACGATGAAAATCAACGTGATTTAAATTAGCATCAAAATTTGCCAAAAATTCGTTTTTTCCAAAAAGTTAGAAATTTATGTAAAGAGTTTATTCATATTATTATTTCAATTGATCAAAATTTAGCACTAAATTAATTATATTGTAACAATTATATTCTAAAAAAAAACTCTTATTAACAATGTCCAATTTTCCGATTAAAAAACTATAGATTTTAAAATAATTTTAAAATAAATTTATGTTATATAAACAGGTTTGTGCTATCTTTTCTCTTAATTGTTATTATGTATAACTAACTATAAGACAAACTTACTTTCGGCTTCCGCGTACTCGCCACATTTCTGTCGGTCGGCTTTGAGGCACAACCTAACTCTCAGTCGGGGTTCCGAGTCGGCCGCTTCGGGATCGTCCAATATTCCTTCTCTTTGAGTAGGTGCACTTCCGAGAACTTCGAGGGGCCACTCGTCGACGATTCGCCATGAACTATCCGAGCCTCCGTCGAACTTCTCGATAGATGCCACCAACGCCAAGCACGTGGCACCCACGTTAATAGCGAGCGTGCTGCTTTCCGGATCGAAGCTTACTCTAAGCGGTGTGGGTATCTCGGCGACCGTTGTGGTAGCGGTCACCTCGTCAGAATAGTCGGAATGATTCTTGGTGTTGTAGACCTTTACCTTGAAGGTATAAGTCTGATGTTGCTCGAGATTGGTCACGTTACACGGATTCGATCGTCGGCAATCAAGCTCGAGCCATTGGCCGACTGGTCCTCGGGGAGGCGTGCAGTCTGGCGCGACTATCTCGTCACCACCGGCCACTCTTCTATACGAAACGAAGTACTTAGTGATAGGTAGGCCACCGTCGAAACCCAACTGCCACAAAAGAGTGACGTATGTGGGCCCGATTTCCATGGCAGTGATATTGGTCGGCCTCTCCGGCGCTCCCTTAGGCTGCAATCTGATGGTAGACATGACGCTACCCTGAGCATTAGCGGCACGGCAAGTGTAATCGCCGTAATCGGATTCGCGGATGTTGCTCATCCTCAGGACGGACGTGTACGCGTCGTAGTTGTCGCTCGTGGTGGTGATCTCGTAGTGGCCGTCGCTGGAGGAGCCCTGAAGAGTCGCGGCGTTGGTACCAAAGCTCCACTGGAACTCGGGCTTTGGCCAAGCTTGAACCTTGCAGGCCACCTCGGCGGTCTCCCGGAGATTGTAAGCCACTTTGCCGTGCTGATGGAGAACAATGGGCTCGTGCTCTACCTTGAGCATCATCGTGGACTCGACTTTCTTCACCTCGTTACTGAAGACGCAGGTGTACTTGCCGCGATCGCCCGCCACGATTTCGTCGGTCTGCGGACGAGCGTGACCCAGAAAACTCAGCGTGGAATTTACGGTTATTACGCTACCGTGCCCCTCCGACGCCGTCGTAATTACTTTGTAGAGCCTCTCGTCGGCCGTTAATTCTTGATCGTCCTTCAGCCAGCGCACGCTAGGCCGCGGTTTGCCCTGCGCTACGCAGGATACTTGAAACGACGACTCGCCGACTCTGCGATAAGCAAGAAGACGTTACATTTATTAGAACGGAAGATATATCTTGTTCTACCAGCTATTTCATTCGCTGAGCGGCGCATAGTTCACGAAAGAACTATGTAGAAGAAAGCAAACGTAAAGTCCGCAGGCTTTCTGCAATTACATCAACGACGTTTAGTACGACTTGAAAATTAAAGGGCAAAGTAGATGAAGAAAATACGTTGCTTGCAAAAAGCGAATTGTTCTCAGGGCAATAAATTGTTATCTCTCGTGTAAAACAAAACATTCAAAGTGCGCGACAAATATATATATATATATATCTAAAAATATTCATTTCAGAAAGCAACGTTTCCAAAATTTTTTTAAGAATTGTAAGAGCCAAAGAATATTTAAACAGTAAACAATAACTATTTATAACATATAATTTGCAAAAGATAATACTTTTTTAATACAAGTCGAATTTTTTCCTAAAGAAAAAAAGACTAAGAAAACTTTTACACGCGATCCTCTTTACTTACTTCCTCGTGACGTGAGGCTGCAGCTTGGTCAGTATCTTCGGCGGCTGGTGAACGGTAAGGTTCACCGACGCGGCGTCGCCGATGCCGATCTCGTTCATCGCGTGACACTTGTAGGTGCCCTCGCTGCCGAGATGCACCGAATCGATCTCGTACTTTTGACCGGACGGCGGCATCAGGACCATGCCGCCGTCACCCTCCTTCCACCACTTGTATTGCGGCTCGGGATAGCCGGCCGGGCTGGCCATGCACGTGAGTATCACCCGCGAGCCTTCGACGGCGACCGGCGAGTCCGGGGTTACCCTGGCTGGACCAGGCTTGTGTCGCACTCGGATCGTCACGGTGGCAAAGGCCGAATGGTTTCTGCGTTCACCGCCGGTGGGGTGAATCGTGTTCACCGCGCGACACGTGTAATTACCGGCGTGCTCCGCGTTAACGCGGGTCAGTCGCAGGATCGAACCTGGCTGCCTGAACTCCGGTCGGCCGTCCCGCAGCCATTCGATCACGGACGGGGTCGGGTTGGCGGACACGTTGCAATGGACGGTCACGCTGTCCTCCACATCGGCCACGCGAACGGTGTCACCCTCGATGGACACCGTGGGCGGGTAAAGCACGTCCAGAACCAGAGAGGCGTCGGTACGCCTGCCGAGTCCGTTGTCCGCCTGGCAGGTATACCTACCGACGTCCTGTAGCGTCACCTTGGGTATCACGTGCTCGAAGTTAGTGGCGATGAAACTGCCGTCCCGCCACCAGCGTACCATGCCGACCCTCGGCTTCGAGTCTACGTGACACTTGAGGGTCGTCGTGCCGTTCACTTCGACCTTGAGCGGGTTATCAGGGCCGACGGACACGCGTGGGAAGTAGTTGACATCGAGCGTCACCGAGGCGTCCAGGGTATCGCCCTCGCGCATCGCTCGGTTTCTCACGACGCATCGGAAGATCGCCCGATCGTCTTCCCGCGTGGGCTCGACCATCAGGGTCCTGCCGGTGTGCAGAAGCGTGCTGCTGTTACCGCGGTACCACCTCACCTCCGGCTCGGGGCTGCCGCCGTAGGTGTTGCACTGCAGCTCGAGCCTCTGGCCCTCGGTGGCCGGCGCAGAGGTCGGCGATATCGACGGCGGACCCGGCGCCCTCAGCACCGTCAGGGTGATGTACTTCCTGTGGAGATCGGTGCCGGTGCTGCTGACCTTCACCCTACATTCGTACTTGCCGTTGTCACGCTCGTAGGACACGTTTCTTATCTGCAGATCGTAACGGCCCTCCTGCAGGTTCATGTACACCTTGTAGTTCGGCGACAGCGAACGGCCCTCGATCGCCGCGTTGTCGAGATTGTTGTTCGTGTGGGTCAGCCAGAAGCACGTAACGTTTTCCCGCGGTGGCGGAAATCGACACTGCAACTGCACCGTCGAGCCCTCGTGCGTATCCATCTGCGTCTCGTCGACGCGCGCTCTGACAGGTGCTGAAACAAAAAGGAATAAAATTCGTTAGCGAACGAATGAAACGAATACATCGACTAAAACTAAACTGGGTGTTTCAAAGCGAACTCCCATTGCGAAATAAAAGAGATGAATGTAGCAGCTTTTTTTAACGTATTTTATATATATGCATATATAATGCGTTAAAAAAAGCTGCTATTGCTATTTATATATATATATATATATATATATATATATATATATATATATATATATATATAATATAATACATATTTTTTGCGTGATAGCTATAGGCGGTGACAATATTAAACGGACAATCTTAAACGGACGATCGATCGGTCGTCGCGGTAACCCGATAACCCCGTGACCCGGCGAGGAATCGACCGCATGGGAGACGCTCGATGTGTAAGAATCGATCGGTCTCTCTATCGTCGCGCTTTACAGTTTCGCTCGTACACGCATTTTCCATTAAGACGAAATAAATTTCGCGGACGCGTGAAACCCACGTTTATAGTCGCGTCGAAGCACACGCCACGCCGCCGCTACTGCGTGGGACCGCGATAATGGAGATACAAATTACCTGTCGGGAGTCAACCTAGTTTTTGGGTTCACCGACTCCCTGCCGAGAGTTCATCTTTTACGCAATTAACGCCAGACGACAGACACCGGCTGCGTGCCGTTTCGCCAGGCGTTAACAATACCGATTGTCGACGTACCCCATGCGTACCGAGTGTGATTAAAGCAAGTGGGGGAATAATACGCCGGCATTTAGCGTAGGGCGTCGGATATTCGTGCCGTGTCGCATTTACGAAATAATGAGCAAGCGAAGACGGTTCGTCACCAGCTACGGTTACATGCGCGAGCTGCGTGAATTCCTCCTGCTGTCTTTACAATGTCGACGACGACGACGACGACGACGACGACGGTGGTGGCAGCCGGCTGCGGCGGCAGTACCGTTAGAGAATATCCGGAACGCTGGCATTCTGTACGGAGAAATTGGTTTATCCTCACCCAGTGTTTTCGCTGTAAACTCCCCAATTAAAATGCAAAGGATGACGATCGTAAAGATTAATTTCGGGAGGAGGAATGCGGAAAAGTCGAGGAAAAAAATTTTTATTACCTCCCAAATAATTCGCATTAATTCGTCCATTACAATGGCATGCGTTCAATTTTAATGCCTGCATGCATTCGTGGAGAGCTACTATTGTAACGTGTACTTCGACAACGAGCATTGAACGAGTTCCAGTTCGTTCCTGTTGCTCTCTCTCTCTCTAAAATCTCCCCCTCCCCCCCTCTCTCTCTCACACACGCGCACACTCTTTTCTCGAAAATTTCACTCACTAAAATACATTTCATAAAAAATCTATTACGCACAAAGCTGTTACGGACGAATAACCAATATGTGTGCTACAACTGTAATTTTGAAATAGAAGATAAAAAATGTCATAATACAAAAGCGATAGTCATGAACAATTTTTTTTATGTTTGTGGATTTCACGGTACAAATACTTGTTAAACGATTCCTATTTTGAAATAACGTTTGTTTTGTGTGCGTAAGTATTTTCAAGTTGAAGTCTGATTGTTATATCCTTATGGAAGAAATAAAAAAAAACATATATCAGCATTCCAACGCTGTTTGTACGTTTCGCAGTAAAACGGTGGAAACAACACGTCATTCCCATTCACTTCTCCATCGGCATCGTTACGTTTGTACAGTGAATGTAAATGGCAAAAATTACCGAATATGAATTTTTGGTAATATTTTATATAAATTAAAAAGGGAGCACATGTAGAATTCAGTTTTAATTAAAAAATTTAATCATAATCGCGAGTGAGAACAATGACGTGAAATGAAAAAGGTACTGTTTCACAAAAATGCAATTGATAAATTTATTTATAATTACTGCCGCCCATTTCCTTTTGGGAAGATTTAACGGTACAATTAGGCAATTTAAACGAAATAGAATTATAAAATTTTTCTTCGGGCTCTCAATTTATTTGCAACTCGCGAAGAAACAATCACTAAATCAGTCAATAAAAAAATTAATCGAAAAAGAGAGAGAGAGAGAATGCGTAATATTTAAAAAATGTTTTTGATATACCTACGTATTAATAATTTTGGTACGTTATACAGACGGTTTTATCATTATAAAAATCGATTTTCACACATGACACAGCATCATGGCGTGTCGTTATCGTAACGTAACATCGAATGTCGACACAAATCATTGCGAAAATCGAATAGCGCAGCGCGGCGACGTTGAAAACTAATAGCACCGCACTGTCGTGACCACCAAATGTTGCGATATTTACAGTGGACTCCTCCTGATGCTGGTCGCCATGTTAACCAAAATTAACTAAACGTCCTTTCTAAATCATAATCGACGCAAAAAAAAGCGTAGGTTACGCGACGAGGTTCTAGTGGAAGCGGCAAATATGTTATTCATTCGACTGCTTCCATAAAGGAAAGGATTGCTTGTGATATTTAACAATGAAGCTTATGAAGTACGTTGTGACGTACATACGTCTTGTGTGTCACAATTTCGTACATTCAAATGGGAACTCTATGAGTCAGTTGGGTTCGTCTGTACATCTATCTGTCCGACTTGCCGTGCCCCGTCACCTACGAGCTTAGCCATTCAAAGCTGGAATTTTCCGATTCGCGATAAATAAGTATCACTAAAAAAAAACATTGTTAATTTAACAACTATTTCCAGCTAAATAAAAATTTTTTCAGTTCAAGAATTTATGCATTTAACTTAAATGCACGAATTTCAATTCAAGTATTTATATATTATTATTAATTGAAATTAGTTAATTGAAATATTATTATTAATTGAAATTAGTTAATTAAAATATATAAATACTTAATTGAATGGACAAAATTTAATTTAGTTGGAAAGTTTAGTTAAATTAAAAATGTTGCTAATTTAATTTAACTTAAATTGGCAACATTGTTTTCTCGGTGTATATCTCGATATATCGATGCTAATAATTGATTCTTCTCATCGAAATAGGAACTCTGGAATATATACGAATTCAGAATTACGAAGTAACGAAGGATGGATAAGAAATGCAAATTTCTCCAAGTAATTTCAAAAAAGTAAAGAGGCAGGGTAACGAACGCAATCTTATTTTATTATTTTATTGTCGAGTAAGAGAGAGAGAAAGAGAGAGAAGGGGCATAAAAAAGCGGAACAGAGATTTAAATTCCCCTCTCGGTGAATCTTTGGTGGGATCTTTGTATCAGAAATTTTCTGTGACAAATTCGCCGCACGGTGAAATAAATCTTTTGACCTTTTACGATTTCCAATGTAGAACCTACTTTGCGCCCGGCAATGTGTACATACACGTTCGCATTACATACCGCGACTGTCGGCCACGAGGCACTGTCAAATGGTGGAAACGGCCACGTTTCTCGCGGCGAACGTATCCTCTCGTCATTGGGTCGCGTAACGGTAAAACCGCCGGTCGACTCGACTCGTCAACGCTATTGAGGATCGTCCTCTTCCGCCGTGCGCCATTTTGTGCTTGGAAACGTTGGAGCACATCCTGCCCTCCTCCTCCTCTCTTTCTGCCTCCACTCGCTCGCGTATATCGCACAGCAAACGCGGTTTATCTTGTCCCTTTTCGATTTATTCGTCTACGTGCCATTTGATCCTCCCATTTGTTCATTCGTTCATTTACCTGTCCACCGATCCGTACGTCTGTCGCTTCGTATATCCGTGCATTGACCTATTATCTCGCTTCGGTCTTCTTCGCCCACGTCGTTTGCCCAAAACTTTTCTTCCCCTCGTCATCCCACGCTGACGTTCGCTCACCCGCACGCGAATCTCGAAACTCGCAGTTTCCTTCGAGAACGCACACCATTATATTATATTTTTACGCGTGAATGAATTCCAGCAGTTGGCGATTTTTAATCGTGCCCGAAGGGAGATCTTTAAAAATGTGTAGCAAACCGACGTTATCAGAGTAGTTCAATAGATGCAAAAAAATCCTTTCAAATCTCCAATGTCCATTTCGCAAAAAAATATATATATATCTATATATCTATATATTAGACTTGTCCTCCTTTGTGCAGCAATCAATAACGAATTATAACGTTAAAAAAAACGAGAAATCGTATCCAATTTTTCCGCACTTTACATAGAAACAATATCATTAAATATTGACGCTGTTATGTTCAATACAGCAGCTAGAAATAACGCTAAAAATTCTCTACTGAGAACGTCGCAGTTTCGATTATTAGCCAGTAATGGATTATTATTGGAGCAGCAGTGATCACTAAGGCAACGTTAAACCCGTTTAACGGTATCGGCAGTTTTTCCTTGGATTTTTAAAAGTTGTGAAGGCTGAGGAAGAAAAATGAAGGAAGTTGGATGGGATATGAAAGATCAAGAGAGAGGAAGTTCTGCAAAATTTAATCAGCTTTCGGATTTAACGTTGTTCTTTGAAAAATCAATATGATATCTAAAACATCCAGCGCAAAAATGCCACGAACTGATATAAATGTCTAATGGCTGATGTTTGCGAAAAAATTTGACTTTTTCGCTCGGCGGTCCAGATGGCAAAGCTGGTTTTTCGTTTCTTTCCATATCGATGCTCCGCCAAGCATCAGGAAATTATGCCTTTATATATGATTTCTGTATATATCGCTCCGCTCTCTCTTTCTCTCTCGTTCTCGCTCTCTCGCAAACTTCGCGTCGATATGTCGCAAGTGTTGCCACGATTTGTCGTCGTAAGACGCTTTTAGACCAACTTTAAACCGTTATGTTGTGTGCTCCTCGCGAACGGAGTTATGTTGCCTGACAAAATCAACTTTCCTCGGCAGGTTATTCCGCTCTGTTCTACATTTCCTTCAAAGAGAGAGAGAGAGACTCTTACTTTTGCTCAAATCCATTTTCTAAGCAAGTTTCGAAAGTACTCAGCTCCGAGTCTTTGCGTGCGCTACGCGCGTTGCGTGCACCGATTTCTTCGCGACAAGATACGGCCGTTTAAAAGTGGCGCATTAATCTCTTTTACCGTACTAGGATCGATCCCAGTTAGATCGATCTAAGAAGTGGAGCAAAAACTTACAAAGGGTGTCGGCGCTCTTACCATTCGTCACTTCTCGCACAGTCGCGACTATCGCCCTTTTCAATCGTTCATTCTCCCGCGCAGCAACAACGTCTTGTGTCATCGATATTAAATCGATACCCCTGCGCGATTAGAGTTACCCTCGCAATCGGAAATCTATCGGTGCATTTGCGGTGTCACATTACGAAAAAACTTGGTAGATTCTTCTCAGAACGGATCGTTGCTCTCGCTCGTTTTAAAATTCTTTGAATCGCAATTGATGTCTGTGGCTGAAACTGGATAGGTTCAGAGCCCCATATATATTCGCCCGCGGTTTTCCGCTTATGCCGCGATTATGCGTGACGCGAGAAACGGGGTGGATGGAACCCCGGCGCCAACCCGCACAATATATCTTATTGTCGTGCGTTTCTTTCGCCCCCCCCGGCCCTTCTTCATTCCCGTCTCTCCGGATGTTCGCCCGTCTCGTTATCATCCCTTTGTAGTTTCACTCCGCGGCTTTCCCACCTTTTTTTTGTCAATTGTATGACGGCGGATCTAAATTAAGGTTCTTATCCCACACCCCCCTTCCTCTCTTTTTAAAGGGAAGTCTCTTACGCTAAAACTTTCTCCCATAATGAATGTTTAACCGCGAAGCGGTACGGTCGCATGTTGCGCGCCTGTCGATTCGCATAACGGCGCGCGTTCACCTTGTGTTCTCCTGTTGAAAGTATGATGAACCGTACACCTGCAGTGTGTATAGTCCGTCCTATTCCTATATACGCGAATATCACCTACCGTAATACTTCTATGTATAGCAATATTATCAACATAGTTCCGCGCGTACATTGCGCTTTTACGTAGTTATGCAAGCATAAAAGAATTATCTCAATATTTTGCGTTCAAATATCAGATGATACTGCTGAAGGGAAATATTCTGATATCGCTCTGTCCGTAGTAGCGATATAACAATGGATAATATACTAAATAACAGTCGTTTCTCTTTTACCGTTTTTCGTTGTCGGACGATATAAAGGACACGTTTAAATTTTATCAGGTCGGCCGCGGCAACGGCGCTGCGTTACGTTATAACGAGTCATTCTATTAGTTCAGTTGTTACAGCAGCAGCAGCAGCACCAGCAGCAGCAGTAACAGTAGTGGCATAGCAGCAGTAACAGCAGCAGCACTTGTTATGATGCGTCATATCGCGTGCGACCGCGGCGCAGATTCTACGCGACACAGAAATTCGTCGAGTATTGCAAACAATTTGCGCGGCGCGTGACGCTCGGCAGCGGCGGCGGAACAACAAACTTTCGACAAATTAATGGCCCGATAGACGTAAAGCTATATCCACGGTAATCGATATTTATGGCTGCGTGCACCGGCACAAATGAACAAAGCCGGCCCGCGTATATCACCTGGGGGCCGGGAGTAATTAAGACAGCGCGTAATGCATAACGGATAATTCGCGCGACGTTTAGACGGGGCGACGAACGGCTTCGTCGTCGTCGTCGTCGTTTCCCGCACCAGGATGGAACAACGTCCCTCCGCGTCCGCGAAACTTTATGCGCACGTGTACCGACATATACGCGCGCAAACACACACACACACACACACACAACGCGTGATCCACAATTACCGTACGTAGCAGTTCCTGAACCAGACCACTGTTACGTACGTGCCGCAACACGTTTCTATTCTTGAATCGTTTATGCGGAGCGCGGTTCCTTTTTTCAACAAGCAGAACCTAAACTACAGTACCCTCATAAACCTCCCGCTGCGCCGTTAGATCATTACCTGTCGCAACTCATTTACCCTTTTTTTTCTTTATTTACATTTCTTCTCTGAATTTTCACAATCGCTCGTTACAGTCCTGTCCATAAAAAAAAAAAACAGATCTTTACCAATCTCGACATTTATTCTCTCTTTTTCTAAAAAAATTGCATCGGTCAATATTAGGACGTGTTATCGTGTTATTGACAACAAGTGTTTAACGAAAATTTCACCTCTCTTATTCGGGCAAAGACCCCGCTCGATTCGGAACAGTTAGCTCTCCGCCGCTCGTGGCGGATAAACCTTCACTTCGCTTGCTCTAAATAAAGTATTGATAAGAGAACGGTTGTGTATTTTCTTTTTGTTTAAAATATCGCGTCGCGTCGGACGCGTGACAACGAGGAGTCGAAATAAAGAGAAGCGGTTGTACTATTCCCCTCAGCCTTGGGATATCTTTTTAATCGTCCGAGCGTTGCTTAAGTCACATTATCACAAAATGTTAACTCGGGGTTATCTACCATTAAAAAGGCAAATACTCTCTCTCTCTCTCTCTCTCTTTTTTCTATGGGTTTGAGACACCCTGTATAGTGTGGCATAACGGGGTTACGCGCAATATGGACTTGCGTAAATACAGCTTAGTCATGCAGGTAACACACAACAATCATACCGATCTCTCGTAGGTGTTCGATACACGATGTGTGCATACACGGCGCGCGCACACCTTTACCCTTCGGTGTGCCAATTGCGAAACTGTTAATGCTGCATAATGCAAGACGTGGCGACATACAATGTGTCGGGCACGTAATGGATTTTTCGGAGGTCCCCGGGTTTCCCCAGTCCTCCCAGTAAGGAAATTGCTCTCCCGCGTTCCCGGGAGAGAACGATAACGAGACAGAAAAGAATTACGATACCGTTAAAAATTTTAAATTTACGAATTAAAGTTATGGAATTAACGAAAAAAATGCGAACGTAGGAATGCGCTCGGATTGCATTACCGTTCAATTTGCGCAACGTTCGAATCTGCATTCATACATATATTCGGAATTAATTCCCCTTTTAGGTTCCTGAAAATCTGCCAAAAAACGGCGTCGCGCGAATTTTCGACGTCGAACATTTAATTTCGAAATTAATCTCGGAAGGAACATGCAGCATATTAGTTTGAAATCAGGCCGCACAAAGTTCAAGTGACTCAATATATAGGTAGTCTGCGTGTAACATGAACGTCTCCCTAGTTTCGGCGCCAGCGGGGTATGAATTTCCAAGACGCGTTGCTCCATTTTAAAGCAACAGCTCGATATTCCGGGCGACACTTTGTGCAATATTAAGAGGGCACAGGATTAGCCAATTGGCGTAAGTAAAAGCGGTCGTGAGCATCGATCGGCTATCGCGGCAGCCTCTGGGCAGAGCAATTTCGATGTGAAGGCAATTTCTGCGACGTGTTACTCGCGGGCGGACTGCGAAAAAGTTGTAGAAATCATTATCTCGTGGCAGGCGATAAAGGAAGCGATCTACAAGAACGCGCAGATAGAACTTCGGATAACGGACGTTTACGTGACTTACAGCGATCTTACGAGCGTTATCCGCCAGCCAGCGTGGAAAAGGAAGAAGTGGAGTTTAATATCTTTCGTATTTAGCTTAAAGCACAATACGAGGAGGGGCTTGCGCGTTATGCTTTTGTATTTTTCTCTCGGTCGGGTCTGCGCGCTCTTTTGTGCTCCTCCTCTCGTTAGAATGAAATTACATCACGAGTTATTTGCTTCGCACTTACCTCTTTATTGGTTTTTATCGTACCGATAATTCGAATCGAATTTCTCAAATGTGGGAAGTTACATTTTAGCATTCGCCGTCACGTTAAATCTCCCGTAAAAATTAGTCGGAAATTCACAAATGGCTCCGAGCTTGAAATTTCATTCGGTTCGCGCTGCAGACGAGCGTATATTCGTAACTTGTTAACGTAAACTGCTCCACGTTCAAAATTTGCCTGTCCCGAGTAGGAAGTGAAATTCAACACGTTGTCGAAGGAATGCCACGTGGTGTCGTGTTCCGAACGCAATCCTACTGTGATTTACTGTCGTAGGTACAGTTAAAACCGTGGCGTTGAAACGTTTCCTACGTTGGGAGTTGTTGCGTCAGATTGGCTGTACATATATAAAATCACGTGAAAGATGGAAAAAAGATTTCAATAATAACGACGCTGTTGTTTCGGATTAGCGCCGCACTGAAAACTGTTGTACACGTATATTTTCCCCCAACTGCATTCGTAACGAATAATTTTATTCCAAGTGTATATCTTTGGTATTACAATATTTAATATAATTAATTGCAAAGCCGATAATTAAATAAACATCAACCGCGAGTGGAACAAACACAATTTCCAAGACGCTTAATACAGTAGCCGCCAAAAGTTTCCGGTCAGTAGGTAATTTTATACCAGATAATGAATAAGGATCTAATATATCAAATCCAATTTAGTTCAGTATCAAAAGTTATCGTGTATACTATAAAAAGTACCGTAATCTTGATTTCACTATGACGAGAGTTTCATTAATTTCGATATTAATAAACTCAATTATTTATTAGTCGAAAATCTTTAGCAGCCACTGTAGATCTATAAAATATGGCGATCGAAATTAAATTCCTATCCGCCGTTGCGATTTTAACCGGCGCGACCCGCGGCGATGAATTTAGCCATCGAGTTTTAATACAGTCGAACCCTTTCTAAATTTATCTTCTCGCCGCCCGGGAGCTCGCGAAAACGGCGTCAGCCTCCAGCTCGCGACCCGCAACCCTGCAGTTTGGTTGCAGTAAATCACGCGAAAAACAGACGGAGAGAGAGAGAGAGGCAAAGAGAGAGAGAAAGATAGAGAGAGGAGACGACGAAAACGTCTTTCAACGTTGGGTGGGAGACGCGAGAAAACCGCGACGCGCGCGGGTAACGCGGCGTTGCAACCACGACGTTGCGCCGGTTGCTTTCGGCGTGCACCAATTAAGTCTCTCGCTACGCGAGAGGAAAGAAAAGACGCGTTCGAATTGCGCGGCCAGAAGAAGACGATGCCGCGCGACTTCGGGGTGCATCGCGCGCTAATAAGGAAGCATGATGTACGCTCGGCGTACTGTTTTCCGGATAGATTTACGGTCCGGTGAGCAAAGAATCGGGATGGGGGGTGACGAAGATGAAGACGAAGACGAAGACGACGACAACGACGACGACGACGACGACGGAGCGAGACGAGAATTGTGAAGAGCAAGAAGTGGAGTACGCCCCTCGACGTAAGTTCGACGCTGCTGCTGCTGTTGCTGCTGGTGCTATACTCGCGGCGAGACAAAGAAGTCGCTCTCCTGTCGCCAAACGTCGGCGTGACTGTCGACTGTGTTTCTCCCCCCCCCCCTCCGTTGGTCGCGCAATCTACGTAATCTACATACGTGTCGTCTCTAAAGTGAGAAAAGATGTTTCGTCACTTTGCGACTTTACACCTGAGCTTACATTGCAGGCGAAGACGGTTGCGCAAAAAGGTGCTCGTCGCAGCAGCCGCGGGAATCTGTTTCCTTTCGTCTCTTTAAATTTATTTTCGCGTCACCTCGTCGCGAAAAAAAAAATTGTACACAAATCAGCTGTACAAGCGCAGTTTTCGCGCGTCAGACGATGAGAGACATGCATTTCATGCAAAACAAGTTGAAATGCATAAAATATCATATTCGGATAAAAGTAAACAGCTTTTAACCGCCTGATATGCATACGACAGAAGAGAAAGAGAAAGAGAAAGAGAAAGAGAGAAATAACGTGGAATAATTACTTCGTGGATTTCATTTTATTTACACGGGGATTCCCTTAAACCCGCGGAAACCCGCGTTGAAAATTTCGAGCGCGCGCTCCCGCCGTCGCGGCAAAGTTGTCTCGAAATTCTCACAGTCATTTCTCGCACCGATGGAAACTGCCGTCCTCGTCGCCGTCGTCGTCGTCGTGCGGGAGCCAGGGACCGCGATGAATTTTCCGCTAGGAATATTATTCCCGCCTGCAGGCGGACCTGGTACGTGAATACGGTACGATATCGCGAGAGGCGCAAACACAATGAACTATCGACAACGACAATTCGAAAACTTTCCAACACTTATGAGTATCTCGAATTATATTCATCATCATCATCATCATCCCATCATCAGATATATTATTGAAAATGTGTTTGAGCAAGCGACGGAAGGTATAATAAGAGCCAGGGAAAACAAATTAGCGTTATCACCCGCGATCGAAATGACGAATTACACGGTTCAGAGAAGCGGGGGAGAGATGGGGTGAAAGAGAGAGAGAGAGAGAGAGAGAAGGGGGTAGTTACCTTTTGCCTACCGGTACTCACGCCACCGTCTAGAACACATTATCGTTAGCGAATCTGTCACACAAAACGCGCGCGGCGGCCGCGCCGCACGTTGCACATTTGCTCATTGCATTAATTGCATTAAATCATTATTGGATATTTGGGCGGAAAGACGAGGGAGGCGTGTAAACCGCCGACCAAAAATATGTACACTAATTTGGTAATGCCTGGTTATTAGGTAATAATTCCCGGCAGTAATGCGCGCCCGGTAATACAAATTAACAGCGGCGATTATAGTTTTCCAGCAATTTCTATGACACGGATAGTTTGCCGCGCGAACATTGTTTGATATCGATCGTTGAGATTCGTTTTATGAAGTCGCGGTCGATGAAGTTCGAGAGCGTCCCGCGATATAATTCTGCGAAATTTCGCCAAGTGTTCCGCAATTTAATCACGTCGTCACGAAGGATCTCTTTACTTACTTGTAATCCGCCCGGTATTATTTCGACGAAAGAAAAACGCTCGCGACTGCCGACGTCCGAAAATCGGAGGAACGTTAAATTCTGTAAACCTCATTAACGCGCGACGGTTTTGTCGGAACCGATACACCCGCGATAAATCGCGGCGAGTCTGGCAACAAGCGAGCGTAATCGCGAAGCGAGGAAAGTCGTGCGGTCGTGGCTGATCTCGATCAGCGATTACGGCCGGTTTAAGCTCGTTTACGTACGCAGGGGGCGATAAGCGATTGCCCGGGCGGGCACGGCAATTTTTTCGCATTAATATGCCCGCTAATGAATGCACGCGATATATACTTTTTTATCCAAGACGTCGACTCGCATGCGGCACGCGACGGATTAATGTCGTTGCGCCGCGCCGCCGGGGCATATTGCACGCGTCTCTGTGTGCGCGCCGCTCCAGATTATTAATATCACTCGTCGCCGCTCCTGAATCCTTATTTCGGCGGTTTTGCGCGGCGACCCTCCATAAATCAGCTGCTCGCCACGGACCGCAACCGATACCGGGGATCGTTAACGATTAGGATTAATCTCGCGGGTTACACGCTCCAGGGTGTGTGTGTGTGTGTGTGTGTTTACGTGTGCTTATAGTGTGCACGCGTACGTGTGAGAGAAAGTTCTCGGACGTATGTATATTTATATTATATGAAAACTTAAATTTTTTAATGGAATTTTTCGCTTCTTCTTCTTCTTCTCCACTGAAACATTATGAGTCAGTTGAAATAAAGTTTAGCATAAAAGTTTTAATTTTCTCCATCATAGAAGTATAGGAAGACTGGGGCATAAAATAATTGGATTTTAAGTCGGGCTTCTTTCGCGAACTTTCCACGTGCGTTTCGGAGCGGCGGTAAAAAAAAAAAAATAATAATAACTTGTACCGATATATCCCCTTCAGGCGGCCCGACCTATATAACGTACTTCACTCGTGTAACATGTTTATCAGAAATATATTTCTCCGCCGTGTGCACACGCCGCCCGCACGGAATATGCAATTATTTTAATACAATTATATAATTTTACATTAATGTATTCTTAATTGAATAAAATAATAAAACAATGAACTGAACTGAATAAGCGAACTGTCGCCGCGCGCCGATCGTCGCGTCGTCGGCTCGAACGTGGTGCGTGATACACGATACAGGATGCGTGTTGCAACATCCTGCAGTATTAATCGCGAAACGTGCCGATCGGCCTCTAATGCGAGGCCAAAGAGCCGCGAAACGGGCACGAACAAACGAACGCCGGCATTGCGCGCGGTAAATACCTCGAAAGATATGTTATTCATCATCGATATTATCGACGCCACTGGCAAAACTCGTTATTTGTTTGTACTAAGCTTATACCAGTGCCTCTCAAACGCTCGCCTCGGGGATTCGTGGCATTTCGTCAAGATTTTAATTTACAAAAACGTAAACGCGGTTTCGCTTATCGATCGAAATGTCGTTATCGCACGGTACACGGTGTGGAATTTTACGGAAAACCGTACGTGTGTTAACGAGAAGTCCAAGACGAAAGACGTTAAAGTCAACGGAGCACGCGAGAGATAAAAAAATTCATATTTTAATCGCACGGCATTAGGCCGCGCAAGGCTCTCCTTTGTCTTGGGCTTTTGTTAAAAAAAAAAGAAAAAAAGACCAGCGAGCAATATAGAATCGAACGGGACATCGAAGAACAAAGGGGGGAGAAAAGAATATCGAAATTCTCGCGCTCCGTGCGGTCTCTCCCGCCTGTGCTACCCGTTACGTCTCGCCGCAATGTGACCGTGCCTTTAGATGTTTCCTCGCGCGGAAAATATATAAGGAATTTTCTCCGTACGGCTGTCGTTCTCTTATTGTAAGATAAACTTTTCGCTTCGGTATACCGCAGTCTCTGTGTGTATGGTTTCTCTCGGCGGGCGGCGCCTCTCTCCGCAGGCAACACGCACATATTCATCCCACTTCGTCGAGGCGCGTGCCGCTAATGGATTTTAGTTATTTAGAAAACTCTCGGTTTATATATATAAGGGTTTATGTGTGCCCTGCCACTTGTCTGCGCAGACGACCGCAACGAGGAGCGGGAAAACTTTACGTGACCGATTTGGCCGTCCTTTTCGCCGTAATTTGCATGAGGTAGTTCAAAGGTGTTCGCGGATATTACCGAACATCTTCTTTTCGCCCGTCTCTCTTTTTGCCGCAATCTAAATTTCCGCAAGCAGGTAAACATGAAGAGTCCCGTGATGCATCAAATCAAGTTATCATTTTATGTAAATACGGAGTAGATAACTTTGTGTCGAAAATTCGTATCTTCCTTTCATGTAAAATTATTTATTTGTTATTTGTCTCCATAATATGCCATATATGATAAATACTAATTTAAATAAATACCAATATGAATTATTGTTTGTTTCGCGCTTGCAAAATTAATATAAAATATTATTAATTATAAGAACGTGACGTATTCATATCGCTGAAATATTTAAACGAGGGTATTACTTGATGCCATACGATATGGAGTGATACGATAGCGTAGTATGAAATTAAAACTACATTGTATTACATGCATTATGTGCTACGAAGTACATGGGGCGAATGTACATTTAATGGCAGAAAATCTAATAGAATCTTAAAATGTATGACGCAAAATTTATTTATATAATATAATGTTCAGCATTAAACGTGAGAACCGAACACGATCAAATTAAAATGTACGATAAAAAATTGTTTAAACGTCTGAATTGAAAAAAGCCGTTTTTCTTCGGTTAGTTATCTACTAAATATTTTTTTCCTCCACCTTCTCTTTTATTCAATTCAGATACAGATGGAACCTACTACCTTTCGGTTCTCATGTTTCATTTAATACTGAAAAATTTGCGACTGCGCGCAACAAAGAGTTTAGTTTAATATTCAATATTTTTCAAACTAGTTGTAGTTAAAGTTCTCCCGTCCTCGTTTTCGACTCTGAAAGCGATACCAACGCGCTCATCGGTTTTTTTAGAATTGCCATTTCGTGATAGATTTTTTAATTTTTAACATTGATCGTCAACTGGTCTCGCGGCCATAAAAATGCATGCAGTTATTTCACCAGACCGGTTAACGATTAAACATCCCGTTCATCAGCATAAAATTACTTTTCTATTCACATGATAGCTCCCCGCCGCTCGAAGAACTCGTCCGTTCAAAGCACTTTATCTTTCGTTTATCCGAACGACACATATTCAACGTGTTGCGTCCGTTTATTTTTTCCTAACAATTCCCGGAAAAAAGAAACATTCTTTGGACGCCAGTCTGCTGGCGAAAAAGCAATGACATCTCGTGACCTACAATCAATCTGTGCGCCCTTTTGACGTGTGCACGTTTGCTCTCGCGACACCCTGTACATGTCCACGCCCAACAGTGCCTGCGGGCACGACATAACAAAGCGAAAAGCGTTAATGTGTCTGCGGCGCGACAATAACAATACGTCGCGGGGCGCGAGCAGGCCAGCAGCCGAACCTTATTTCACCGCGTCGAATATCATCGCCGTAGGCATTCCTGCGCCGCGTGCGGCCGCCGCGCGATATTGGCAACCCATACGTCCGGGCAATATGACGACGAGAGACGCAATAACGCATGCGAAAAAAAGCGCGTTTTCTCCCCTCTCCTCTCAACGAAAGAGACGCACCACTCCGGCCGACCGTAAGCCTTCTCTCTCTCTCTCTCTCTCTCTCTCTCTCTCTCTCTCGCTCTCTCGCTCTCTCTCGCTTTCGACGCTTTAAAAGCGATCGTATGCCGGCACGCTCATCGGCTTTCGGGATCGACGGGACCATCGGCCAGATGGTAGCATAAAGCAAGACGTATAGAGTGTCATAGAGCGAGTCGCCTGCTTTCTATCAATCATAGATGCTGTAAGCTATTTCGAGGACGTGGATTAACGATTTTTTAAAAAATGTTATATAAATCTCGACTGGAGGAAAAAGAAAAGCAGAAAAATGTAGAGGATTTTGTAGGTAACTGTGATAGGAGAAAGGCGTCCCTTTTTAATTTAAATATTAAAATATTTTATCGTATATCGGATTTGTGGTTGTACGTCTCTAACGTTTGATTCAACATGCCGGGGAAAAAGGGGGAGGGCGGGAAGGATGGAAGGATTCAATAAATAATCGGAGAAAGACGGAAGCTTTTTTAATTCAAAAAAAATTTTTCCCCGCACATCCTATTTGCGATTTGGCGCGCGGCAAAAAAAGAGTTTGGTTTGATATCCAATCTTTTAAAGTACCCGCAACAACTCCGCGCGGAAAATGCCAGGTTTTCCAAGCGCGCGCGCTCCCCGTACGCATCCCGTCCGTATGACGAAGACCGTTCCCCTTCCCTTCCCTCTCTCTCCGCTGCGAGAAGCAAAGGCAGATGTTGAAGCAGCCTACTCAATACTGCAGTATTCGACCTTTGCAATATCTTCTGGCGCGAAACGTACGGTGAAAGTTGGGAAAACTGCCTCGCCTCTGAAGTTACGGCCGTTCTCTCTCTCTTTAGTCGGGCCGGCGAGAACTATCGGTGTACGCGCGCGATGCGCGAAACGATTTGAAAACGGGATATCTCTCTCTCTTTCCTTCCCTCTTTTTCTCTCCTTTTTTTTTCGCATCGCGGCAGCCTCGGCCCTCCCCCTCTCCCTCTCGCCCCTCGGGCGCGGACGAAATAATGCTCCGTACGTGCGTGCGCGTTTACCTCCGACAAATGCGCTCTCGCCCGACATTCATTTCGTTTCCTGCCTTCCTTCCGTCCGGTAATATAAAGAATTAATTCGACGAGACCGTTTCTCCGTTTCGAGAAACGCGCTACGGGCCGCCCGTATCGGTGTGCAGCTATCCCAGCTGCAGTGAAAATATTTGACTCGCGCAGTGTTGTGTGCCGCGGGATCCGCGCGGGCGTAGCGTACAGAGCGGTTAGAATTGCAGTAATACGAACAAACGGACGGAATACCGAAATTCTACCCCGATGAATAATAGCGAAACCTGCGTAACATCGGTAACAGCCCCCAGGCGATCCTCACCGCAACGTTCATCTTAATCGGTCAAAAGCGATCGCCGCGGCTTATCGTTCCTAATCCCGATTGACCGAGAAACGTTTGTCTTCTTCTCGTATTATTACGAGAGTGTCCAATTCGTGCGAATCGTTAATTTGGACACCGCCACAACGGCGTGGGAGGAAAAAAAGGGAAAAAAAAAGGATACCGCGGTAATTTTCGTTTTTATTATTTCCCGGCGTTAAAAATCTGGAGAGAGATTATCTTCGAATTAAAATTCCATTAAAGTGAAATCTACTTGCGGCCGCCTTTCCACTCTCCCCCTCGCCCCTCCGGAAGGGAGGGGGGGGAGGGGAATTGAAAATAAAGATGGATATAAAGCGCAATAAAGGGGACGATATCTACGCGTAATCGCCGCGTACGGAGAGTAAATAATTTTTGATCGCGGCGAATATAACTCAGGGTTACTTCCGCGACGACAAGAAATAAGGGGTCGTTTACGAAAGCCATTAATCGCTTATGTTTCCGCGCGCGCGGAAGAAGAAGAGGTGCGTCGGCGTGCCCCCCTGTGTGCCATTAACACCGAGACGCTCGTAATCTTCTTTTCGTAATGCAACAACGGAGAGGGTAGCGGCACCCTCGCACCTGCGTTGCAGGGCGTGGATGGCGCCGCGTTAAAGAAATGCGAAGTAAGCGTCGTCGAAATTTATCGAGTGGACAGACAGCTTAGAAGCTCGATGCTGGAGGAGCGCGAGCCGGAGAGAAGGGGGGCCGGGCAATAACAGCGGGGAAATTTATTAGGTCTGCCGCAAAGACGTCGTCGATCGATTACTCGATGCCACGTTGCTTTAAATAAACGCTTGTCGCCCGTAAACGTCCCCCGATCTTCCCGTAACTGACTGTCTTCAACCGAATAGCTCTCTTTCCATTTCCAGATCCCTTTTTCCCTTAATTAACTAGCGTAATACCCTGCGAGACATTTATCTGATAAACTTCTTTCCTTCCTCTTCCCCCTCGTCTTTCTCTCTTTCTCTTTATCTCTCTTTTCTCTTTTTATTTTTTCCAAGTACCTTGGATGTTATTTTGAAGACACTTGTGCAAACTAGCCTGCGTGACCGACGCGATTAAATCTATCTCGCATTTCAGACGAAACACAGGTAAACGTACTCGAAACGCAACGGCTCTCCTCCCTACCCTTCGTTCGGTTAAACGTATCACCGGTGTTAAGAAGGAGCATCGCGATTCCCAATCCCCGACCGCTATCCCGGCATTCCCGGCCGATTAGCGGTTAATTACTTTCCGATAATTCCGCGGCGTGATAATGTTTGGTTCGAATCGCGGATCTTCGTGGGAAGCGGCCGTTCCCCGTAGTGAACGACAATTAGAAAACGAACGCGGGGGATTCGTTTAGCGCGGCCGGCTCTCTCCCGTGCGCGATCCTACGATGAGCCGCCCTTGCAGGGTCGATCTCCGAGGAGCCCCGCCGACACCCTCGATCTTTGTTGTCGGGTACAACGCGCGCAACAATGTAATCGGCCGTAACCGCTCGCTCCGATGCAAACGCCCCGCACCTAATTATACCCCCCATCCTCCTCTCCCTCCCTAATTAAAGCTCTATGTGCGCCCACGCGAAAACTGCCGTCCGGCTGTAACAAACAAGGGACTGCCGTTCGATTGTTCGTGTATCCGATCAGACATGTAAATTTTGACGCGAAATCTTGCGGCAAGCGTTGCGCGCGCCGCGCCGTTGCGATTTAACGCGAGAAAAAGTTTCTCTCGCGGTTGAGGCACGACGCGCGTAACCTTGGGCGTATGCAAATTATCACTCCTCTCCCCCCCCGTTCCCTCACCTCGTCCCTTTCCCGCTTCTCGTTACAGCGTTGCGAGTTCTCGTTGCGGGCACCATTGCGCCACGACGAGAGGCGAGAGCCGAGCGATTAAAGCGGAAACCGGCGGCTGTTTAACTTGCCCGCGCGTTTGACATGCCACAAAGGGCCGATCTGTGTAACACCATCTTACATCGGTGCATCTGCATTTCTGGCACCCACGAGCGTTGTATTCGTGAGCAAACTTCCGCCCTCCGTCCCTCATGGCCTTTAATCGTCCGTCTTAAACCTTAAGGTCCTTAGGCGAGGAATTTTGTATACCTTGCACTCTTGAATTTATATATCTGTTCATCTACTTTTTAATATTTCGATAGTTCAGGACAATTGAATTGGAATCCATATTTCATCTCGCGAAGCAGCCTACATATTGCGACTTTCATATACTCGAGTACAAATAAAGTGAGACTGACTGAGAAAGCGGCTTAGAGGTCCCAGAGGAGGGAAGATACACGTCCGAGAGTTAAGAACGTTGATGCAATATTAACACGCGATTTTGCACCGCTACACAATATCGATGAAGACACAGGTTAAAGGTAATGTTTCGAAGATTTATCAACAAGGACATTTTACACTTGTCAAAAGTGTGCAACTCGTCACATACGGAAGCTGAGAGCTTGAAAAGAAACGTGAAAATAGCGAAATACATGGATAGATAGATAGATATCTGCTGTACAAGTAGACATCTTTCGATATCATGAAATTTTCTCCACATTTTAACTCCGGTATGTTACTGGATAAACTTTTACTTCATACTCAATTAAAATTTAATCAATTTTTGCTATTGTTATATTGTTATTAAAATTTTGATAGCTTAAACTAGCATTTAACATTTGCAAGACACACTGAAAAAGAGTTTAGTATAATAATCAAGTTTTGTGAAATGTAAAATAATTTTAATTAAATTTAGTTAATAAAATCAAATATTTAGTAATATTTAGTAACTATATTAATAATTACCAATTACTATTAGTTAAACGGTTGTCAAACAATTATTATAATCAAACATTTAATTGAAATTATTTCACTAAAGTAATTATCATCTAAGCTCGATAATTATTACCAAACTCTCTTTCTCAGTATATTAAATACAAAAGCGTAAAAATTTTTAATTATGTGGATGAAGTTTCATCCAGAGTGTTACACTAAAAAAAATCTAAATAAATATTTGGATAGATGGTGCGAAATAAATATATTATTTAGAAAATAAAACACAAATTCGTTAAAGTTGACACAATCAATTTTTGGTTGCAATTACTGAACATTCAATAATTGATCATATTTCAACTAAATTATTATTTCACAATGTACCAAATTTCTACTCGGACAATAAAATTATCTTTTTAGTAAAAAAATACGAGCAACATGTTAATGACAATACACCGATTAAATCTCTTATTTACGTTGTTGAAAAGATAAATTATTATTATTATTATTATTATTATTTTCCTGACCGGTCGCGGTCGCGTTGATGCCGCTTGGGTAGCGCGTTTTCGAAGCACTCTTCCATGAAACTACTTGCCGCTCGAGATCAGCAGCGTGACCGCATACCCCGCGACTTGTCCTTGGATTACGAATTTTTTCAACACCACTTTACAACACGGCCGATAATATTTGTGAATTCGTCGAGGGCAATCGAGTCGAGAGGCTTTCTTTAATCGTCGATTCGGTCGGAATGAGGTTGCCCGTGCGGCAGACGATCTAGATTCCAGATTATCTCCGAAAGTCGCCCGCGGCACCACGGAGGTTTCTCCAATTTTAACGCCGATATTACGATCCGATTACCGTCCTACATCCCAAGCGCGTGTAACTGGCGCGCGGAAAGACAAGAAGTAGCGAAAACTTGGCAAAAAGCGTCCTTTTGTATTCTCGACGATATTTCTGTCGCGCGCCGCACGTATTTCCTAATCGATCCGCGGCCGATGGCGGTGGTTATAGCAGGCCGTTCAGATTTCCTCAGCACAGTCCCCTCCGACGGTTAACGATTAGGAGATACACCTCGTGCCACTTTGCAACTCTTCGCAACTCATGATTTTTATATCCAGCCTATTCCCCCTGCGCGCGCGTGCGATTCACGCTATTTCGCCTTTGTCTCCATCGATTGCGAGGCCGAAGTCTAGGTGCTGGTTTCGTTTCGACGCGGAAATTCTCGCTATCCTCCGACAGTTTCCGCGGAAAGAGTAACGTCGTCGTCGTCGGCACACCACTCGCTCGCAAAGTTTCGTGCCCTAATCATCCGTCTCCCACCTACCGTGATATCCTTAAACTTTTATGCCACAGCCTTTGTTATACCTTCCCGCCTACATGTCGACCGCAACGCGATGCGTCTAAGAAACGATAGCATTTCGCTTTAAGCAATCCGAGAAGGGCAAATGTCGAGGGTGCAGCATCTCGATCAGCAGCGAGGCATCGGATGCTCTCTGGATTCTCCCTCCTCTGCCTCCTCCTCCTCCTCCTCCTCCCAACCGGCGTTGTCCCGATGCAACGCGGCGTGCAGCAATATCCGCGGCCCACGCAATCCACGCGAATCCGGTTTCATTCCTCGACACGCATTCACCCCTCGGCTCCTCGTCTCCCGCAAACGTGTTGCGCTGCGCGCCGCAGAATCATCAATTTATTCGATATTATTTATATATGGGAAGAGGTGGCCGAGAGCGACCCGACCGACCGACTACTCGCCCGAAGCCGCGAGTGCCCTGAATCGTTCATTAATTAACTGCCGCCTCGCGAGCGCGCGCGTTTCGACGGAATTAGTTTTTAATCATAGCGTCCGCGTAGAGCGTTGCCACGTTCGTTAGGCAGAGACTGCGTTCCTCTTCCTCCTCCTCTATCTCGTTTGGCGGATACTCACCGGTGCAGAGCAGCAATAGGTTCATTATCGCGATCCGCGTGCGGTGGTTGATGATCCTCCACGGCTTTCTATCCATGGCTGGTATACCTTGGGCGCGGGGAGGCTGAGTAAACTTCACGGAGTAACTTCACACGCGCGGGATAGTAATTTCGCACACACACACACTGTGTTTTCTCCTCTGCTGCACTTTTGCCGCGTTCGCGCGGCTCCTCCTCGCGCGCGCGCGGGCGCGTAGGAAGGTAGTAGAAACCGGGGGGGGCTGCACACCTCCAGATACGAATATGCACGTCGATCGAAATCGGAGCGGCGCAACCAACAAACGCACTTGCCGTGATGATCACGTATAGAGACTTTTTTTTTCCTTTTCGCCCCCCTCTGTCACGCGGCTTTCACCACCTTCACCTTCCTCTCACAGGCCCGCGGCATCACACGCGCGCAGCACATCCGGACGAGCGAGGAATCCACCGTGAGATTCACGTCGCGCCGGCGACGGCGAAGGCGAGCACGGGCGCGCACGCCGCATCGTCTCTTCACTCACACGGAGGCTCTGCCTTTCTCTTCTCTCCTTTCCTTCCCTTATCCCCCGGGTCGTCGGTCGCTACCGTCCGTCGGAACCGTCCGTCGTCCGTCGCGAGCGGGTGCTGCTGGTCGCCGGTGGCCTTACGCCAGCGTTGACTCCGCGGCTCCGCGACGATGCGTCAGGATGCGAAAGACACGGCGACGCGCTCCTCCCGGCCGATTCGCGCGCGATCATCGCTCAAATGCGCGCACGGGGATGAGACTCCATTCCCGCACGGGGCGGTGGATCCGTTTGTGTGTGTGATGTGCGTGTGTGTGCGTTACACCGTGTACGGTATGCGTGATGGACCGCGTGCACCTGACGGTATTAATGGCTTTCTGCGGTCGGAGATTTAAATCGGGATTTCCCTCCTCCTCTTCGTCCCGAAGATGGTGGTCCGTCGAACGACTTTTATTGTTTTTTTTTTTTTATATATTCCCCTCTTCCACCGCGGGTCACCGTCCGGCGGCGAAGCGAAGCGACTGCGTTTCCCTTCGAAGCGAGCCCCCTTCGACGTCGGGGGAGGAATGCGACGTGTGTGTCGTAGCAACTCGCGACGCGAGGCTTAAAACTGGAGAAACTGTCGCGCGTCCGTTCGGCACCGCCAGTGCGTCCCTCGACAGTCGCACGGCAACTGAGCCTGTGATCTCATCGCGCCTTTTGCTACCCCCACTTCGGTTTCCTCGCCCCCTCCAGCGGATCACTCGAGCCGCCACGCATAGTGTGCCGCCGTCGTACTACAACCGTCCGCGGCGGCAGAGTGCAACGGCGGCGTCGGCAACGGAGGAGGTGGTGGTGGTGGTGGTAGAACCGGCCAGAGCCGGATGCACACCTGCAGGTGCAAGAGGCGCTAAGGCTCGTCGTAGCGAGAGCAACTCGCTCTTACCTGGGCAGGGCTTCTCAATTTGTCGAGACGCGCGCGCAGGGCGAGAATTTCGTCGACCCTCGGACTCGCCCGTGATTCTCTCTCCCCCCGTCGAAAAAGCCGGGGGGAGAGCGGAAATTAGAAGCGGACGCGCGTTTACGACTTCTTTTCTAAGGCCCCGTTGTTGTTATTTTGCATTCTGTAGCGTTTTAATCTCGTTACGGCATAAAGTGGCTTTAAATAAGGGTCTCGGGGAAATGCGGTCTCCGAGCTGCGCATATATGGTCCCTCTTGAGATATGCACCGGCGAGTCAAGTACTTGGATGACACTAGGAACTACTTCAACTCGCTGGTAATAGTGCATTCTGGCTATTTCGAAAGAAGAAGAGAGAGAGAGAGAGAGAGAGGGAGCGCGTTACGTTTTGCCCTCTTAAAATGACGCTGAAATTTAATGAAGACGGTAAATTTTTGTAAGTCTCATACGCCCGGTTACGTTTCACGAGACGGAACATATTTCTCGAGAGGTTCAACGGTACCGAGAGATTGTAAAAATTACACACAGCGCATATTGCAAAAAAATGTTAAAAGCCGTGTTTACAACCAGAAATCAACGTACCGCAATTAATTGATTGAATTTAACAATTTCCTTTAACGCAGAAAAAGGAATGCCCTCTGTGCCCTAATGCAATGTAAATTTGTCCTACAAATGTATTTCTCGATAGGTTAATGCTATTATAATTTAATTCTACTCATTCCTACACACAATCAGTACAATATATCAGTATACAAGCGCTTCAATATCAATCGCTAATGAATTTTTAAAAAAACCAACGAAACTACTACGTCCGAGGTAATGTTTAATATGGTAAAGTTTTAATAAAAGCACCGTCAATTAAAAATATCGTTTGACATAAGCACTGCAGAAAATTGCACGAATGAATGAAATACGTAACCACGCTAGTAATAGCGACGTCTACATTTGGACATGCTAATTTTGGCAGAAAGCAATTTTGTTGAAATTTACATAATTCTCTAATTTAAGTCTGCTAATCGGCACCCATATGGTTGCGTTGGGACTGAACGAGTTTAATTATTTTAATTACTTAATAGACGGCTCCGGCCAATTTTGCTTAATACGCGTATGGAGTGGAGCTACATAAGGATAATAGACTTATTTCCAGCCTGTACTTATATATGAGTTTTTCAAAAATTTCTTCCTCGACGTATCCATTGGCGTTTCCCTTTGTCTTCCTCATTTACTATATCCCCTTTTTGCGTCCTTGTATTATAATCAATATTAGAATTATATCCATTAATGCTATTATACTCGTAATTGAATTACATTAATGCTATTATAATTAAATTGTGATAGTATTAACGTTTCCTGGTAGCTTGTATTACTAATCTATATTACGCACGAGACAATTTTACGATAGTACCGGCAGCGTTTCATCAAAATCACATATACAAATATTCCATTTATGCGCGCGTGTGATTTTATACAGAATTTGATATAAATCTTAAGTAAACTCTTCTACACGCAAAACCCATTCGGTATACGCAAGGTATACGTCTCCCTGCCCTGGGCATGAACGTAGCACGAGCCAACCCTGTCGACGGCGGTGGCGGTTAAATGGTGGGGAGATGCGGCGGAAGGGACGGAAGGGTGTCGGTGAATGTTGGGCCCCCATCTCGCGCTAGGTCGAGAAGGGGGGTAGAGGGGAGGCGCGGGGATGAGGGTAAGAGGTGCACGACGGCAGTTTGCCCCCACCGATCCCTACGGCAGGTGGTTCTTTCTCCCGCGGGCTTCTCCACTCGAGGGACCACCAAGCATTTTCGGCCGACCGCCTGTATGTGTACCATCACCGAGGCGAAGCAGCGCGAACCTGCTGCGAGCGCATACGGCGCGCACGGCTGCCGCACCCCCTCCCCCTCGATCGGATCGGGAGACCGCAGGCAGGCAGGCAGGTTTTTTAATGGATCGCGTCCGCAATAACGCAGCCGACGCGGTCCCGATAAGCTCGCTCCCGTTCTGTCGTCTGCAAATTCGCAGCCCTCAGAAATCCCCCGTCTTATCGGCGATGCGAAGAGATTACAAAACGTTTTCTTTTTTTTTTAATAATAATAAAATTTTACTCTGATCCTCTCACGTCATTCCGATCCGTTATTTCTTCCAGTTTTCTCTCTCGCTTCCCAGAGAAAAAAAAAGATTCGTTTAAAGTATCATCTCCAACAAAGGCGATGCGTCCGAACGTAACGCGTGGACCGCGTCGTCCTTTCGGTTTAAAGCTGAGAAGTTTTTCGATGACTCGACGTCATCCGGATTTCTTTCTCTCTATAGAACGGGCCACGAAATCAACGTACGGCGATGCGTAAAAGATACGGGTTCAAGCGTGTACCGTTACGTCGTTCAGGCGAGACGCACTCGATATACAAGTATGCCATGCGTGCTTAACAGAAGGTCATCGCGTTCATCGTCGTGTGTCGTCGCTCTTATCGCGCGTATGGATCAGAACTTCGGATAAATGTGAAGGATCCATCGTCGCGCGTCGCCGTTTTGAAAGATTATTAGAAAGGCTCTGTCGTGCCGAGATATATTCCGGTTAATTATTCCGCTTCGTCGAGGCTAATAATTTCTCGGTGCGTGTACCTTCTTATTAACTGCCAACTTTTTTCTATCAGACAAGAAACACTTTTCAAAGTTACTCGACGCGCGAGAGGGTGGGATAGTCGAAAAGTTCAGGCAGTTATTAAAGGCCGTTGTTTAACAGCTATAAACGAGCAAAGTGTGAGCGATGTGTTAGAACGCTAGTGGGAGGAAGGGAGGGAAGGGGGGGAAAAAAAGATCGTCGAACCGTAATTTATGCGGGATTAACATTCTCTCACGAGACTCCTACAAGACGCATCGTTGTTAATGTGTAAACAGCCTTTGGCAGTCTTGCCACGCATGCTTGTAACTTATGTATAAGCTTGTACATGAAACATTGGGATAAGGTAAGGTTTAATTAGCAGTCTGCAGTACGGAAGCCCGCAATGAAGAAAATTTTACTCGAAGTTAACGCGTGAAGATTTTTGTCACTGAAAAAGGTTTACTTTAGTTTTAGCACGGATCGCATTTTAAGTTATCATAGACGAGAATTTTTAATTATTATAAAGATTTATTTAAAAAAAAATACGAATAGGACGCGGAAGAAATGCATCTTGGATAAATGAGACAATATATTCGTGTGAAATCTTGCAAAACTTCCGTGCTACAACTACAACAGGTTGATCTCTAACGCGAGGTAAATTTCATGCACAAGTGGCTATAAAATATTTCTTATTTTTGGGAATTATTTCTGCCAACTGTGGCTTAATATTTTAAATAATAATGCACTAGTAGACGTATTGATACATACGAAAATGCGAGAATGTAAAATCTTATTTTTATTTAAAGAAAAAGACGTTTTCTTTCCGTTTAAATCATGGTCAATTATTGACATAATTTTATTGCAGGGATAATAATAAGCCTAGAATGTGTGTAAAATAAGTTGAAAATAGAAAATAGTATTAAAATCGAGTTACGTGACCAGTGAGTCAGAAAAAAGATGATTATCTCACACGAGAGATATTAATACGTCGTCGCGAGCGATTTAATCGCGTTGTTTTACTGTGTCGCGTGTGAATTTCTTACTAACAATAAGTTTACTTTTTCATTTGACCGTACGTTTACTATTGCACAACTGTTTTTTCCAGCTCACGTTATTTTAAATGATATATAGGACGTAATTGTGTATTTTTAAAATTTGAGCAACGAGACGATCGATCGACCGATTAAATTTCTATTACTTGCGCGCGCGCTGTGCGTTTTCTATTATTTATCTGAATTATTTGAAATAGAAATTCAGGATGCTCCTTATATTCCACGAACATTTCCGACGAGTTTTGGAATCGTCGGCATTATCTTTAGCCGTTTAGGTTAACGACTATTCGCCCCGGCGAGTGAATATTCGCGAGGTTCAACCGCCGATCCGCCGGGAGGTCATTGTTAATCGCGGCGAACGCGAACGCCGGCCGATTGCGAAAGGAAGAGCTGCAGCATTCGCGAATTCAAAGCCGGCTTGCGCAGAGCCCTGGCTCCGTCCAACACGCGAATCGGAACGCAATTGTTGCTGCCGCAACTATGCCAGCGATGCTTTCTCTCTCTTTCTAGCGGAGAGCGGCCCCTCCCTCCCTCCCCCCCGGCCTCTCTCGTTCCCTCATCACACAGGGGCCGAAGTAACGCGGGCAGATGCTTCATTAATACGCCGATCGTGAATTGTTACCATTTAATTAAATCGCATTTTCCGCGCGCTTTCCATGACTCCGCGGATCAGGAGGAGAGACCTGCTTCGGCGGTCCGTAATTAAAACTGCGGCTCTTGTCCCTCGCCTCGTTTGTCCGTTCTCTCCCGCCCTTCCTACGCTCCTCTCCTCTTCCTCTATCTCCCCCCGAACGACGATAATGAAGTCGCCGACGTCAACATCGATCGATCCTCTGGGCGGAAATGTCTATCCTAGCTGCGAAAAGTTACGAGATCAGGCTTAGGCTGACGCGTCCTAAATAAGCGTGATGCTCGCTCCCTCCGATACCCATCTACAGGCTTCATCCTCGTATCTCGTGCAATACGCTTACAAAACGTTTCATGGATTTTCCAATATCGATAAAACTTCGTACGTTTGTAAAGTGTTAACGAGAATTACATTGAAAATAGTGAAGAAGCGAGATAGACAGGCAGATAGGCCAACGGGAGGAAGCGAGATACGGAGAAACAAATTTCAGCGAACATCGCTGAAACTATAACCGTACGGGGAAATCTCATACAAGCCGCGTATTTATAATGTAAAGGAAAAAGGAAACGGGGGGAGGGGGGAACCCAGGTACGTGGTGGGCTCGCGATTTTTTATTATAAATGGATTTTAATAACAGTTACACTCGCGCGGTCGTCCCGAGTCCAAACCCCCTTTGAATTTGAGGAGGAATTTTTCGGGCGCGGGGCTCAAAAAGCGGGGCGCGCTGCAGCTCGCATATGTAAAGCCAAGAACCCCGTTCAAGGCCAGTGGAATGCATCCTTTTAGCCCGAAACTTTTCACTCATGGGAATTTTGAACGTTCGAGGTACGGCAGCGCGCTAGCCGCTTTGCATGTAATATATGTTAACCTACATGAGAGACTCTCCATCGTCGGAATATCCATACGGCGGCGATAAATACGCGCGAGCTTCCGCTCTCGCTCGCTCGCGCGAGCGCGCGCGAGATATCTAGGAATTTATTATAAATAACAAAATAAATTTGCCGCCGAGCCGAGCTTCAGCTTTCGCCGCGCGGCGCGAATCTTCGATATAACTTTCAATATATTCTTACCGGTAATTCTCGACGGACTTTTATAATATCGGTTTATGCAATATTCGTCGCGGTAAGTTTTCCCGCGGCTCCAGCTAGACCAGTTAATAATAACGTATTAAATTTTTCAAATTGTAACGCCCATCGTCGCGCCTTCCTTCCTTCCTTCCTTCCGTCTTTCGTTCCTTCCTTGCCAAATCTACGCGATGTCTCGAAAGTAACGCAAATATGTGACATATTGACAATCTTATTTCCTGGATTTTATTTCCAGGAAGATGATGTATCGGAACTATCGATCGCGTGTGTGGCGGGGAATAACCGGCGAAAAACGGTAAACGTCGAGCTCTTGCGCGTGTGGCCAAAACGGGTACGAAGGGGGAAAGGGAAGGGGGACGTGAAGAAGAGTCAACGGAGAGACAAGACGGCGATATAGAGGCAGTCTTCGGGCTTTCGCGGAAGGAGGACGGAGGAAGGGGAATCGAGGGGGGGGGGGAGAGAGGGGAGTGCGGAATCGCGCGATGCGTTCGCCGGGTCAAAAGGACTCAACGGGGTAACGAATCGTCGACGATGACGACAATAACGAAGTCGAATACTGTATCCGGGATGTATTTGTGTGTCGCGATTGCACCGGCACTCTCGGGCGCGCGGAGCGGTTATCGCTCTATCGTCACCGACCTCGGTCTCGAAGAAATAAAGACACGATTGTGCGACCCTTTAGCCGCTGGCAAATCCCCTCTCCCCTTCCCCCCTTTCTCCGAATCCTCCTACCGACGACGTGGAGACCGCTGCGAGAGACCGCGAAATATATAACATCTCGAACGGAATCTTTATACAATCGTAAATATTCAGGGGATCATCCGGCGAAGCGAAAAGTTACAAAGCTACGTATGAAATTCTCTCTAAATCTCTCTCTCTCTCCCGCCGCAAATACATATTCGCATGCCCCGCCAAATGGAACGAATGGAACGTGTTCCGCCGTAATCGTATCCACCGCGACAGATTAAATTACCGTGTAACATTCATTTTCTGGAAAGGTGCTCTTTCCATCTTTTTTTTTTTTAATTCTTAGAGTTGAACAAAGACGGAAAGTAAGGTCGCACGAATCGAGATTAAAGTCAATCTACATTAAGCGCAAACGCTCCACGCCGCTAATTCTACGTCAACAGTTTCTTCCGTCGTTTAATTAATCGCGGCGGACAGATTGTTCGTTCTTCGGCTACTTTGATGTAGAATTCGAGGACAAAGTGCACGAGCAAAGGAGAAACACGGCGTTAAACGTAACGTATTTCACGCGCGACAACGAAACATACTAATCCCTCGCGGCTTGCAAATAGGCTTGAAACTATCCGGATATTACGCGGCACGTTTCGCGTCGCGTCCGCGACCGAGTAGTGGAAGCGACGCGTAGGCAGACGAAGGCCGCGCATCATCCGCACTACGCGGCCGCCGATATTTAATCGAGCGCTGAAGAGCATCGTACGAGAGGGAGCAAATGACACGTATAATGGCGCCGCGGTCGGCACTTTTGGCTGGGTTCAAAAATTGAAGCGCGTCAGCCGCCTCCCGAAGTGGCGACAATCAAAATTGGAGGTATTAGCGTAACTTCAAGTGTGGCGATAACACACTTTTTCCCGCGCCGGGCATTTTCCAATATATCGCCGATTATTGACCGACGCGCGGGTCAGTCTAGCGTGTTTTACGCAGACATGCCAGCCGGCTCCGGGCCGCGTGTACCGGCTGGATTCCCGCCAGATTGTAGCTGGCTGTCGAGATTCGGATCGCGCATAACTTACAAACGCGGCAAATTATGCGCATGCAATTATCGCAAAAAAAAAAAACGAAAGTCTCAATAAGAAGCTCTTGATCTGCGCGCATGTGCGTAAAACCTTCTTCTCTATTCGTTTTGCAATCCCTTTGCAATTATTTCGTTACACGATGGTGCGCCGACGTTATCGCCGCGGTTGCTCGCCCTCGCCGGCGCGGGCGGTCAGGCACGCAACTTCCGCCCTATTCCTCCGTCTTATCCCCCGTGTCGGGGGTAACATCGTCGATCGGCCACCGCGCGAGAGAGAGAGAGAGATACGAAGGGCGCGCGAAATCTGGGCTCCGGAATATAGGAGCGCGCGGGAGGACGGATAACAATAGTGGGAAACTGCGACGGACGACTGCGCGCGCTACGAGCCGTTCTTTCCTTTCCCTCCTAGCTCGTTCTTTCGTCGCTCCCGACCCGCTTTAGCATGACAATCCGAACAAATTGGACGGCTCAATTTGAGCGAATTGCAACGGCGAGTTTCGGCTGGGCGAGCTTCTGCTGTGCGCGGCGCGATCTCTCTCCTCCCTTTCTCTCCTACGCCGTCGCGCCACTACCATCAACCCTCGAATTCGATCTCGCTTCGCTACCTCGAATCACGACCGACACTCGCGCGTCGTGTCGTTCCGGAGGATCGAAAATGGATGCATCGTTGAACGAACGAACGAACAAACGCACTCTGTCACGCGTCGATGCGTGCATAATCGGTCGCGATTGACTTTCTATGTACGTAGCTAATTATCCGGGGCCGTTGATCGCGAGGACTCCGGGACGCCCATTCGTATTAAGCCCGCTTCAGATTCAGATCATCGCGGGCAATACATTTTCCATTAGACGAAATTAGGATCTGGAGCGACCTCGGTACATATGCAAAAAGTGCAAAGTATAAATGTTTCGACTATCGGATAACAGTCAAAGACGAATCGCTTTGCAATATTTCTATTCGTTAGAAAGCAACATCATTAATATTTTATATCATTTTATATTCGATATTTTATTTCGGATTAATCGATTTTTGAGATAATACGATTATATTACATTTAGAATATTGTTAATTATTGATAATTAGAAACTATTTGCGTATAATGAGGATCATTACTTTTAATTATGTGGGATAGTAAAGAATTAAAAATTTTAATTATTGGAATTTTATAATGAACGCGCTAGCGGAAATACGGAAATCCGCTAATGGACGCAGGATTGAGGACTTACATTATGAAAATTTACTCTTCGTCGGTCTGGTTAAAAAAAAAAAAGAAAAAAAAAATCGCTGGGGACGAATCGCGATATTGAGTGACGGCGGCACCGAATTCGATTTGTTAGTTAATTGAACGAACAAACAGCACGCCCATCCCGTGAACGACTAAGATGCATATTTTATCACTGCTGTTAATCGAATTTGTTATTTGCCGAAATCGACCTTTTAATTATCCGCCCGGATTGATTGGCCACTCCTGCGAGGCTGTGCCTCGCGCTATTCGCTCCCATTTCGTAAAGCTTTCGTTAAAAGTGACACTTTCTCTCGGACCGAATAGACGCGGAGCTGTAAATAAAAATAAAGTCGGAAAGTCTCTCAAGCGGCCGTCCGAGACACCGCAACGTAACTGACGTAATTGCTGGTAACGTTTCGGAGATAAATTTCGTCGCCAGGAATATCCCACGTTGTCATACCGAATTTAGCCCATTAGAAACGAGACGTCGACGCCCTCTCTCCGACGCCCGCCGTCGGTTTCGGGGAAATCCGATATTATATACTTATTATATTAAAGAGCGAGACTGACAAAATTAAAGGAATCGCGAACGCTAACCGTGCTCGTGGTGAAGGCGGAAGGCGGAAATAAAGTTGCGCAAGTGCCACCGGCTAGCTTTGACACTGTTTTCAGCTCGAGTCATAAACGTGCCTCGATACAATCTTTTAAAGTAACCGGAGTGGCGCGCGACAGTAGAAATACAAAAGTTTTACCTTTCGTATTGTACGCAAACTGAGTTTCCAATTTTTCGGCAACTTTTCTTTGATGTTTATCGACCCCGCGACAGGGAGCAAATATTTGTTGGCGATAATGTTACTAGCATACCAACGCGCGCGCGAGCACATACACACGCACGCACGCACATACGCGCGCGCGCGAATACACACGCTCGTCACAGCATCGGGTAGTACTTTGCACATATTTGTGGACAGCGCATGCCGATGCATGTCGGTGTGAACATGATTGCGATGCTTTGCGCGACGTAACGATCCCCGTAGTGGAAACCCGTGCGCGCTGATATCCCCGAAGCCCTTTCCATCGTTTTCGATCCGACGGTGTTTCACGAAACAAAGAGGAAGCTGGGCCGACAACGTCTGAGGAGGATTCGGGCGGCTGGCTGATGGTCAGGTAAACGAAGGGCAGGTGAGAGAATCCCAGAAGATTGTACGAGGGCGTTAACGTTCGTGTGTTTTTGACGAAACAGCAATTCCAGTGGAGAATGGAGCAGCGGCGTCTCTCGGCCGTTATCTGGACCTCCCTCCTCCCGTGTGGAGAATTAAATTACACGTTCTTTGTTCGCCAAAGATAAATACCAGCTCGTCTGTTTCGAAGCCGAAAGATTAAACTTTGCCACAGACTGAAATGATCGACTGAAAAAAAGAAAAGAAAAAAAAAACGCCGACGACACGCGCGAAGCTCTCGCACTACGAGCCTAATAAACGCGTCGGTGCTACGTAATAAACGCGTCCCCCGCATTCCACGGATGCATTCCTCCAGGACGTGGAGCGCAACGTAAAATGGGATTGTCGCGCGGATGTACAGCTGCCGCTGTGTGGTAGTATTTTGAAACGTTCGACAGCACGAGACACACGAGAGGATCATCCGCGCTCGCGTCGATCCATCGTCCTCTCCATCGTCATCGCGCGCGCGCACGCGAGCGCTCACCCGCTCGCGAAGGTTTATTGTTTTATAATAACGTTGTTTTCTGCGGCGCGATGAAGCGGCACTTTTATCGCCGCGATTCCCGTCATTATTTGCCCATTAAGATTGTTTCGACACGTTGGCGAAATTTATCGGATCGAGGTTCAATTTACATGATCGCGACTGCCGGACGAGCGGGCCAAACGTGATCGACATTCCATGATGAGCCGGCGTAGCCAATGCAAAATACAGTTTTAATCTCCGCGACGGTTTATCATTTACAAACGGCGAGAACCCAGTGCATCAAACGCTAATTTATGCTATCGCGCACGTCCGAATTCCGCGGCTACAATCGACAACGAAATAAGCTGCAATACAAACATAACACATATACACGCGTCGCGCGTGTGTATGTGTTGTGTGTGTGTGTGTGTGTGTGTGTACGAAGAACCCCATTTAGTTGGTCCCTCCCCCTCCCCGCTCCAAACCCGACCTCGGTGTGTTGGCGCTATCTTTCCTCCGAATTGCGAATCTATGCAAATCATACCAGTGGAGTCTTCCATAAAGAGACGCTTTTATTTAAAAGGGGGGAAAAAAGCGGGAGATTAATGCATAGAATCGGCAAAGCGAGCCGGCTATATTTATAAAACTCTTTCGAGTCTCTCTCCCTGCGCGATACATCTATCGCGCCGGAATTGCGACTGGACACGCAAAAATGCTAACTACGCCGGCGGTAATATCGAAATATCGCCGTTTCACCGCATCGATACATATATTTTAAAGCCGGCGCTTGATATTTTGCCAGTATCGAAATAAGCACATCTGCGCGAAAAAAAAAAGAAAACGCTAAAGAAGCTCTCTCTCTCTCTCTCTCTCTCTCTCTCTCTCTCTCTTCTTCCTCCTCTCTTGCGTTATTCCAGTCACTCTGCCACGAAATTGTATTATCTCGACAAACAGTGACAATGCGCTTGGCGAGAGTTACAACGTAGCAGCGATGAAGCACTAGAAAATTTCATAACTCGGAGCGATGAGATAAGAGGCCATGGAGAGGGTGGTCTAACGCGCTGTTTTTCTTCATGTTGTTTATACTGTCTTATTTTTATCAGCAACTATCTGCCGGAAAATCATCGCGCCGTCCGTCGTGCAATTTCCATTTTTATCTTGGGGTGGCCGCCGCGCGGCGTGGCGCGCTCTCGCTATGCGCCTCAGGTGTACTTCCTACGACCCTATTTTTCTTCCCCAGTGTTTTTAACGCGATATACTTAACGGCTGATTAAGGCCTCTGTATTCGTGTCCTCCGAGCACACACGACGATACGATCAAACCATACGATCTAGTTATAAATATAATAATCGCGACACGAAGATGCCATTTCCACCGGCTGCAGCCCGTCGTGAGACGAAGGAGGGGGAGAGAGGAAAAAAAAGGGAAGAAAATACAGAGAAACGATAAGTAATGCCTTCCGGAGTAATAACGACATCGAGCCGCAACGGTGATTACCCCGAGATATTTCGAGATGGTACGGGAGTTACCCCCATATCATCAAAATTTAAACGGTTCCCGGGTTATGAGCGCTCGACGGGGTTAATGACGTCGCGCGGCTAATCGCTCCGTCGAAGCCTAAGTTTTAAATGGACGTAAGTGGGGACGGGTTAAAAGGCAAAGTTCATCGTCTGATGACAGACATGCCATCGATCGAAGAGGAAGTGGCAGTGTGCGTTTCCCTCTGCGATGCGTTCGAAGACGAGAGAGAAAGAGAGAGATAGAGAGAGAGAGAGAGAGAGAGAGAGAGAGAGAGAGAGAGAGAGAGCCAAGCTGATGCCAAGATGGCCTCCAACTGCGCGCAGCATCTCTCGCCGCGGCACGAAACTTGTCGATCTCGTCTCCGGCTGCGGCTGCGGCTGCCGAGTCACGCCAACCATCAGCGATTCAAAAGCCCCGAGGGCCAGCAGATGGTCGCCGATGGCTGTGCATCGCCGTAGCGCGCAGCGTGCGCGGATCGTACGTGAAGCTACTACTACGTAGCGGGGCCCGTCGTGGCGTCACCGGAGAGACGGCAACGTCGCGCGTCGAGCGGGCCCCAAGCCCTCCGGGCACGAACGTTCTCCCCGCGCCGCGCTGCCCACCGCAAACCCTACCTTGGCGACCCGCGCGCTGAAGGCATCGGGGTCCCGTCTCCCGTCTCCTCCGTTCCCCTCGCCGTACCACGATCTCCTCACTGACCCGCTGTTGAAGAACGTACGGCAACGTCGCGCGACGTGCCGCAACCGGGGCCCGGCTGCCGACGTTAGGGCCCCCGAGATCAGGGCCGGCTTCTTCGCGGTTACCATTACGTCCCCGCGCGTTTTACGTATTTAATATACTCGAGGGCTTCATCGAGGGTAACGTCCGTTAACGCGAACGCATCGCCTCGGTTCGAGAGTACCTTTTTACTCCATGCCGAGTCGCGCATCACGATTCGCGGCAGGGTGGATGGAAATCATGGTATTCTAAGTAACGCACGAACGGTATTATTACAACATCCTAGGGCAAAATTAACTTATTCGAATATCGAGGCGTAGATTTGCTAGTTAAATCATTTCGAGTTGGTGTTCGCGACGAAAGAGGGAACTAGCAAAAATCCAAATATTTACATTCTTTCGATATTTCGCCACGAAGATCGATCAACTAGGTATTGTCTTTCACTTCTTAGAGTCTCGACTACACGGCTCTTACATCAAAGTTATTGTTTTGGCAAGCGATCTCGCGTTTGCTGCTCGCAACAGACGCTACGGAATGTGCCGAGGCCCGCTTTACATACCGACGACCGTGGTCCTGAAGAGCTCTAGTGCCGTTCCTGGCAAAGCGTCAAGAACCGGCTAAGCCTCTGACGCTGGCATTGTCTTGGCCCCAGGCGAGGAAGGCCGGGTAAGGGGCTCTCCCCTCCCCCCCCCCTTACGTCTTATGTTCGCGCGTACCCGTATTTACTACAAAGGCGATCCATTTTACCTGCGAGGATCACGCGTAACTACCATTTCCCTTTAAACTTTTATGTCGCGACACATAATCGTTAACGATATTGACCTCAAATAATAATTCCGTGTCGGGGATCGTTTTCTTTCTGCGATAACGATCCCCGACATCTTCCTCCGCAATCAGGATTATTCCTCGTTTCTGCGGAACAAGGCTGATTGACCTTCGTCAAAATTAATTCTAGTAATAGGTTCGGGGATGTGCGATCGGAACGTGTGCAAATAATACGTTTCGTGTTGAAATGTGACTGCTTGAAGCCATATTTGAGACTTTTCGTTGGAATAAATATCGTAAACTAGATATTTGCAATAAAATAGTCCCAAACCCACACACAGTCGAAGAAGATTCGATTTAATAATAGAGGGCGGAAACACAAGAAAGATGAAGGTATGAACCTTTGAGATATCCTTTTATATATAGTTTCAAGAAAGTGTAAAAACTGTAAAAAAAAGATCACCGATTTTATTACAGCGTGGCAATTTTTTGTTGCCTCAAAGATATTCAAAGAGAATTATCTCGCGTTAATGTAAAGTGTTTAATCTTCTTAATTAAATTGAAAATCTTAAATTGAAACCAATTTTCTTCTCATTGGAAAAACCTTAGATTTCTTGTAACTGCGTTAATAAAAATAGCAGCGAAACGATTGAAAGGAGCAAGGGGAAGGATACAAGAAGACTCGAAAAACGCAGTGGAAACGGATTTTTCTTCAGTAATTTGTAATTAATAAATCAATCAGCGATGTGTTGACCAGGAAACAACCACCGCGAAACTTTGTCGAGTTTTAGATTGAAAAATGCGGCGTGGGTTAATGCGACGTATTATATCGCATCATCGCATCCTTCGGATAATTCTTGACTCCCCGGCCATACATCTTCATTAAAGCCGAGTTATATTCTCGAAGTCTAAAAGGGGGATAAACTCGCACGTTCTCTTATATCACGGCGTCGTAAATCACATTCCGAAATTCGTCCAGGAAATGCGATTTCTCTCCTGACGTTCGACATCTCTGGGTTATTCATTAACGTCCGCGCGGCTTTCAATTATTTAATTTATTGTTCCTAAAACTTGTTCCCGGGAAGATCAACGCGCGCACACCCAGATATGTCTGCGCGTAATTAATTGCTGTGATACTAGGAAAAATTGGACGCGACCGCAAAAACGCGATAATGCAATTAAAACTGCCGCAAGTGACAGAACTATCTAATAAGTTTATGAGCAGTTCGAACTTACTATTAGATCTATTTGCGTACATAGAGAGACTATTAGATTCTCGTTCTCTCTCTCTTTCTCTCGGCAAGCAAAATGAAATATTTCGATATCGACAGTTTGACACTTTAGACTTATGGATCTCATTCAATGATCCGGCTTATTTCCCGGCGGGTTCCGTTTTCGCGAACTTGAGATAATTTTCTGGCCGTCTCGTAATCGTCGTATTTTCTCGAGTTATTTCGTAGCGCGGAATATTTTATCTTATTGTCATCGGTCTTATCAACCTCCGCAGCTAACTAAAGAATGAAATATTTCGATTCCGCCTCGATAGTCCGGCGTTCTCTGGACTCACTTTATAACTTTTCTTCGTGATCCAGCTTATTTCTTAGTGGATTTCACTTTCGCGAACTCAAAGTAATTTCCCATCGGTTCCGCAATCGTCATATTTCAGCGAATTATTGCGTTATATAAAGTATACTGGCGTAACAATGATTTGGAAAAGTTGAGCGTATCGCATCGTCACGTTTGCATCTCGCGTGCTGGTACACGCGTGATCGCGTACACTACGTGGAAGCGTAGGTACGTACGTTTGTACGTACGCACGTACGTTCTCGGTAAGCCTACGCTCACGAATGCAAGTGGGTTAATGTTGTAGTTTGCAAACGGAGAGACTTTCACTAAGCCGTCAGCCGCCGATTCAGCGATCGTGTTATGGTCGCTTCCGCTGGGCGGGCTACCGACGGTTTAGGCGTCAGCATAACGAACGACCATAATATTCCGCGAAACGCGTACGCCGCGCATTCCAGACACGCGCGCGCGTAGCCGCCGCGGAATGAAAGCTCGGAAACTAACAAGGAGTTCTTTCATTCCGGCATTTCCAGAGACCGCGGCCCTCCGCCGTCTGCGCACGGACTCTGCCGACAAAAAAATGCATCACCCTCGAGTAAGAGGAGAGTCGGCCGAGAGGAGGTTGAGAGCGTGACGCGACGAGGAAACGAGAGCAAGTAAAAAGGGAAGGAGAAAAAGAGAGACGAGCGAGCGAGCGAGCGAGAGGAAGGACGGTGAGATGAGGTGGAACAAGGAGAGACAGGTATGCATATAAGGAGGAACAAGGACACTCGAGAGTTGCTCTCTTACGTGTTGCAAAACTATAAAACTTTAATATTGGAGCTCCCAAGCGCGCGCGTGCGCGCGCACCTTGGTATATCTTGATAAAGAAAGAAAAAAAAAAGGACGCCAACGTCGGCTGCGTCTTATCGTCACTTTGTTCACGAGGAGTGCGTCAAACTGCTTATCTCTCCGCGAGAGCGGCAGGGGTCTGCACGCCTCTGAATCCGTGGTTCCGTCGAGGAACCGGGCGGCTACGAAGGGGGGTAGAGAGAAAGAGAGAGGTAGGACGCAAAGAGAAACACTAGACGAGAAACGTTATGGCCCACCCTCGCTCGCCAACGAAGGGAGGGAAGGGGGAGGAGATGCAGAGGAGCCCGATGGGACGCGAGAAGAGAGACGTGGTAGAGAGAGAGGACGAGAAAGGGGACGACGGGCGCGAGTGGGGATGGAAAGGTCTTGGGTTCAACGTTTCCTAAGAGACGTTGGCGGCTAAATTTAACCGTGCCCCGCGTCATAGCGGCGCGCGATCCGGCTTCTCTCGTTCAAGGCCGTGAAAATCGCCGTCGAATTGGATTACGGGGCGCGATACCGCGCGCTGAGCGAACGATCGCCGGAACGATCGAGCGGAGTAAAGCGAGCGATCGAGCGAGAGCGATTCAATTGACGTTGCACCCGGCTGCACGACGCGGTCATCGTCAATCTCGCGCCCAGCGGCCCCCATTGTCCTCTCCCCGCCGCGGATTTTCGCCTTCCGATGCGTGACAAACGCGCATCGAGAGATGCGCCGCAAGTAAATCGTCCACGATTTTTTCCACGTTTGCGAGCCGCACCCAGCCGATTCGTGGTCAACGATACCGCGGCGTCCAAATTATTCGCCGTGATTTTCGCGCGGACTACCCCCGGAAAAGGCGGAATCGCGCGCGCAATTCCTGTGGCATCCCCGGCGTCGGTCGGTCGGCGTAAACCTCGGTAGCGCGCGCGATACATCGATAGCCCCGGCGTAATCCCCGTTCGGGATCGGGGGAAGGGAAATAATTTACGTTAATCCTTTGTAACGAGAGGCATTGTATCTCGTAGCTGGCGCGCACGCTGCTGCTGCTGCTGCTGCTGCAGCAACATTACAGCATCGAGGAGGTGAAGGAGAAGGTGGTGGTGGTGGGAGGGGAGAAGTACGGAACCGGGGAAATTAGAAACCCGGCTCCTCCTCTATTCCTTCGCGTCTCTCCCTATAATTGGATCTAGAGTCGTCGAAACGTGACACGCTAATCGGCCAAGTCGCTCCGCTCCGAGGATAGAAGTCAAAGAGTCTGCCCGCGAGCGATAAGCCAGACTCTCCCTCGCCCTCCCCCCTTCCCCCCAATCCCTCCGCCTCGGGGACCAGTACTCGGCTCGATAACGACTTTATGCCCGTGTTCTACTTACTTCGTTCGTGCCTCGTTCGCGTGCACGCTCGTCTCCTCGTAAAACGAGTGCCCCGAGTAGGTAACCCCGCTACGCGTTGGCGAGAAGCCGCGAGAGCGGACAGGGGAAAGGGGAGGGAGGGCGGGTCGCCGCCGCCGCCGCTGCCGCCGGCACCGCGACCGCGTGCAGCCGCGGCGACGGCGACTAACTTTCGACACGGCGGCGACGGCGACGTCGTTCCGCCTGCACTTTTACATTATCGTCGCTCATCCCTCGCGCCCACCCGTCCACGCTGCTGGTCCGAACTTTAATCTCATCGCTTTACTTTGATAAATCGCGTGACGGCCCTGTCCTTTTACGGGGAGCTGATGGGGCGAATTGACAGCGTGCTTTTTCGGGCGAGAAGAACGGCGGAGCGCGCGCGCGCGCGCGCGCGAAGAGCTCCGGATTATTCGCGGTCGCCCTGAACATCGCGTTGCAACAACGAACCCCTCTCGGCGCGAATACAACTCGGTGCTCCGAGCGAATAATAATACATGTGGGATTCGTGGATTAAACGGAAATTTCCTTAAATAAACTCCCGCAGACAAAGTTAAATTTGCTTAAAATTAACTAAGAGGTTCGTTAGCGCCCCGCGCGCCTTGTAACTTAATTTGAGAAAATGCCGTAATTAATATTTATCGCCGTGTTAAATATTTTCCCTGCCGAGTCGATCCCATAGCGGGGTAGAACTTTTCTCAACCGCGCAAAAGCGCTCGCTCGTTAAAATTCGAAAGGACCTGCGGCATGAATGAAACTCGAGTCTTCGGTCAACGGACGTTTTCTCAACTAAGTTGGTCGACCTATCGACCCTCGCGCGCCGATAGATAGACATATTTACGAGGCGGAGTCGCCATAATAAGATCGAACGACAAGAGGAAAAAAATTTTTCCCACTGTTCGTCCCTCGGCCGCAAATCGCGGTCGCTCATATGATCGACGATTATGGTGGGTGTCCGGGGCCTGGGCCTCCTTTTCGGCGCTTTTGTCAGGCCCTCGTCGGCGGCTCCGCCACTCGCGGCGGGATTTCCAAAGCTTAGAGACACATCACGCAGCCTCTCTTCTCGTCGCGGTTCTCTCATCGCCAACAGTATTTCACAGAGAAGAGTATTTCTTCGGAGGGAAAATACTCCGCGCTCTCCCGTGTACCCTCGCGAACAATGGGCGAGAGCGTGGGACATACTCGTACGCGTACGACGCCAGATGCCTGGTCGTCCCTTCTCCATTCTTCTCTCGCGAAAGAAACCGGCGATTTTAGGTCGTGGAACCAAGAGAAAGAGAGAGAGAGAGAGGGAGAAAGAAAAAGAGACTTGTCCGAGGCAAGAGACGGAAGTATAGTAGAGAGAACGCGCTCGTCTTTTTCTCTCTTTCTCTCCTTTTTTTCCCCTCTCCTTAAGAGTAAGAATTTATCATTTCGCTCCCGTTCATACAACTCGTTATCGCGGGAATTTTAACCTTCCCGAGTAGATAAACAGCAAACTCGCCAACCCGGAGCGGAAGTGAAAGGCGGCCGTTATTAAAGCGTGACGCGGCGTCTGGTCCCTCGCGAATGGCGTATACAGATTGAAAACCACTGGTACAGATAAACGGGAGTTATATCGCCGACTCGCGAAGAAACGCGAGGAGAGAAGAGGATCGCGCGTCGCGTCGGTAGCTGTCGGTCCGTTCTAAACTCGCGCGCGGATCTTACGACATCTCCCGGCGACGCGTCCTCGTCGTCGCGCGCGTAATCGCGAGAGAATGCCTTACGTAAAAGCGTTTTCCCCTCTCCACCTCCCTACCCCTCCCCGCGAATGATTCACGTTCAGTAATTCCGCATTGAGTAGCTTTATGCTCGGTTACGCGCCGCGCGTTCCGCCTCAAGGTTCCGATTCTTACGCGCGGCGATGTACAGCGCCGATACCGCGTAGCGCGGTGCGGGCGAGACGGGCGATAACAATCGGATACGCGCCTCATCTCTCTCGCCGCAATCTCGAAATTCCATCGCAGATCGAGAGGGGGGAGGGGTTGGGGATCAATCCGCGCGCGTAATTGATATCCGACGACGGCGAATTCCGACACGTGGTGCAAACGGAACCTCCCGTTTAATCCCATCTCATTCGACGCGGATCGAAATTGTCGTCCTTGCCGCGCGCGTCGTCCGCCGAATGTTCCTTCGAAACTGCACGAAACTGTACTGCAGTGCCCATGTCGATGCCACCTGTTGCACAGATTTCCGGCACCCGCTTCCCCCCGTTCGTGTATACGCACATACGTGTACGCGGCACACGTTGCACACACACACACACACATACACACACACACGTGCGCGTGTGCAACGCGGTGTGCTAGCGACGTACGATTCGCGTGACGGCCTGTCAAAATCACAACTTTTCCAGCTGAATCCGCGTATTCGCGCGCGGAAGTTGCGAAAGCAATCCTCCGACGAAATTCTCGAGAAACGCTGGCTGCCTTTTTACGATTTTTCCTGTTTTTCTCTCCCTGCGACTTTACCACCTGGCGTGTTCACCCTTGTGTCTTCCTAGAATTTTCGTGCCTTGCGATCCGTCGACCGAATCAGAGGGTATCGTCGCCTGACGCGAGGGTTGAATCGAACGATCCTAACGAATGTTTTCTAATTTTTAGCAACCGTCCGGTCCAGCGGGGGATCCCCGACCGCTCGCAAAGTGAGAATGGACGAGCACGCGCTAGTTAATCGCTGTCGTCGTCAATTTATTTCACGAACACACCCGACCCGACCTTCTCAGTTTTGTGCCGACCTGAAGAGAACACATTCCCCCCTCCCCCGTGCTACCTTTAAGATATTCGAAAGCACGAAGCGGGCATGCCATCACGTATTTATTTCCGAGATCCGCATTTATTTCCCAACGTGTATTCAGCCGGTAGATCCTCTACGTGACCGGACAGCTTAAACGCACATTTTCCTCTTTAATTTCCCCCTTTTTTTTGTACCTTTTTTTCTTTATACGCGAAGGACAAGGATAATTGGCCGTTGAAAATATCGACGTGGAACATCGGTCACGAATCCCCCGCACCGGAACTCGATTGTACTTGCCGTTGTTAACGAATTAACCTTCACTGGCAATGCTTACTTTCGTGGAATTGCGCCGATTCGCGAATTTGACGTGCTGGGATAAGCAAACGAGTGAAAAAAAAAAAAGAGCTGTTTGTCGATGCGTTTAATCAATTTGTCTCGATTCAATTCAGCCAGTTCGACCGTTTGGCGAAAACCAGTACAAAAATACAATAATGTTTTTATAAAAACTGAGGTTTATTACGGTTGCGGATGCTGTGTTGTTTTATCGCGTGAAATATCAATTCTAGTTTTTTCTAACAAACAACGAAAAAAAAAGCAACATTAAAACGCAGCATGAGCATAATTACAAGCAAATGTGTATTTCGTTTGTTCTCAATCTCATTTCTCCGAAATTGTTGATTGTCACCGCGTGACGAGAACCGAGATCACCTTACACGTTCAACTCGATTCCTCGTTACTTGAGTATGCGAATGTGGAATCGGATTTTTCGTGACAGGCTTCCAAATATCTCTTTTTCTGCGAAATATCGAGAAATTGATGAGTGAGCAACGATACGATGGGTGACATCGCGTCATTCTGACAAATAGCTCAATGCATAGGGGATATTTTCCAACGTTTGAATTTCGGACACCCGGAAATGAATATTGTTTGGATATCCTGTTGAACGAACATTTAAATATCAACGGCTGCGAGAGAGGGGAAATCCCCTCTACACTGTACCTACTAATAGCGAGTCCGTGTTTAAAGCATATGCATTTCTATCGCACACGATAAAGAAAAAAGAAAATACGCGACGTATTGTCTGGTTGATCTATCGACTCGTTAAGTTTGAATGCCTTTACATATCGACGTTTACTTTGAATCATGTCTCATATAAGATGAGTAAGTGCGTTGCGTAAACGCCTGTAAGAATAATGACGAATGATTAGAGGGACGACGTTTTGGTTTCTCTCTCTTTTTTTTTTATTATTATTATTACGTGGAACGTATTTGGGTTCTCTATTTAAAAGTCACGCGCAGGGCCCATTCAGGAAGGTCCGCTAGGTCCGCTTTTTTTCCGGGGGGCTCTTCTCTTTACGTATATAATAACGTGGAATTCAACATCGGAGCGATCGGCTACTGGCTTCCTTCGACCACATGTTGTCGAGAATGGCGGCGTTGGCCGCGAGGGTCTCGCATCTGCGAACCAGTCACACCGGTCCCACTTCTTCCAGTGGCGTAGAATACACGAGATTTTCATGAGTCTGCGTTTCTCTTTCTCTTTCTCTCTTTTTATGCATATGCATAGTCCTGTATGTATTCAATATACATATTTATAAATATATTTACACTCTTATACTTATATTTACATATATTTTTATACGTGTATATGTTCTTTCTTTAATTTTCTACGACATCGTTATTGTCATTCAATATTTTTACTTCATTTCTTTGGATTTTATTGAATTTCAAAGTTTACTTTTCAAAATTTTTCATTTCTCCAGTTAATAGCTCATTTACTCGATTGTTATTCATACTACGATTTTATACTGCATTGCTGCAATTTATTTTACATTTCCCTATATTCCAACAAGAGTTTACCTTTCGTGAAGCAACAACAAACATTTTATTCATCTTTTACATTTTATATTTTCCTTTCCTCTTCCTTCTTTCTCTTGATACATGTCTTGATACATATCCGTGTGTGCCAATCACGGTTGCAAAATCGGCACGTGGCCGAATACCCTCAATTACAATTCGCAGCAAGTCTTTTGCAAAACCTACGGACCATTTTCATTCAATATCGCGCGCACGCGTGCTCTCTTTCTCTCTCTCCCTCTCTCTCTCTCTCTCTCCTACTGTTACGAAGTTCATCGTACAAAGTGTGCTCCGAACGCCCGCGCTATTCGTGCGGCTGACACGTTCATTTGCTCAGCGACGGGTACGAACCACCTTTACAAAGTCCACATTTATTTGACTCCTGGGGGAGGCCTTTTTGCACACGCGGACATAGACATAGACACGCGCGCCCCTTTTTACGCCCGATTCTCTGATACCGCGAGCCATGTTTTCATTACATTTGCAATCACACCAATGTCCGGAAGTCCAGAGTCATGAAACCATCTTTATATTAATCTACCGCTCTTTAACGTAATAACGGCACAATGTTATTACATTCCCGGCTGCGATAGTACATACCCGATGGCACGCGTATGCTTCCACGTATCTCGCGCGTGTGCCCTCATGTCAGGCATTATAGTCCTACTTTCACATTCTGGTTTATGAATAGTGAGCTATTCGAGCGAGCGCTGACGATCGCTCTCTTCCATTTGATCCCGATTTAGAAGACCGGACGAGAATGCGCGCCTGTAGCTTTATAAATTACTTTTAAGCATATTTTTAAACAGACATATGTAGACGCCGAAATAGAAGGGAGGCGCAAAAAGTTGTGGACGCTCGCTTATCCATAACTTCACCGATACCTGTAAGAGAGAACCTTTAAAGTTGTGGACGCGTGAGCTAGGGTGATCTTTTTATGAGGGTGGCTTGAATAGGGCGCCCGAAATGTTCATAGCGTAAGAGATCGCATCCCGAAGAGAAGAAGAAGACGAAGAGAAGAAGAAAATCGCTCCACGCCGTTGGGTTCCAGTCGAGCCGGTTACCACTCCTACCAACCCGACGCATTTGCCTTCCTTTCCCTTCCGTGGCACGTCTCTCGCCCGCCCCCTCCCCCGTCTTTCCTCATGTCTTTTCACTCGCAACCTACCTACCTAACGTTCAGCTCTCTCTCTCTCCTCTTCTCTCTACCGTTCCGTCCCCCATCTCCTCTCTCTTTCTTTGTCTCACCTTCACCTCGATCCTTCTCATCATTGCTGGCACATGTACACCTTCAGCCTTCCTCTGTCTCACTTCCTCTTGTTCCCGCATCCCGCACAGTATTCCACTCGTATCGCATGTATTTACACACACGTGCAGATTCCGGTACGGCATGCCAAAGCATAAAGCCGTCTTCACAACGGATCAGGATCTAACACTAGCGACTAGATGTCCGTTGTTATTCGACATCGGGTTCGTTAACGACGGAAAACTACAACGGCGGCAATAACAAAAGGATGATCAGGGCTTAAGTGAGCCATTTACAGAGAGAACCGCGCGTATAAAGGAGGCTCCTTATTTAATTTGAGTGGATGGGAGAGCACGAAAGCTCTGTTCGCCGTCACCGAGATACGACCGCTCCAATTAATCGTGGTATTAATGTGTGCCATACGCGCTCTTTGACGGTACGCCCGTGTGTCCGCGCACGCTTAAAAACGCTGGACGGGATTTAGCATTGCGAGTAAGTAAGATACGACATTTACGAGGATTGACGTTGCACAAAAGCACAAAAGGAAAGCTTGCAGTCAAAGGTAGATTTATTTGCAAGGCTAATACGAGAGCTCAATCTGCGACCGGGCGATGAACTTCTCGAGTTTGTACCTAATCATTTGTGGCTTTAGGATTACGTAATTGCGATATATAACTGCGATGATCTGAATATCTGCCTCTCATCTATGCGCGATGATCGTTTGTAGGGGCTAAAACATCGTGCATTACGTTTGTTTGCCCATGTTTATTCAGCTTTATTTTATCCTGCAGTCGTTTCCCTATTGGAATAGCGTCGTACGATAAATACACCCGATAAGCGGCAACCGTAAATACAGCTTTTCCCTAGCATTCTTCATTCATATTGACCATATATAGAATCGATCTACAGCATACTTTTCATCTATTCAAAAAAGTAGGAATTAAAAGTCTTACCAAGTGTTTACGAGTCCCCGAGGTTGCTTAGTTAATATTATCTCACATTAATTATAACAGGTTTTCCTACATTAATTTAATTTTTCCTAGATTAAATTTTTCCCTAATTAAAATGTTGAGGCATTCATAACTTTCGAATTATAAGCGACTGATAAATCACAGCTGTTTGCTGTTTGCGAAGTAAGTTAATGAGATGCAATAAAAAAAAAGGGAAGATCTTTTACTTTTCATTCAAATTCAGATGGGCTTTATCTCTTTTCGGCATTTTAATTCGAAATTTAATCAACAGACTATTGGATGGCGCTAAATAAATAAAGATAAAAAGCAAATTGCAGAAGTGAGAGAAGAAATGGCTCTCTCTCTCTCTCTCTCTCTCTCTCTCGAGGACGCATAATTCCGTATCGGTGGATTTCATTTTCGTATCTAATAATTTGTCGCTTGCTGACTTCTTCTCGGAGAAAACGCCACCACCCACCAAGACCGGGAGGGTACGAAGTCTTATAAGGCACGATCGCCAACGGCGAAGTTAAACGGATTGCGGCTCGTGGTGCCCGCTGTGCCTGCTGCTGGTTATTAGCTGCGAACGCCTTATTTATAGGCATTGCGTTTACGTCGTTACGTAGTCTCAGCGTTTACGCAGCTGCAAGCAGAGCGACTTACACGAGTCGATAGTGCTTGGCTGCCGTCTTCCAAGCGGCGAGAGAGATCGGCTCTATAAACGCGATCGATCTCTGCAACTTTTCTAGCTGCGGTGCTTTCCTTCGTCCATCCTCGTTTTTTCCGCGACATTCTCCGCCTCCGCTTTTCCTTCCTTCGCCACTCTTTTTTTTTCTCCTCCCTTCTCTTTTCCTTCTTTTTTCTCCTCTCCTTGTCACGTTCTTCTCTCGCTCCGCGTTTGCCCGCCCTGTCGTCATATTTATAATAAAGTCAATAAGCCGGCGTATCGACTGAAAATTCATAACCGCACTGATTTTCCAATGCAAACGTTTTTTTACAACCTTGCCATTTCGACGAACTTTGATTACTGCTCCAGGCACTGTATGTAACTGTATATAACCTTACGGTAAAGTTTGCAATAATATTACAATGTTTTTAATTCATGCTCGGTTCGTCACAGTAGCTAATTAAGTAATATATATATATTTAAAACTCGGTCACATGTGCTTTATTAATCGCTCTACCGAAATACATTGATGTGCACGATTCAACACTTTAGAGAAGATCAATAACTTACAAAAAATCTGATATTAAGTTTCTCTGTATTTTATGTACCGCCTTCATATTTTATGCATAATCTTCAATTTCATCGATACGATTTGATGCAATATTTATGAAGTTTCTATTATTTTTAAATTTTTCACTTTTCGCGTAGTACAGAAATATTTTGTATATCGTTCACTTTTATGTCTGCATATAAAACCAGCATGTAAAAATAATTAAAAAGTAATAATAAAATTACACATTGTCTTCACAGTATTCATACGACTGGAACGAAATCGATTCTGCAGATCCAATAATATATCATAAAAGTTTGTTGATTAATATGGAAATATATGCTACTGCGCTCTGTGTAATCTATGCTGTTGTTTATTTCATACCAATTTCGCGCGTAAACCATTTCTTCCGTGAAAATCGTTTATTATACGTTGCAAACATATTTATATACGCGCTACGTGTATTCTAGCTCTGATGGAGTTTGCTGCGGAATAATAAATTGCGACTCTCTTTCTCCCCCCCCCTCTTTCTCTCTCTCCCTCTCGTCATCGGCACTCCGCGGCGCCTCAACCGTTTCTCCTCCATCTCATATATATCCTCGCTGCACACAGGATTTTATAAGAAATACTAGTTTTAAACGTTGAATTTAAATTCTCGCGGGTGGGCTCGCCGGATGCACGGCCGCGTGGAAACTTCCTAATGAATTCACCGCTCTAAGACCGTAGGAAAAGCCCCGCGCGATATGCGCGGGAATTATTATGCCCGAGTATATCGGCAGCTCGGTTAAGTCGAGAACGAGCCAACTCGTAGGTCCGACGCGCATCCCTCCTAAACTTCTGTAGTTTCGTCGAGAATAGAACGAACAGGGGTGAGAAAGAGGGAGAGAGAGAGAGAGGGCAAACGAGCGAGCGAGCGAGCGAGCGAGCCAGAGTCGGAGGTGGCCAAGGGTGAAGATGTGCTGCCGGAGGTGCTAAAAGAGCCGAAGTAAAAGTAGTGGGAAATGGTTCTTCGTGGTAGAAGAAAGTTTTTGGTCGCGGTGGTTGGTTTGGGCCTCTCTCCCCTAAGTCCGTCAAAGCGCATTTCCACCATTCTCTACCAGCCGAAAGTCTTGAGGGATGGCTCGCGAAATTACCGCGCCAAATTAGTCGATAGTCCCGCCACACCGGCATTTCGCCTGCCAATATATGGCGCGAACATTTACCGCCGTAGAAGAATTGATTTTAATTCGCTGCTAGAAGTCGACGTTTGTCTTCGTGACGTCACGTCGTGAGTAATTATCGTCGTTTAAATATATACATCGCTGGAATCACCGATCGAAATTTAATGAAATATTAAGTGAACGGTGTGATCGTTAAATGCGGTAATATTAATACCGGTTAGCATGCATCGGTTTATGCGGTAATCTACTTTCCCATGTGAGGGCGTAGGTATAGTGGAATATTACATTTCCGCAGAATGGATTAATTAGCTCTCGGAATGTTCCACCGAGATGCCGGAAACTAAATTATTAATAAATCGATTCTCGTTCGTTAACAAGGATCAGCTAGCAAACAATCTGTTCGCGCGGTAAATGCGTGTGCTCGAAGCGCGAGCATAATGAAATATACGGAACAATAAATTCCATTCTGCGGACAAGCATGTCAAAAGGAGTGCAGGGTTTTGTTACGCGGAGAATTTTAAATCCCTTGGACTTATATTGTTTCCAAAATAACCGATTTAAATTCAATGACCGGACTCCTCTCGCTCTCCCTCGCTCTCTCTCTTCCCCGCCTTGCGGACTTTGAAACGCGAATGTTTGACAAACGCTCAGCCGAAAAGCATGACCCACCACTCGGGGTCGAGAGCGCGAAAGAGGTCTTCATTTACGCCCTTTCTCGAACCTTTCCCCGATAGATGCCGGCTGTTCACGTCAAAAACACGGGGGAAGCCTCGGCGCCGGTGACGGCGACGGCGACGGCGGGGGCAAACGCGGCGTAGGAGAAATGAGTTTTCGCAAGTAGTCGGCTACCCGCGAGAGCTCTTTATAAGCAGAAGGTGGAAAGCGGGGTGATGGCCCTATGCTGTCGTTGACGGTGGGTGCGACACAGAGGACAAAGGACGTGGGAGCGCCAGGCGAGGCCGTAACGGAGGGAACAGAAACGCGGGGGTCGAAGTGCGGCGCTAAAGAGAGGGAGACGGGAGCCCCGGCTGAGCGTAAGAACGTCAGAAAGTGTTTATCCTTGAGATTGGACGTCCCAGGAGCCCATCGTCGTAATCCCCTCGCGGCAATCTCGTAATCCTAGCCTATAACTTACTCCCGCAACCACCTATCCTCCCTCGGTCAGGGAAGCCCCCACCCTCCTTCTCATCTTAGTGGCCGATCTCACCCTCCGCGCTGTGAAGAGCGTCAGCTACGACGCTGGGGATATCCCGCCACGGATTCGGGGCCATTGTGTCCAAGACAATATTTTTCATTCATTTTTCCCGAGGGCCCCGGTGAACTCGCATTTCGCCTTCTAGAACGGGAGATTCTTCCGCGTAGACTCCTTTCGCAGAGGCAGACCGAGAGAGAGAGAGAGAGAGAGAGAGAGAAAGAGGAAGAGAGAAACGCGAGAGAGAAGAGCTAGCGGTGTGCGTTCCCTGGACACTCTTCGCCGAGGAGCTTTCGCTCAAAGCCGTATTTCACAGCGGAGAGAAGTTACCCGCCGCCGTCTTTCCGGGGAAAGCCAGATTCGGGGAGAAAATATCTCGGCAATATGCCGGCCGCGATAAATCGCCAGCCCGCATCGTCGGCATCCCAGTCGTCGCCGTTGTCGTCGTCGTCGTCGGGAAGTTACGTTGTAATTAGAGGCCAGAGTAAGTAACGGGGAAGCTGGCGAGAAACTCGGACCAGCGTCGCTTCGATATTTGACTTTGTCCGAGACAGGAGGTATCCCCTTGGGCACGGGCTGCGCGGGGTTTTGCTCGCTTTTCCGCGGGGAAAAGCGTATTGTCGACCGTACTTTCCCGCGAATCACGGGGCGAGAGAAGCGCAAGAAACGCGCGCGGGATACACAGCACGTAAGTGCCTTCTGAAACCGAGGCACTTCCGTCTAACGAAAGGTAAACTTTTATCGCGAAGATAAACTCGACGAGACGACGATTTTTGCCCGGCCCCGTTGTTCCCTCACTTTTCGTATTCGCCACGACCAAAAGGAGAACGGAATGCGACGGTTGACACTTCGAGAAATCGTTAAAACGGACGCAATGTCATTTTATCAGACGGAAAATGCAAAAAAAGATTTTTTTTTTGTTAAGGAGAAAACATTTTTTAATGCATTTTTATCGAATGTAGATTATCTTCCCTGGAAACAAACACAATTGAGGATTATCCGCTATAAAGCATATATACGTTTTACGTTAATGGCGATCCTTTCGTCCTATCTGCAAAAATCTAACTCAAACACAGGCACACCATATTTTAGGCGAAATATTCAATCTCCGTATGCGGAGGATAAATATTTGCGGTTTTCCTCGAGAACCAGTTGAAACAGAAAACGTGAAGCAAAAAAGAACGAAAGTATCTTTCCCGCGCGCGCGCGTTTTGTTGCCAGATTTATTACCACCAGATTATTTACCATCGGACAACGTGGCCGTTGCCAGAGGGTCTGATGAACGGGCGCTTTGTCCGCCTTGAACCTTTCGCCGCTATTGAGCCCCACGTGAAGCTTGTAACCCGAGCGCTAAGCTGTCTCCAATTCTTGGGTGCTCTTAAGATTGAAGGGCCGAAATATATTACGCCGTATGGGTACCATGTGAACCGAATATATCGGTGCATAAAACTTTCCGGTTGCTCTTTCAAAACTTGAATATTTTCAAATATCGCGCACACTTAAACGAGCAGGCGACTTCGAAGCGACAGATGCGCGAGATGCGAAGCAGGTGATGATTACACTTGCAGTCCCGAAACTTGACGTTATTGTCTAAAAGTCGATATCCAAACTTCCGGTATCGCGCGAGCGCAACTTGATTTAGACTCAGTTTCATTAACCATTTGAGTTAATCCCGTAGTAATTACTTATTTTTCAATTGAACCGTTTCTGCAAAGCACAAGAGTTTAAATGATTTCCGGTTTCTTATATCCTTACTTGAAAGCAAAAAAAGAAGAAAAAGAAGGAAGAGAGAGAAAGAGAGAGACAGCCAAAGGAGGCAAAAAGAGACTCGATTAAACTTCAATCAGCTTTAACTAATATTGACGGAAATAGGTCGGAAGTTGTCACAAGATTCTTAACTATAATGCACTTTTTTTGTAAATGAGTATGCGCGCGCGCGCGCGCGCGCGCGCGCGCGTGTGTGTGTTGTGTGTGTGTGTGTGTGTGTGTGTGTGTGAATGGACGGTTAGATGTATGTTTATACGTAACACAGAGTAACTTGAGAAAAAGATGTACATTATCTAATCACTAATGTATGCTTTATGCCTACAAATATTTTTTATAATAAAAATAAATGTCTTGTTACAGAGTAAGAGATTTTGTAAAGATCTCAAGAAACATATATTCGTATTATTACGAGAATTAAATAAATAAATCTGTCTTAACGCCGCGTTCTTTTATTTTGCAGATTGATTGCGCTAATGGGCATCGATAAAGGTACTAAACAATTTAATCGAGTTAAAAGTCCCAAGTGTTGCACGCTATAGGATATACTGCAGGACTCGACTATATATCCGCGCCCATTACAGCGGCGCGGGGGATAATTTACACCTTGTACGCATGTTAGACTGTCGTTATTAACGTGCCTGGCATTGTCGGCGAGTAGTGCACGCGCGGATCCATACTTCGCGATTCCGCATGCAGAGACCTAATTTACTTATTCGTCCTATTCGAGGGGGAGATGTTCGATCGATTTAGAGCGGCGAGCTGTTTCCAGGCCGCGCCTAACGTATAGCGGAATAATTAAGTTATCGGATATATATACCACGTTATTGACAACTAGATGCGGGGCCGTCGTTATGCCATTACGGATGCAGAATAGGTGGACCGTGTATCGCACGCGACAGTTGGGGAACACGGGGCCGGGAACTACTGTAGGAACCGGCGAGGCGAGCGGCGAGAGAGAAGGAGGACGCGCGCGGTGGTAAGAGCCCGGGGAAATTAAAAATTAAATTGACGTGCTAAGCGAGCTATCCTGTCCGCGCTTCGCTTATTAGCGTACGCCGGTTTTCCGCCGCGAAACGAGGCGCCGTCGCGCCAATTAAGCGCGCCGCTCCGCAGCAGCTCCGTGCGCTGCATCATCTTGAAATTAAAGGCAGCCTCCAATTATATTCGTAGACGCCTAGACGTGGTGCACCGTCGCTTTCGAACGAGAAAGCCGTATCCGACGGACGAGTCCGTCGTGGAATATCCGTCGGACCGCGAGCATACATGTATTTTCGATTTCGAGAGAGTATCGCCACGCTCGCCGAGCGATCGTGCGATAATGGATGCTCTTTATTTAATGGCATTAAGGATTTAATAGGAATAACGTAAGCTGGAGTGTTAACGGCGCAACGAGATCGTACAAATGTTATGTATTACGATACGAAAACGAAATTTTATAGCTCGCGAAGCCATTCGAAACGTACCTCGGATCGTGTTATATTAAATGCAATATCGAATGTAATTCATCTTATATAAATATCGAAATATCGATTATATACTTTGGAGCTCTCATGAATATTTTTTCCGCAACCTTTCGCGTTTCAATATTAAATGCTTAATAGAGGGAATAATATAAGCTAAAATGTCAACGGCGCATTGCAGGACCGTACAAATGTTACGTATTACGATGTAAAAATAAAATTTTATAGGCTCACGGAGCCATTCGAAACATCCCTCGGATAATATTAAACCGAATATAATTCATCTTGTATAAATATCGATTACATGCATATATATATATATATATATATATATATATATATATATATATTCACATTCAAAATTAATTGATGTATTCAAATAACTTCGGGCTGTAGAGCGCAGTAATAATGGCATTGTGCTGCCAAAGGAAAAGATATAGTTTCACGTTTCAACCGGGGATACGCGTCGGTCCCTTTAATTTGCAGAATTACAACATTGCATTAACATATGCTTAACATTACCCAAGAGAGACGGAGCACATTTACGAATAATTAATTTAAAACCGCCATCCGCCCCGGAGATCCTGATGAGAGAAAAATCCTTCGCGTCTCCGCCCACCTCGTGTTTTACAATCTGCATGGCGCGGGGCATGGACAGCGGATATTCTAGTCGCGAAAAATAACGCTTTGTCCGCGTTATTCCTATGACGCTCGGCGAGCGTATACGTATCGGCGTGTTTCGAGGTCGAAACGCCCATACGAGGTTCAAGAGTATGGCGGGAGCTTGTGGTATCGGTATCTCGGTCAAGTACGATGTCACCGCAACCGGTAGGTTGCACACAGCCACCCGTCGGTCCTTTTGCCGTTCGCCCTCTCACCGTGGCTCGGCTTCTTCTCTCCGCGCTATATCGCGATTTTTCCCCCAAGCGGACTCGTATATACGCTACTCGTATACACGCTTTTGGTACGCGCGCGGAGGGATGCTCGTATCATGTTACCGAGAGAGGAGAGCCACGGCGGAAGCTGCATCGGCGGAACAAGATTGACGATGCGGGAGGATTAACAAGACGCTGACAATGCGCGCCCGGACGTTCGCGTGTCGACGGAATTGCGCGGGGTACCTCTAAAAATGTCCGGGCTACTCCCCGGCAGCCCTCGTAATGAAACGACAAGGAAAACGTGCATGCGCGCACCGAAATACGGTATCTCTCGTTTCGGCCACGAGCGCTTTTTAAGCTCGGAGGAAAAGGAAATTTAAATCCGTTTTCGCATCGAAGCGGAGCCAGGAATATTTTTGTAAACGGGAGGAGAAAAAAAAACTGAACGCAACGCGGGTTTATCGAATTATTGTAAATTGGAGTAGAAGCGAAAGAATTTAGCTCAAATTTCTGCTTGAATCGTAATTGGCGAGAATAGAGATATTTTTTTCAATAGGCTTTTCAGCAGCTTTCGAAGCGCTTTACATCGTAATTTTATAATACCAAATAAGCTAATGATGTTTCTCTCTCTCTCTCTCTCTCTCTTTTTAATCAATTGAACACCTGCGTTTTGCACTGTTCCATTCATTCGTCGAACCATCATTCCATATACGTCCATATCGCGACGCTCATTGTAGGTCTTCTGTATGTACAATAACGTTGTACGGCCTCCCCACAGTCCGAAGGCTTACGTATGTCGGAATATTTTCCGACGGGAATCTAGTAACAAGGCGTTTCCAACGAGCAACGACGTATAGATGGAGCGAACGGTAGAAAGCGACGAGATAAAGGAGCAGGACGGGGATAACGGCCGCGATAGTAATACCAACGATAACCAGAAAGGCAATTCAATCCGAATCGGCAAAGATAGAACCGAATCGCTGCTCCCAAACGTTTCCATTACCCGGAACAGGGAATGAGAAAAAAAGAACGACGCGAGCGTGGTGGTACCGGAAACGCGACAGTGCCGCGGGTAATCGCCTGGCTATATGCGCGCAATACGTAGCCCCGATCGGATAGAGCCAATCCTGCTCCAGTACTAACTGTACCGGACACGCTGAAACGCTCTCGGAAACGTTATTAGAGTTAATCTGGAAATAAGTTGGTTAATTAGTAAGTTTGAGAAAAAAAGAAAAAAAAACAATACGTTAGTATCTCGTGCTCGCTTGGCCGCGAGACGCGCGATAAACCGTGATAAACAGATGGGGAAATAGAGCTGGTCGGTGGATGAGAAATAAATTGTACCGTTTCGCTCGTTTGTCTTTAGATTAAGATCGTCTTACGATTCCGCGAGAGCAGAGCGCATTCTTTTTTTTCGCCGATACATCCCGCGGCTAACACATCATATCAATGATTCGTCGAATACAGGAAACGCGGAGATTTTCTACGAAAGATAGAACGGCGATAGTGGCGAGAGAATCTTCGAGTAATGCAGCGTATCATCTGCTAGCTTTCTTATTGCTTTTCCGGTATTATATGATATTTCAGTCTTTTGCGATCCATGAATAGTCATATTCAAAATATATAACACATATCAGAAATGGTGCAAGAAATGTAATCCGCTTTGGCTGATGTAATAAATGTTTCTATCTTTATCCAAGTTAAATATTATATACCATATAGTTAAACAGTTGAAGATTAAAAATTTCAGACTTACTTTCAAAGAACATATGCATTTCTTTTTGTCCGAAAAGACGAAAGAAACGAATTTAACGTCGGTTGTGAGAGTTTCTTAGATACAAAGGGTACAGATACAAGCATATCTCAGATATACAGGACGACTTCCGATTTGCGCCAAGGAGAAGCTGTACAAGCGGGTTAGAAGCTATTCTGTAGAAGCTGCATAACGCTAGCAATATCCTCTAACGGGGCAATGTAGGATAATCGAGGAATTAAAGTCTCAGTCGGTGATTTCCTTCGAGTATTGTGCGGAGCGCAAGCCGCGAGCATTATTTCCAACCTTCTTGCCTTCGCTTCGTAGATAGAACTTACAATTAGTCGAATAAATTGCGTTACAATCAAGTTATCTATAAAAGTTTATATATGCATATATATATATATGTGTGTGTGTGTGTGTGTGTGTGTGTGTGTGTGTGTGTGTGTGTGTGTGTGTGTGCGTGTGCGTGCGCGCGCGCGCGCGTGTGTACAACGAAATCTTGAAACTGTCATCTAGATCAGCTCTCTTGTCGTAGATAGATTCATGTACACTCTCTTAGAAAGAATTTCTGATACTAAAACAAAAAATATTCTTGGCATATGTAATCTTACCACCTCATGTAGTATAAAAATAAAACAAGATTAAGGTTAAATCTGTAATTCCTATTCTTTTTTCCCCAACTTAAACAAAATTGTCTTATTACCTTGAAACAAGGGTGACATATATTAATTTAAACTTATACATTTTAAGTTTGGAATAAGTCTTTGTTCGATATTATAATGCACAATGTTAGCGTCACAATATTTGGCGCGAACTTATGTGTGCTATCGTCTTTTGTCGCTCTCTTGCTGAAACTGATGAATCACACTATTACCGTCATTCTGACACTACAGTACACGAGTAACGCGCGAAGTTAGAAGTTTATATACATTAACGTGACAGTGTCAGTATTGGTGTCATGGATTTAACCTTTCCAGAAATATTAACATCAGATCTCCAGATTAACGTTTTCAGATCTTCTATTCTTAAATTTATAATATCATAAGATTTTCACTTAGTCATTCTAAGAAAATTAACAGGATAGTATAAAAGATAGTTTTATTCTAGATTTAAAACCTTTCCGTTTAAGAATAAAATATTCCTTCTTTGATATCATGATTGGCGCTATATCAATATTTTATGATAGATCGAAGAGTAATAGCATTGAAAATAAATTGTTCAGTTATACATTAATAATTGAACACGATTTGAAGATTATTTCAAAATAATAGACTTATCAAATATAGCGAATTATTTGAAAATCGAATTTAGAAAAATTTAGAAATAACTCAACAAATTCAGCAAATTATTTGAGAACAGCAAAAATATATTTTTATTAAGAAAATAAAAAAAAAATAGATAAAATATTTTCTTTTTTTCTTTTTATAAATATATATACGCGTCGTAATAAATTAATACAAAAAAATCGTTACATTCATGAATAACTTTTCATACAAGCAAAAACGTAGGGGTAGCTTTTCATCGATTAGACATTAGCTTTTGAATTTACATGTGTGTATGCGTAAGCTGTGAAACTTGGTGAAAATTTCAAATTGTTAACATGTTCTCGAAAATTACTTCTTGTTTAAGCACTTGTATTTTGCAGTTTAGCAGAAATTTCGCAATTTTCTTGAATATTAGTTTAACGACTACTTTCTACAATCTCTATACAGAGAAACGGTTTTGCTGAAATTTACAGGTTTGAAACTTTTATATCATAATCATTTTTTATCAGACCATATCAAAATAATTATGTAGGACGCTAGTTATTATATAATGTGAAAAGTTTTTGCAGCATTGCTCATCATGCCTCAACGTCCTGTATTCAACTAAACTAGATACCTCAGCAACACTGTTCTATCCGTGTAATATTATGCCGGAAAAAATATTTCGTTAAAAAATATAGAATTTTACCGGAGTTTACGTGTAGAAACATCCGGCTGGGTCTCGGAGGTTCAGCATACAGAGTTTTGTACATACAAAAATATAGTTTGTGGTCTTAGGATTAAATTTGTGGAAAATTTCAAAACGGGGAAAGGCGCAAATTATTTGCGGAAACTTTTATGTTTTTTTAGGATTTGTGATTTGTGTACCTTAATTCTTCGACTTTTCAAAACACGACAAAAAGCACCTCGGAGATTAGCTGCCGCGATAGAAGTCGGCCCATTGTGAGTAGCTTCGGTATTAACCTTCCGCGCCTCTGGCCAAATCCACAAGATGTGTAGGAACAATAGTAGCAAATACGAGAGTACGTTGGTTCGAAGCAAATCGGTCCTCGTTGATACCGCAGTAAGGCATGCCGTTAATTATTTGGTGGTGTGTTTCTGATAGGCGCACCGCTTGTTAATGGCTTCATAGAGACCATCGCGAGATCGTACGAGCCACAGAATGTGTCCGATTAATGTAATTGAATTAATATAGATCGTGATATAATTCCACGCGAAGAAATTAAAGTTTGCGACTCTGACCAAACCCTACGTTGTTACATGTTAATACGGAACATCTGCGGCAAACGCGAGAGTACGTTTGGATTGAACAAGGATCGGATCCTGTTGATTCCGCACTAAGGCATGCGGTTAATTCGCCCGGTGGAGTGTTTCTGATAGGCACACGCGGCTTGTTAATGGCTTTATAGAAACCATCACGAGATTGCACGCTCTCCCACAGGATTGTCTTTAGCTAAACATAATCGGATATAAAGCACACCGATAATTCCACCGTGAGGAAACCAAGTCGGGAGACTGAAGTTTTTTTTTTTACGGTAAAATGAAAATCTGTTTCAATGGGCTTCTGTTTAAACGGAAAGTGTTGAAATAGCGCCGGTACGTTTGCTTTAAATCGACCCGGCAGCCGAGATAGCTTATTCCGCGTTGCGCTAAAAATAAACGATCTATTCCAAAATAATTCCGGGATGATCAAATTTTGCGCGAAATCCAATTACAGGGTCGAGTTTCGCGCCATCCCGCGATTTGGGAGGAACGGCACAGTGTTCGATTTCGCGGCGAACACGCGACGTGGGATCGTGCCGTTTACTCGCGGGGGACGCGCGCGCTCCTCCAGCCTCGATATGACATTTCTTTCACCCTGTCGCGTCTTCCGTCGTTACTCCATACGCGGGCATTCATCGTGTGCGGTCGCGCTAATCGAACGCTACGTCGGTGTACTTGATATTTGACACCGAATTCGACTATGTACGCCGCGGCAGCTGCGCCGGGGAGCTGGACATGCAAGGATATTTTTACGTCGCGCGTGTTTGGAAAAAGCTGCTGAGACGCGACAAGTAGACAGACAAGCGCGCAATGATGTCGGATAATTTATGTTTGCTTACCGTCGACTCTTTCTCGCTGCACCCTTCCCTGCTACTCCCGCGCGTTTATTTTTTTTTCCCCCCTCCTATGCACACACACACATCTAGCCACTGTGTGACATGTCATTGTACAGAACGGTTCGAGCATTTTTATTAGGTTTAAAAGTCATTAAGGATAACATCGTTCGTTTCGACACTTTCGCACGGAAATATTAATAAAAGTCAGAACTGGACATTGAATGATTTTATAGCCGGGAAAAAAGTGTGCGGTTGTGACGTAGGAGATTATATACGTTCACCCGGGAATCGTTAAAAGGGACATATATTACTGCTTTGTGACATTTAAAGCGAAGCGTTACAGGAGATATCTAAACAATGGTAGTCAATTTCGTCGTTTCAGCAATTTGTTCGTTGGAAATATCTATTTCCGTTTTATACAGCGTATATGAACAATACGATTAATGATTGCGCATAATATCGAATTACCTCATCGTATACCTAGTTTCATTTCCTAGTTACACCATTAACATTCACGCTCGCAAATTCCATGGATTCGAATGGAAAAGTGATCTGACCAATATCGATGGTATTGAAAAAGGGATATAATTAAGCGATATAATTATAAATGTGTTTCCGCGGTTTTCAAAACACACCAGGTACAAAGAATCGACAGGGAGGAAAGAAGAACGAGAGCAAGATAAACCGCCATTAAATTTCTCTCTTCGGTCATTAAGCACAAGTATCTTAAACTGCGTTTTTTTTTTAAACAATCGTTATGCATTCGGAACGAAATATGCCGCGAGATAATTATCGGAGCGGACAAATTAAATTGACGATAAATCGATCGGCGATCAATTTCTCGACAATTTCCGCAATTCCTGCAAAATTTGCCCGTATGGCTATTGGCAATAGAGGCAGATGTATTGGACAGCCCTGAAGGGACATCGTCGCGCGTGCTGTACGTGCTATACGTGGCGGCAATTCTTATCGGGGACGTCTTCCTCTCCATTTGCGATAGTCGCGTGCTCGAGCGGATGCCGCTGTTGTGCATTAAAATCGAGCAACGTAGATATACGGTTTGTTTTTCTTTCGACAGTTCTGACATCCGAGGTAGCCCGATCGAACTACCGGATATCGCAACGTAAATATAACGGCATAGGAAGGAAGGGAGAGAAAGAGATAGAGGAAGTATCGAAGGGAAGGCGAGGGGAAAAAAAAGCTGTCCCGATGCCGTGACGCGCGGTGATTCTGTCGCGTTTGCGGACCATTGTGGTATCGCGGGTTCGTCGGCATATAGAGCCGGTAACTTCGACGCTCTAATGCGACCTAAGCGAAGCAAACGTATGTCTCTTCGCGTTCCCCTTGCGTGGGAGAGGAGCGTGCGTGCATTTCAATCCCGCGGAACCGCCGCGGGACAAGGGAATGTCGTGCGCGCACCGACTACGGTGTCTTTTCAGGATTACATTTAAACCGAGATGCACAGCCTTCGAGCTCGTTGCCCTCGTGGGCCAACAAGAAGAGCCGATCCATTCGCGCGAAGTGAAGGTAAGAGAACGGAGCCGATGACCGTTAAATGTGTACATCCTTGTCTCGTTTGCGAGAGCGGACTTACCGAGAGGCTTAGTGAAAATTATGGAATCGCCGGTGTCTCTAGAAAGCCAATAGCGTCGCGGTCAATGGAACACGAGCCGCGTGTCCGGGCTAGAAACTAGATCTGGTTAGACTGGCCTCGTTATCTATGCGCAACACCGTAGGGCGTAACGCCGGTAATTCGGGCCCCGGTGTCGTTTGTGTGGCGCGCGATTAGACGGAACCGAGGATCACACTACGGCTTTACGATACGTGATCGATGGAGGAAAGGGGGTGGTGAAGGAGCGCGAAGACGAATGCGCGCGCGGAGGTTACCACGCTTCATTAGAAGGATACCGTATAGTCTCGCGCGCGAGAAACCATCCCAAAATGATTTAGCGGGATAATGTCGATACCCCTGTCGATATCTATGATTCATGAAACGTGCATGGAATAACGCACGGTTGCGCGAGACAACGTCGTCGCCGGTCGTCCGCCCGGAGAACCCCGTGGTACGTGAGACGATCGAGTATCAGCAGCACTCCACTTACCTCGCCCTCGCCTTGTATCGTCTGAGAAATAGGAGAGCTGCGAGATTCCTCCTCGCTCTCCCTCGTCCGCCCTCCCCCCTCTTCCCCCCGTTCGCGAGGTAACCATTGTGCGCAAATAGAAAATTCTCCCTCCGTACGCCGTAAGAATTTTCCGTACGGAAACACCTTATCCTTGCCCTATCGCGGATACTCCTCAGTTTCGTGCGAATAAGCGAGAGACCGTCGCCCGACGCGATGGAATCAAGACACTCGGGATATTTCGGGGAGATTCCCGATATCTCGGCGAGTACGTTCGTCAAAGTTTTAATCCGACGTGGAGATACAATCGTACTGATTTGTCCGTCCGCTTGTGTTCGCGATAACTCAGGAATTTCCGTTTCTGGACGGAAACTCGCAAGTTTTGCTGGTCGTGCGAAACCCGTCCGATAGGGACGAACGGAGGAAAGATGAGGCGCCCGGGACCGCGTCGTTCCGCGAAATTACCGCTCGTATACTCGTTCAGCGACGGCGATACGTACACCGCGGAGTCGTTGCGTGTGCGTTTACGCGAACGGGTTTCCGCACGCACGCGATTATCTCGACGATAGTTCTCGACGGAGGGGGAACAAAAAAATTCCGACGGGCCGGTATTCCGTTTTTCCGATATGCGAGCTTAATAAACGGTCAGACACTCTCGATGGGATATAAAAATAATCCTCCATGTCGCTTCTATTGTGAATATCAATTTATCTTCTCGAAGTTGACATTTTAATGTCTTAATATATGCGTATCGATTGCGGCGTATAAATAAGATGACGGCCGCGGCGAGGAACACCCGAGCCGGCTTACTCACCGTTCTAATATAATCCTGAGAGGCTGAGAAAAATATCTTGGCCTCGCTCTGAATGAGAGCGTTTTAAAGAGCAAGGGTCAACGTTTGTGTACGTCGCGTCTCCGCAATAGCTTCCTTCCGCGCGACGTTAAATAGCGCGGCACCGCGTGCAGAGCGAGTCGCGGGGTATTAACAGCCCGTGAGAACGGCCCGGTTAGGTTAATGGCATCGCAGGAGGAAGTGCACGATTACAAAGTCGCCTCGTTGCAATTTTCTCCCCTTTTCCCTTTTTTTTCCTCCATTCTCTCCCCCCCCCTCTCTGCCCCTTTCCCTTTTGTCCGTTTTATATCCTCCCGCGAGTCGCATCAGTCGGCACTTGTTATCGCGTCCTCCGCATCGAGAAGCGTCACTCGAGGAACAATAGCATCGTAGCACCCGATCATTAACGATGGGCGATGGGACAGGTTCAAAGATCCGACTCATCGTCTCTCGGCACCATCGTGCGCCGACAGTGAGGAATTGGAAATTGCCTTCGCAAGCTGTAAGTCGCGAAAAGATGGCTATTCCGAGCAATGACGGAGCTACCAGGCCCGCGGGCTGTTATGCACGATTCGCCGATCGTCCTCCGTCTCTTTCTTTTTTTTAATCAATTTGCACAGAAAATCTCCCTTTCCAAAAATCCTTATAATTTAAACACGGTTCTTCGAGAGCGGATTACGTTTTGCAAGTCAATCTTTAGTTCACTACATTTTTCTAGTTCTCTTCACTATGAAAATGTAGTTAGTAAAAAAATTACATTTTTAAATATAAAATTAAAAAATCTAAATCTTTATAAATCAAATAATTCTCATTTTACGATGATATATTCTATACATAATAAGTTCTATTAATAAATTTGAGACTTGGAATAAAATAAGCATTCATGAATTGGAAAACGAGTTATCGGGAAATTATATACATAGTAATATAATGATAATAATTAAAGCGATCGATTGTTATTGGAAGCTACGTTAACAAATTATCTCGAGGCACCTCGGGCGAAATACTTTTGTAATAAATATTTGGCAAAGTATAAGTTTCCGCTCGCAATTAAATAAGAAGATGAACGGTGTTAAGCGTCTATTGTTACTTAACAAATTGTACTGACATTTCCATTTCCCAGGCCGCGTTTAGACCGCCGTCTTCGATCTGTACGGGGGATATTAGCTTCGACGTGAAAGGTATTCCTTAATTAACTCGGTCTGTGCACGGGGAAGCAGCAGGCGTAAAAGGCAAAGATGGTAGTGGAAGACGGCGGTGTAAGGGCGCCACGTAGCACTCGCTTTTCATTTAGACGATGGACTCGCGCACCGATGCACTTTTACAAATTGCACGATACTTGAACGAGCTTCTCTCGGGGCTTCGGTTTGGGATTTGGAGGGTACCGCCGCGCGCCGCCGCCGCCGTCGACCCGCGGCATAGAAATTTCTACTCCAAATTCGGCAACAACTTACTTGTGCACCGTGGCGTGGCGACCCGATAAGTTTTTATCGCGAACAAGTTTCGGGGGGGCGTTCTGTTAGTCGCGCGAATTTACCCGTGGACGATATGCCAAGTACGACGCGACGTCAAACTTGGTATTATCTCTTGGTTAGGAAAGAAGTCCTTGGCTTTCGCGCGGACGTGACACGATAAAATCTCATTTCGGGAGTAATCTTTAAAATTAGAGCGATCCAACGGTATATTTCTCATTACATCATTTGTCATTTTTATATTCGAATCCGAACGTATCTTTTTTGACATTTTATATTGAAAACTTTCATCTCCTTTTTTAGCCTACAAATTTGACTTGAAAAGTTCCCCTGTTCAGACTTTTAATAATGCATGCCATTAACTTATTCATTGCATCTGAAAAAGAAAAACAGATGTTCCAAATATGAAAACCGACAGCGGAGTGTTATTGGCAACGTTTTACCTAATTTAAAAAAATATTACGACCAAAAATATTGCGCGTTGCAAGTGTCATCTAAATGTAGCAGTAGCTTTAAAAAAAAGCGGAAAAATGGTGACAAAAATTGCAAAGGGTTTTCTAAAGCGTTAATTTTTCCCACGTCCAGTAATCACCCGGCGGTGCGATTTTCCGATGCTTGTTGTTGAAATATACGGCGATTTCTCGCATCGTCGTCCTCCCGTAAATTTACCAACTACATCCGGCTTTGCTCTTTTCTCGCATCTTCGGCGGGACCCAGGCAGGTGCGCTCACAATGGTGGCAATAGTATCAACATCGGAAGCTGCACCGTGCGCCACTCAATGGGATACCGGGGTACCGAACGGTTATTCGGGTTCAAGGGAGAGTACGGAGCTATATGCGCGCCTTCGTTGAAACGTGTAATGAGAAGTATAGCGCAACTGGAAACCCCGGGCTGCGTATATATTCGCGAGGCAAAAGTAAGAACGAATAGAATTCGCTCGAATAACAACTTGTTTGCTCCTACCTCCCCGGAAAGATTTTAATCACAGCGTCATTGTCGTCCTGTCAATAACAGTCGCGTTGCTCGTACGTAGATAAAAGTAAAAAGCCCGAAAAACAAACAATAAAAAAAAAAAACAACACTTGATACTTGAATATCAATGCCTGATGTATTTGAACAAAATTTCCTCAAAAATTGCATGCGGCGCCATGCCATTTATTTTTCGATGAAACTCCAAAACGTAGCGATAACTATTAAAACCAATGTAAAAAACCGTGTATACATTGTTGTCGCGTCGCGCTTTCGGTGGTCGTAGCTGAATGAAAATCGCGAAAAAATTTCCAGCCCTGTCCCCCCCGGGGATACCGTGTTTAATAAACATAGAGCCTGTTTTATGAAATCGGCTTGGCGACACAAATCGACGACGCGGCGCGACGAACTCGCGGCATGATTGCTGCGACAATTGGGATATCGATTGTGTCACCATTCCCGTAACAAATGGTTCCCGTCCTCGCCCGCTGGCGTCGGCTTGGCCTGAACCGCGCTGTTTTCATCGGGAATGCCAAATGCCGCTGCACACGAGACTCGCGCGTATAATACGTGCATTCTTCGACAAGATAATCTGGATAAGACCGGACCGGAGGAGGAGAGAACGTTTTCTGGTGGTGTTCCGTGTCATCCTTCCGGTGCATCCACGAGACGAGTTGCGTTCCCGCATAAAAGAAGGTCGTCCGTTCCGTGAGCCTAAAGAACGAATATCTCCCTTGTGCTGGCCGTTGTGCCGCGGTTATATACCGCGTTCTTTGATCTCCGAAAAAATTCAATTTGCCTGGAGATTGAACGACGACGGTCACTGAACCGCACACCGCACAGACGCGCGCGCGCGGATCTTCCCTTCTTGCGAAAAAGCGCTCACGACGCCGGAAACAGATCGCGACGAAAACGTTTGCCCGGGCCAACCTCTCCGGCGCTCCTTAATTCGGCGTATCGAGCCGTATTTTAATCCGGCGATATTCAATTCCGTCTACGCTACACGGGGAAAAGGAAATCGAAGTACGTACAACCGCGGCGGGAGTATCGCAAACTTTTGGGACGTGACATCCCGACGAATGCGGTATAAATATTCGCCGTTACTTTCCTAGAGGCGAGACCTCCTTCCGGTGCGCGCTCGCCGAGACTCTGTTGACTCGGATGAAATAAACAAGAAAAAGCGTATGCTGCCTGCACGAAGTGGATCAATAAATAATAGCTTGTCGCGAAGCGGGATCCGCGACTTCTTAGCAGTAACTTCCGACTGGCTGGAATGTACTTAGCGCAACGATTGCAACGACTACCAGCATGTTGGGCTGGCTGTTTCCCCGACTTTTCGAAGACAAACGGCTCTCCGGGTTGCGAGGCGAATTTTCCTTCAAGTTCCATTGTTACTGGTCTCATCAGTATTCGCGTGGTGCACGATTGCCATCCAGTCAGAAAAATCCGTTAAAAAAAAAGTGGATTACCATCGACAATTGTTCTCCTGTAATAACATTTCGAAACTGACCCTGTCTCGATGGTAATTCTCGGTCACGCAATATATACACGTTTTGTTATACAAATATGCCAATATGCTTTCGCCGAAATAATTAATGATCGTGTAGTATAAAGTTGGTAAGCGAGTTTGTTCTAGTTTGCTACAATGTGAAAATAGACTAATATAATAGAAATAGCTAGGTTATTTTATTAATATGGGGACAAAAATACGCGACAGTGACTCGCAAATCCATAGATCTCCAAGCCAAACATATTTTAATATGTAAAATATGTTTGTTTAATTTGTTTGTTTAATATATACATCTTTATTTTGGTTAAAAAAAATGTATTATGTATAATATTTTCTCTCTAATGTTTATGAACATTTTTGAGTGCTGAATAGTTTCTGATAAGAATAATTGAAAATAATTCGCGAGCAAAAAATCAATTGGGAATCACCGCTCTGGAATATTACGCAAGTTTAAGCGACATAAATGTCATATAATACATTGATTAAGCGATGAGAGACATAAACAGAAATAAATACGTAATAATGGCAAAATAATAACGAGCTAACCAAGCGGCAATTAGAACAATTGTAGAGAGTATTGATATAAAATGAAATTGACGTGACCATCCTTAATGAGAATAAGTAGAGAGTTAATGTGAAAGCTTGAACCGTGATAATTGCGCAGGACACCTGGTAAAAAATTATAAGGAAATATACGGGCACATCTGGATAATTAACGGAATTAAATCCTTGTCGCAAATTAAATCGGCTGGCAAATGTAGTTTTCTCGAAACGTAAATTTACATTCCAAATTACAAAATATTCAACGCAGAAAGTTTAGGACTTTTACGAGAGGTTTGGCGCACGTAGGTAGGCGGGATTCGTGAGAACGTTTCTTAAAATTAAAGAAAATTAAAGGGAAGAACATTCCCTCGCGATTGTCAAGGGAGTGATAGCCTTATGACGAGGCTCTGATGAAAGCGGTGCACAATTGCACCTGCTCGAAGATTAAGCCAAAGTAACACGAGAACAAGGTGAAAGCGAGTTTCGCGTGGAACGAGGCGCGGATCGATTTAGCCGCGTGGAGGAGGGGGAGAGAGAGAGAGAGAGAGAGAGAGAGAGAGAGAGAGAGAGAGAGAGAGAGAGAGAGAAAGAGAGAAACAGAGAGAAAGAGAGAGCAGACAGCACGGTCACCCGCGCGTCTTCTCATCCAAGCGACTTCGCGGCTCCGCTTTCCACGGAGCGTGCACGGCGCGATAAACGTAATGCATCTTCAACCAGACCAGGGCCAACTCTATTAGCATAAATTGAGCCGAGATACGCCCGACTTTTACAACTATTTTTATTGCTCCGACTTTATGCAACCACGCTGCCGTGGCGGCGGCGGCAGTGGTGTCCTCCCCCTCTCCCTCCCCCCGGATTTACCTTTACCCCGACGCGGGAGAGGCTGCTCGCCTAAGTTAAACACGCGTGCTATCGCGCGGAACACACACAGAGGCTCCCTCCCCAGCCTCTGAATATCTTTTACAGTACGTTTACCTGCCGTCGTATAAGCGTCGCCGGTGCGTACGATGAAAATGGAGGAAACCCTCCCGGTAAACCGGCGCGTTTATGCAACACGATTGCGAGAACGCCGGCTGCAAAGCGCATTTAACAATAGCACGCAGAGCCCGTGCGTTGGCTCTAGTTATTATTTTCGCAAAACGTTTAACGTTGCGCGCCCGCGCGCGACTTAACTTGTAATGTTTGCGCAACAATTAATGTGTCACCAATTAATTCGTTGACAATTCGTATAGCTGTTCTCGTTGCCGGAGATAACGAACAGTGGACACGTGACGTGCACGTGCGCGAGACAACGAATGACAAGAAAACGGCTTGGCTCGGTAATCACGGCGGCGCAGTGTCAGATTTTCCACTCTCGTCCTCTCTCTCTCTCTCTCTCTCTCTCTCTCTCTCTCTCGCTCGCTCGCTCGCTCGCGGAACTCGCGCCGTATACGTGCAAAGTTACGATATAACGGTTCAGCGTGCGTTCGGTGTCGTATTTTAAGACACGTCGGCGCAACCCGCTTGGCTAGTAACGATGCGTGTAACTTTATTTCCGTGTAAATCGTCGTCGGTTCGCGACACGACGCGTCGAAGTTTTTCCATTAGGTGAGAGCGCTCCGCGAATTTTATTTCGAGCGACGTGGCTCATCGGGACGAGCTCGCGCTTATCAGATGCAATTTGAGGAACAATAGCTCGAGTTTTATAGACGATTAATAAACCGTAGCAAAATTTACGCGCTCGGTTGTATTATAATACATTTTACCTCGCGCGCTTTCGTCCATCCTCCTCTCGTGCCGGTTTAATTGCACATCATCGAACGGTCTCGCTTTATCAACGAAAAATATACAAGCGTGTATAATCGTCTGCCTCTCGACGGGTAATAAATTTTTCCTTCCTCCTCGCAGGCCCACGTATGAGAATTTCGGGAAGCGGAAACGCGAGGGCGAGGTCCATAAATTTAAGGGTGCACCCTAAATACGGCACCCATACTTAAAGTAGACGGCACACATACATACACACACATACATACACACGCACACACATACTGAATTCTCGCTCTCGCTCCCTCTCTTCCTCCTCCTCCTCCTCGTCGTCGTCGATTTTTGCGATCGCGCACCGACCATGTGCGGTCGCATTTTCCTAAATCCGATAACGCGCGTACGAACGCGAGGTTTATTTCAGCTCGACGTTTGGCCCGTTTTGACCCGAGGTTAGCTTCTGGTTAGGTCACGTTCGACCTGCGATACACCAGGCCGTGGCTGCGGCCACGAGCCGCGGGCTCGTGGTCGTCGTAATAGGTACATTTCGGCATCGATGGAATGCCGGCGTTTCGTATGTGGACGCGTACAGGACGTTCCGTATAAACCCCAACGTTATGCGAAGTATTCTAATATCCTACGCGTCCCATAACGTACCATTGATCGATACGAACGCATTACAGGATCCACTTCCGGCGTATGTATATGCATAATATTTTGCCCGAGGTAAATTCGCGTGCGCACGGTCCGCCGTTGCAAAAGGTTTCCCAGCGCTCGCCGTAACTGCTAAACTGCGTTCCGACGCGTTATTCCAAACATTACCGTCGTGGCTCCATTAGCCCGCTTTTGCGTAAAACGAAAAAGCGTAATATGCTACGCTCGATATTTTTATTTGTCTTCACTAACTGTATAATTGGCGCTGTTATACATTTGCACGGTGATTGTGTATTTTGTAAAAAGCAATGGAAACGAAGGACTCTTTGTCGAGGAGAAAAAAAGCCATTTTTATATACATATGAGGTTGGAGAGTGTAAAATTGATAGGGCGGCAAAAGGTCTTCACGGGCGGTAGTATTTTGTAACTTTGAAAATAGATTTACATGTAACGGCATTTATATTGCGTACAGCTTCAGTTGCAGGTGAACTTGTATTGTATTACGGTGCAGTTAATGGATATCCGAGCGCATCTAGAGGTTCGGGGTCTATATCCATATGCTATTTACAATGGTTCCTAGTTGGACAACAAAGAATTTCACTTCAAACTCGCAACTTTGTTGGCCAATGGAGTTGAGGCTAGCACTTGTTGACTGTTGAGAACTCGTTTACATGCCGGTAATTGTTGGCCAATATAGTTGTCTGAAAGGCTGCCAGTGGCAGTTATCTTTACAACGTGACATTTCAAAAGGGGTTAAAGATACATAAAATTAACTTTACGTGCAAATTTCGTGGACTTTATATCTTAAAAATAAAGCGGGCAAGTGGAACGGCAAAAATACGCGAAATTTCGCAGTTCCAAAATATCATTATTTAGATAGAATATTCTAATGTTTGCTCTTTAAAATTAAATCCCTCGCTTTTGCGTTACCTCATTTGGTTACATTTGGTGTGCCATTTGGCACAATTTGCAAATAGAAGGTAGAGGGAAAGGGGGAAGAGGAAAGAGTCAAAAGTTAGAGGCGCCGAGCGCATCGTCAGACGCAGTCTTGTTCACCTACGCCACTGGACAGATTATCGCGTAAGCGATTTGCAGAATCGAAGCAGCGATTTTATGTGTGCACGGGCTATCCGTACGGTCCGGCCATACGCCGGGACGATTTTATATACTCGTTGCCGAGCGGCGTTTCGCGAGCGGCACCGTACGATCGTGTCTGGCGTTTACCGTGGAATACGGCCGATAACGGTGCGCCGCGCTGCCGACGTTTTTCTGAAAGTATCCCGGAGAGGAGACCATGGGGAACGACAACGCGCCATGTTACCTTCCGTGTGCTTAATCGCATTTGCATAATATCAAAATGCCTTTAATGCGTATACTCCGTATCCGCCCAGGAGCAACGATTCTCTTGAGTGTCGTAGAGTTCCTTCTCGCTTCGTTGTGCGCTTCTTTCCTCCCCCCCCCTCCTCTCCTTTCCCGCCCTTTCCCTCTTTTTGTTTCTCGATTTCCCTATGTATCGTCGACGGGAGTGGAGCGGAACTGCAGCATCCAGAGAAAAATATCCGTACCTCGTTCATTATTCATCTCGAAGGAAAAAGACGCTAATAGCGTACCCTCGAATCGTGAAGAAAATTTCGGTGGACATCGGAAAAGAGAGAATAAAAGGACGGAAGAGAATATTCTTCCTTAAAAGCATCTTTCAAAAATTCTAACGGAAATTAGAATTGTGAAAAAAAAAAGGAGAAAACTGTTACGCTACCGTTCGGTCACGATGTCGGAGCTTTTGAGTGCCGCTCGATATCAATAAAATGCGGCTAACGATGGCTTTTCCACATTCCTACGCGGAAACTCGGCGGACACTCGCGCTTGACCGAGTCGCCTCACACCGATTCCCCGTTGCCACCGGATCGATCGATCCGCACCGACGAAGTGAAGTATACCGGGTGATTACACTCGGTAAAGGCAAACGGATTCCTCGTTTGGGGGAGGGCAGAAACTGCCTCGCTGTACGGCAACTTCGCGAAAGCGCTCCGCAAATATTTGCGGCCACGCATATATATCCACGCTATGTGCGTGTACGTGTGTATAAGTGCGCCATGTGTGTCGATCCCCCCCCCTCCCCCGTGTCTATTTAACGGATTCGAGACGCGCCGCGAGACGGACCCGTCACGGAAGTCCATCTACTTGCTGACCGGAAAGAAAAACTGCCGCTATTACACCGGAATCGCGCTGGCGTCCGCCCCCCGGAAAACCAGTCGACGATGAGCACGTCAAGTTTGGCCCCCCCCCCCCCGGAGAATAGCGTGGCGCGCCGCACTTTCCGGGGGATCCCGGGGATCCCGAATAAACTTTCCCGAACAATTTGCCGAGGGACTTCGCGAGGGACCACCGCGAAACGACGTTCGACTCCAAGACGCGCGTCCGCGATGCGCACTGGGATCGATATGAGGAACGCGTGGAATCTTGGTATTCAATTTAATATAATAAAAAAGACCACCCTTCGCGCTTGACGTTTTTGAGAATCCTTGAAAGTCGGGGATCGTAGACGCATTGCTCTTATCTGCCGAGGAACGAGGATCAGAGGGTTCACAAGCTGTCTTGAGAGAGAAAAAGAAAGAGGTAGATCGATAGACGGAAAGCTAGTCTCTTTCATAGTTTGCAAAAAAATAACATGCATCTAATTCCAAAAACAATTTGTTTTACATAAATGGAAAACAAAATGATAAAAGAGTAATTCGGGATAGATAACAAAACATATCAAATACAAATCAAAACAAAATATTCCACTATTGTCGATTGTAATTAAAAAAATAATGCATTTTAGAAAATAAGTTAAAAATATAACAAAGCATTTTTACAAAATTTTGTTTCTGTTAAGAAAATATTTAAATTTTACAAAAATACAAACATGTTTTTTCAGTTAAAACAACGATATTTTGTAGTAATAGTTGACACGGGAAATTTGATTCACTTAAATGTGAATTTTTTAATGCAATTTTTGATAGCCGCTATTGACATATGTCGACTTTCTCGTTACTGATTTTTATTTGGAAAAGTTAAAAAAGGTAGTTATTATTATTAATTAAAACTTTACATCGAATTTTAAACGGAACAGAAATATTCTTTTAAATTTTCAAAATGTAATCTTTCTAAAAATAAAACCTCTACGTGAGAGAAAATATTTTAACAGTATCGACTAACTTTTTTCGGGTGACACCATTCAAAATTATATCATACAAAAAGAACAATTTAAAAGATACAGAATCCTAAAATAATATAATCCTATAATTATTCTAATAATCCAACAAAATTATTTTCAGACCTGTATCTGCACACAGTTAAATTTTCAGATTCAGCGAAGTCATTTATTTCAAGCAAATAAAATACTATATAAATACAGTGAAAATGTTTATATTTAAGAGCGCTTTTTTTACCGAGTCTAGTCTTTCGAAGCTTCAATGAATTATTTTTGATTCAGATTTCGGGGAAGTTTCAAGCGTTGAAGTCGAGGTTGTCTGGCTCGAGGAGCCCGGACAACGGCGTACGACCGGACGTTGCTCGTAACTCTCCGGTCGCGATAATAACGCGGCGACGAGGAGCCCTATAAACGAGCACCACGTACAGTACAGTACAGTACGGTACGGTACGGTACGGCGCGGCCGTTTACGTTTTCCACCGAGCGGCGGGGAATGCTCAGTATTTCGCGGATAAATTTAACCGGGCCGGTATGTCGCGCGCATGATTTTAACGCGCGTCCGCGGGCCTACGGCCGTTCTCCTTCTTAGCGGCGCGCGGGCGAGAAGTTGCGGGATGCAACGGGAATTTTGCCCGGGCGCCAGATACATAAAGATCCCACGAAATCCTCGATCCCATTGTTTCACCTTGATACATGAAACTGGAACTTGCCAGGCGCATTGTAATAGGATTGTCTTTGCGTTCCTAACACCGTACAGTTGTGCCAAGATATTAAATCACGTTACAGGAATAATGCAGTTAGTTCGTTATTACGTGAAGAACATTCTATCCCGTGAGCGGTATACAGTGTTTCGCACATCCGCCGGCTGTTTCAATGTCGAGACATCACAACAGGATTACGGACTTATTTAATTATTACGCGGATTGCGGTTAAGCGGATCTATAAAAATCGCGTGAAAATCTCGTGACGAGCATGAAAAATTGCATTATTAATTTGCCGCTTTGAAAATTCGATTCGTTGAAACCTTGCCAATTATTCATATAACGATTACGTAATACGATTAAGAAGTCTCTAATGTGTTGCAACAATTGCCAATTGTCTCCTTTTCTATTTGTATCCCTGTTATATACCAGTTATGACTTCTATTGAATGTGGGAGAATTAATCTTTGAAACGACCTGTATACGACTCATTATGCGTGGATTATGACGCACAATTCGATTGTTGCTGGAGAGAGAAACAATCGCAGACGTTCTGAATGGTCATACAAGCGCTTCAGTCTCTCATGCAGCTCTCGAAAACAATAGGATCGAGAGATTCACAGAATCTGTAGTTGCTTATTGGACCACTTCGTCGTTCTCTCGTTGCTTCATTGCTTTCCGCTTTCTAGAACCCGCGTAATGGCTCCATCTATAAGAGACTCTTGAGATATAATCGAATCGTATGAGATTGGGAAAAAAAATTCGGTTCTTTGTAACAATTAACGTTTCTGTTGGGGGGAAAAAAAAGTTTTCGTAATTCGCTTTTATTTGATTGCAAATGGATGAAATACTTGTGAAATATTTGTTTAATTTACAGTAATTTTTCTTACACAGAACGATATATTGACGTGTAATATGTAATACTAATTCTACATCGTACAAAAATTTGCTGAAATCATACACGTGATACATTTTATTTATAAAATCTATTATAAAATTCTGATTGTAGTAAAACTGTGCAGTTCACGATTGTAATGCCACAATCGATTATCCGAGTATTTAAAATTAGTACGCAAAATTAATAGTAATACGCTTCCCCTCTCAACAATATTTCCATTACTCGCGTTTTACTTTTAATTTTGAAATGCACTGATGCGAGCACCCGGTTAGGTAGTAAATTTTTTAACTAAAATGTATTTGAGATACTATTAATAAAATAAAAATTTTAATATTTTGAGATATATACGCTATGTAAAGAAATTTTTTTAATTAGAAAAATGGAGTATTCATTAATTTGGAGTATTCATTTATTTTTGTACCGGCAGTATTAAGGTATAAATTGTATTTCTTAAAACGTGTCAAAACGTTTTAAAACAAATAAAGCTCCAATATATTAAATATGTATTCCTCTGATAAAATTATTTTTTATAATTTATCACTTATAAATAATAACTTCCCACAAATACATGAAGCTAACTGAAGTTTAAATAAAGCCTTCCATCAAAGCCTTTCAATAATGTAAAAGCAGGTTTAATGGTTCAACCTTTAAAAAAATTATTCTCATTTTAGTGCATTTGGCCAATGAAATATTTAGCAAATGAAAAATCCCAAATTACGTGAGGTGCTTTTAAGATGACCATTTAGCTGCTATTATTGGTACCTTTGCACAACAATGCTGCTGGATTTTATTGGTCGTATATGTTACTGCGAACTGACATTCGCGGATTACAACCCCATCGATCGTTGACTACGTACCGCGATTAATAGATTGCTATTATCGGCTGTTTAGAACTTCGTACAGAAGGCTGCAGTTAACGCGGCGAACTACTTCCGCGCGTTCGCCAAAGTGGGTCTCGTTGGACATTATTCGTTCCTGTGATACGTACTCGATTACGACCGTGCTGTCGTACGGGTCGGTCACAATGGCGAAGTTAAAATACAAAGCTCGCGAAATATGCCCGTTGCGGAAAAATCGATTCCATGTCTCGGGAGACGTTCGTACGAGAATCTTCTCACGACGAATCGTCCCGACATTTCCAAGCATTTCGCGTGCTTGCTAATACTTAGTCTTATCGATGAACCTCCTGCTCCATCTAGCAAATACTTCGCCTTTTAAAGGGCATACTGCATCGCGTGAACGAACATCGCAATATCACGGCCTTTGCATCGTGTTGCATCGTTCAAGGTCGCCCGTTATCAACGCGTACTTTTAAAATGTCATCGATCAAAATCAGTAAGAAGGTAAATTTAATCTAGGATCTACTGTTACCCGCTTAGTATGCTTAATACGATTAGCATTTCGCAATCGATAGCGTTCTTATTAATAAGTCAATTAATTTAAAGTAAAAAGTTGTATTTTCTGAACCAGAGGGTACAAGATTTTCATAAGCTTTCTCAAAAAGCATTATCGCTTATTCAGGACGCAGTAGCCTTTGTAGTTGGATAACCCAGTACGCACCCTTGAATTAATTAATTAAAATTGCTTATACGGCTGTACGTTGTAGTTGCCTATCTTTGCATGCAAATATATGGATCATACATATCATTTGCCTTAATCAACGAAACATAATACTGTTAACATAGGTAACACGGATAACTAATTACATTTTTATTGCGTGCTAATGTAATGACAAACCTTATGGTTCGCGTACACATAAAAAGTTACTTTCACGTATACAAAGTATTAGCTATGGAGTAGTGGAAATCAGTGTCACTGTTATCTTTTTGGGAGGAGGTTCAGCGTTTCCCGATCTCGAATTTTCGAACATCAATTACTGTAATTCTCGTATTTTGTTATCATAAAACTCAAAGGTGTCGCGTTTCGGTTACCTAGAATAGAGATGGGATTGACAGCGAACAACTTTGAAGATTCCATAGCTTGCACCACTTCGCGCGAGATTTACGACTCGTGCACGCAAGCGACACGCCCGCATCAGGCGACAAAGCCTTTATGACGGGTGGGACAGATAATAGAAACTCCGAGAGAAAGAGAGAGAGAGAGAGCGTTTCCATCATCCAAGAAAGGCGTACGAGTTGACGCCGTTATATCCTGAAGAACGCTTGACGCGACGCCCGGCCGTGCAACTCACGGCGCATCTACTCGAAATTAACAGGAGACTCGGTGAGATTAAGAAAGGTATCGCGCTGGATCTGTTTGGGATTTGAACCCGACGACGTCAGAACTTTCAACGGTATTTACCGTCAGAGGGAGATGAGAGTCGAGCCTAATTATCGCGAGTGTCTTACGTCACCGCGCGCGTTAAAGGAACAGACGGAGAGGAGAAGAGCCAACAGTAGCGAATTTACCTAACGCGTCCAAATGCAAAATGTCGATAGTGAACGTCTTCAGAAATTTTACCTTTTAAAATACAATTCGACGGTAATATTAGCCGCAGTTTACGTGAGTCTAACGATGATCAGAAATATATCACGAAAGACAAAATATGAGAAAAGTAGAAGCAGAACTGGAAAATACATTTCTGATAAAAAATATCATTATCACGCTGTTACGAGAAAATATCTGTTTTCATACTTTTATAATTAATGTGAATCTATTCGAAAAGCGTAAAGAAACTTCCGAAGAAAAATATATTGAGAAATCCGTCACTGATGACGTGGAGGAAGACACGCTCGAAAGTCTTTGGCGTCTATGGCGGGGTACGAGGAGGAGCGAAAGGCTGCGGAAGGAAGACGAGAGCGAGCGAGCGAGCGAGCGAGAGAGGGAGTGGAGAAAGGAGAGTACATCAGAACGGACAAGGAAGACAATAGCCTCGTCTTCATATTACAATGCAAAAGTTTTCAGTCGCGGACTTCGCGTCGAGCGAACTCGTTAACCATATCCGATGGCTTTTCCCACGTTGAGAAAAGTACCACCGCCGCCGCCCGCACGAGCGTGCGCGCAAGTAATATCAGAGAAAAAGAAAGAATAGACGAACGTGAACGGGATGCATAATGACGCGATAGTGGCGGCACAGCTGACTTATATTCGCTCATTACAATCGCGGCGGTTACTCTTTGTCATAACGGCCGGAACACGACGCGGCGACATTATTTTTAAAGGTATTGCTTCTTAAACGGGAGAGAAGGCTTCCCCGTCTGGCACCACGAGACGGGAGGCAAGAGTTTCGCTGTTGCTACTTTTAATGAATATTAATAATCGCACCGGGCTATCTTCATAATTATTAGACGGCCACTCGCAGCCTCCGCGTTATTCCCTGACAACAACACGCGCCGATCATTTTTCATTAGTAACTAGCGTGTACTCAAACGAGAGCTCGTTAAGTACCCGCAATAAAGTGATATGTAGGGGGGAAAAAAAAAGATATTACGCAATTGGTATTTATTGCCGCGATTAAACGAGATAGAAATATTTATTCAGGCCAGTAACAGAGAGAAAATGAAGGAAAAGACGCGAAAAGAATAAACCACGGAATAAAATCATTTAAAACGCGTTAAAGCTTCTTTATTTCGATCAGAGCTGTTAAATGTGCAAATAAATAGCCAACGGCGGACAGATGACAAGCCATACGATAAGCTAAAGCGTAAAGGCTTGATAAATAAATTAAAAGTCAAATTGTGAAAAAAATTAAATTGAATTAAATTACACACATGTATGTACATGTAAATATAACGTGTCTGGATTGCAATTAATGTATTCAGCGAAGTATTTGCGAAATGTCATCGTAACTATCAGCAACGTAATGAAAACACGGCGGCCGGGAAATTCGAGAAAGTTGGATAAAGAACGTGTATAAAGAACGTAACATGTATTAATCTTTGTTCGACTGTCGCATAGATTTCGCCTCTGCGATAACGTTATCGCGATCTTCATGACATCGGAGAGAATTTATAATAAAGCGATTAATCCATATTTCATATTGCTACATCTCGGGCCCGGGATTCGCGCGCACATATCGGAATCACGGCGAAGCTTTGAAAAGTTTAATTACAAATTCTGATAGGAATATCCCGCCCGACTGGCCGGTTCTGATGATATTTCGCGCACCAGCGAGCACGGAAAAGTAAGCAAAGTAACTCGAGCCTGAAACACGCGTAACAGAGATTTCCGTCGGAAATTTCGTAGCGCGAATTTTATGAAAGAAAATCCGGCGACCGTTTCTGCGGCGCGATTTGCATACGCTATTTTTTCGCCGGCAAAAAAGCTATTTGACGTCTCTGAATCCGCGATTTGAATGTCGCCTTGACGTCAACACGACGTCACTATAATGTCACCGTCGTTTCACGAATGGACTGCATCGGCCATTTGCATTCCCGACTGCCATCCGCGCATATTATTCCGCTGCCGGGTTTTTATCCCCCTCCCTCCCTCCCTCCTCCCCTGCCCCTCGCCCTTCTTGAAAAACCACGTACCCCCTTTTGCTTTCATATTCGACATTAATTTAATACTCTTCTTCCATCGGCGGCAGCAGCCGTTGTCAAAACTTTACGTTGTAACATTCGTCCATTTCATTTCAATATTCAGGAAAATCGCTCCTCGCATGTGAAATTAACGAACGATGAAATTACCGACCATTTCGATTACGATTGTTTAACTGGTAATTTCGTTAGGAGACAAATGGTTTCGTTCACAACCGCATAAGTGTATGAAACGTGATGCGTATGACGATACAAAATATAAATGTCCAAACAGAGAAAGAGAGAGAAAGAAAAAGAGACGGGAGACAGAGAGACAATTAATTGACTATTACACCTCGCACTTATATTTCTGCCGCAAATATTGACATTTATCTGGCTCCTTTTTTTTTTGCCTTTTACCTCGAACTGCGCACATGCTTATCGCGCTTGGGATGCGGTTAAATTTGTATTACTGCGAATTTACGCGCATTACTCTTAGTTGTCCATTAACTTTGACAATAAATGGGACTGTGTGTTCACCATGTGTGGTAAAACCCGAGATTCACAGCCCATTCGTAGCTCAATGTGTCAGCTGCCGCGGTTGATAGTATTTATCGCGACTTTCTACGACCGATCAAGATTACAGAACGTTTTTCCCCGCCGTCGTCTTTCCGCGAGTCGGAGGAAGCGCAGCAGCTTCGGAAGATCGATGGTTATTGTCGTTGATTACGGTTGTGCGAAATGCAAAGGAATCAGGGTTCCGACGAAATCGCGCATCGCGTTTCGCTCTCTCTTTCTCTCTCTCTCTCTCTCTACGATGTATGCATATACTGGACGCATCAAAAATTACCACGCGCGTTTTTTCGTGGCAATTGCAGACTCGTCAGGAACATTTTTATAACTCTTCAAATTTTTCCTGATAGACATTATTTTAATACCCAAACGTCAAATTTAATCTATCAAATTAAAGTCACCAGTTAATCAAAGTTCAAGACTTTAACTTATATTCATTATAAAAAAAATTTTAATTAAATCCTTCAAATCAAAAGTTTATTAATATGTCGAAATATTCGTTTTAGCTTGCATTTTTACCATTGTCACGAGTCGAAAGAAGCTCGGGGCTTTTAATGCAGCCTGTATACGCGAGCATAGCCGACGCTTTATTACGTCCGGACAGAGCACGACCTGTCGCGATGCAAAACCACACCGGGTAATTAACGTAAAAGTCGCGAGCGCGGCTGCCGGTATACTCTCCATGACGATCTGATACGCGGCTCCGCGATGTCTCTATTTTCGTCGATCACGGCAGCGGGCGGACGATGCAAATTTTGCGTCGCCGTAGTTGCGTTAATTGGCGCGAGCGAAATCGACGAGTCATCGCCGCATCGCGCGCTGTATCAAAGGATACTCTCTCCCCGCGATAGGCTCCCCCGCCTCCCTTCCGCCTCTCGCGCGTTTTTCCACCTAGCCGTCGCACAACAACCCGGTCGCATTTCATTTGCGCTTCCGGCGCAACTCTTTTTAATATCCTCCCTGAGTTATTCGCGTGGCGCGGTTTTACAATTCATACGCAGGCGATGGCAACAGCAGCAGTCCCCAGCGGGGAGCTCCGGGTTAATTAAATTTACCGACCCTTTCCCCCTCCCCTTCCCTCCCACTCCCTCCCCCCCCCCGACGGTCCCACCGTAACGGCACGGTTTCCGTCTCGTTAAGGTTACGACCTTCGCGTTTCATCTTGGCAAAGCGACAATCCGCGTGACAATTCGTTTCTCCCGTTTCCCCGGAAGTCGGCACGCTAAAACCGCGCCCCCGCCCATGGGATCGCGAGTCGTTCTGCATTACAAAGCCGACTCTTTTTTTTTTTTCTCTCTCTCTCTCTCTCTCTCTCCTCTCCTCTCCCGTCCCTTTGGCCGCTCAGCTCTATGCGGTCTCTCCCGCGTCTCGGTCATACTCTCCTCCTTTCAGGATGCCTTTATGCGACTATTGGCCGACGACGAGAAGGTCTCTGTGATCAACCGACGTAAAATCGCGTTCTTCCGTTTGGTTTACTACTCGACGAAATGCTCTCTCCCTCCGAAAATAGCTTCATATTTCCTGCCAGTCGTTTAAATAATTAAAGTATCCGGAATATGTATTGGAATATCCGCGTGCTAACGTACCCCCGAGAATAAGCGCGAGACGTTCTGTCAGGCGACTTGTAAAAGTTATTGTTATCATGTACGAAGATAATACACGTGTTTCACATGCATCTCACATCTCTCGCGTATGCGGTCGCTTTCAAGGAAAAAATAGCGAAAGTAAGCGGGAAAGTAGGGCGCGCGCAACATTATACGAACAAGCGATCGAAGTTTTCTCGACCGTTGAAGAATATTAAAAACAACTTCGCGGCTTCATAAGGTTACGAAGTAACGAGACAGTTAAATCCGACGATTTCTATTGCGGCTAGCCCCCGCCAGACGGGAATTTTCGCGGCTACTCCGACCGATCGTCGACGACAGACTCGCGTAAGTAAGTCGAATTATCGATCCCCCATCGGCGATGGCCGTCCGAGGTGAGGTTTCCTCGTCGATGACGAGGATATTATTAGCCCGGCGGAGGTTCGGGGTGACGAGCTTGCGCCAAGAAGGCGGCTGCTTCCGTTCATCCGTAACGCTATCGCTCACACTTTCCCGCCCAGAGGAGCGGAAGCGCGCCGGGCGACCGTGCGCCGGTGCATCCGGTGTCGGGCGTCTTTCTTAGTCGTCGATTAGCGTCGCTTTGCGGATTGTTGCCGGAATTCATCCAGTCGAAACGCACTTATCTCGCTCGAAGAGTTCCAGCGACGAGCGCCGTCGCGCGGACGGTCCTTCTCGTTATCCGGATAATAATACAGAACGTCGTAGGAGAAGCCGGGGACAGATATGTATTTACCGGCTACGTAGCGCGCTCCTAACTTTTTACTATCACTCCACTGTTAGAGGAATAGCGCCGCGCGTTTAAGAGTCAGATGGATTTATGAAAAGCGAAAAATTTTCAGGAATTAAGCTGCGAGTAGATAACAAAACCTTATTCTTCATTTGAATTCCAATGGACTTTAATAGACTTTTAATTCGAAAATTAATTGCAAGGACAGTTCAAGTCTTGAGAGTTGCGAAAGAGATGGCATTTAACTCCACGTTGAGAAAAACCGTTCGTGCATATACGGCAAATACTTATTATTATACATATATACATCGTGTTGCACGCAAAGTGAATCACTCCCCTCTCCGACTTTTAGACGCACGATTTTGGATAAACAGTTTTTAACTGTATTTCTTTTAAAATACTCTCAGTTAGGGGAAGGCAATGCCGTATTCTGTCACTATTTTATTAGCATTTCGATTCTATCCTTTGTCCGCGAGCGTTAAAAGAATGAAGAAGACAATGGACGAAAGCTCCGAAGTACACACCAGCAAAGGCGAACGCATCGACAAGACGGAGAAAATGAGGGCCCTCGCGAGGCTCCTATCGTCCGTCCATTTCGCCGACGCCCCACAGGTATTCACCGCTATCGTTCTCTCGGCGAACGGAGAAAAAGAAGGCGAGAGAGAGAGAGAGAGAGAGAGAAAGAGTGAGAAGAAAGCCGGGAACGGGACGGCGTTTCCCGGAGCGCGGCATACAACACGCGGCGAGTACGTCTTTGCGTTCATTCCGGGCCCCGTTATTGCTTCGGCAAACTCTTAAATACTCTGAGGAGCGAAACTTTTAAATTCCAATAAATATTAAAGTTCCTCAGCATCTCAGCTCACGGGGAGGAAAGGAGGGAGGAGTGTCAGACTCTCGTTGTCCCTGAGCACGCGTGTCACGTCGAACCGATGTGTGTGTGTGTGTGTGTGTGTGGGGGGGGGGGGTTATTATAAGTATGTATGTGTGTATATATATATGCACACGCACATATATGTGTGTGTAGTATGTATGCATGTGTACATGTGTGCGTTATGTGCTAATGCATGTTGGTATGCTGCGCCGGTATACGCAATGAGCCTCCACGCCCAACGTGCGCATACATAGCACGCGAAAGTAAATAGAGATGTATATGCTTCATTGGTATTCGTCACCGAGCGTTTACTCCACCGCCAACGGTTACGCTGTTCGTATCGAGTCGTTGCTCGATGCACAAGCTCAACCGAGCGTTAATCCTTGAAATTCCGCGCTGGTTTCAATCTTGCCGTTCAAAACCCATTAATTGTGAGCCGCATATTGCTAATGCATCCGCTTTGCTCAAAGAAATGGGCGAGCGATATAATAACGCATTAGATACCCGTGCGTTCCCACTGGAAATCAGGGTGTTCCAGAATGGGCTCTCCGTGTTTGTGGATCTTTTTAATGTTTCAGGATTTTCGTTCACAGAAAAATTTGACAGCAGGCACCTCGTAATTCGACGTTAGCTGACAGTTTTGTTTGAAAATCGAGAAAGCATTTAGATCTGGTATTATAAAATTTGTAACTTCATATTTGGTCTGATTTTCCAATTTTATTCACTTAACATTCTAATTTAATTTAAATGAGAATGCTAAATGTATTTAATCCTCCATTATTGAGTACCGTCCATCGTTACATCACTCGACATGTTTTTCAGTAGCGGCGATAGTTTTGTGACGCTCTGTACGTTCCGGATGCGAATAAAAATAAAACGCGTAAGCGCATGCACGCGGCCGAGCACGCATGTAGGTAGATAGATGCACGTAAAGCGTCGGGAGGTATTGCCGGTACATATATGCGAAAGAAGGGGGTAGAAAATGCTGGGTACGCGCTCTAGCTTCTCATACGGCAAAAGTCGCTGACCTTACCTACCAGTCACGCGCGGGAACAACGTTCTTCTTCAGACGCTCGAACGTGTGCGCGTTTAACTCGTTCGGCCTAATGCGCACGAGTGAAATTGAATTTTAACGACGCGTCTCTCTCTCTATCTCTCTCTGTGTGTTTGGAAACCGGCGAATTCGGATCCGCCGCACTTAGGCGACCCTAGCGCTCGCACACCGCGCGCGTTGCCGTTCGATTAATATTACAGAACGTCTGCTGGCACTCGTCGCTCCTCACGCTTTAATGGTACGATCTTGTACTGACAAAACAAAATTCGAACCGCGAACACGTGCGCATTTACTCGCGCATTTACGATTGTTCGCTCCGGCGTCCGTTAATGCAATGCGATCTAAACGATGCAAATCCACCAGCTGTATAGAGTTAATTTGTGCGTTTACCACTTGTCGTTACTCGATCGCTAATTAGAACAGATCTTCTTGATTCGCCGTCTCTTCATTTTAATAGAATAATGCGATTTCTTTTTTGTGTATTGTTATAACGATGCGCTTTAGCAACGCCGGGATATTCGTTACAGCCTAAGTGGCACGTTGTTCTGTACACTTTGCATGCCTTTTATGAATGTAACGAGAATATTCGAATGAGTGGTTCGCGTGCTTCGCAATCGCTTTGTTTTTTCATTAACCTCGATTACCCCGTACGCTAGCGATATTCTAAATCGCCCACGTCGTAAACGATTTTCAAAGGGATTGCTCATATTTTCGATGTGTTTCTTACCCGCTCGTGAAATAGGTATCGCGATAAGCGCGACTTCTGTTTCATCTATTTTGATTTCGTTACTCCTGTACTTTCCTTAAATTTGAATATATATGTGGAAGCAAGGAAGCGCACTCTTGTTTTCCATTGTTTGAAACATACCTCGCTAAAATATTTCACATATTTTCCTTTTTACCAAGCGATATCACAAAATAATTATACGCAAGGATAAAAGTCGAGCGAGTAATTCTAATTTTTATAAAATTTGTAGAAACAGAGATTGTATTAAATTTAATAATTTAATAAATATGTAAAAATTTATAGAGGAACGTATTTTATGAAATTAAATAATTTAATCCTTTAATAAATTCATAGAATTGATAAATTCCATAATTTCATAATTTTATAAATATATTTTATTATAAAGTTATAAATACCCTGAGAAAAAATGTTAATTTTCAATTAATTTAGGTTTTGTCCATTCAAGTATATTTAAATATTTCAATTAATTATATAAATACTTAAATTGAAATTTGTGCAATTAAGTTAAATACATAAATACTTGAACTGAAAAAATTTTAATTTAGTTGTAAAATTATGTCAAGTCAACGAATATTTTTTTCTCAGTGTACAAATTATATATATAGAAAATATTCCGAGTCGCGACACGGTAAAAATAATATTTGCCACTGTGATTCTTTGTGTGTTTGTACAACCGCGCACGAATAATTCTGTTAAATACTGGTGCGCTGATATGTTAGCCTTAATTCTTGGTGTTCGGTGCTTGTGTTTAGCCGGATGACATTTGAATATGACGATGCGGCGGTCGAATGTCGATAGTAATACCCCGATGATTTACAGACCGATAGAATTTGCCTATTCGCCAGATGATACCGTTCGTTACGTCACTGCGAGGATATCAGAATATTTGAGGGACGCATCGAGAGAAAAGATGCGTGCGTGCTCTCCTACAATTAACAAATTGTTGTTCTATCCATCGTCCACCGTTCCCTCCTCTTCCGCGTTTTCTTTTCGCCGCGTTGACCCTTCGCTCTACAAAAAAAAAAAAAGCACACACAACTTTAATCGCCGACTTTCATCGAGTTTCCGGTCGCGAGTGATTTTAAAATTTTCCGTATCGTGTACGGGTATTTCGCGAGAGAGGCTTATCGGCCGTCCGCGAGCGAACAAGAGCAACGTGATAGCGCGTAATCTAGCGCCGATATACCCCGGGCTAGACCCGCACTGAAACGGCGGTTCGCGTTACCGTCGAGCGTTTCTCGATGACCGGTAATCTCTATTAATTACATCGCCGTAATTGGCAGGTACTCCCGCCGGTCCCTCTCGCGATCGGACAGCGGGAATCGCTCGCTTGGGGGTTCGACACGGACGACGACGGCGAGATCTCGCGCGGCGAACACGCGGCCCCGCGCGCTTTCTTTCCTCGTCTGTTCCACGCCCCCTCCGACACGCCGGCTGTGTTCGCACCAGCAGGGGTGTAACGACGGTCTTTAGCCCCTACACCCCCCCTCCCCCCTCCTTCCTCCCCGACCACCGCCGCGTGATCGTTACAACGAAACCTTGCGGCCGGGGCCATTTAGGCACGTGAGCCTCCAACGACGTACCGTGCACCAACGTCGTCGCGTAATCACAATGGTTAGCACGATTGCGATCGGCTAATGACTGAAAAAGTATACCCTCGTTAAGAAATACCGACACGATCGGCCGGGCGAGCCCTCCTCGATCCAGCCTGGCTCACGAACATAAAAATCAATTTCGGTCTGCAACGCGAGATTCCCCGTTCCACCCCTCTCGCGAAAGTCGACTGTTTATTCTTAGGGATAATCTCCCCCTCCCCCCCCAAAAAATAACTCGCACTCGACATTATTATACGCGACTGTTGAACGATTGGGGGATGATAAATACATTTTGCACGGTGGGGCACGGTAGATTCTCGACGGTCGTTATTAATTAAACGACAGATAGTACAAAGAGCTCTTACACTCGTTGTATTGTGCTAGATTGTACGCGCCGCAATTTGCAAATTTTCCTGGCTATTGATTATTCATAATTGAATTACGTTTGTGAGTAATCATTGAAAAATACGGTTTTGCAGATGAAAATCTGCTTTTGAAAAACTTCCCATCGTAATTCGTTTACATTCGGATTTACTTTGAATCTCGCAGCGATTCCGCGCAACGCGGCGCGGCGCGGCGCGACGGGGCGCGGCGCAAATACCTTTTCGCGTCCATCGAATCGCGTAATCCTCTCAAACTTAATCACATTTATTAGCGTTAATCATGATTAACCAAATTATATCTTCGCATATATATAGCGCAAGTAGTCTTGTAAAATCTGGAGGAGAGAGATTAGCGGGGCCCCCGTTAATCCAAGGGTTAATTAACCTCGATTGCCAGCTCACGCTCTCACGTACCCAAGGATATCGCCTCGCGTTAACCCGTTTTCCGCGCGCGACGACAATCGGCGTCGATGCGTCACGAATCGTCAACCCTCGCTCGCGCATCCCCGTGCGAATAATCGCCGGGCGGCGGGCGCTTTTCGCTCCGCTGAACGCGCGACGATAAGCATTTTATCGGCGAGGCGCGCGCGCGGGTCACCCGAAAACCCCCTCGCGGCCCCTTAACGTGTGTGTGCCGCAAACATGTCGCGCGCAAAAGGGGTGCGCCTCACCGCCGCCGCCGCCACCGCCGCGGACCCGCGTATCAGAAACAGAGGCTCGCGTCGAATAATTTCACTTTGCGGGCCGCGATAAGGACGCGAGTGCATGTTACCCTACCCGGTATGATTGCGGAATCGCGTGATACGGCCTCGCGTATACCCCGCGCGACCCTGCCCTCTCCCCCTGCCGCGAGCCCCCCGCTCGTGATTTGGCCCTTTCACAGTCGCTGAAAGCCGGGGAGACGGGAGAAACGCGAAAAAACGAAGAAAACGGAGAATTCCGGGAACGCACGTCGTTACTCTTTCTTCTTTTTTTTTCCACCGCCCTCCCTTTTCTCCCTTTTCCTTTTTCCTTTCGTTTGCCTTTTGACGACGACGACGGCGGCGACGGCGAGGGACGAGAGACGCGAGTTTCGTTCCTTGTCAAGTCCACGCTTCGCGTACATTAATCGCGATCGATAAATTTTTCGAGGTAACGTAAATCTCAGATATGAGACAGCGCTATAAATTTTGAAATTAATGGAAAGGGAGCATTGTACGACGTGAACGACGGCAACGACGGCGGCGACGAGGACGAGGACGACGACGACGACGGCTACAGCGACGTCGGGGACGTTGTGAATAGTTTGTGTGCCAGGAGTTCGTTTGTTTCTTCCTACTTTGTTCTACCCTTCCTATATATCCCGCCAGCTTTCCGAGCGAATTTTCCTCGGGGCGAAGCCGCGTGGGATTTGCGAGTCTCGCGGCGTTTGCTTGCTGGCACACAACGATTGAATTTCCGATGTAACTGGCTAACCGCAATCACCTTCCACCACCAGTTTGGATGGGAGAGCCCTTCCATCAAATATTTGCGAGTCGCAAGACGATCCCTCTATGGTTTAGAGATCTCTCCGGCGTGGCTCTTCCTCCTTTTCATTACGCCAGCGCGGGCCGGGGGGCACCCAGGTATTATCGATTTTTTATATCTCTTGCCTTTTATAGAAGTTCCGCAGTTAATAATTTACATTCATTCCTGGAAAGAAGCTGTTTCTCATAAGCTATTCCCGTACCACTTAGCCGAACTTTATGCCGCATCAAAAAGTCATGTGTATGTACGCCACGAGAGAAACGACTTACTGCGTGTATCAGCCGGTCGAAGGATTCGCCCCGCGCGTTATCAGTCGTGATATCGCGCGCGATAGAATGGTAGCGTCGCGACGATAAAGGAACAAACGATCGACGTGAAGGCGGAGCGAAAGGAGAAGAGAGAGAGGTGAATTCGGCAGGGAGAAAGAGAGAGAGAGAGAGAGAGATAGATAAAGATGAGTATACGACGGGGGAGTATATTCGCGCGAGCCGGGGCGCGATTTTTCAAGGCGTAACGTCGTAAATATTCGCCACCGAGACGAACGATACCATCGGTGGCAGCGGGGAGGGGAGGGGGGCGCGTATGCCGCTCCGCAGCCGGCATATTATTAGGGCGCGAACTATACGAGCCGAGGTATCGCGTAAAATACGCCCGATACCAATAAATCCGCGAATGGCGATCCATAAATACCTGATGGTACGTGCAGAGGCCCGCGAGCGAACGACGGCACGGAATACCGGCTAGTTGGCCGACGGCCAGCCGGATATTTTCGTACGCTCGCCGGACTGTGTGCGGCGTGTGGCCGGGAGGGGGTAGGGCGGGGGGCGGGAAAGGGCACTCGTGATGCACCCCTCGGCGTGCATCCCTCGTGCGAGAGCGGGAAGAGCGCATTGACTACGCTCGGTCACTACTTAAATCACTCACGGAACGGATCTACCGCTCCCCTCCGGTCGGTCTAACTAGATTTCTTCCCGTGAAAAACCGCTGGCGCGCACGTGAGGACTCGGCGGCGGCGGCGCGCGGCGCGCGGCGTCGTCTTCTCGCGATAGAGATGAAAACCGGAGGGCTTGCGTGCCATCCAGTCACGGTTGCGCGTGCGGTTTGTTCCCCTCCCTCGTCTGTCCGCGCGTGCAGACGCATGCACGCGGTGCGTATATGCATGTGTGGTAACACGCACGTAAATTTCCGCGCGCGATGCGGCGGCGAGGATGCCCTCCCCCCAACCTCGGTTTTGCTCGCATCCGCTTTGCTCGTATATCCGGCGCGAGGGGGGAGGTTTATGGGGGAAAACGAGCTATCGTTTGGAATTTTTCCGACGCGCGCGGCTTATGAAGCGACCCCGAGAGAAGACGGGCGCCGCCACCGCCGCCGCCTCTGAATTAAAACGCACAACGCCGTTCCGCGGTGAGAAAAAGCTCAAGGAAATTTTTATATAACGCAGTACCGAAAGAATTATTACGGTGGTTGCTTATAAAATAAAGGAACATCCGCGAAACGTACAAAGGCAGATTGTTTGCATTTCATTCTTATTAGAGAACTTTCCTCTGTGGGAAGAGAACTTTTGCAAAATTTGTTAGATACAATTTTCTCGAAAAGAAAATGGCCTTTTGAATTTTCACCCTTTCCCCCTTGTTGAACGCGCTTTACGTGGCAAACTGTACTCGCCGCTTGTCGAATCAGCGGGATCAGCTGTAAGGAATCGTATGCGTCGTTCCGCATTCGGTTCTTCGCCGAGGTATTTGATACAACCGCGAGGATTGCCACCGGTATTCCGAGATTCTAATCCCCGATTAAAACAATTCGCGATAATCGTGACCGGCGCGCGAGCCATCGAGAAGGTAACTGTTAGTCTCCTCCATTCCCCCTCCCTCTCTCTCTCTTCTCTCTCTCCCTCCCTCTTTCTCCCAGTGGAGAACGACCGACGGTTTACGATTCCAATTACGCGGGATCGAACCCTCGTTCAATTAAGAAAAACTAATTTTCTCGCTGCGAAATCCAAGCGATTGTCGCAGCCCGCGCGTATGTTTTTTTTTCTCTCCCTTTAGCCGGTTCGGTAATTCGTGCGGACGGTCGCTCCCGTTGGATTAAATTTGGCGCTTATCGTATTACTACGCGTATGGTTAATCTCTTAACACCTTAGAAAGAAGACGTGCAAGAGAGCATCCATGCAGCTGCCACACGATCGGCCACGTCCAGGGACGCCCGGGGGGGATCATTCGCGAGACGTCGCCGCAAAATTCAGCGCAGAATTTTCCCACGTAATCTCGGGTGATTCTCGCCAGCGATGAATAACATGTAAAATAACTAGAATTTCAAAATATAAAATATTACCTGTCACCGATTGAAAAACATTAATTTCCTTTCTCGATATCTTTCTGATCCTCTGACCTACATTGAGGAAACCGCGCTGATTAAAATTCATATCCAACATGCGCGCGCACGGTATATCGGATCGGCTCATAATAGCCGGTTAATTGCACGTTTTATCAGGCTTAAAGAATCCACGTTATATTAGGTCCGATATAATGTATGCGTCGTACCATCTTTATAGTTTAATCCCCATAATAGAGACGGATCCCATTTTCTCGTATGGACCTCGACCGTCCGAATTTCACCGTCGTGGCTCCAATTAAATGCCGCTCGGAGGAATAAGTTTCGAGCGGGATGAGGAGAAAGGAGGGGAGGTAGGGCGAGAGAAACAAGTTGACCGTACTAAATCCGATATCCTGCGTCCAGCTACTCCACGTAGATACGTCGATATAAACGTATAGGATTTTTATCGGTATCCCGTTCAGGATTGGCACGGCTCTCCCCCGATACGACGATCTGCCATTAGTTACGTATCGGGGGGATACACGTCGGACGACGAAACGCGGAACTCCGGGCCGGCGATAAAAGTTCGTAACGTAAAAATACAATTTGGAGGATAGTCACGGGGGCTTGCCCGAAGGATAAGAACTCCCGAATAAATTCTATCCCCGCGTTAGCGACCAAAATGTCAGGAAGATTTCCACGTGTTCGCCGTATGCGGCAGATTTATGTAGAGATTTATACCCCTGTCCGCGGCACTAATCAAGCGAATACACGACTCTCTGATGTTTGAGATAGTAAATTTTACGAATAACTCACGTATCAGAGAAATTGTTCGCGTTAACAGACTCAATAGATAAAAAATGGAAAATGTATTTAAACAAAACTTTATACATCTATTGTTACGTCGTTAACAATAAGCCGGAGAATATACCTTATTAGAACACACAGATTCTACGTTCATTCAGATTTAAGTGGTCACGAGAGTGGAAATATTGCTTCTCTCTCGAATCGATTCCATATAAATTTACTAAATATGTCTACTTGTTTATGAAATTAGTTATCATACATATACAGCATTGTTTTAAGAATGCAAAATAAACTGCTTGTTTTCCAAACAATCAAGGGAAACCGAAGAAGCGAGCGAAACTTGTTTCCGATGTTGCTCGATCGGCGGAGGAAAATATTGTCATAAACTCGGAGGTGTCCTCACAGATGAATCTATTTGTATATCTAGGTCACGAATAAACAAACGCGTAAAACGTATAGCGGTATTTGTAGTATCGAAGAATGATCAGCGCGTCGTCAATTCATTCACAATAACAGGATCGCTCCTCTCTCTCTCTCTCTCTCTCTCTCGTGCGATCCGCAATTACGTGCGCGTTGACCGTGCTGAGTATATCGACAGGCGATGACGCGTTTCGACTGGCTGGGGGCAAAATAAACACACACAAAAAAAAAAAAAAAAAAAACGGGTAATCGGTGACTTGCCGAGCGTGCATTTAGTAGAATTCGCGGGCGCTTTTCGAAACGCGTGCCGATATAGTCATACAGGTCGAATCTCTTGCCGTCACGGTCGAGAAGAATATCGACCTCGCTCGCGTGTCGATTGAAGCAAATTTTGCAGAGCGATCTGCAAAGCGAAGATAGCCGGTGATTAGGACGTTGCAGTGAGATCGGTAACTCTGCATCGCTCTGTACATGCAAAGCCCGCACGCGGATTAATGCCGGCCAGCCGACGAAACAACCCTCTCTCGCTCTCGCCGTCGTGCACACGCTGTCAGCTCACCCCGTAACTTTATTACGACCGTAATAAAGTTGTACGCCGCTAGGCTATCGTTCGTATTAAACCGCGCGCATCGCGAACGGAATCGATGGCCGCGCGATTTCCATCGGTCTCGCAGTGCGGCTCGCCTCGCTAATACGATTGTCAGCCGGGATTCAGATGAAATTGGAAGGTGTGGAAGATACGATCGCACGGTAATTACCGAGGCAACACTGTGTCGCGGCTCGTATCTGGTCCTTTATCCGAACGATTCCGGATAATTTGCCGCCAGAAAGAATCGGAAAAAAAAAACGAAAAACGCCGTCAGACAGCACGGTAATTATCGACGACCGAGGCTGTCGTCGTTCGTGTACACGCAGACACGCTTAAACAAAAATAGAGTATGGTTTGAACGCAATTTTTCGAAGTGGCGACACAGATCGGAATAACGTAATCCCTGCTGGGATCAAATAATTTTCTCTTTTTTTTTTTTTAATTATTCTGTTCACGGAGCACGCGATGCAAATTGTACAGCAAATTCACGACGAGCCGTTCGGCTAATGATTATTTCTAACGAAATCCGGATGCGCCACATTAGAGCCGCTTACGCTTCACGTTCATTCGCTCTCGCGTTCGTTATCACTCAACGGATTTGAATCGGATTACTTTCTCGGTATCGCCGTCATCGTCTTTCGCTGAGAGAATCGTACCGGCAACGGCTCTCGTGACTGGTAGGTCATCTGGCGCACTTAACCGCGCTTCCTCGCCGTCGTTGGCGAAAAAGCATGGAGCGAGCATGCTAAAAGGGGAAAAGTGAACGCCGGGGGGGAAAAGGCGGAAGGTGAGTAGGGTAACACCCGTAGGTCGCGGCGGCGCGTTAAGATCCAGTGGATGGTAGCACGAGCGCGGGCGTGAGAGAGAGTTTCACGCATGTAGGTCAGAATTTACGCGAAATTTTCATACGCCAGTAAATATCCGGCGCGATGCCGCGTCATTACATAATCCTCCTGTTCGCCCTTAGCGGTTAATGCAGCTTTGTCGGGTGCAGCGTTAGCAGAGGAATTTAGTGGTTTCCCCCTCGGTTTTCCCCAAGAGTACAAGTGGCGACAGCGACAAATAAGTAAATCATTTTATCGCGCGATTTGGGGCACGATTGTGGATTGCAGAAATTAAGGACGCCGTAACAAAGAGGGGAAAGGCGTAGGTTCACTGTATTGTGTATTAGTCGGTATAACAATGTTTCTTGTTCTCACTCGTTGGCGATATATTAGTCTAAAGTGCCACGTGTCAGACTAAAGGAGGAATAAACGTTCTTGCTCGATGTCCCATTCAAACGATACTTTATCGACTTTATGGGCTTACGACGGATTGATACCTTGTCCAGGAGAATTGATATCTCGCTAGAAACTATTGCCCCGGACAACAGTAACTTCCGGAAGATTGATTCATGTCTCAAGGGAAGAAGGGTCGGAATATAGTTCCGGTGAACACAGATTTCGAGTCTATAGACATACACGCAGATGACGATGGATTTTTCACAGCCTACGGCTGTGGAATCGAGAAGAGAAGTAAAATGGAAAAAAAAAAAAATATATATATATATATGCAGGAGAGAAAAGGAAATTATATTATTATAAATATATTATTATAAATTATTGTAAATTATTAAACCATTTAACATTTTTGCTAAATGCACTTTCGATTATGATATAATATTTCCGTTGTTGCATTTCCAGGCGTCGTTTAACTGCCATTAACACTGAAATTACTATTATGACCCGCGCGTTTGATTTTCATGCGTTATAGTAGTATTAAGCGTGAAATGCATCGTTCCGAAATCGTTCAGGCTGTAAATTTATGGCGTGAAATATCGTGCAGGTGCAATTAACACGACGTGAGTTTGTGTTGTAAATAGAACCAAAACTTATTATGTTAATTATTACATAGCATCGCACGCATAAATTATTGGGTATATGAGCAGTCAACGTTACATGCGATAGCTCTGATGTCTCCGATGTCGGCTGATCTTGCGCGTTACATTAAGGAATATTTCTGCAAATGTGGGGGAAAAAAAAGGAACGTCCTTTGACATCATCTCTTCCGAGATCCGTGCGTTAATTAAACGAATGACTGATGCGAAAATCCTGATCGTATATCAATAGCGTGCAGCGACTTTGATACCTTTATTCACTGAAATACACCGTGTCATCGGATTTCTGTCAAAGTTACGAGATCGTTGCCGAATCGACGACACCATATTTTATAATCACTGAATCTTTTATGCCGCATAAATCCGTTGTGTTATCCGCTGATAATCTCATTATCGGACGGACGAGATATAGCGAAATTCGAAAGCCCATCACGAATCGTTCGATCGAAATAATCGTAGCGTGATTAATTAGCGACAGCCGACGTCCGGATTGACGTGAGTACATTGTCGTATTCGCGACAATCGGTAGCAAAAAAATGAGGTAAAAAAAAACATGGACTAGGAGAGTCGTTAATGGCATCACTTCTGAACGACAAGTAACGTTGTTAACCGTAACATTCTCGGCTGTGCCGAGGCCATTACAACGTATATCGTACGTGTATGTGTATGTGTATCTGTGTTAGTTGCCAGCGAAAGATTCAATTTCTGGACAATACGTCGGAATATCGGCCGCGCACGGTGGAAAAACCAATCGGGAAAAACTTGGGGGGCGGAAGCGACTTGTGTGTGAAGCACGCTGGAAATCTGCGTGAAGAATTCAGAATATCCGAGTAAATCGTGACGGATTAAATATGCGAGTTGTAAATTTAGGTCAAGTTGAGCGGAGCAAAAACCTGGTCAAAGGAGGGGACTCTTTGTTCAGCCGTATATTATGCACGATGTAAGTCAGTGGGGAATTACAATCAGCAGAAACTCGCTGTAACACGTATGGCCATGTTCGAAAATAAAAAAAAAAATATGGGGAAAAAAGGGGAAAAACAACCGATAAAAATCGCAGAACGAAGGCATTCATTCATTCATTCGGAATCTTCCACATTCGTGCGCAGTTCCATTAAAAACGCAAATTTCACGTGTGACTTGCTCCAGCATTTGCAAAATGATGCACGCTAAATGTTTGCGATGCGCAGCTTGCGTTCCGTCTCTTTCAAAATCTTTTATCATGACTCGCGCGTTTTTGAAAATTAAAAAAAAAATTTTATCTCTTTCCTCCCACAGTTCCGTTGATGAGCGAAGGGGATTATCGAGCCCTTGTAATTTTCCGCTAAAATTCAAGAAGTTTTCGCGACCAAATTTAAATTGGAAAATTCCGCTGCAACAAAAAACTAATGTTACCTCTGGTTATAATGTGGACCGGACAGATTTAATACTTGTACCGGCAGGTCACACTAATTGCTTTGAATTGCATACTTTTATTTAAATAAAGCTATCGATTCTCAGCACACGATATAACCTACATAGCGTGACTTCGAAAGTTATATTTTGATCAACAGAATGTTTATAAATGATAGATGAGATCACTAGTTGCGACGCTTTCAATAACAATATATACTTAATAGATAATGTGCTCCCGAACGCGACGTTTCGAGCTGCAGATCGATAGAAAATTCGCGCTCGCGCATTTTCTCGCTTCCCCGTTCACGGGTCGTTATGCACCCCCTCGTATCGCACGATCAATTTGTCGGAGCAATGATCGCGTCTAGGCAAACGAAAATGGGGAGAGTCGAACCACGCTTGACGGAATACAAAAAGCAACTATCCCTTGGTACACACACAACTTCGTAAAATCTCCGGAGCGGAAGTGAGAGCAGGAATTCATCCATCGCGGTTTTGAGCACCGACGACAAGACGCGTCATTGATCAAGTCATGGCTTTTGCTACTATTTTTATTTTTTAAACGTCGCAATACTCGCCATTAAACTTGACAGCAGGCAAAGCGCTATCGATAAATTTTGTTCGTTACAGCCGTGCATCGTGCAATAAATAGGTATTGATTGATTTTAGAGTTACAGCATACTTTTTCTTTGATTTATGTGATTTATATTTGACTTCCGAAACAGATATCATGTAATTGAAACAAAAAAGTTTGAAACTCAGAAATCTGTCAAACTGACTTGTCGGAAATATTTCTTTTTTAATTGAAAAATTATAGATATCTTTACTGCCTCTCTCTCTCTCTTTCTCCTCTCGATCGCTTTCAAACATCCTCGCCATCAAAACATTATCTATCTCTGGTCTATAAAATCCAATATATCTACGACTGTTTACACGTTATCATGTTTTAAGCGTACACCACGGACTGAAGGCGAAAAATGGATTCAAAAGAAAGTGGCTCTCGGTCTTCATACATCATACATATTCTTGCTGCAGACAGAGTGACAACACTTTTACCCTCTTCACGCTCGGCACAGATATCGATTTGTATTTGTCCATAAGTTAATGCGGCGCGCAGCTTTGCGCATGTGAAATTGCATAACACTCGAGGGTCAGAATAACGACAAAAGCACCACACGGAGAGAGGGAAGGAGGGAGAGGGAGAGGGAGAGAGAAAGAGAGAGAGAGAGAGATATATATCCGAGAAGTCGAGGAAGGGTATAGTGCTTCACTTTCGTGGCAACGTGCCACGTACCCGCCTCACGTTCTCTACCAAATTACGTAGCGAGGCACAAGCGGTATAAGCGCGCAACAGGAAGGCGTACCGAATCAGTACAAATAGCTTGATTCGCAGAATACTAGAATGGTACGGTATTCCAGACGGCGAGCAGCGGTAAGCGGCTCTTAATCAGAACCGATGTAACCACTCACCCATAATCAGAAGCTACACGCGACGTCGCCTCGATGCAAATACACTCTCGATTACGATATATAGAATGTAATCTGAGAGTTTAGTAACAATCTCTCAAATTAAAGACGAAGTAGAAGAAGAAGGGGGAAAGAGACGCGAGGAAAACTTGGGAAAATTAAAATAAAAACTTATATTGATTATAATTCAATATTGAATGTGAGATATAAATAATCGCGCATTTCCATGTATCTGTGCTGCAGTTATCGCCAACGAATAAACGTGAGTTACTTTTTGATATTTTTTACGACCGCAGTCGGAAAACCCTAAGTGAAAATTAGATCTCGTGCGGGGATATTTTTATCTCTTTTTCACGCATCGGCAAAGGAGAGAATACGTCGCGCTAGTCTCTCGTTTTTCGTCCCCCCCCGCCCACCCTCGAATCTCTCGACAGTGAACGCGTTCAATAATTCGCGACTTTGTCGAACACGCGATTCCTCGTGAATATTTTACCGTATGCACCGCTGGGAATGCGGCCGTCGCGGCGAAGTCAAACTACTCACGGCGAAGATCCACGAGTATTGCACACCGCTGACCAGCGGAATTGCTAGCTTTCGGCGGAAACGAACGAGTGGACGGGAATACAGCCGCATGCTGCACCAGAAAACGATTCACGCGGCTCTTCGTCACCGCGCTGCAAAGTACGTTTTATATTTAAACACTGCGGGGGTATCGCTCAGAGCGCTGAATTTTCGATGGCCCCCCCCCCCCCGATTGTCCTGCAGCCGGAGTTACAACGTCGGACTTGGCCAAATGGAATCCAATAACCGATTCTAAGGACGGCGACGTTCACCGCAAGGGACGCGGACAAAGCTCGCGCACTTGACTTTTTCCTCCCTTAATCCCCGAAGTTGAGAAGCGCGAGGTGGCCGCGCGCGACCACCACGGCGCGGCAATTCGCTCGCGTGTCAATAACAGCCGGCACAATTTAGTAAACGTCAGATTTCACGCTATCGCGTAACGGTGGGCTATCGATCAGGCACATCGTGTAAAAGTTTAATGTCCGTCGGTGCAGCGCGTGAGAATTTCTTTTTTTTAATTTTTTTACGGTAATTTTTTACGGTAAGTAGAGATAATGCCTTAAATGGAAGCGCTTTTAGTGCGTACTTTAGAATGAATGAAAAGATTAACGAGAGGATTAATACGCCGGCGCGTCAATTGAGATGAAAACTGTTAGCTCGGCCTCCGTTAAACTGCTGATGAATTCCCAACGACATGTTCCGCGCGTCTCGCGCAAAATACACACGCGCGAAACAAATGCACCGGGACGTTATTTGCCCGAGCGCACTTGCAACGGAAATCGCCGCCTGCGAACAAAAAAATCAGCAGCTCGCCCAATGGAAAAAGTGCGCGAGTCAGAGAGAGAGAGAGAGAGAGAGAGAGAGAGAGAGAGAGAGAGAGAGAGAGAGAGAGAGAGAGAGAGAGACGCGAGATGAGGCAAACAGAAAAAGAGAATGGAAGGGGGAAAACATTCGTATCTCCGTGAGTCGGCTCTCTATCTCCGATGCGACGGCGTTGTCCATCGCGCCGCACCGTCGATCCTCTTTCCACCGGTGGATTTATGGAGAACGATGCATTACGTAAATTGCGAACGCGCCGCGGGCGATAGGGAGAAGAGTAACAACAGCGGGGGTTGCGCGTCGTGTCGGAATCGCGTTGCGGCAATCGGAACGTCACGCGGCCGGCTGGCTGACCGGAGAGCGATCGACCGAACAGCAGCAGCCGCGACGTTATGTTGGACCTACGTTTGAAGATAACGTTCCGGCCGGCAACGTACCGGACTCTTCCGCGCAGGGCGCCCGTAATCCTTTTGTACTCGAGAGGAACGCACAGAAATATTTCAAGATTCGACGGCGTTTGCGTTGCGATAGACGGATGTATCGCCGCTCAAATTAAAAACACCGTTCGAAATTCCGTCTGAAAAATTGAAAATAGAAGAATAACATACCATAGATACACAGTATATTTCCCACGGCGGTTTGATTATAATCGGCACATCTGTAATTCGCACGTCGCAATTGAGGATTTGGTTTGACTAGGATTAACATGGTTTTAAGCGGATTTCTCTGCACAGGTTGAAAAAACGCTCAAACAAAACTAGCCATTCCGGACATGTCGAACTATATAGTTACCGAAAAAGGGAGAGAGAGAGAGAGAGAGAGAGAGAGAAACGCGAAACTAGGTAGGTAGCGAACACAGACGAACACGGGGGCACACTTTTTTCGAGTGTGAATTCGGCGACGAGCTAAATTTGAAGAGCGACCTTAATTTCGCGAACTGCGATTCGCGTAACAGCGCGATCGACCGGCTCTGTGTAATCCCGATTTCATAACCGTCATTATTTTCGGAGTAACTTCGACGCGCAAGTGGTGCACTTTGCGGCCATGCGCGCCGGACAATTGCACATGCGTACGTAGCATGTGTGCGTGCGAGCGTGCGTGCGTGTATTCGGCGTGAACGAATAATGCTTGGACCGCGATAAAACGTGACTGTCGATGACGATATCGGTTACGAGCAAACAGCCGGTCGAGCAAATATTTCGCAATGACGGCCCACACCCGCCGTCCATGTCCCCCTTTCCTCTCCCTCGGTATTATTAGCTGGGATTTCTGGATGGTCTTAATTACGTTTCGCCGGTCGATTCGAACGTGGCAAATGGCCCATTAAGCCGCGCGACCGCGTCTGTATAAATTGAAAATCATAAATCGTCAATCAACCGCGGGCTCGACCACGAATGATAATTGGTCCCGTGCCTGCGTCAGCTGAAAGAAGTTAGAATCGGCTGCCGATTGAGCTACCGAGGTTGGAGGCGACGCGTCATATATTTTTCGCGATAGTCATTTGCGACCGCAAACTTTGAGATCATCTGATCACATCCGCGTTACATCACGCAAATAGGACCAGGCTCTTAATCGCATTCCGATAACTAGTACATGACCGGAATAGCAGATGAAAATCTGCAAGTGTCTCGCGATATCTAAAGAGGATTCCTTGACCTCAATTGCTAATATAATTTTGGTGCATTTTTATTAATATAGTTCGCGACTGCAAACGCCTAATCATAAATTTTACATGGATTTGATCTTAATGGAGGATGTAATCGGAAATTATACAAAGTTTATACACGTTGTGCAAGATTAAAGCGACTTCTCGCCGAGAAAGTATCGATTTTTATATATAGTAATCGAATAGTAACATCTAAAATCTCACAAATAAAAATTTTATAAATGTATTAGACAAATTGGACTTTTTGGCACTCCTGAATATTGAACGGAGTTTCTTAGTGAGAATTTAAATTGAGGTATGCATACTGATTTATTTAACACTCAAAACTAAAGGGTTTTGGCAAATTTTCAAAGAGAGTCCCCGCTTCGAACTTAGTTACAAAGGATATTTAAAGTTGGAAATACAAAAGCTGCGAGAAAATATGACGTTCGGCCAAATTGTTACTGCGGAAAACCGTTCTCAAATTCAGCAAGTAATTTGTTCCTGAAATCTCATCCAAACTTTACAGACTGTCGCGTCGATTAATATTTAAAGCGTCAAAATGGGTGACAATGGTACGGTATAATATTTCACACCGTCGAATTTTGGAGTTGATCTTATCTTTATGAAAGTTTGCTAAATTCTGTTCTCTAATAAGTCCCAGCCGCGCGCAACTCGCGCATCAATCAGCTCCTTAGAGTCTGACGAAATCCTGCCTACGGAATCATCTCGAGAACGTGAAAGATGTGAAACTAGGGCAATAATAATACGATCTGGATATTGGCACTCTCTTCCACGGGGCGATTCGTCCGTACGCGAATGTCCCTGTTACCGGGCAGCAGGCGCACCAGCTCCACGTGACTCGATTGGAGGCGATATGTGTCGGGCGAGGCGTGAAAAGGGAACGAGAGGGACACGAGGAGGAGAACTAAGGGGAAGGGGGCGAGATAAAGTGGTCCGTAGAGAATGCCGAATCCACGGGAAATATCGAAGAAATCCTTGGCGTCGGAAGGACCTCTCGCAAAAGAAATTGAAATAGTTTCGTAACGGCTTCTTAGGGTGAAATCAAGTGGTCGGATAGGATCGTTACGAGATAAAGAGAAAAGGATCGATTCCTTTGTGCGGGGGACCTCTTGTGCGAAAGGACTGCTCATCTCTCGCGCCGCCGTCGTAATATCGTGATTGGTCGCGTGAAACGCTTCCGTTCTCTTCTCCTCGTTCTTCCTTTCTGTTTCTTTCGGTGGCTATATCGATCGCGGCGCAAAGCCGCGCGGTTCGAACTGCATTTCATTAATTTTTTTTTCTCTTCCCACCCTCGCCGTACCTGCGTTTCCGCGCATTTCATTCATTCTAAACAGGGACACGCGATTGTCGTGGGGAAAAAAAAAAAAAACCAGACAGGACGATACAGCAAGAAACAATATAGGTTCACGGAGAAGTAGATCGATTTTCCCGGTCTCTCGACGTACGTGTGCCATGCCAACTGGTGCGCTTCCTCGTAACGAGCAGCATCGAGCTATTTATTTGCAAACCCGTCCAGACATAACGAAAAGTTTTCCGACCGGGTCAACCTAATCTTCATCGTTACTGTGTTCTTCAACCGACAAAATTGAATCAATACTTTTGATTAAAGCAAAATTAATAGAAAAGAAACGCGAGAGATATTTTACATTGATATTTCAACTGATTGAAATTTAAATGTCATCATCACAGATTAATATCAATTTCTGACATAAATAGTAGTGAGAGGGTTGAGGAAATGTTATCGGACTTTGACAAATTCAATTCACCTCAAATTCGACGAGAAACCGCAAAGTTCTGTATACACACATAGACGAACGGTGAAACACGATGAGGCTATAACGTGAATTTATTTGGCGAATGCTGAAAGAGCGCATAAAAGAGCTAAGCAAAGATTTAAAAGAAGTGTAGTGATGTACAAGCGAATGGAAAAGAATACTGGAACAGAGAGGACTAGCCTTGAGGCAAATTCTTTTTCTACTTTTTTTTTTCGTCGGGAAAAGCAAGACTAATACCGGGACCTCCGCGTTTTTTGCTGCTTTTAATCTACAAATGCATCGTGGTTTAAATCAGAACGGCCTCGACTGGAGAATCCTCAGTATGACTGCCATATGAGCAAACATAGCTATACTTATTGTAATCAGAATTCTGAAATCTTCACTTTGATTCATTTAGCAGAATAATTACTCTTAATATTCAACAAATAGTAAATCATAAAAAGCACTGTAGAGCCAAAGCTGGTTGGATTATGTTTATATACACAAAGTTTATTAATTACATGTACAGACGTTTCGGCGCATTGGTTTCGGCCAACTTTAGTGTACAAAAAGTTATTCCAGTACATGTAATTCAAATATTTTAATTTTGCTCTTGACATAACAAAATGTTAATTATAACTGAATTAATTCACTCTGGGACACATAATTCAAGAAACAACACTCTTGTATTAATTTTTGTACAAGAGTGTCGTTTCTGGAAGTAGGTTTCTGGAAGTAGTTCTAGAAATGAATCAATGTCGGGCAGTATATAGTGTTATTATTTAAAATTATAAATAAATATTAGATAGCATTTCGGTTTCTGCGGTACGATCACTTTAATTACTCTGGACCACATTTTCCAATTTTTGGCAGATAGGCAGATTGTTATTTTTTTTATATTGTACTAGAAACAATATTTTGTATATAAAACGTGTTTTCTATGTAACGCTCGTTTGAAAAAAAAAGTTGTCTATTTAACGCTCGAGCTAAACTTTGCCGCCCACGATTGACCGTAAATATCTTTTTCAGCAAGTGTTAAGGCACGCCGAAGAGAAGCGTGAATTTCTTCTTTTCTCTTTACGAGCAAAGTACGCTAGCTTTGGTACCCAGGACGCTCTCTCGTCTCCGCACGACTGTCTCTGGCTTTTCGCATTTTCCACTAGCGCAGCTATTGTTTGTTTATAAAATTATCCGCGACCCAATTGGCCCAGGCGGCTTCGTCGGGAGGCTGATCTTTTGGTCGGTTTACTGCAACGCCGCCAATGGTTGGCAATGCAATGCCATTCTGCTGCATTGCCAGAAACCCCGAGGATAGAAACCCCCGGAAAAGAAAGACAGCGTAAAAGTAGAAGGTACCTTGGCCAGATATACAGGGTGTCTCGTCTTTTCTCAGTAATAGATATAATATAATTAAATTTTAGTAACTAATATACTTCTTGATACATACATTATTAAATTCGTAAAAGATACATAATTAAATTACAATGATATAATTCTTAATCTGGCTTCAGCTATAAGCTGGTACTTTAATACTTTAATATTTTAACATGAGACATAATTGTCAAACTGTTAAGATTCAAAACTAAGAGCACCTATTAATCAAAATGAAGGGGAATGAAATTCTCGGCAGAATCGATTTCACATTACGCCTCTCAAACTTAATTCGATCAAGTCCTCTAGCTTTTTATCGTTTATAAAAAGATGAATAAATCGGAAAAGAGTACGGAGAAACTAGAGCGCACTAGTATAACGGTAGAAGCGCCAGAGGGGTTAACGACTCGCCGATACGGTGACGGAAAAATGGGAATTTTTTAGTTATCTCTTCCGTGTAGATCATCGCCTGAAGACGACGCGCTTGTTCAATGGCTGCGTTTACGTTGCGCCATGCAACTGCGTTCAGGCCTCAACGACGTTTATTCTTGCTCTTAACCCCTCCCGACAGCGTAAAGCTGGGCTTCTGCTACCGTCGATCTCGTTGCCGCAACAGCACGCCCGTTTGCTCTTTTGCTTTTACGTTTACGATGCGGTTTTACTTTTCCACTCGTATTATTGAAAGATATGAAGAACTCAAAATTCTCATACAAACACCGCGATATCCAAGAAACGGCTACTCCCCTTAGCTTTAAACCGTCTGTTTCTAAATTTTATTCATCTAATAGCGGTACGTAATGTGTGCGTATGTAAATGCAAGATATGAGAAGCGTTATGGTTATATTTGTATGTTAAATGTGCAATAGAGTCTCCTTCTTTTATATCAGCTTTATCTTTATAATTGATTCAAGTTTATTTAGCTTTCTCAGCTATTATGTTTTACATAGGTTTACATACATGCTTCTTTAACATCCGTTTAAATACATCAATTCTTTCACAGTTTCTAATTTCTGCTGGCAAGGTATTGTATAATTTTACGCCCTCGTAACACACGCTTTTTTGCGCACTTTTAGTTCTAACGAATTTTATGGCGATAGTCCCTTCCTGTCTTGTTTTTCTTTCATTTCCATTACTAATTACTTCTAGTCTATCCCTTAAGTAATTTGGCGCTAAGTTATGTAAAATCTTAAATATAAATATACATACATTATAGTGTAGTCTCTGTTTTATAGACATAAATTGCAACGCTTGTAACATATGTTCTATTTTGGTGTATCTATTACATTGTAATCTATTACTCGCATAGCCCGATTCTATGCTACTTGCAATTTATTCAATTGCGTTTCTCCCATATCTACCAGTAGAGACTAAAAGAAACCGGAAGAGACCGCAAGAGACGGGAAGAGACCGGGAGAGACCGGGAGAGATGGGGAGAGACCGGGAGAGACGGGTAGAGACGGGGAGAGACCGGGAGAGACCGGGAGAGATGGAAAAAGACCGGGAGAGACGGGGAGAGACCGGGAGAGACGGAGAGAAAGAGAGAGAGAAAGAGAGGGATTGAGAAAATTATGAAATATGTAATCGTATCAATCGTAACCGAGAGTGATCGTAATAGTTTGCTCGTAGATTTTCAAGTCGGCGTGCGTAAATTATACAGCGACGCGCGAGAAAGTGTTGTGCTGTAAAGTAAAATCTTCAAGAGCTAAAAAATCCTCTCGGATCTGCACTCGAAAGAAAACGCCCGACGACGTCCAGACACGCTATATATCAACCCTGATACCTTTTATCGCGAGGCGGTGATGTGTTTTCGCAACGCGCCGGTATATAATACTCGTATGTTTTCCAGAGCACGTGCACAATCATTTTATTAACCGCTACCCGACGGGACGAAGAAAATAATCCTACCGTGTGGATGGCTTTTAACGCATCTCTCGAGGTTACCATATTGCTTCGTTCGCAGCTACCGCTGTATCGGGGAAGGGGGGGGGGGAGAGAGAAGGAAGAACGAAATTTCATTCTCTCCGTACGAGAAAGCAGCTCGGGCGACGAGGCGCACAATGCACTACAGCGAAATGGAACGGACGACACACACCGTGCAATACACCGTGCAACCAAGTATTGCATACGACAATGGAAGAGATTGTTTTAGCCTTCGGATGCGCTAGATGCGCGAAAACATTAACTTACCTCTGTCGGCGAATCGACGAGGAGGAAATTCTTTTTCACTTATTTTCACTTATATCGCATAGCGTGTAATCTTTTATCGAGAAAGACGAGGGTGTGTATTTAAGCCTTTCATTTTCTTCTCATTTCAGCCTCTAATTCTTTGTCTCAATGCATAGCCACACGATAAAAGAGAGGGTCGTCAAAGACGATCGATCACGACGCCGCAGCGCAAGGAGTGCACGGGGTCAGTCACTCGACGACGTTACGTTTCCAGTGTAAAGACAAGAGTCGCGCCGACAATATTTAGACGCGATGTAACATTTATGCGATTACACCGCCTGCCCCCGTGGCCTGTATTAATATTTACACGCGGAAGGGGATGCTGTGTGTGAAGACGCACCTCCCGAGGGGATAACAATGTTATGTCTTTGTTGTCACGTGTTTATAGTTTATAGATAGTCTGTAATATTTTTCTCTTGCCGTCCCCGCGTTTCGCTCGGCTTTTAGCGAGAACCTCGCTGGTATCGCGTTACGAAAATTATATGCCCTTTGTTTCGACAATAATGCTATCGAATATCCGCGGTGCTTTTTCACATTAATTAAATTACAATAATTAGAGGCTGACTTTTGTTATGTTGCCGCCGACCCGCGCGCACGCTTCGCATACACAGTTGCGTAATTGCGCTCCGCATAAAACGCGAAATTCTTCTCTACAAAAGTCCATTTTATTATTTTACCCACGAGAGGCACTACCCTCGCCCATTCGCGTCGGCGGGCTCGAGGACCGCGATATACCCGTGCGAGGCATTGAAAACCGGGGCGGGGTTTATTCCGCCCTCGCGTAATCAGCGGAAAATCGGCGCGCGACGCTCGCGGGTGTATGGATCGCGACCGATACGGAAAGCAACTAATTTGATATCCGAACGACATTCGTGAGAAACGCCGCGCCGGGGCTCGTAAGGGCCGCCGCGGTATCGGCGACATTACCGAACGAGGTCGACGGAGTGCTTTCGAGCACGCACGTGCCATTTGCGGAAGTAAGTAGGAACCGGCGAAGGGATGAAGGAGGATACCGCGACGAGTACGGCGTTAAGGCGAATTTACACTCGTTTCGACGGGTGTCTCGGATGACTCGCGCGAAGCCGATACGGTGAGAAACGAAGGGAATTTCTTTTATTCTTCATGTTAAATTTTACTCAATATTTCGCATCTCTTTCCAAATAAATTTCTCTCTTAAGCACAATTTTGAAGTTATAATACAATTTTATCTCCTTTTTGATTTCAATCCACAATGGGGTAATTTCCTCGTTAAACGTTGCGACATCCGTCGTTCTCAGACTTTTTATCCACTTTGAACCGATTCAGTTGGGATGAGCATCAAAAATGAACCGTGTAAATCCGCCTTCAAGTGTACCGCGGGTAGCGGGAGCAGGAGTAGCGGGATTGAGACGGCGGGCGGAGAGAGGACTACGTGGAAATTACCGCGCCAGTAGCAGAGCGTCTCTCGTTAAATGCATCCGACTGTTGTTTTATTAAGCGTAAGCGTAATCGCTTTAGCGATGCCAAGCGCAATCGCCGAGCGAATACGGCACCGGCGAATTGAGTGGTGTGCCGGTGCACTTTCGCGAGATTTCCTTCCGCCTTTGCAGCTCGCAGGATTGCGGACAGTCGTGACGTACCCTTGGGTAAGCTCGTTTCTTACAAAACGGCAAACGGCGCTCGCGCCGAAGCTTTTACGAGGCCGATTACGGGACGACTTTGAGGACGGGGGACAATTCTCCTTGTCATATACAATGGTACACCATTCGCGTAGAGCGAGACCGAGGATGATTTCGAAATCACAGAGACGACGAGTCGGTTGTTACCCGGAGAGGTCGAGAATATACGTATTTCGAGATTCCATACGCCTCGATTCCAGCCGCCGAAATATTCGTGAAAATGTAATCAGCTCACGAAATCAATGGTCATTGAATTTTACTTTCTTTCTTTTTTCCAATGGCCAATCAGAATTTTCTGCTGTTTTCCGCGCTGTTCATTCCTGAGCCCATTGTAATACGCGGTCATAGAATATAGGTACGATTACGGCGCGCACGCGGAAAAGCCCGGAATTTCGTCCAAACGAGCGTTACAAAGGGCGGTGTCCGTGTTCTTATTTTACTGCCCGGAGAGGAGGAGAGAGAAGACCGGGCCGGACGGTTCACGGTAATTAGTACGCGAAGGAGGAGGGGCTTTTTAGTCTTAAATGAACTAGCTTGCCGGGGTTTATCCTGAAAGCGGTGTCGTTAAGCCGCATAGACAAAGAAACGGAAGGAAAAATACGAAGAACGGAGACGGAATGCCGGCTGGCTGGCTGGCCCGACGTGGTGGGCGAGTCGGTTCTTGCGAGGACTTTAAAATGCAGCCAATCTCGCCGATGTGAAGACGATTGCCCGCGATGCACTTTATCTCGAGACACGAGTAAAGTAGATCAAAAATTCCCAACGGGCTTGGCATCGACTTTCCGCAGGTCGATTTTGACTTGGAAAAAGAGTTCGGATGCCGAAAAGATTGAACGTCATCGGTTGTACAATCGTCTTACCTTCTTTAATAAACAATAGTTTTAACCACCCCCAAAAATGTCTTTCAACTTCACACGAGATAAGAATGTGTATTTTCCAGATGGAAATCTCGAAGTGAGATATAATAGAGGAATATTTTTATTAAAAAAAAAGAAAAAAAAAGAAAAAAAAACTCAACAAATACGGAGAAGATCTGAGAACTTCCGCGATGGATCTTTGGTAGGGACGGATGGATCGACGACGCGCTCGGCTCTCGACCCGATTTCACGAGCGTTGCATATTCGCCGCGAAATTATGGCGGCTCGTTTCACGGGATAAGATGTACACGGGTGAAATCGCTTCGCGGAGATCCTATCACATGACGTGCAAGCGCGCACAACGCCATGAGATGAAATTCGGCTTTGGGTAATCGAGAAAATCCGGGATTGAGAGTATCGCTGCTTGAGTAGGGTAACGTTAGGGCGGAAGTTACCTAAGAATCCTCTCGACCGTAATCCACGTCGTAATCGTCGGCTATACCTACGGGCCTGGCTGGGACCCAACTCTATTTTCTCTTATTCAAACTTTCCTCTCTCCTTCTCTCTCTTTCTCTCCCCCGGCGTTCAATTTCTGCATCCTCCTTCATCCAACCTGAGGTGCTGCGAGAGCACCATATCGTTTTTACAGATTTGCGCAAATTCACGGGATGCTCTCGTGCATACCGCGATTTAAGGCGAAATTACAATAATTGAGCCACCACGTGGAATAGCGGCGTGAATCGGTAAAAATACAATTTTGGACTGTACCAGTTTTCGTGCACAATTATTTCGGCACGACTAACTTTTCTTTACAGAGCTGTGGGAAATACTGTAATGGAATAATTAGATTTCACATTAGATAAATTCCGCGAAGCTGACTTCTTTCTCCTTAAAACAGAGGAAATATATTCGGTATAAAACGGTCAAAATAATTTCAGCAGATCCTTTTGTTATTTAATGAAATATCATTGTGCTTAAGACGTGTTATTTAATAACGAAAATATATAAAATATTCTATGTGACGGTTTATTTCCACATAAATCCTACGATATTTAAAATTAATTTTTCCTTCTAGACATTAATTGAAAAGAATTAACTTTGATAAAAAAAAATTATTTAACGTAAAGAAAATTATGATAAATGCACTGAATAAAAATAGAAAAACTTCAATATTTTTCAAAAATTAATTTACAGTTATTCCACAATAGATTTTACAAGTGCCAATTTTTAAAGATAATTATTTTATGTATGAGAATTTTTATACATTTCATAAATAATATTATAGATAATGCCAACATTCTCGCAATACGCTCTTTTCTTGTCAGTAGTATAAATGTTTCTGTACGATCTGTATAAATTTCTGCATGGCTACGCGTTGATAATTCAGTCCCAGTTGGCATAAAGGCCAATATGCGCGCGGCAAAGATACTTCGTACGAACAATGCTATTATAACCTGTTGACTCGCAAACAATCTAAATAATGTTTATAATAGGTTTGTATATATGGGACAACTATACCAGCATATACCATGTTATTGGTTAATGAGAGATTTCTATTATTTTATCAGTGACGCCGTTAATATCGATCCACATTTGCGAGACGATCTTAAACAAAATGTCATTGAACGTGAACATGCAGTAGTACATATGTAACGGAGAGCGATTACTATTTTAGCCTTTGTGTTTACTTAGTGCCTCGTATCTCGAAGTTTAATGCCTTGAATAATGAAAATGCGAGTGTGTAAAAGCTTCGTAAAATATTAAATTGCACAACTCAAATATTCGATGAACTAACAGTTATAGCTCTCCTTCCATAAATAAAATAAATTTTAAAATTTTTATTCGCGCGCGCCGATTATACAATATCAATAAAAATCTATCTTATTTAATAATTTAAAAAAAGCATTCGCATATGCTATTATATTTTTATTCATTTATACAACCAGAAATGTTATACGTTACGCGGATTTGTTATATGTTTTGCAAGTAATTACATTTCTACTTTCAGATATGTTATATTTTAATAATATATACAATCTGAAACGAATTAAGTAAAATACAAATGGTACTTTTCAATATGGTTTGAATATTTCGATGTTACATGTTAACTGCTATAAAAGACTTTTAATCATTTATGTATTAACGTTTATTTTAACATTTGTTGAAATAACTTTTTTTATTTACTTTAAAAAAAGTCAATAAATGTAAAATAAACTTTAAAAAACAAAACGTTGTTACGAGCTTATTACTTTCCAATATATGTATGATTATATTACATTCATTTATTTCAACGCATTCGAAATCATAAATAGGATATCAAATAAATATTATTTTTTACCTAAAGCATTACATTTCTATAATCGGTCCAATTTGGAATATTTAAAAATAAATTTTATATAAAAAAAATTTAAGCTGTGATAAAAAAATAATTTGCAATTATAATGTATTCAACTAATTACAGATAATTAAATTAAAATTAAATATAAAACTATTGTTAATTAATTTTTTGCATTATTTATTATATATCTCACTTAATTTTAAAACCAGTTTAATTAAATTTTATTACATATTTTAATAGCAACTCTAATATAATATATGTAATTGCATGTTGCAAATTGCATAATTTGTTTAAAAAAATAATTGTGTTTTCTTTATATAAATCGATTTGTCCCATTATTTGTACGTAAAAGTATTAAGGTACGGTTATCAAAAATTAATAGTTTACATGTTCACAAGATACTTTATATGTCAAGATATGACAGAATAAAGTATAAAATAATTCGCGTGTAAATTTTTTATTTTAATAACTCTACTGTAATATTAACGTTGTTTTACTTTTACTAGGTCATGTCATTTTTGAAAACTTGACACCCGTAGTTCTATTTGACCAAGATTGAGTTATTAAATTGAGTAATAATCAATAAAATCAGACTGCCATACATCTTCGTACGTGTGTTGCTAAATAATGTTTTTGCTTTTTTTAAACACCCGTAAATTGTCGCGCTGCCTGTACGGTACTTTCCCGACCTCAGAAACTCGAGAGATGAAGACTGAAGCATCGGCTTGTCGCATCGGTGCAATGATTTTTTATACGCGGTCTCACGGTGCGAGCGTTGGCTTATCCTGAGATAAAGCCCACGACATCAGAGTCACGTACACCGACGTACGTTCGTCAAGACGACGTTCTCTCTTCGTAGCAACGTCCGCCGTGCAGATATAATATGAAGACACGAGAGAAGAAGACGCGAACCAAACGAGCCGTCGCCTTCTTCTCCTCAGTGTTGCCAGTGATAACACTAGATAATGAGATTCTGTCTTCTTCATAAATCAGAGGGGGCACTTTCCGGTTGTGTGCTTAGGTTCGCTTTGAATTTTTAACGATCTTTGAGCATCGACAGTGTATCATCTTATCACTGCTTAACGACGGGAAAAATTAGATTTGCGACTAAAATATAAAATTTTAAAAAATTGCAAAAGATTAGACTCGTAAAAAAAAAACACGAATTTTCTTTTCTCGCTTACAGCTTAGAGTTAAAGAATTTCAAATGTGCGTGTGTCATACACACGCACATCTCTGGTTGACTTTTCAGATAAATAAATGATTCGAAAAGATAGGGAGGGTAATCATAAAAGCAGAGTTTATCGACCGGCCGATCGTAAAACTGAGAGTCGGTAGGTGCGCGATGCCCATTCGACCTCGGTCACTTGTCCTTCCGGTCACGCGAAGTCCGGTTCGGGGTCTTAAATACCTAGCGGCTACTTCGACCGTTAATTGGTCGGTCAAAGGTGGCCCGACGAGAAACTTGTTCGCCGATCGGACATCTAGCGCGGACACGACACCTCGGTGTCGTGTCAAATTGGGCAGCACCTTGGAACCCGAAAGGGCTAAATGTCGCGACACCAGGCAATCGTACATTTTCAATGAATACAGGATTGACATTTACGGTCAATTGGTACGAGCCATGATCATGGTGGATAATGGGCCACCATGCTGGTGCTACTCGCGGAAAGATTTCGATTGGGATAGTAGTGACACTTGATCATCGTTGCGTATACCCTCGATGATTACAGAGACCGTTGAGATAATTGGGGAGAGCGTATACGTCTATAACGAGCGGATGTACTGACGGTTGAAAATGAGCTAATTATGATAATGTCTCACGGGAACGTTTTCGACAAGGGTCCACCACGGCGCCTGCTCGAAGAACTCTTTACACAGGACGAAATGAGAACAAATAGCACGATCCCCCGTTGTCATTTACTCTAACAGCGCGCGAGGTGCCGTCGTAATCGAGCGTGTAATGCCGTTGCTTTCAATTTCGGCAAATCGCCGTGCAATCCCAGCTCGAGAGGAACACCACTTGAATACCTGGCTTCTCGGTCACTTCGCCATCTTTTTTCTTTTTTAAGCTTTTAAGGGCGAACGAAGCAATGAAAGTAACGGGGGAAAGGCAACGAGATTATTTGGCACGTGCATGCGAGCAAGCGAGAGCTTTGCGGAACCGCGAAACCGCCGTACGTTGGCTTATTTCTCGTGACGTAATCGCATTCTTCGGGATAGCCGATATTGTTCTGGAACTCGAAATTTCGAGAAAAAAAGCGTCAATGAGAACGAGAAAGAAGGAATTGTTTACCGATGGGAATGAGCGACCGTAATGTCGGATCAACCGTTCGAATTTTCTAAAAATAATGTTGTTTTATATTGTCTAGAAAGAAGAAAAGAGAAACCGATAAGAGCTTATTTAACCGGAAAGAGTTTCTTACAGATTATCCGATGATTACTCCGGTTGATCAAGCTGTTTGCAGTCTATAAAAATTTACCAACACCGGAAAGAAAAATGCATTTTATCATCTACTTGTATCTATGAGCTACAAGCCCGCGAGAAAAGGGGTGAGGAAGGAAGGGAGGGGGTGAGGTGGGCGAAAAAGCCGTTTGTTCGAGTCCGAATTTTCCGAGGCACGAACGGTCGCGAGAAAAGTTGCGCGTCAGAAGAAATAAATTCACTTTTCCAATAATATCGACGTCCTCGAGCACGGAATCGCGTAATTCAACGGTCGCCGCTGCATCGACGTTAGTTCATTAACTTGTTACGTAGTTGCATGGCGGACGTTATCGATTTTCAGTCGACTTCGATGGCCGAACGACACGACGTGGAGTATCTTCGCGGATACAAGCTAATACTCTTCCGTCCAATGCTTTCTCTCCCTCTTCTTCTCTTCCCCGGCCCTCCCTCCCTCTCTCTCTCACTCTCTCTCTTTCTCTCTCGGGCTGAAAGACGCATATACACTCTTTTCCAACGATCTCATCGATCGTGCGACCTACTCATCGGGCGCGCACACGTGTCGCAGGTGCCGTTTTACAGGTGCCCGTGTCCGCGTCTGTATCTAGGCGTCCAACTAGGCGACTCGTGAATTTATCACGACGTTTTCTTCCGCGGTTTTCTCTATATGCTGATGGTAATACGATAGCGGGCGATAAAACCGCGGGAATTCATCAAATAACTCAATTGTTATCGAGCAAACTTTATTATACGGCGAGCCGCGCAATTTTATTAATACTCCTTTCCTTCTTGTTTTCTTATTAAATTAATGCCTCTCATTTTTCGCGTGATATTTTCTTTAAAATATATTCAGCTCGTTATAAATTCAATTCCTCTGAAAATAAGTGAATCATATATATATATTTAAGTAATGTCTGTTATTTGAAATAACCCCGTAACCATCATCTTGAAGTTAACGAAGTTTCCTCGGAAATGATTCCCTTCTTAATGATATACCGACCATTCTAAAGATATCGTAACGTCTCTTAGCAATGAGTATTTTTATTCAAGTTGATCAATGTCGCAATACTTAGAGAAAATTTATGACATACTGTTCCGTCATGACTTCGAGTTCCACTACTAAATATCTTGGATAACTAAATGTGGACTAAGTTTCCACGAAGGTAAAGATCCATTTCAAATTAACTCTCGGTCGGTCTTAGCGTAAACCTTGGTTAATCAGAGAAATTATTCCTTCTACGATACTCGAGTTACAAAGCTACTCTAAATGAGACGAGAATGCGAATTGCTCGGCGGCACTCCGTATATATGTCGAGAGAGAGACAGAGAGGGAGAGAAAGAGAGAGAGGGGAGGGGAGAGGAAAACTACAGATCTCGCGATACAAATTCCGGGGGTGCAAGGGGGAAGCGGATCTCACTTGAAATTGTATTCCCGCGAACGTGACGGGCCGGAAGAACGACGGCGCGCGTGCGACACGAGGAAGCCAAGCGAAGATCGGTTCGGTCTCCCCCGGGAGTGGCGTCTCTCCGTGACCGACGCATAGAGACATGGTAAACGGCACAGAAGCGAGTCGAGCCGAGCCTCGCCGTCGTCAACCCTGCCTCGCGTGCCGGGTCGAGTACGAGGAGGACGGAAGCGGCGACGACGGTTCCTCGTCGTCGAGAATTTTCCTGTGTGGTCTCGCCGCGCGAACGGCGACGATATTTTAGAGTGGCGGACCGGTCGATTTTATACTCGCCGGCGACGGTGCCCGGGGTCTCTTAACGCGCCGGGGCGCTTCCTATGTCGCGTCGACGATCGTTAATATGCCCGAGGGTCGTCCTCAGCGCGGCAGCGACGTGAAATACTGCGACGCGTTCCGTCCCGACGCTTCGCTGCCGTTTCACGTGCCGTCGCGCCGTCCGGCGCGAGTCGTTTCCACGTTAACGCGCCGCTATTTCGTGGCTATCAGCTGGTTCCGCCGCTCGCGCGCGATTCGCCGCGATAATTACGTCCGAAACCGGCTACCCTCCCTTGGCAGAAGGCGAGATCGATTGGTAAGGGCAACGCGCGTGTAATACGTGTGTTGAATAAAATCGCAGTGTAATTTGAAATATGTGAAAACCAAGATCCCCTATTAAATTGATTATATAAATCCTGTAAATATATTTTTAAGTGTTAAGGCACCTGTAACTTATAAGATAAAATTTCAATACGAGTCTGTGACAGCAATGACATTTCTTGACTAAACCTTCCTTATTTTTGAGTGACGTATATTATGTATATGATAATACGTATGGAGGTATTAATAACTTATTTAAAATATTACGTGCGGAATATTCTTGTCAGAACGCGACATATTTCGCCAAGACGGATTTTAATAAAAATCTGTCACGTTGAAATAATTCGCTTTTTATACAAGGTGTTCTCAATTCCTTAAACACTATTCAGTACACATAAAAATTAATAAAAATACCTTACATAAGAGGCAAATCATTTAAATTTGACAGACTGCTATTAAAATCGTAGCAAATATATGTGTATACACACACACACACACACACACACACACACACACACACACACACACACACACACACACACACACACACACACACACACACACACACACACACACATTAACGTTTAGAAAATCTCGTTGCATAAATTTAAACGTTGATCCCCCATTTATTGCAGCGATATTATAAGATTTTTATACGATTCAAGAAATGTGACAGTAACAATCGAATTAATTGTTACTTGCCATACGTTACACGTGTAACTTTATTATCGTGACATTATTCCTCACAATCCGTGCGCACAATATCGCAATCATTTCATATGCGTCCAACCAACAAAGTTCGTTCTCCATTGTGATGTCCGCAATCCCTGTTTCCGATCATTCATAACTCGAAGCATCGATGCGTAGGAACGCGCGTTTCAGGTACACCTAGTATGGCCGACGACGTCGTAGTCGTCGGCGTCGTCATCGCGAAACTCGATCAGAGAGCGTGAGGGGAGCACGTAGACGGGGTATCCGCACGTTGCCGGAGGCGGTAGAGAATCGTCTGGCATTGTGCTTGCAAATCAAGCAGGCCGAATTTACATGAGATTTATGGCATTCCGTTTGCCCGTGCCCTCGGACCCTCCATGCCCCTCGCCCCGGCCCCTCCTCCTACTGTCTCTGCCGATATCTTCGGACGTAATGCGCCCGGTTCGATCGTTACCGTCCGTACGTGTCCCGGTGTTTAAGATCCGCGTCCGATTGCAATCGGAATCCCGCGACAACCGACAGCTGAAAGAGTTGTATTAATGATCGCGGCGCCGTTGGCGAACGTTCAATTGTTTCAGGGTTACGGATTTAAACGTATGCTAATAGCGAAACATTTTCCCTCTCTCCGCCACAACAGTCAGAATTAATATACTCCCTCCGGCTATTATTATCTTCCTATTATAATGTCCGCCTACGTACTATTACTTTCCCGTTATATCGCCCATCTATCACCCAGCGCTCAAGCGCGTACTGAAATTTCAAATATAGTCGAAGTGCAACCTATTTATATAATTGCTCATAATAGATTTCTCGATACGAGCATGCTGTTAAATCATAGCATTCTCCTCGATTGATTTTATAACGAGATATCTCTATCAGAATAATGTTATCTATATAAGTTCGCTATGAAGAATTAACGCAATATTTATTCGCGCGTTTACCAGCTCAATTCGCCTGCCCGGATTCGACAAGCGGATCTCCGGAGATGACGATCATAAGAGGACACACGTGTGCGAGCGTAACGTTTTTTGCAAGAGATGCCCGAGGAACAAGGACGGAGGGCTGTCGCGAAAACCGGTCGGACAAAGACATCGGGATAATGGGTAGGTACCGCGCAAAGCGCCTACGCAAAAAGACTTGGAAATAACGGCCCCGGGTCCGCCCCATCTCGGGCGATATCTGTACGGCAGATGCAGCGATCCGTGGCCGTAAAAGGGGAAGAAGAGAACGTCTGTTGTGCGTGTCGGCTCCGCGGCGAAAAAGAAGCGTACATAAGTATGTGCCCGACGAATCGCAAAACCGCGCGTTAACGCGCCTGCACACTCGATATTCGCGCCTCCGAACCACAAGTGATAAAAACATCCAAGGCGATTAACAGGCAGCGCGTTAAACGGTTCGTAAGTATGTATTAATACACTGTTGAATTTTTCATTATTAATAGTTTGCAATGAATCATTACAACCGCATAGAGTGCTACGGTGAGTGAATTTTCAGATGTTAATTCCAAAAATACAGTTATTCAGATTTTGATAGTTTAAAATAGTATTTAATAAGATATTTTTTATACTAAAAGTGTTAATTTGATTATTCTTACAATTAAATGTTAAAAAATCTTTATTATATAGATCAATTTTTATTCATAGTAAAATTAACATCAGAAAAGTGTAAGAGAAAATATTAGCACTCTAGAATTAATAATAAATATATGCATCATTCATACACGTTATTGTTCTTTTATATTAAATATCTTGAAAGCTTTTACGATTGAAAGTTCAGTGTCCTTAATTAGTAGCCTCTCTTCATTAACGACGATTCTTCCGTATCATCGAACTCATTCCTCCCCCTCCGCATTTCTTAATTTCTTCTTAATAAAACAGAAAATTCTCACTTGATCATTTATTGCCATACAGAGCATGATACGCGATTTTTTGCGCGCAAATATACGTATATATCTTTATAATGGCTGCGAGGAAGTGCGATGGAAAGAAAGAAAGAAAGAAAGAAAGAAAGAAAGAAAGAAAGAAAGCGTATACAGATGTAAATAGGCAAATGCACCTGCAGATCCATAAATTGATAGCTTTGTGTTTATATATGAGAATGTTCGAGACACCGAGACAGGAAGTAACACCGGTATAATTTCAGTTTAGACACCGTTGCTATAAAGCAGCGGAAATGTTATTTGTTCGTATATAGTTATGAATATATCTAGGACAATATAAAACGAAATAAATCACATATATCGATGAACATCCAATCGCTTCTCAAAAGTATCGCGGAAAAAGGGAAAATGAGACGTATACGTGCGCTCGCGCGACGTAAAGGAAAGCAAAACTTCCTCCTGCAATAACCACTCCCATCTCCGACATATTCGAATCAATATATCGATATAGGGGGAGGATCGCTTCTCACGATGCAGCTGCATCGGGCTGGTTGGTGCCGCAAAGTGTGAGCTTCGCCTCGCATCACCGCCTTCGCCTCGGAATTTCGTGAGATTGCAACCAACATCCGCGGGTGGTCCTTTTTAATTTCCTGTCCAGGATGCGCCTGGACCGCCGCTCCGTAGCTCCGGGGACAGGGAGCACACCGGTGTGGAACGAAAGGAGACAGAAGGGCGGTAGATAGAGAAGCGACTTACAGTTGCTGAGCCGGAATTCGCGCGAATTCTTAAAATTCCGGATTTAACTCTCCTGAAGGATTAAAGCGCGACCTATTCGAAAATGTCCAAGTGCCAAAGAACTTGCACGACTTTTTTTTCCCTTCTCTCTATCGCCCTTTTCTTTCCGCGCTTCTGAAGGCAGTACTTTCTTTCATCTTTGACGGAGTTTTACTACACTTGGGGTGGGCATTTTTTTTTTCTTTTGCCAAAGTGACTTATGCGAATACATATTTATGCCTGGCTGTACAGTCGCTTCCTGTACGTAACATGTATGTATTATAAATGACAAAAAATCCTTTCGGAAAAACATCAAATCTTGTTCGGCACATCTCGATCGAGGGTAAGGAAATGGGAGGAGCGTATGGCGCGTCGGTAAGTGGATTCGTTCCGTGTACGGCATCTCAGAGATGTATGTATATGTAAAAACCATGAGCGCGCTCCTCTCGGAAACCTTCGTGACACACGTTACTCGAAAATAGAAAGAGTTGTGCCGGGGGAAACGTCCAATAAGCCAGGTCGTTTCTGACTCGTGAGCGACGAACAGCCAGCCCATTTTTAGGGCACGCAAAGAGCGAGATACAATCTCCCATTGCATTTTCAAATGTAGGTTTAATTAATGACATAACTCACGCGTTGAATGTTGGCCGGTAAATCTTCTTGCTCGCGAGGCTCCATTGTACCGGGCGAAATTGCGATTTCAGCGAATTAAGAGTACATCTCTATTTTCGCGAATGCACCGAATAATTGAAAAAATGTACGACAGTAATTTTGTCAAGTTGGCGAGGATATAACGATATTGAATTGGCGAGACGGTAGTTTTCCTCCCAGAAAGCAATATTTGGATGACAGCTTGACAAAGCTGTTACACCAGCGTGAAAGCAGTTGATAAAGAAGCTACGTATAACATGATAAAAAGTTGTAATCGAAAGGAACTAACACAATAAGTTGAAATCAAAATCCGTAGGATTTTGTAACGTGCCATCCAGGGGTAAAAAAAAAAACACTTTTCGTAATAATTCGTTTATCAACGATCTTAATTTTCATTCTCTAAGTGAATTTTAATTCCGAAAATAAAACAAAGAAAAACACATTACTGTATTCTTTGATCATTTTAGCGTGAAAAAAAAATGGAACGCAATAAGCTAATGTGTTTAACTTAATCGTTTCTGTCACTTTTACGAAGGCGTACATATATTCACGACGTAAAAGTTTTGGCGAAAACGGAGCGCGTCGAATAACATCTTATGCTCGGCGCTGTGTTAAAATATTTTGTATCGCGCGAGAAAAAGAGCGTCTCGTATTGTCACGCGTTCGACCCTTTTTTACATACCGTCATATAACGTTAATGGAACGAGCATTTCGCCGCGCATATACACGAATAAGGCGCATTGCAGACGATAGTACACGCTACTGCCAAGTATGTAAAAAGGCGCGAGCGAGCCAGATATCATTCTTTGATCTCTCTGTCTTCGTATTGCTACCCTTGTCGAGAATCGTGATAAAGTTTTCGACGATTGCTGGAGCTACATAGATCAGCCACCTCTCTTTCTCACGTTTTTAGATGCCGTTGCTTTTATGTCGCGACGACCGCGCGGAATCGCGCGCCCGAGATGATAAAAATTTATGGAGATAGAAGTAAATTGACATCCCCCATAGAGCAAGTTCCGTCGCTCTCTGTTCGAGAGATCGTTAACTTTCAAGTAGATAGAATCGAAAGGTAACGGTGAAAATAATAGATGGGATCAGCAACGTGTCAAATATTGATTGGGCGTGGATGTGCTTTGAGACGAGTGTATCAGAGACATAAATATGTCGCAGAAATGTGTTATCGTTACGTTTTAACTGTGAATACTTGGATTTGAATACAATTACGGAACCGCGTAAAATCCTGTTCGCGTGCGAGAAATATTACGTATGTTGTCAGTACGACGATTATTGAAACATCCCATGAATAATTTAGAAGTAGTCAAAGATCGAATGCGAATAGACGTGAAGAGGTTTTAAGATTTCAGAAGCTTCCCTTGCTCCTTTAGCAGAGTACAGTTTACATGAAAAATACAAAGATTTTACTTTTGAAGATTATTTTACATTATTATGTGTTATTTATTACAAGTAATAAATACATATGAAAGAGAATAAATAAACTGAATTTGTAACATAAGAAGTTATTTGGAATATATTTTGAGGTCAAATTAAAAATATTAAAACAAATGAGAGAATGCAATGTGCGCGAAATATTTATTGCAAGAACTGAAAAACAATCAGTTAACACGGGAAATTCGCCAACTCGGTTTGCATTGAACTTTATTAACTCAATTTATATTTTATTTTTATAATATTTGTATATTATTTACGTATGACCTGTTTATTTAAGATCAAAAAACAACATTTTTGAAACAAATTTACTTTCGTCAAAAGCAGTTCTATCTTTTTCTATATATTTTTTAACTATATTTTTTTTAATGCTTTAATTAATTTCGTAATACAATATCGCTGAAATCACATTTATTATCGAAAACGATTATAAAATTATAAAACTATAGTTTACATAACTGTAGAAGCGTTTAATATTTAAAATAGCGAACAGTTTCTAAAATCAACCATTTCAAACAAGATTTAAATTTTAAACTGTTGATTTTAGAAATTGTCCGAAGATAGTAATGGTTTTTCTACATTTAAGTGAAGAAGATACGCGGACCTAACGAAAATGCGAACGATATTGCGAAAAGAGGTCGCGAGCTTAACAATGCAATTAAAGGACATCGTTACTGGAACCGGCCACAACTTGGCGTGCAATCGCGGGGCTCTCGACGGAAATACATTACGCGTGAGAAAGAAAGAAAGAGAGAGAGAGAGAGAGAGAGAGAGAGAGAGAGAGAAAGAAAGAAAGAAAGAAAGAAAGGTGGGGTTACGTTGCGTTATTGTTCCGCGAATAACGGCATTGCCATACCTCTTTCGACGGCGATGCGGCGCAAAGTACCCTGGACGCGCAATGCACCGCCGCCGCCGCCGGGGCGTAGGTTTCTGTGTAGCTGCACTTAGAAACCGCTCGGCGTTCGCGGGGAGAGCGCAATTTACACCCCGGTCGAGGAATCGTAGCCCCGGTAGCCGCGCGCGATTTAGATTTACGCCTTTTCACGAGGCGAGTTCGAACGCAGCGCGTATACACGCCCGTCGTCGAAATAAAGTAAACGAGCGACCGAACGAGCGAGAACGACTCGTCGTCTAGCGGCATTTGCCTCCCTCCCCCCCTCCCCCATCCCGTCTCTTTCTCTTGGCTGCTCTGCAAGATGTAGAGCACTAAATCACAACGACTATCGCCGCCGAGGGAAATATAGCGGAACCGCGACGGTTCTCTCGTTGTTTCGACAACGATGTTAATGGCACAAACGAGGCAAATAGGACAGAGGCGAGCCGAACGGGCGCGCGAGATTTACGGATGGAGCGGAGCGAGGCGAACACATCCGCGACAACAGCATCGGAGAACACGGACGGGATTGTAGCAAGTATACTCCGGTATCCTGCGGGTCCTGGCTATCCGGTCCGAGAAGCCGTTTCGACAGGCAAGCCAAGCAGGCAGGCAAGCAGGCAGGCAGGCAGGCAGGCAAGCAGGAAGGAAGGAAGGAAGGAAGTCTCTCGGTCGTGTGGCTCACAAGGACTGCAGAACTACACGCTACCAAATAACATGCAAATTCAATACTCTTACCGTGAGATCGGTTCAAAGCATCTCAAAGACGATAGTAGCTAGATGGTTTACGGCCCTACAAATTCGCGCAGGTGGCTTGCCACGTGAGACATTGCGTCGGGGATACCGTGTACCTGACAATTAAGGAAACATTCCAACTCCGTGCGCCTCAAACAAATTACGAAATGATTGCGACGCGAAAACGAGCTCTCTGTTGTGCATTTTCGCTCGCGACACGTGCTTTCGCTTTAAGAGAGTTTCAACCTTCGCGTATAAACGAAAAGAAAATTAGTTTTATTAATGCGCGGGAACAACGCGAAAGAGCCCCGCGCGTACGTACATACGAAATATCACGCTCCTCTCCTTTTAACCACCAGTTTTCTTTTTTCAATTATTTAAATTCAATTTTCCCTCGGTGATTACTTTATGGAATATCTAATTATGAAAATACTTTTATTACTGAAGAATAACATGATTTCACTTAATTTCAATTTAATAAAAAAATTTAATATCGAACTGAATTCAGTTTTAGCATAAAAAAATTTGAAGAAGCTTTGCAAATAATATTCCATTAAATTTCGACGGAGAAAAAGTCGGTTAAATATTAAAATAAATTAAATAGGTCTGAAATATAGTATCAAACGCATATGCAAGGCATCGCGCGCTAAGCTGTATGTTCATATTTAAAGATAAATGGCATATTATGAAGAATGAAGAATGGCAGTGGCGATTAAATGCCGCATCATTTAATCGAAATGTTTCAACCGCGCGGGCATAAACTATACCATCGCGCGGACGGCGCATCGACATACATAATTTAATGTCGAAATAACGTCGACGGTGCATTTTGCTAAAAATTTTCAATTTCCAATGAGCGCGGCCGCCGCGACGCGGTAACACATAATTGATGTGGGCCTCCGTAATTCAAACTATTTCGCCGTAAATTACGCGTGAGGGATATTCGTAATAACAATAATTACAATAATCTGATGGAGACTGGCACGGGTATCGGCACAGAAGCAAATGCAATTAGCGCACGCCACATTGGACCGAGGGTATCTGAAATTGATGAGCTAGTTAGATAGGTTCTCGGCACGCCGGATTTAGGTATAGAGCTAGGGGGTAGCGTTGTGCCGCTGACCGAAAACTACCGTCGCAAGAAATTTGCATCCGCTAAACCTCCGAGTGCGCATTGCGAAACAAACCAACCGCGGGTCAAGCGTCGCGTAAACGTTCATTAGAAAAATACCTCTTAGCTCGCGTCTTTTCTTTTTCCTAACTCTTACTCCAATCCGTTGTGTTTTATAAAGCCCTAAAAACACGAAATTCCGTATGACAATTCTCTTCGTTCGGATAAAAACCTTCGAATTTCTCCTCTCGCTCGTTGACGTTATTCTATATGACCGAGCTTAACACATATTACGAAAGACTTATTCCGACTTCTCCAAGTCCCTTAAATCGGCTTTAGGAGAGAACTCGCTCCGTTCTCTCGGGCATTCAATTATCGTCCGACGAATTCCAAGTCGGAGCTCTCGGTAGTGAGATTTTTAATAAATGTCACCTGTAAAGTGATATGAATGAGGAAACCCCGTGAAATCTTCCGCCGTAAACCGGTATAAAACCACGGCCGAAGGTTTACCGAGCGCACCCATACGTGAAACGCGCGCGTCGACGACAAAACCGGTTCCCCGCGAACGATCACCTACGGCTCTACGGATGTGTGACAGGAGTCAACGTCTCCGGGATGTCCCCTGCGCCGTAATCTTCGCTGTCGTACAAGCGCGCGGCCCCTCGCTACGGTGAATCTTCGGGAGGAGTGGCTATGCAAAGAGAGCGGCGGCACGCCCGATTCGCCTTTATGCGCCCGGGGCCCCCCTTCCTTAATGCCTATCCCCCGGGGTTCTTCATCGCCGAGAAATACGCGCCGCGTATAAGCGGGCCTGGATTACCCAGAAAGCACCGGTGAGCTCCGCGTTTTGAATAGGCAAATAGGTTTACTAAATTCCGCGGGATTAAGCGGACACGAGTAAATGAAGCGAGAAGCTAAGTAAGGAAGCTACGTACACAACACGATTGTGTGCATGTTGCTGGATACGCAACCGCTGAATCCGCTTCATTAATTTACGCCACATAACAATTAAAGCTGCATAACTTTGTGGTATGTAAATTGCGCGCGTATATAACACAATTTTCGTCCAATTAATATACCGGTGAACGCATGGGGTTCCTCTCGTGAGCTATCACCGTAACACGAAACACGGACAACGTTGTTATCAATGACGCGATAAGAAATTTACAACTTATGAGATTATCAATCGAATAATACCGAATTCTCTTTCTCTTATTGACTCGTCAGATGATATTTTATTTGTCGAGTAAATTATTTCGGCCGGCATAAAAAGGATTTCGTTTTGTTCGATCAAGATACCGTTGCGCATTTCACCTGTCGGGTCGTTTTCACGGCATCTTCGATGAAATATTGGGATATAAACCTTTTTATAGGCTCACTTAACCAACGTGTTCCTCGAGCATTTATTTTTAAAGAGAATATTTCAACTGTGTGTCACACAAGGCGACAAGATTGACAATAAAAAAAAAAAAAAGACATCTCAAGTTGACGCGACATTTCATGAAAGAATTATGAGAAATGTTCCATGCAAAAGTTTCAAATGAAGAGGAAACACGGCTACTTTACATTTTCGAAACCACACGTAATCACGTTCGTACATCAAGCACGTGTTCGTTCAATGGTTGTCCGCGGCAAGTTTCGTTATGCTTATTGCGTGTACCACGCAGGAACGCAATTGTCCCCGCAGCTAGAAATATTGTTGTAATGATGCGTAGCCGCAAGATTGCTCATCGGCCGTGGAAGACACCTAACTACTGCCGGCAAGATGAGCCATAAACTTTTTCCGCATGGTCAAAGCTCGGAAAATCCAACGATCAACGGCGTAACCAGATGAGAGCGAAAAGGACAAGAGACCGGAGAACATGTGTACAAAGATCATTGTAGACGTAAAGCTATTCAGCTGTATCAATATGTACATGTAAAACGACGTTAATTTCCTCAGGGTTGGAAAAGAGAGAGATGGAGGGAGAGAGAGAGAAAGAGAGGAAGACTACAACGCTGAAAGTAAGTAAAAAGAGAGAGTGCTTTTAATAGAAGTCGGTGTCTTCTGACCATGCTAGACCTAGTTACGCCAGTGCCGCCGATTTTTCCGGACGGATGTTAGAAGGACGGCGAGATGTCGTACTCTTTGCGGTTTCTTCTCAGCTGGATGCAATGGGGCGTTCACGGCACGATGGCGAGCCGATTTCGTTCCGGTCGAGAACCCGAGAAAAACGAGAATCGATTCGTAGTTACGACGGAACATGGACGCGCTCGTTTCGCTCCGCGAGTCGATCGCTGCGGATCGGCACGGCCGATGTCGAAGAGAGCCTCGATCGTGGTAAGTGCTCGAGGAGCATTCGAAACTTTCGCTGGAAATGGATTTTTACGCCGATGTAACCTACAGACCATAACTGACCAGTTTTAGCTACTTAACACATTAACAACGATAATATGTCCAATTTTTTACACGCAGAGAAAATCATATCGATATTATATCTTCAAATATTACATAATTCTTACGTTTCCGCTTCATTCGATCATTGATATATATATAAAATATCTCCGATATCTCATATTTTATAAAATATATGTCATTAGCACGAATGATTATTCACGTAGACAATTAACATTGCGGATGTAAAAGGCGAATGATTTAATTGTTATTTCACTTTATTATGTTTCCTCTTGAAGTAATATCAATTTTATAAAATCAGTAAATATTATCATAGCTTATTTTACTTATCATTTTAATTTTATTTAAACAAAACAAAATGGTGTAAAAAAATATTTTTTTTATTCTAACACACACACACACACACACACACACACACGCGCGCGCGCATATGTACTCATACATAATCATTATTAGTTATAACTAAATTGTTGGAAGCTAAATCATTTTAGAGTTTCGTGTGTTTGTGTATGTGTAAACAAAAGCGTAATTGTATGTTAATTAAGAGAAACGTAAATGAACATGTAGATTGAAAATACAGATGAAAAATTTGACAGTAGCCCAAAGTAAGCGGGGATGCATGCATTATGTATCAAATTATATTAATTGCTAGAATAGTCGATGGAACTGCAAATGCACCTCGACATTTGCTTTATGTCATATTAATATTTCGGTCGCCACGAAACAGAAAATTACCTCATTTGAAGCAAATTGCCTCGATATATACCGCCCGCCTCTCCATAACGTCAAATTATTCGACAGAAAAATTGTAGTTTACCGATAAAAGCAAACATAATCCATTGTATATAAAAAAGTCCAGTAATGGAGTTTTTAACGCTCGTGGGTCGTATGGCTATAGAGAATTGGATCGACTCAAAAGTTTCAAAAATATGGGGATAATGTGAATGAAAATAAAGGTAATGCACGAGAAGAGTGTTTTCATAATTTCTGCTGATAGAAATCACGCGCTAATAACATAACAGTTGCACATTAAGATTTAAAAAGACAAAGTAGGCTGTACGCATGTATTTAAAAATACAAAAGCGAGAAAGGACAAAACGTATTTATATTTTAAATCGAATCTCTCGACAAACGCGAATACGTATAATTAAATATCTTTTGCTCGCATATAAAATTTTGAAAATGCACGACAAAAGTAGCGTAACACTCTTTTTTTCACCTGCCCTGATATGTGAATAAAAAAATCGTTGTGCCGAAACTGTATCATTCTGCAATCTTGACTCGTGTATGAGTCAGAACGGTTTTGAAATGTTATAATTTTATATCAGTTATTAATTACGTGCACAGTAATATTTGTCATTCACAATGATAAATGTTACCAAGAGATATGCAAATAAAGTCACATTGCGCTCATTAATTTCTCAATATACAATCCACAAGTGAATATAGAAATGTGTCAATGCGTACATTTCTACTACATATTTGCTTGATACTCGTTTACGAAAATTAATTTTACAGATTTACCCATACGTTCTTAAATTCTGTACAGAAGAAAATATGAAGGATTGGATTTCGATGTGATCGCAAAAATTATATTAATCTATTACAATTAATAATCACGCGCGCTTGTATTTTCGAATAAAAAATCTAATTCACACAACTTATTTATCTATTCTGACTTCTTTTGCATCATAACTGTTAATCAACAAAATAAACGTTTGTTTGTTGCCACAGATTCTGTTTGTACGATTCATTGACGGCGAACAGATTCGCGAATCCGCAGTCACGGACATTTCGTTACTTTCCATGTAACAGCGTAAAGAAAGAAATAACGTGAATCTGGGAGTTAACGATTCGTTCCCGATGGTTCGGGCCAAATAGAGCGCACGCGTCCAAATTGCTCGTACATCCTCGGACGTATCCTTCGGGACGGCCGCGGCGAAGTTGGGAAGCGAAGAGCGTGACGCGAGAGAGGACGACCGATCGAAGATTCGAAATGCAACCGAGCGGCACACGACGACCAGGAGCGAGCAAAACGGCGAGCTTCGGTTCTCATGGCACGTGGTACAGTAACGGCCGCGCGGAATCTAATGAAGGGATGTCTAGGGAGCAGTTTAAGCAGTTTCGCCTAATCTAACTGCCGCGGTCGCCGCGCGGAAGCAAAGAGAGAGAAGCTATACGTGGCTTTTGCCGGTCCGCGATAGCGGTAACTCGCGGATGCAAAAGGGGAGAAAGAAGCGAAACGAATCCCATTCGTGAGAAAGTAATCGTGAAGGGGCAACGAGCGAGAACGAATTTGGGGTGCGATAAGATCGCGATGCCGATCATTTGATCTTTGGGTACACGGCTCGTTTGAGCTTTGCAAATTGCGCAATCCATTCGTTCTCGTACACAGGCAAATGCGTAATTAATATCACTATTGATCTCACAGCACATTATGCACCCCCGGTGAAAGTTATTGCATCTGAAATCTGATTACGATGGATTTAATTCAGAAAATTTCGATTCAACTTTTCCCCAGTCAATTTCTTTCATTAATAAAAACGATCGAATCAATTGTCGCTTTAACTCTATCAATTGCAAATAAAGTTAGTTTTATTTAATTAGCATTGTGACATTAATGACAAATAAACTACATTATTTTGCTATTAGCAAACGAATTTGTAAATGGCGTTGTTATAGCGAGCGACACGCGGCACGGATTTACATCGAATTATACTCCTCATTACTGATTCATAAAATAGTCGACGAAGTGACGAAGGCCCGGATCTGCAGCCCGCCGGGCGCAGACCGGAGCCGGAAACGGAGATTTCTCCCTTCCCATCTCCTTTCCTCAGCGACGAAGATGGTCACGGACGAAATTGACGATTCGTCTTTAACCATTCTTCGCTCTGCTGGATCTCAAAAGTAAGCAAGAGTGGTGGTAGTAACCGACATGGGTACGAAGGTAAGCCCATCGAGTATTCATGCGGCTTTAATTACCGGAACAAACTTTCGGCCCGATTGGAAAAGTTTCGACGATGCCGGCGTACCTGATCACCGTGCGAGAGAAGAAGGTTGAACCGGCCGAGCTAAGAGGAGACGGATAAGGACGAAGATATCGCGACGGAGAAGATATTAAAGGTGAACCCGTAGTACGGAACTTCTCCCTCAGCTTCCACGTCTGCATGCTACATGTGCGCTCGGCTCCGCTGCTACTTTACATCATTACCACATCTTTGATCGTCGTGCGTCTTTTACGACATCTCCTGAAGTGACGCCGGGAATACCACATCGTGGCGTAATCCGAATCGTAACATTAAAATTGACCATATCTCCTACGTAACGATCACCTGAATACGTAATTCACGAAATATAAATTAAGAAATAAGTAATGTTACACTTTACAACGAAAAGATGAGTCGCGTTGTCAAGTCGCCGTTTAACTGCAACAATTCAAGCCTCGCAGCTGAGGTGACGTTATTATTAAGCAGAACAAAACGAAAAATATCAAGTTGGAAAATGATTTATTCGTTAATTTAAATATTACTAATCCGCCGTTTAAAAAAATTACTTTAATCAATCATCAGCGACGTTAGAATTACATTATATATTCTTCGCGTTTGACTTTGCATGCAGAGGCGCGATCAGCGGTGCATTTCCTCCGTTCCTTTAACCCGCATGCATTCGCGCACTGGTGCGCGAGCAACGTGCGTTGCGTGCGAGACGTCGAAGCCTGACGTAGCCGGCGTCGCTTATCGAAAATCTTTTCACGCACTGTACGCGCGAGTATGTCATGAAACTCGGCTCATGCATCTTTGAGAAACCGCGAAGTCACCTCGCGCTTAAGAGCTCGCGGCATCGATTACTCCGAGTACTTGTTAGCTATGCTAACGACACTCAGCTCAGCTACTTGCCGCGCACTTAAGTTCATAAATGTTCTTCAACTTTCGTAATTATTTTCTTCAGTTCTACGACCCCCTCCCCCCGCCCCTTGTAGATTATCATCCTGCCTATCATCCGTTTCATTTCCTGAAGAACTAACGGCGCTGCGCGAACGATCGCCTTAACGGTCTAGGCCATTAGGCAAATTCCGACAGCTCGGAAACGTGTTAATCGACGAGTTTGTGCATATTGGAGAATTATTTGCGAACGTCTCCCGTTTATAAAATGTAAAATGTATAAATGTGCCTTTATGTTGCAATGAAACTTTTTCGAGAGAAATCATTCCGCGATGCACGTCATACAATTTTGTATGATTGTCTTTCCTCGCGCGAGGAAATTTCCGATCCACTTGCCATCGGCGCTATCGACGGTATCGATGGGGGGAAAGTACAGACAACGACTTCTCAATACGACATCAAACGGCCGAAATAGTCGACTTTTACGAGCGCCCGTGATACGAGGCCGACGACGTGTCGCGTCGCATCGTTTCTGCAAATTCAACCGTCGAACTCCCTACTCGGCAATCGTCCGTTCGATCAGAGGCACGTCATTTCGAAATTTCGTATCGACCGAAACGAGACTTTCGCTCGACGCCGTAAATGCAAGTGGCGGAATTATTGATAAGCGATCCGAGAAACACTTTACATAGACTCATTCGGATTTTCGAAATAATTTGTAAATTTATCATTTGTGCGTCTTGGTATTTTTTAATATGTTGTAAAGCTAACGAAAGATTTTTGGTTAAGTTTTTCTAAATTCAAGTGATACTGAATATTTAGTCATTCATTTTCCCTCTCTCTCATTCTCTCTTTAATTTATAATTATACTGCGCGGCATAATAGAGTGCAAAGTGTTTTCGTGGCTGAAAAGAGCGCGTCGTAAGGTGCCTAAATGTGCCGTTTCTAAAGTTTTAAATCCGCCACCGTCTGGAGCAAAAGACGAGAGAGAAAGAGAGCACGTTAGCCCGTCAACGCGCCAATCTAGAACGTGCCTGGAACGAGTAGTCGGCGGCTTCGCCGTTGTCGTCACCGTCACCATCATCGTCCTTTCTCGTCGAAGTTACGCTAGGTTAGGCTAGATGTGTGTTTTGTCTAAACGAAGGAAGAGGCAAACTGAGGAAGAGAGAGAGAGAGAGAAAGTGAAGGAACCGAGAGTGAGTAAGACCAGGCAACTCGCCGAGCGCGATATTGGGACCCATTGTTCTAAAGTCGCGACGCCCATAGAGACGAGGTACCATTGTGCGAAGGGCCGACCGCCCTTGTTGTGCCGCGTTCGCCGGCATCACAGCTCCGCTCGATTAAAAGGGTGTTAATTGATCCCTCGATCGACGCTTGGATGGCGAACGCCGCTCGAACGAATTCCTCATATTGCCGGGCGCTTACAAGCGACTTGTCCTGCATTTGCCTGCATTCTCCGCGTGGTGACATTCTTCGCTTTACCGATTAGTAATTTCATTGGAGATTTAATAAAACGCCGTTAAAGACTTTGCATTGTGTAACAGTTTTAATAAACTAAGATTTTTTTTAAACGTAATTACGCGGAGAAATTTCGATAACCTTTCTCTTCTCTCTTCAAACATTCGCCGTTTGATAAAACTTGTTACGTAATACTCATTTATAGTCATTTCATTTTTATATAGTGACTATAGTATTCCATAAATAGATTCTCTTGCCGGTATAGAGAAAAATATGTTGGCCGGGTTCATGATTTTATCCGATCAAATTTGACCGAAATATCTGTGCAGCGTCACTTACGACATAAAGACGCGTTTCCATATATGCTAAAAACGTGGGAAGATCGTCGAGATACTCTCTTTCGAAAGAATATTTCGGGGATCACTCCGGCGTAGCCACGTCCGGCTGGAACGGTGGCCTTACAGAGAAACGGCCACTGACCCGATCGCGCGTGTGTTGCAGAAGGAATCGATTCCGCGACCGTGGCGGAATCCTGAACGTATATCGATCGATGGCCTGGGTCTTGGGATCGCGCGGAGCGTAGAAACGGCTTTTATGGTGTCGACAACCCGACGACGGTAATACTGCCTCGGCTGCCGTCGTTCCGAGGGTCCACAGTTCCGTCGAAAATGCACATCGCGGTTAGCGATCGTCAGTTGAAATGCAAGTAAAAGTAAAAGCGAATTTACTATAACCGTACGCCAAGCGATCCGTAATTGTCATCGAACGCAATCTTACTTGATTAATCGAAAATAATCGATTGGCAACACGACTATAATCGTAAATTATGTTATGTACGTCACACATTTACATTTCTGTTTGTATGTACGAAATAAAGATTAATTAAAGAAATGCTCTATAGTTCATTCTAAACGATCATACAAATAATAATCCATAAGAAGAGAAAAATGTAATCGTTGATCGTAAAAAAAGAATCAAGGATCATCCAACGTTGTCAAATTGAACGAAAGTCGCGCGACGTCTAATCTCTGCGATTCACTTTACGTAAGTAACATTGCTCGATATACGTATACCCCCTCCTTTAGAGTGCAGTTCGTCCAAGTATGGCCAGCGGAAGCGTAACGCGTAAATTCACCTTAAGTATATTCCCACCCGGGCGGCACCCGGAGTTAATAAGCAGCCGAAGTACCGACCAAATTTGTGGCTTCTAACCGTAACGCCACGTCCCGCACCACGTTTCGCCCACTAATATGGCTCGTGCGTTCACCTACACGCCACCCAACTTAGCTTCTACCATGCCAAATCCCCATGCGATACGTTTATATTTGCTGTAGCGGCGGCGGCGGCGACGATGGCGACGACGACGACGACGACGACGACGACGACGACGACGACGACGACGGCGTCGGCGGCGTCGGCGGCGGCGTGCCAGCCGATTCGCCAAGGCTGGTATATCCTCTTACGACCCTTCGAACTTCCTCAAGTAGGTACGTCTAAGTTTGCGCGGACGGTATCCCACCGGGCCGAGATATCATCCGTTATTAGGGCGTTAATCCGAAATATGCCGGCGCGCCGACACGATTGCAAATTACCTCTAAGGCCGCGCATGGCGGGGATCGCGGCGATCATCTCGGATGTAGGTCGGACCGTTGCCGTTCGATCCCGTCGCGCAATTAGGTACGCTAAAATTTAATGGGTTATCGATCGTCCGACTTTTACTCACTCGGACTGAAGGGCGGGGGGGGGGGGAGATAATCGGTAATTCGCGGTGCCGTTAGCCATCATCAAGGAGACAGGCTCGCGCAATAATAACGAGTATTATGCAGCCGGTATTATGGATATTATGCAAATGTGCAGTATTACGTACGCGTTTTAACGCGGAGAAACATTCCCGGGATAAATCTCAGCCGCCTGCTCCTCCGTACAACACACCGGCTACAATGATAATATTAAGGGCACAAATCTAATGGAACGAGTCCACGCGGCATACTATATCAACGTACCTATGGCGGTGAACACGCCGAGAGAGCGTGATACATGGCCGTGCGAATCGAGTCTCGGATTATCTCAGGCGGTTTCTATCGCTAATGCAATAGGTGGTAGTCGAAGAACCTCCCGTGCCCGGAGACCGAACTATAGTGCGATAGGGAGCGCAATTAGAACAATCGTGACGCGATGCGAAACAAATGCGTGACAAAGAGCCGAGGAGGCTCTAATCATTCGCGTTCGCGATGGGGAGACAACGACACCGTACCAGCGATCGCATCCGCTGATACCGCCATACGAACCGGGCCGCATCCCATGTGTAGCACGGCGCCGTTTCCCATCTTCTTTTATCCTCGCGACGTGTAATACCCTTTTACCCGCCGTGTAATAACTTGAATTGAATTAAATGAATCCAATTTCGCGATTATCAAATACTCTATCTGCAGCTCTCAAAATTAAACGTTAAATATTTCACGGATATCTCCCGGGGGTCTCCCAGGATTTTTCCTATCCGGTTTTTCATCTCTCTGTTTCTACCAGCCGCGGGACGATACGCCACTTGGACGGAACGATTCACATGGTAGCGTGTATCGTCTTCTTCCTCGGCCAAGTCCACGAAACGGTGGCTCGACGAGCCGTGACGGAGGCTTCCGGTCGCACGGCCTACGCACGCATCGCATCGCGCCGGCATAGACGGTTCAGGAAAGATAAAGAGTAGACCGCGAGGAGGAGGTCGCTCGGCGAGTAGGGGAATGAGCGCGGGACACACAATGAGAGGGAAACCGGAGCGAAGAGTTGCTCGCGGTCGAGCGTGACCTGTAGAATTATTCGCATCGAGTCTCCTCGGTCTGATTATAAATAAGAAAAAAAAAAAGATACTAAGTACAGGATCGACTGCACCCTTTCAATTGCTCATCTGATTTTGTCATCCGCCCCAGCAAGATACTTTCCACTTTTTCTTTCCTCATAATGAGTCAAAGTTTCCATTGTTAATAATAATAATAATAATAATAATAATAATAATAATAATAATAAAAATTAAAAGAGCGGAGAAGAGAGAGGGACAGAGAGAAGCGTCGAAAGAAGGTAGTCAAAGTTTCCTGAATTTCCTAATAACGGAAAATGGTGGCGACCGAAAGTGCTGATAAGCGAGAGTCGAGTATTAGGTAAACGTGCAAGGGCCGCAGGTGATATTGACTTGCTCCATCTTATTCTCATCCCGGCCTCGATTAACGTATCTGACTCATGATTAACATACATCGTCACGGCTTCTGCGCTTTGCGTAAGAAAGTGCTTTATTCTTCACGATTATAGCGCGGTTATTTCTCAATGCATTGTCTAGTCTGACGATCATTTATATCAAACCAGCATTATCTTGTAAAAAGTATATATTTGATTAAATTAAATGCCATTTTGAAACAAACATCTAATTGTTTCTTATGATCGCAATAACAGCGATATTAGATTACAGCAATATTTGAGATGAAAATTCATCATACATGCATGTAATTGACGATGCAGCGCGATGACACGATGGTAATCTGTCGATTTTCTAGGAAGTTCACCAGGGTGTCGTTAACCAAGTTCGCGTTCTCGTTTAGCATCCCTATCTACTGGATAATTTATGATTTCCGACGTCTGGGTGTCGACAGTAGGATGCATAATTGATACGACTTTGACTAGACGTTGAGACATATCTCGAGGAACAATTCGGTTAAAAGATATCAAATTTCTATCTGAAAATTCAAGGGTCGATTAGTGACGCAGTGCGGCAGAAAATTATTATATAAAACTGTGTATGAATTAACAATATTATCGAGTATATATAGAATGTCTCGAAATTTGCGAAGTAGAATATACTATAGCAAAAAAGTTGTACAAATAATTTGTAAAAATAAAAGTTGTACAAAACAAATAAATATTAATCATAAAATACAATTTGTAAATTTTTTTTGGAACGATAGTTTTGGAAATATGAGATTTAAGGTAAGTCAATCAGAGATTACGTTTAGACGGTTATCTGTCGTGCGATTACTACTGCATGTGCAAATCGCAGACGTGCGATAGACTGTTGTAAATGACCAGTTTTAAACCCTCATATTCCCCCAAAGCCGTTTAAAATAAAAATATACAAATAACTATTTTACTTCATTTTTCGAATACCCTTTTGCTATTAGTACATCGATTTGCAAATTTAGATACGTTCTATATATTAAAAATTTTATTTTATAAACGTATCACAATTAAATTTATATGTTATATGTATATAAAGCTAGAAAAAGAGAGAAAAACTTTTTATTTTACAAGTAAATTTTACTTTTGTGTGGAAAATGTTTCACATGAAAAATTTGTCATGCAACTGTTGCAAACTATGCAATAAAAAAAATATATATTCCACAATAATTTCTTCTTTTTTCTCCAAAAAATACTCTCTATCTTTTATTATGTAATTTATTTGATTTATATTTGCAATCTTTCTCGTTTTAATTATCGCGACTTCAAATTATAAATCGTAAAACAAAACTTGACGATGGGGCGACATAAGCTTAACGGTTTTCATGTGCATCACCGTGTCCATTGCACACGACGGTCGACATCGGGGTTACCAGAGTGGCGGTTGGCAGGTGCCCTAACGACTGTTTATCGTTTGATCTAACCGTGACCATAACGTAAGAATATGAGATACATGAAGGTATAGCAGCAACTTGAAAGAGAGCATTGCTTTATATTCAGATGGCGCCGGAAGTTACATGGTACATTGATTTAAAGTTATACATTAATGCTTTGTTAAATTATCCCCGGACCTCGAATTTTCATTTATATTTCAATACCTTTAAGCCACTTTCCGTTAGCATTATTAGTATTTTCATAACCAAGTATGTTGTATATAAATATAAAATATAAAGCGAAAATTTTCCTATACCGCATACGAAAAGTTTAAAACAAAAATAGCATTTGTTTTAATAAACTGAAATACAGAGCGCACAGTTATTATTCTAACAATGTTGCACATGATAGAAACACGAACTTTAATAATTATTGTTTTCGGTACATAAATTACGAATCATAATTGTATGCTATAAAACAAAGGGGAAATCTTCAGAGATCGCAGGTGTGTAACAGTGCGTGTATAAAATAACGTGTCTATCCGAGGGTTAAAACGGACATTCGCACATTTCTACCGTAACGCACAAAGCGATGCACCCCTTTGCACATTTCGCGCCTCGCATGGCTGAATCATAATGAATACCGGGCAACTGATCCATTACATCAACGCTATTCACATTATTATGTCTTCTCTTATCTCACGTCCTTGACACACCTCCAACTGTCGCGTGACCGAAAAAAAGCAGAGAGTTTGCAAGAAAATACAACAATCCGTCCATGCATAATACATATAATAATACGACGAATCGCTATTGAAATTGTATAAGACTAACTAAATATTTATTCAAACGTCGGGCGATAAAAAAAGATGATATCCATTGTTATACTCGAATCAAAATATTTCGAATACTGAGAAAAATGGTTTGATTATATCAACAAGACACGTATGATTGAATTCGTTTTTGATGATATCAAGCGAAATTTCTAATTATTATTAGAAGACTCGAGATTTTAACTAGAAAATTTAATAAACTTTACTACATTGCGGTAATTCCTACAAGATTTCCGATTTCGTCAGTTTTTGAACAAACATACTGATTGAATCGCCACATTTCTAACAAGACTCATTTTTTAGTGTGGTCTTATATTAATTTTAGTTTTCAATAATAAGTAAAGGTATATACACGATATTATGTAATATCATATCGTATGTAATTTTAATGTCTGAAGTTTAATTAAATTAAAATATTTTATTACGTAAATTGCGCAAAAATTGTTTTATGTAAAAGATTCTTTAGCAGTAACCAAATATTTTGTTTTATATAACAAATTTAATTGCATCTACAAATACATTAATTTATATTAACTATAAAGTTAATAATAATTTTATTTTTTTATTTTATATATGCATTTCGCAGAAGCAACTACGTTTTTCATATATAAAACAAAATATTTGATTGTTATTAAAACATCCTTAATTAAACATCCTTAATTAAACTATTACTAAAACATTAAATTTTTTGCTAATATGATTCTATTTCCTTATGTGCAGTTATTACGCATACTATGTAACTCGATGATAATTAAGGTTTATTATCAGTAATCAATTATACCAATTAAGCATAACTGATTATTATAATACGTCACAAAAATTAAATATTAAAATTTAATAAAGAATTACATTTAATTGTAAAAATTGGTTAATTTCTATAATATTAAATTTTTCCTATGCTTTTTATACAGCTATTATTTAATACATTGTATGTTCACGTATTGACAAATTTTTATTTAACTTTTTTAATGCTATTAAAGTACTATACAATTGTGTAACGTTATATAATTATTGTTCAATTTTCATTTTCATTTCTTTATTACAGACGCAAATAGAAAAGCGTATGCAAATTCAAAATAAATTGGTAATATAATAAACTAAAATTTATTCAAATGCATCTTTCAAATGTATCAAATAACTTTGATGTAACATTGTGATAAATCGTCAGTTAAATGCAATAAAAATGTAGTAATTATAAATGATGGATCACAGATTTTATGGGCCGTTTACACTGTACTATGTGATAACAAGTTTTTCGTAATCATTAACAATCAATTTCGAACCATTAGGTTCGTAATCCTAGAGAGAATTGTGCGACGAAGAACTGTGTTAAACCTTCCCGTCTTTGCCTCTTCGCCAAGCTTCGAAGTGGCACCTCGAACAATTCTCCAATAACGGTAACTACGTGTGTTACTTCGGCAACGAAATTCAGCAAGACGATTACGGTTCACGGACCGCAACCCTTCTCGAGAAATTGTTTCGAACGACGCGGATACTTGATTTAGAGAGACTTCCGAAACACGATCCCACTCGATTCATCCTGCCTGGGAAAGGCTAGGCGGATGGCTACCGACAAAGCCAAATCCGATATCTGGCAACAACACCGGTATCGTCGTCGGCCGTACGTTCGAATGAGACAGTATCAGGGCCATAGTAAACTACTAAAGCGGGAAAATCGCGTCTCGGGAGAGAGTAGCACACGCTGAAGAGAGAGAGAGAGAGAGAATAAGCTTCCTCTTATCTCTCTCCTTATTCTCTTTCAGTTTGGTAATCGCTTGCGCCTTCCTTTCTCTCATTCACGCGCGATAAGAGCAAAGTAAGACGGGGAGAACTCGGCGCTTTGGAAAATACAAGTTTATCGCCTCATCTTTTAATTCTGCTGTTCCCAAATTATTTCTTAACACTGGAGAAATACACGAATGTCGTGTTTTGTCCGTGTCCCACTTTTACTTACAACGATGCGCACGTTCCGGAGTGAGAGATAATTTTGTCGATTAAAAAGCGCTGTAATATATTTCGCGTCTTATCTGAACGTGGATTGAGTCACCGCAAGATTTAAATCGACCCTGTTCGACTTTGACGTAATTCAGCAAGACCGTTCGCAATTAGTTCCCCCGTATTGCCTGACCCCGCTCGGGCGGAAAATTATACGAGTTTCCGAGTGCCGCGCGCGATTTAACGACTTGACTAATTCGGATCGTTTGGGGTGAGCCGCGAGCTTAGAATAAGAGCACACGTTCGCACGTGGGTAAGCAAGCAAAATGCGTCCATGTGAGACTATGCGGGATACCGTGCGCACCCCCGTGTAACGCCGTGTCCTCCTTTTCTCATCGCAAATTCGGGAGAAACTTCGGCCGCGCGAGTACGGCATTGATTATCGCCGACCGTTGCCGCCCGCGACGGGGAAATCGCGAGACGCGGGACAGGCAGTTTGACAAACGGAAGTCAACCGCGGGACATCGACGGGATAAATCTTCATTCCTGTTTCGCGACCGAGGCCACGCAAAACCAAAGCGCGCGCATACGACAAAACACCTCCCCGATGGTAAGGAGAGCATGGACACCGGGCTGCGATGTTTCATCGGGGGATAGTCGGAGGAAAAAAAGCGGAAAGAGGACAAGCAAGGGGGTGCTGGATCGATAAATAGATAGCTGACTGGAATTACTTGTTTCGTCTTGGGATCAAGAGACCCGGGCTAGCGTGTGTATATAAGCTCATGTTCTTCCTCTCCGATCGTAAATACGCTCCACTTTGATCTGTCGGATCTAGGCCGAGGATATTTGGAGCTTCAAAAGGCGCGCCGCTTTCTTTTCGACTATTGAGAGTTATCCCTTATAAATTCAAATCTTATTTATCTAGATCTAAAACAGAGAACTTTTGTAAAATATTATAAACATATTAATCTTTAACTTTTTATCTTTCTACTATTTTACGAATAACTTTTTTCTCTAATATATTCTTATAATTATGCAATCAACTTAAAATCAACGTAGGAATCAAAACTTCGATGCAAGCATTTTAAGCGCAAGAAGAATATATCCGCATCTATTCGGAAACCAAAAGATGTTAGTAATTTTGACGAAAGTTCAGACTATATCCTTCTTCGTCATAGTGTATCTTTTTTACGATTTTTCTCGAATGGACAAGAAATGAGACAATAGGAAGAGGAAACACACGTACATACACAAAAGTCAAGAAATGCTATTTCTTTTACGAGCGCAGCGAGACGTCGCGCGAGCGAAAACTCCAGCGGGGAAGAACCCTCACAAGTCAGCGACTAATTTAAAAACCATAACGAGCTTTCTTCGTGATGTACGCCACGTTCGCTTCGTATTACTTGATCCATAACCGCCGCGATATACCTGCATATACCTTGAGTACGTGCTCATTTCCGATATACAGCGATCCCTTTGACTTTCTTTCCTTCTTTCTATACTAACTTCCCACATATTTTTTTACAAAATTGCAGAAAAAATGCTAGCACGTAAGTTACTGAAATTTGCCGATTAATCCGTGAATTTTTTCAATAAATCTCTCTTAGTTTTCCTAGAATTACCAACTTTCCAAGAAAATGCAATCTTGCAGTTTTATCCAACAAAATTGAGGAGCTTTATACGCATTTGATACCTTCAGAAGACGACGGTTATCGGGATTACGTAAAATGTGCGATATCTAGCGCTCCCTCAGCACAATTTCTTAAAAAAAATTCGATATGTTATTCATATGATTACGTAAAATAAAATAAATATACTTCTACGAAAGTAAACTTGTTGTTAATCAATGATTTAATGGTACGGTTTAATTCAAGGATCAATTTGAACGGCTGTAAAAAAGAAACGTCGCCTATATTTCCTTCTCTCGAGACAGAAAGTAGTTCGATGCGGTTCCATGATTCTTCTTGATAGCTCGGAGAACCGGAACCAAACCGAGACAATCCGATTTGACGACGAGTCAAAGCGAATGTTTCTACCGGAAAGCAAAATGGTCGATGATTAATGGCACTGTAAAAATATCTTTTGCGAAATCAGCGAATGAAATTTCGATCCTCTCGAGCTCGTAAACTGGCCGTAATTCTTTCCAATTTATAAATTCCTTCCAGAATTTTAGCTATTTTAGCTATCTACGTTGCAAGCCTTTCCTTTACTTTTTTTCGCTAGCTAAGCTGTGTCGCAACGATTTATACAGAAACCTCAAAGCACTTTTGATCTTATGATCCATCTTACCGAAGCAAAAAAAAAAATAAAGAGGATTGAAAATGAAACTACTTGCTGAAAAAAAGAAAAGAGGAACATAAATTTACCTGTACTTTCTATAAGAGTAATCAGTGCCATATAAAAAATTAAATAATATCGGTAACCTCAATTCCGGAAGTCAACTTTCGTAGTTCAAATAGTAATAATTCTATAGTAAATATGGAACCAGTGTTTTATCTTCCGATGGCTACCGAACATTAATCGCTATTTACCACGGATACGCCTATTTCTCGCACAAAGAAGAGCAAGTGCAAGAAATGTAGAAACTGATAACGACAAAGTAGCAAACCGACCAATGAATAACGAATAAATATTATAAATTGCAACCCCCTAAATTATAAACCTATATATAAGGGAGAAATTCTGCAAGCGGGTAATCCATAATCTGACACGTATGCTGCAAAAAAAAAAAGGAACCGGGAGACCATTCCGTATTTTTCATAGGTGAAAACGGATCCGGTTGTGTATAGTAATGCGTCCATGGCATCGTTTTTACCAGGCAATTCTTCAACTTTTGAAACCTCTGTTATTATTTTGGACTGACAGCGACGGAACGTGACGCGGCGTGAATATTTTGAGAGCCAGTAGCAGTCATAACATATTTTTTTCCATACACATACACGCACTTTCTCCTTTTTTTTTACTCACTCTCCGCAACAGCGTAAAAGACTACACTATGAATATACGATGGGGAATACAATGAAAACAAAAATCTCCCAATGCTTCTCGCGGCTATCCCGAGAAAACCGGTAATGGCGGATGGTACTTGACAGCAGTGCGCGATTTTGTCATTACAAGTCGGAGAAGAAGGGACCTCGGCTGGACGAGGGCTGCGCTTGGCACGAATGAAACGCACGAAGAAAGAAAAAAAGGAAAAGGAACGAGAGAGCCACAATCGGGGTGATGAAGGTGGAGGTTGGTCTTCGCGGGAAGAAAAGGAGACGGTAGGTCCGGTAACGCGTAAAGCACCATGATTACCCTTCCACCGTAGGCAAAAACCACGAAGAAACGGAAGTAAATAGGCGGACGAGCGAAACGAGAAAGAAAACGAGAGAAGAGACGACGGCGAGCAATACCGCACGAGCTGACGCAGAATGAAGAAGAGGACAACACACATTCGAGAAAGGGTCGCGCGGTCTCGACCGGAGTTCAACGGACTCGCGCGTTGCATCTAAGTACTCTGCCGTAACGCTCTCACTCTTTCTTGTCCTCTCTCTCTCTCTCTCTCTCTCTCTCTCTCTCTCTCTCTCTCTCTCTCTCTCTCTCTCTCTCTCTCTCTCTCTCTCTCTCTCTCTCTCTCTCTCCCCCGTGCCTCTGTATATATGCTCCTCTTCCATCTACTACTCGCCGTACATCTTTTTCCGTGCCTAACGCTTCTACGTACGTGCACAGAGAGGTCGGTATCGGGCTAGCTGGCTGGCTGCGAAACGCCGGCCGGCGAATGTAACGGTAGCCTTAAGCGTGGTCCGCGAACGTGGCTTAGTCCAGGAGGATAAGATAAACGTATAGTAAGATGGATACTGTCTACGTGTTCCGAGATAGAGTCCCTTGGGCTCTAAACTATGGGCAAGAGAGTGTGCATAAATATCCCTTTACCTGGCGGAGATTAAGGGAAATTTCGGCAATGCTGATAGAAAAATTTTCAATATAATGTATTATTTATCTTTTATATTTTTCTTTAAAAAGATGTTAATGACAAAACAGTGTACGTTGACATGTATCTCAGAGAATGATTATTATTTTAATGTTAAAAAAATTATGAATAATTGATTTTAAAAATATGTTTTATAAGAGACTTCAAAACATGATAAACAGTCACTTGTCGATGAAAATAGATTTATTATATAGCGTTATCACGAAATAAACCGTCCATTAAAGTCGTATTTTGTGATCGTTGTAGTATAAGCGAGTGTAATTACCTCTAGGGTATATCGAAGCTAGTTGGGAGAGGGACACGATGAGGGATAAAGGGGCCGGATAGTCGTTACGTCGTGTATACAAGAAATTGTAGCCCGTGGCTGAGAACCAGGGGAAGACGATCCGTAGAGGTTTTCGTCATGAATAACGCACCCGCTGCAGTATGTCCGCGGAAGCGTGAAGTTTCGAACACGCTTTTTTGATTTAGTAACGAGCAGATGGAACGGAGAGGCGACACGTGCACCCGGCGCCGTGAAAAACTTATCGCAAATAACAGTCCAAATAGTTGTTCGTTACGCTGATGGCACGCTGACCGAACACCATATGGAAGTCTACAACTCTTGCAATCATAATGTTTCAGGACAATTCTAGAATCCCTCACTAATCTTTCAACTAATTCTGTCTGATGCCTATGTTGTTTAATAGAAACTTGGAGAATTTAATAGTGTTACTTGTAAAGACACGAGCAATGAAACTGTTTTCAGCGAAGGTAAAATTTATAGTAACACTCTATTAGAAAATAGATAATTTTTTTTAATGCATAAAAGGTAAAAGAGAGAAAGGATTTGAGTCTAGGTATACGGATCAAGAGCTAAAGAGCAAGTTTTGTCAAAAGAGTGTTTCAGTTTCCGTCCTTCCCTGCTTCATCGACCCTCGACTTGGAGCTTAACCTCGCTGCCCTGCACCGTCGATTGCCCTCGTTAGCATCGCCGGCGCATACGCACTTCCTTCTCCGCCCGCACTCCCACGTCGCGAATGTACCAGTTCCCCTTAAGTTCCCAGAACACCTTGGTTGCGCGCCATTGCCTATCCGCATTCCCGTGGCGGCACATCCAGGCCAAAGTTTGCGCACTTAGGCGAACTGGGAGTAACGAGACGAGGAAGGCGAAGCAACACGTTGCACGAAACTTGCTCTATTTATCAGCGGTTAAGAGATGCAGCCAGCGAGAGTACTCAGCACGTGTATATTCACGCGCGATGCAAGAAGAGAGAGATGGGCGGAAGCGCGTAATGGACTAGTCACGATGAAAGGCAAAAGCGAAAGAAGCGATCGTTGCGAGGATGAAAATCGTTGCATTATTGTTGACGTGACGTTTAACAGTTGCGACAACAATAACGATCCATAACTTTCGAGCCAATACAGAACCACTAAAATTTCGTACAATATGATTAGAAATAGCGAACTACTGCAACTTCTGAATTCCGTTCCGCTGTATAGTATCTGGTACAAATTAATTGTTGTAGATCACCTCTTTCAGTAATATTAGTTGCACTATGTTCCTCTGTTATCTTAATTTGCATAGACTTTCGCATATTTCGCAGATATTTCACGAGTTTCCCGATTTTTGAAATTATTTCATTGAACATATATTCTTTCTCCAGAAAGAAACTGTTATTACCATTCCTACAGAATATGTTTTAGATGATGTAATAGAGTGCAATGAATAATGTAAAGTTAATTAATATATGCAGATAGGGAAAAGTTTGTTTATATACTCGATATTCAGTCTATATTAATTGCAGATTATACCTTCAAAAAATATCGGTTATTTTAATTACTACCGATACCATCGACATACTGAAGAGATGGCAGTTAATACGTTTTAAAAGTGGGTTACGATTCTTGCATATAAATAAAACAAAATAAGTTAAAAGCATGTAATTCTGCGAAATTTACATATTAACTCACAAGCAGTAGCGATTTAATACAACACAATATGAATTTACATAGGTCGCATAATTCGCGAATTTCAATAAAGCATCAATTTAATAGCAAAACCTCGTTTCACTTGTCGTCATACGTAATCACCGTTGTGATTTTCGATTAATTAGTGACGCCGCTACCGTAAAATGGAAGCTAACGCCAATGTGTGATGTACATGAACGTGCCCACTCAAAGCTTAATATAAATGCAATGTATAATTAATATACGCATAATACGCAACTGCATAGAGATGCTTCTCAATCGTCACACACGAAACAGGCATTGTATCTATTTGATAATAGATTAATCTTATCACGTGTAATTCATTATTTTCGTTTTTTGCAGGGCGCGAATCAGTGTTTTATGAAATTTTTGCAAGTTTAGATTAAACAATACATACAATATGTTGATATCCCACATTTAGAGAAGGAGAGAGAGAGAGAGAGAGAGAGAGATATGCAAATATTGGCTGAGTGAATTTAGATTCAAGCTGACTGAATTTAGATGAATCCCGAGTGAAAATAAAGTCGTTTGGAAAACGTCGTGACGTTACGCGAGCTCGGCATTTCACGACTTAATCTCAACGTCATGGTTTTTGACGTTCTTCAGTCAGGCGAAAAGAAAGGCTGTCATCGGGACGCGCAGGGCTACACTTACGAGTGAACGATCTGCCGTCACTCGACTTTACGACGCGGTCGCGTCCGCAGTTCGGGTTTTTACACTGTTTTTATGAGCGAACCCGAGCCTGCTTCCCCTAGCGGGAGAAAGGATCCCACCGAGAAACGTTGCTCCGCGCGCGTAAGACCACCCTCCTCGTCGCGTTGCGTCGTCGGTCGCGAGGGCCACCCTAGGACGCAGGAACAAAGGAGGAGAAGACCGCCGCGGTATCCCGGATATGCGCGCTGTTTCGTCTCGTCGTCATGTCGTCGGGAATACAAAAGGGATTACAGTTTCCGAATCACTGGATGTCTCTCGCTTAGTCGGCGTCGCTTTCGCGAATGGGGCCGGATGTGCGGGGGGTTGCGGAAGGGCCGGAGGCCGAAACGAAAACGGGGTTGCGACAAACTCGAGTAAGTCTCTTTTGCTCGCTCGCTCTCTCTCTCTCTCTCTCTCTCTCTCTCTCTCTCTCTCTCTCTCTCACTCTCTCTTCGGGTCAACATTCGCCCGGGGATCGCACGCTCTAGGCCGTATGTTTGTTCTTTGTCGAGTGCGCCAAACTCTCCCGTTGCGAGCGAGATCGAGAACAAACGAAAACCCGACTCGGTAATATCTGACAGCGCGGTCGATGAACCGCGCGATTCTCTTGCGGTTTCTCGCGGATTTCGTGCCGTGGAAGTCAATTGCATTCGTGGTAACACCCGCGAAAAATCGCGACCTATTGAAAGCTTCCGCGACTCGGGAATCGACGAGGTAAATGCGGAAACGCGGCGGAGAACAAGAGTTCGAAGGTAAAGAGAAGAAATCCAAGAAGCGATTTGTCGGTTCTCAACGAAGTCGCGCTTGGAACTACGAAATCACGTCGTCCTCGCGCCTGTCATTCTCTCTCTCTCTCTCTCTCTCTCTCTCTCTCTCTCTCTCTCCTTTTTTCTTGTTTCTTCTAATTTAACTCTCTCGAGTCTCTGCCGCCGGCAGATGCTCGACTCAATTGAAGAAATCCCTAAAGAGGGACTAGACTAGAAGACGGTAGGAGCCGACAAGGTAGATTGAGAGTAGATGGGAACGTGAGTTGGCAAAGATAATTATATCTAAGAACAACACTGTGAGTGTTTGTTTTTGCGTTGTTTCCATATTATTCGCGAACGTGCGAGCATTACATTTTCCCTAGTATAATCTTGAGATTAATATTTTTTGTCGGTGTGAAGCAAAAGTACGAAACGATCAAGATTTATTGATATCGCCAATTAGTTTTATTTCCTTCGAGGGGAAACGATAAACTCGAGTAAAGTTGAAGTGAAGTCTACGATCATCGATCTTCCATTAAATAACATCGGACGTTTTAAATGAGAATATGTTCTCTCTCTTTATAGAAAAAAAAGTTTCATATAAAATAAGAAAGGTAAAAGTAAAAATTAGAAGTGTATTTTTTATGAGCAATTTAAAAACTGAGACATTATTCATTTCCCAAGCTTATCATTTTGCTGTTTTAAAGTCCATGTAATTATGTTCTTTATTGTAGTTGTAAACTTTATCGGACTTAAATTTAGTTTTTTTTTTCTTTTCAACGACGTTGAAAAATGATAATTAAGTAACGTGGACGTGGCAAGAAACCGCGTTCAGTTATGCGTCACGCTCAGCAGAATTTCGAAAACTCCTGGCGTACCACGTTAATGAATCAGCGGACGGGTCCGCGCGTTTAATCACACTCACAATATGCGAAGTAGTAGTCCAGTGAACGTTTAACTACCTTCACTTAGTAGCAACGATGTAACACACGCGAGACCGATTAAAAAGCGAACTTCTATTCCGTTGGGCCGCGTTTCAACCGGTAGCTGTTGGTCACCATGTTATATTTTCGATTCGCGACATGGCCGTCAAAGATGCAGATTAACGCGTAATGCAAAACGCAAACGCGTCAGCGCCGGAGGATACAGATCGCCAGCTTCAGTTTTGCATTTTTAGGTCGCGTCGCGATTCGCATTCGTGACATGCGGATTTAAACGCCAACGCGCAAACAATAGTTAAAAGAACACGGCGACCATAAATAAACGCATTCGTGTACAAAGCGGTTAATCCTTAACTAAAATAATACTTTTTTGATGTGTCTTTTGCTTATAAAACATAACGTGGGTTTTACACAGTTTGGAGAAGTGATAATATCAGTTACAAAACAATATTTGCTACAGAGAAAAATAAATAAAAGAAACATAAATTGACGAAATAAAATAGGTAGATAAATTTTTTTTAAATCTTTAAACAGAAAACTGAATTTTTACAAATACAAATTAAAAAATTATGTATGTCTAAATTTATAAATAAACATTTCTTCCGTTAAGAATTAATATCGCTTCAGATGACAATTCAATAAACGTAAATTCAATAAACGTAATTTGAGAGATTATACGCTTACAGTAAAATGCCGAGTTTATTTCTATCGCGATACGTTAACCAGAAATGGAAAATATTACAATATTGATATCTTTGTTGTAAATGCTATAAGATATTACACATTCATCTGTAATATCGGTGATACTGAAAATTACTCTTAGCGGAATTATAACGGTGTTTCAATCTGTGAATTCAAAACATACACGAAATTTATATTCTCGTATTTGCGTAACGTGATTATGCTAGAGTAATATCGCTGTCGATGTCTCGCAATAACGTCGAGACTTATTGTTTGCGATCCTAACACTATTTTACGCGATAGACGTGGCGCGATTGAAAAAAAAAGCGATGAAAAATGTACGCGGAACAAGTTTAAAGCGTGGAACGCTATCCTGTAGTCGATGCAATTTGAACGCACGCATATTCGAGTGCGGGACTGTTTCTCGCTTGCTGCCTCTCTCAATTGCCTCGCCGAAATACACGACGAAAAACGCAATTATTCGTACGTGCGCAGTTATCAACGGCACCTGCAATGCCACGCGCGATTGTAGAACGAGAAAATGTTGTTTCGAGCTTAATAATTCTACAGCATCTCATATGTAACGATTACTCAAGGAGTTTAAAATTATACATAGAATTTTTTATATCATTTCATATATATATATATATGTGTATATAAAAATTCTAAAAAGATTTTAACTGATTTTAATTTATAATTTTAGAATTACTAACTCTGTTGCATCCTAATATTAACTAATATTAACTAATATTAATTTACTTACTGTTTGATATAATATGTCAATACGTGTATACGTATACGCATTATGTTAGACAGCAAATAAATTATTAATCGCAGATGTTAATTAGTATCGATGATAAGTGATATTAGGATGGGATAAAATTGGTATAAGTTTCGAATTATAAGTTAAAAATTAAAATTATAGAAATCAAAAATTTATGCGAAAATAGGTTTAAAAAATACCTTTAATAAATATGACAAAGATAAAAATATTTTTGTATATTATGTATATATTGTAAAATTAAGAGAGATGGAGAGAGAGAAAGAATAAAAGAATATGTAAAAAATTAATGAAAATATAAAAAAAAAACTATTAAATATTAAAGCAATTAAAATAAATTGTTGATTAGGGAAACATATTTCATGAAAGATATTTGTTATTCTAACATTTTTATAATTTTAATTAAAATATATGTACGTGAAGATATTATGCAGAAGTTGTAAAATCTGAACAGATTTAAAAGCTATTTTCTTATCTTCGGAGTACGTCATTGTCACCAGCTTGATATTCATTCCTCTTAGTATTACAACATACAGAAGAAGTCTCTGATTCGAAGATGCAACAAGAGCTGTAAGCTGTAGAAACGACGCGAAGGAGATGATCTGACAAGATAGTGAGAGAAAAGAAGCAAGGGGAGAAAGAATGAAGGAGAGGAAGAACGGAGAAACGAGTCGGAGAAAGTGCAGAAAAGAAGAAGAGAAGAAACAAAGCACAGAGGGAAGCAATTCCGACAGCAATTGTCCGTAAGCCGCGCAAAGATTGCGGACCAATTTCCGCCCCTCCGTGCGTGCGCGAATTTATTTCTTCTCTTCTTCCCGCTTCTTCGTTCGTTCGCCTTCCTCTTCCGTGATTTCTGCAGTAGCCACGGTCCATCACCATCCGCGTTTAAACCATCCGGACATGAAGAATAACTGAACGCAGAATGCACAAAGTCTCTAATCTCCATATAAAATAATGTGATAGGATACTTTATGTCTTGAAGAAAAACGATTTGACGATGTGTAGGCTTTTAATATTAATGACAATTTTTTGTACAAACCACCTCCACACAGAGGTTCGTAATTTAAAAAAAAAAAAAAGTTCGCGCAATATATGATAGAAAATATCATCCACGTTTGATATAATCTACATAGATCTATCTAGAATTTATTAAACCTAGCAAGTTTATATAGAAATAATAGATATCGGTAATCTATTACATGGGCAATCGGAGAAATATAATAGGAGTTAGCACGGGGAAAGTTGGAATAATCTGTCTGTGACGTTTCCTCGTGTACTGAATTATCCACTGAACAAATCCAATTTGATTGGGGGGAGGGCTTGTGTATCCGCAGTCACTGAACACGCTCAGTCGATTTGGTCATTCTGTCTCCGCGCATAACAGCGATATCAGGTAAATACGTGCAGAAGGATTTTTGCTCTTGGCATCTAGCCAGGTCGGTAGATGCCCGCGTACATAACTGGATGGATGAATCTGTTGGGGGATGTACATCGCGGCAAAGTCGGGTAAAAGGGAAAAAGTCAAATAAGAGAAGGAAAAACGCTACAAAGGTCTCCGGTCTACAGCGACTGGCTAGGTTTTTCGTTTAGCTTCCCGTAACAGCATCCGCAACGATGCACGTCTCGCGATAATCAACGAGCGCGTATAATCCACTCGAGCGGCACTTTTCCATCGCGAATCTAAACTTTCTCGACTGCGACAATTGCACACTTGTGACACGCACTAAATGTTCCGCTTAATCCTCGGATGCAGTTTGCATTTTATTTTGTCGAAAAGTTGAACACGCGCGTACGCGTGAGATGATAATTATCAATTGCGTGTATGATAACGCTCGTAAAGCACGGTCTAATTTGTGCAGGATAAAATAGAAATTTCGCTATATATACATTTTGCATGATCTCATCTCACATTATCGTACATTATCGTATTCTCCCGTAAAATATTAATTGTAAACAATTTGCTTCTGTTTTTTTTTTCTACTATTCTGATATATCTATCATACTTTTAAGAATTTTTTTCTTCGTGTTTTTCGGTTTTAAATACTTTTAAATAATAATAATCTTTTTAATAATAAAGCTATATATATGTATCTTTAATTAATATTAATGTTTTAAAAATACAAGTAGAATTCATGGAGAAAAGTTGCCTTTTTGTGTAAAATTTCAGCTCATTAAATAGCTCGTGCACAGATATCAAAGTGTAAGAATTTTTTGACAAATTCGACATTTGTGATACTTCGATCTTACATTACTTACTTATTGTACATTGTCATTACGAAAGGTGATAAACATAAAACTGCGTTTCAGCTAAATTCACGTAAGTTAACTACGTTGCTTGTAATTACTGTCTAATGGTTGTGCAGCAAGAGACAATGCGATTAATCGCGAAAGGCCGGGGACGTGGAAGACGAGAGGCGCGCGATCCAGCAGCGGCGCCCGAGCTTCTGCGTCGCTGTCATAAGCTCTAAACACTTTGTTCGAAAATGCCCTAAAAGCTTGCTGCGCCTCTCTCGCGTTCGACAAATTGGAACACCAGCCGGACAGTCGCGTCGTCGTTAAAGACTGCCGCAGCTCTTTGGGCGTGGCGCGCTTTGCCGCTCGTTAAATTGGAAAACTCGTTAAAAATTACCATTAGAGGTGCAAAGGGCGCGAGCACGTGGAGAGAAAAAAGATTCCGTGAATAACGGGTGGAAAAAAGAAAGAAAAAGAAGGACGTGGACTTATATTCATGCCTGTTTAACGCTTCATAATGAACGGTATTCTCACGATGCTCATTTAAATTTCATGTTTATTTATAGAAACAGTTAATATAATATTCGGAATATTGCGAATTGAATGTATTGATTCATCGAATTAATTATTATTACGTCTACTTTAATAAATACTATTTCTGCTTGTTACCTTTACTGAAATTACGCGCATATTTGAGAATATGGCGAAATGGAAACTAATCGGACGGAGAGGAAACAGCACAACGATCTTTCGATCGCTATTCGATTGCGATAGACTGCTCAGTATAATTGCCCATCGAAGCGCTGTCATTCGGCTAAATACGAACAGATGGGAAAGGGAAAGATAAATAGGCCGATAGACGAGGGGGGGGGGAGAGGACGGGGTGTGAGAGGTGGGAGTTGATCGGGCGACGAGGAATGCGATCGGAACTGACCACCGGATACACGCGGTGGGTCAAGTTAATTAATCTTATCGCTAATTAATTTCACCTGGCGCGCGATAAGCCGCTTCCGAACGAATAACGCGGAAATCGGCTGTGATGTGACTCGCGGGATGAGTGCGCTCGCGTGCATACTAACGCGCCGGCGTTTTGTTAGTCCCGAAATAGATGCATATAATATACGCCCCTCGCAATGAGAGACTCGGAATAACACTTTAAGCATTATACAGCTGCCACGCGATAATACTCGCCACCACATTAATGTCCGTACGAACGATAATTCCCATTTAATAATTACCGGTGGCATGATAGCGCGCGCAAAGCCCGGGGCCATAATTACTACGCATCGACGGAGTACATCCCTGCCAATAATGTCCGCGAGCACTATGGGGGATTGCTTAAATACGGCTACGGATAATATTTTCATTAGCTTCCCCATTACCGAATTAATTAACGGTTATATGTCACAGAGAAAGAACAAAGGGGGGAGAAAAGAAAGTTGGGACAGTAAGAAAAGAACTTAGTTTTAGTCTTTTAAATTATTTCGAGATTTTAGAAATCCACTTAAGATAATGTATTTAATATTTGATGCATTTAATATTCATGAAATAAAATTTTCGTTCTCTTACTGTAAATGTCATGATATTTACGTATGATTCTTAATTGGTTATTTATAACTACCAGAGACTCACACATAGAAATAAAGAAATAGAAATGTTCACCGCTAAGATATTTAAATGAATATTCAATGAATAAATATAAATGGCAAATGGCCATTTCTTTATTGTTTTTGTTGAATATAAATTACCAGTTTGTAATTTGAAGCATTTTATATAACATTTTTAAAAATAATAGTCTGTTGAAAATCACGTTTTTGCTTTATACTCTAAATTCTTTTTAAAAAAGAAATAATTTTAAAATAAATTTGTTTTAATTATGTATATAATACATAAATATCTTTTATCATTTTAGTATAGATATGCATTGCCTTTATTATTAATTTATATTGTTACGAACAGTGAAATGTTTTTATAAGCTTTTGCGGTCAATTACAAGTGCAATCCTTGAACGTTTAGAGATATTTTCGCGTCGGAGCGAAAATATCTCTAAACATAAAAGACGCTTCTTTCCGTAAACGTCGTACGTGCAAACTTTTCAATTTTTTACAATTTATGAGAAACTAAGAATGCAATTGCTAATAAACGCGATAATCTTTCTCGTATGTATTCGCAATACCGACGAAACAAATGTCCTCCATGAAATATTGCTTCTCGTACCGCGAGTAAACGGATTATTATCGAAGAGAATTATTTTCATCCGTTCACCCAGAGAATGGATATTTTTGGACTGTAATTCATTGTTTTGCAAGATTCATACATTTTACATTTTTCAAATTAATTTTAAATTAAAAGGAAAGAAGTATAAAAATAATTAAAAAATGAAATTTATATATTTAGAAGATAATATTAAAACAATAAGAATTAAGTTTTTTAAGAGAGTTCAACATTTTTTATAAATTTTAGAACCTTTGAAAATGTTCATGTTAAAATTTGCGTGTATGTGTATGCATATTTTTTTGCACAGCAAAGCAGTTAAACCGATTATAATCTGTGTGTGAATCTATACGTAAAAAACATTATACCGTCTGCGTACGTTTGCGCTGTAAACAACTGTAGATTGCTATCGCTATCGATTTCACTGTTTTAACTAATCAAAAATTACTAAACTAAAATTAAAACTAAGATTAAAGAAGAAATAATACACCTACTTAAAATTGGGAACGCATACTTGATGTGATATAAAATTAATATTTATTTCAGATTCGGGTCACAAAAGGACGTCGTCTTTATCAAGTAATAAACTGTTTTTATTTGTTTTTCTTCAATATATAGAATAAGTCTAAATAATCTTTACGTATCTTCCATAATTGCAATTTCTGATATTTTTAACGGTAATTTATATCGTAATACGATATAAATTTTGATAATCCATTTACGACTCTAATTTGTTTATTTTTCTTCTGATTTTTCCACATGGAGAACGTTAAAAATAATTTACGTAATAGGAGTATAAAAAATATTAATTTTTTTTTAAAACATTTAAGATGAAATAAAAATGCTCGAGTCCACCTGCGGTTGTGTATACTTATGCGATTAGATGTGAGCGCCTGTCGTGATCACCTTGATTTGAGATTGGTCGTGAAGTTATGCGTCAAATACTACGTATAGCTACGCGAGAAACGTGATAGTCATGTCCTTGAATTTTCCGGGATGTCGCGTTGCTATAATTCCCATCCGTGACGATGGAGGAGAGCCCGACTACAGGGGAACGGTGGCGAAATAACCTTCTCGTGCGTTCTCACGCGAGGAGTATGCGCGCCTATTAGCTTGCGCACGGCACGTTCGTGTATTATACACCACCGACACTCTCGGGACGGCGTAAGGAACGCGGAGAGTAGTACGCAGAGATGCGTAATCCCAGACCTCCGAGCGCTTTCTCGGCAACCCTGTGATTCATACGTATTACGGGCAAACACCGGGTAACCCGTCACCCGTTCTGATATATGCACGTACACGCGTTTAGACGTATACGTGTATGAGTGTAGGCTGAAGAGAGAAAAAAGGCGCGTGTGTGAGAGAGAGAGGAGAGTGAGAGAACGGATATGCAATCGTAATAACGTGCATGACAATAACACCGGTCGTAGAAAGAGTGGCGAAAAGATGAAACTAAGGAGAAGGTAGAAGGTGAAGGAGTAAAGGTGACGGTACGAAAGTGTGGGAGATGTAGCTAGACGACTCACCCGTGGACATGTCTCTGGAGATGGAATTTGCAATCCAGAATGTGTCACTGCAACGCGAAAGCGATATCGCTTTCGATGTTATATTTACAGTGCATTGATGCATTTCCATTTCTCTCATCGTTAAATTTACGTCAATCTCGTAATGATATTATAAAAATATCTGAGTACCAAACTCTCTTGATATATCACGGCATAAATCATACATCCAAAAAAATTTTTTGCTGATATAGACAGATTTCTTGATATCACAACAACTAAAATGTATCGCTAATTTTTGTATCTGCTAGAATTTTGGCTCACATATAGAATTTAAAGATTCTGCTTCTATCAGCTAGAATAGCTGATAGATTGATTAGGTGCAATACATGTACATATCACAGTGTTTGCTAATTATTTATCTGTCTCAGCTAATTATTATACACATATAATTTTTGTTGAAGTTGCAAGATCATTTTTTTGAGTGCACAAAGACTAATATTAGACAAGTTAGCTATGATATTAAATTATACAATTTTTTAGATCTGAAATAAAACAGTGAAGATTAGAAACAAAAACTAGAGCGATACAATAAATATTATATAAAAAATATTAATAAACAAGTCAATATAGAACATATTTATTGTCGAATAAATCAATATGATGTAATATAAATAAATTCAAAATTTGCACACCTCTGTCGCACATCATTGCTTTAACAATTTAATGGATTCCATTGCTGTTGTAAAAAAAAGAAAATATCTCATTTTTTTCGTGTATTTTAATTTGCATTTTAATTAAATAATTATTAAACTGTATGTGCCCTTATATATATAAATAAATTTATCTGATTTTATATATTACAATTATCTATCATTATTTACGTCGAACGATAAGACAAGGAGATAATTTGGAGTCTCTCTCTCTCTCTCAGACAGCTTTTCAATAAAGCTTGCGGCCCACTTCTCAGACGATCTCTATCAGCCACCCGCAATCTGTTGACTTTTTTTATATGCTCTTTTTTTATCCACTCCCTTAGACGCGCTCGATTTTTCTTTAGCACCACACCGAAATCTTTTTTATGGACGAAGCAGTCAGTTATATGTACATGTAGCGTGGTACACGGAGTATGTCGAGTGGATAGCAAGGGTCGGAAGAACCGTAGCTACGGCTTATGAGCTCTTGTTGCGCGTCGCATACACGAATGAACTCCTCTCATCATCCCCTTTGGCCGACATTCTCTTTCGAATAAAAGGAATCAGCTGCCGTGAGTCGAAACAGCATTTCATTAGTCGAGCCGGTCTCAAAAGATTCCTCGTTTGCGTAATAACGCGGAGACGGTTGTAGGAGAGGCGGGGAGGAAGCGAAAAGTGTACTCTTGCGCGGCTTGCGAGGGCAGTAAAGGGAGGAGCGATAGGGCCGAAGGCGAACGGCGGAATAAACAAATTAAATTGCTCCGTTTCCGCGTTTTCCTTGGCCCTTCTTGCCGTAACTGCGCCGAGCAGGAGGTACGCCGGACGGTTCCGTGCGTGCGTGTAACGCTGGCGCGCGTCGCAGCCATAAGAATTCTACCGGATCGTGCGTCGTATACGTGCTGCGCGAGGAATTTTTATTCGCTGTTTAGTTTTAATCAAAACCCCGTGCCGGGGACTCGTCGCAGTATAGTCCGCAGTTAGGGGTTGGTGCTCTCCTTCTACCTCAATGACGATCTTTTTTTTCTCGTCCTCCAACATGCGCGGAACGAGAGTCAAACAGAGCGGACGAAATGAGAACGAGGATACCGGACACAGAGGCCACCATCCCTGTCGAGAAATAATTGAAAAAAACATGAAGTGGATCAAAATTCGGTGCACCAAAAGAGCAGCGAAACCCAAGTGCTACGGGCTCTCGGGGAAAAAAAAAAAAAAAAAAAAATTTGATAGCCCTCCGGGTTTTCGCATCGGGCACGGACTGGAGAGGAACAGTGTCGCGCGGTAAAAAAGCGATGTGAAATTGTTTTCGAAAGTAACTACCGGGAATTATAAGGGGATTACTCCCACGTAAACGGCAGACTAAAAAGTAATAAGCACTTTCATTTAAATCGCCCTGCTAACGCGCGCATACGCGGATAAACATAAAGACCCCCGACATGGACGATTTAAAACGAAAGAATAACGCTACGCTCGATTCGTTGTTTTTTTCTGTTATTCGTTTGTAGGTCGTCGAGTTACACACTGACATTCCACAACGCGCCGCGATATTCACGAGACTTTCAGTTAAAAAAAAAAAAAAAAAAAGCAGTATTGCCGTACGTTTAATCCCCTCGATTAGGTAGAGATGTAGAAAGTAAAGTAAAGTCGTTTACGTTTTTTCCCTGCAATAATTGCCACCGGGATAAATACATTCGGCTAATTTCGTTAGACGTCTCTGTGCTTATATCGTTAATCTCTCGTGCTTCTTCCATGATCCGCAGCAGTTTTGCTGTGCGTTATGAATAATAAATACCTGTTTCATTCGATTCGCTTATTTGTGACTAAAAAGAGAAGGTATAAGAGGAGAGAAAGAGAGACCAATGAATTCTCGGTCAGTCGTGCTTGCACACAATGGAATATCGAAATCGCGGGACGTTAATCGCCTCGATGACGTGTAGAACGTGCAGAACGCGCTCCCTTTTTGCTCTTGCTCTCGCTCGAATCACGCCGCATCCATAATTCCGCTCGCTTGTAAATCTTCGCGAATTGATATCCGTGGAAGAAACGCACGGGATTTAGCCGTACCGTAGGATCGTAGGTCACACTGTCCAATTTAACGTTCGTTACACTCGCTCTGCGATGTACTCGCGTCGCTTACCAACTAAAAAAAAAAAAAAATAAAAAAAAGGGGTGAGTAAAAGGGAGAAAGAGATTCTGCTTCCCTCTCGCCTCATCGGAGTACACCATCTGATAGCGGCTCGCAAAACTCCTGTGTGCCAGCGGATACCCAGCGGAGCCAGCAGGGCGCGGAGCTGCGCTGCTGAAAGTTATACCTCGTCATAGGTTGCTACTAAAATTCCCGACGAGTTCAACCTTGCGCAGAGGAACGATTTACCTCACCGAGCCAGTAAAACCTTCTGAAAATCCGACGCGCGCGAGTTTACGCTTTTCGCGTATCAACTCGCGGGATACTTTTATTACGCTTCACGGCACGTAGCGCGCGCAGTTTTAAAACGATTAATTCTCTCAGAGCGATAACGAAAGCTTTCCCTACAATCCTTTAAACCGGGGGGTATTCCGAATCTTATCGTGTCGAGATCTATTGCGGAATGACAGTGAATTACGTAGGAAATTTGTATCGCAGTCAACCGGAATAATCGTGTAAGCAAAGGATTTTTCAATAATAAATAATAACCGCATCGTGAAACCGTTAAAATAATAATTATTTAGAATTATAACCAATTGTATTTTTTGGGTAATATTGTGATGCCACGAGTATCTCGATTAAAATTAATGTAATTTTATACGTGATTAATATAATATTTCAATATTTTATAAATTATTTTAATATATAAAGATATTTTTAGATATATCATACATTTAAAGTGTAAAGAATTTCAAAGTAGTAATGAAGCATAAAAAATGTTAAAGAAAAGAATAAAGCTATTATCGAAGAATAAAAAGAAATATTAATTTAATTCACGTTTCTGAGACATCGCTGGCCTTCTTTCAAGATTTATCGACGTCTCAAAAAAATATAACGAATCATCCAACGACCTTTTAATTCTACTCTTCATGCTTAACAGGAAGGTGAAAAATACTCAACAAAACAAAAAACGATCAATAGTATTGCATAAAGACACTTCCGCGACGAACACAAGTTACTGTTTCTTGTTTTCATATTAACGTTGATCCAAGAGCTTTTTGTAACTTATCATTATTTTCGATAATTAATAGGCTGTGTGACAAATTGATCGAATATATTTAATAATTTCAATTATTAAAAGAGAATAACAGTTTTGCTTGAATTTATCCGAAATGCATACAATTTACAAATTGAAACTGTAATGTATATGAACAATTTATATGAATGCAAAACTGATTTACAAGCAATAGTTAATTTACAAAAATATGGCATTTCATATTATTATGAAAATACTCTGAGAGTCGTTAAAACGCAAATGTAAGCTGATCAAAATATAAATTTCCATTCACATATACTTCCTCCGTTTAATTTATTAAAAGGTTACTTAATTACAAGCAATAAACACAGAAAAATACGGAAATTTGTAAATTTTATTTAACATGTGGTATTGAGGATGAAAAAAAAGAACTTACGCGTTACTTCTACGTTGCTCATCATGTCTCTAGTACCTTGTTCCTAACATTCCCAAAAACACAACAGGTATTACTAAGCGTACCGCAGCAGTGGCAAGAGAGAGCGGCGAACAATTTGCTTGACGTTTTAACGACCTTCCGTCGTTCCCAGCCCTTGTAAACGTAAACCGGACTCGATGGGAAACCGATCGTTGCTACAGTGCAACGGAAGTCCTTCCTCAACAACGTTTCCCGTTACATAGGATTCAAACACTTCGAATTACGATAACATAGTAGTACATTCGATCTGAAAACGTTTTGTTTTCAGATCGAATTTTTACGATAAAGAAAAATATAAAAAATTATAAGTGTACTGCTACAGTAATCTATCTCATATCTATTCTGTATCGAAATATTCTATTTTATGATAATAAAATTATTCAATTCTGTCAATTTCATATTTTATATTCAAATGCCATTAAATTTTATTAACGATTTTTACGAGAATATATTAAGAAACTAAGAAACGTAACATTATTTAATATAGTATAATTGAAATAATTGTACAGCTATTCTTTTTGTACTAAATTTTTGCATTGATAATATTTTATTATTCCCTTTTCAAAATAATTAAAGTATTAATAAAACAACTACTGATATTCAACGAGTTAATCCAATGTAAATTTTGTGTATGGATTTAAAGTGTCAAATATATTTATGCCGTGTAATAATTTTTAAATTCTCATTTTCTAAATTCTCAATTTTTGAGCATTTCGTGCCACGAATGCATAAATATACATACATATTCAGTATCGATTCATGTGAACTTATCTTAAATAAAGGTTCAATTTCGAAATCCGATTCACTGATGAATTTCAATGAAACATTCAATGAATATCAACTAGTGCACTAGATTGATTTAGCAAAAATTTCCTAACTGAACTTACATCACCTTCCAAGTAAATGATTCACACAAGGTAGTAGATAAATGATTGATCAGTATATAATAACACGAGAATGTATTTATGCTACGATATATCAAACTTGACATATCGATTATAATCGTTTCTAAAACAAGTCTCGAGAGTATTTCCTAATAATCGGTGTGCATATAATATAATCGCAATAATCATGCGTCAATGTTTAAATAATTCATTATTTTTAATAAATAAATGCAAAATTATAGTAAAATACCTTTTACTTTTCATATTTCTCTAAATAAATTTTTAAGCAATTTTTTACCTAAAAGCTGAAACAAACAATTCAGAAGCATATCCATATGTATATAAAAGTATCAATTGTAATTTTATTAATCTCTATTTTAATTATTAGAAGAAAGATTCTTCCTTTAATTCTGTTTTTATGTTTTCTTTCAAAATCTGCTACTAAATTTCATCTTTCTAATTTTTTTCAGAGAAACTACCGATTATTTTACAACAGTACTAAATTTTAAATTATCGCAATTATTTCTATTATTTGAATTTTTAAATTTATGAGAAAGCGTGACGCATCCAAGAATTAGTACACTCATATTACTGAATGGTTGTCTTTGATAACTGAAACATATGATTGTCTCTAGAGCTCTTATAAAACTGATGTGCTTTCGCATTATCGATCTCTGATCCGAAGGAGGCGTAACCGATGAGAAAGTTACGCGCGTCGCGGAAGCAGTCTCTGGAAAGTCTTTTCTCAACCGCAACTGTTGGAATGAACAGTTAGTCCCCTTAAAGAACCACCCCCAGAGAGATTGGCTCTAAAATTTCCAGTGGTCATCCACAAAGGCGTGATTTTCGAACACATGTCTCCCGCGGGATATATCCTTATCGCTGCGACTGCGTTCGCGAAATCCACGGGGGTGCACTTGCATATATGCTACACGGTCGCTCCGGTTAAGGAGAAACTACACAGTTCGCGTTTAATACCACCACACGTTCCTCGGTAGAAGCAAAGACTCTCCTCTCGTCCGCGTTCACGTTAATTTAAAGCTCCCTCTCCCACCCCCACGAATGACACGCTGACACTCAAATTGCTTTTACTCGAGATCTATCATACAGAGATCATCATCGAGAGTGAACTATGTAAATTTCATTTCAGGAAGCCTCTCTCCCTCGCTCGCCTTCCTCCGCTGTTTGTCTCGTATTTTCCCGCTCTCTATCTCTCCCGCTCTCTCTTTCAACAACCGTCCACTCGACGACTTCGTCGCTCCGCAAATTGCCAACATTGTGCGAACTTCCGCTAATCCTAATCAACGTCGTCGGAGTCGACGTTGTAGCGTCAACGTGGCCTCTCGAGTTTCTCTGAGTTTATCGATGCACCTGAGGAAGACTATGGCTTGTCCGCACTACTCTTGCCTCGAGAGAGCCCTCCTTTTGCACAGTTCATTCATTTCACCAGGAATTGCTAAATTTGGCCCGTGGTGTTCGTGGTGGTTCGGATTATAAGCGCTTAGATTAACGAATATGCATAATGCGAATAAGCTCGAGGCACTAATTACAATGTATCGCGTTGTAATAATGCAAAATTGTAGGTGAATCGTGTTAATTTAGAACGCTTCTGGAACGCTGTCAAAATTGGCGGTAAAAAAGCACGCGTTGCTTCAAATCGAACAAAACCCCGCGCAGTTTTGTTCGAATTTACTGTATTTGGAGCATTTAGATCATACATTTGAGTAATATATGATAAAAAAGCTTGACAAAAATAAAAACTTTTCACAGAAAAAAGAAGTCTTACGTTAACAAACAATATTATCAAGAATGCTAGAGAGAAAAAGTTTTTAAATAAAATATTAGTAAAAAAGAAATAGAAAACACATTTTGGATCAATGAAATTCGAACAGAACAGCAGGATTAAAGTGTCAGATGTCAGATTTTTTTTCGTCCAGGCCCTTTTTTGTGCACTTTGAAACAAATACGTATATTAGAAATAACTTTAAACCTTATATTGTGATAAAATATACATCGTACAATTGTTGCGTAACGCGGGGATAATGTTGATTTATGGTACAAGTATCTGTAAATTAAAAATGACTGAATCTAGTGTGTCTCTCGTTCGTGACAAAGTCGACTAAAGTGCATCAGCGCATCTGCGTGCAATGCAACAGAGAGAAGAGAACGAGCGTGGGAGCAGCGTGAGAGGGAGAACAAGCAAAGAGAAGCGATGGTATACAAAAGGGGGATGGGAGGGGGATGAGAGAGAGCCGTACGCGAGGGAGAGGGATGGCGAGAGATGCGCGATGCGGTGATTTGTGTATCCGCGTTAGGCGTGAGGTCGACGCGGCCATAATAATTTATCGTTGTAAAATATTGTCTCACCGACGACGGTACCAATGACGCGGAAAGCCCGCGGTAAATCGGACGAGATCACGCGAGCGCGCAGGCCAGGTATCGCGTGTCGATCGCGCTCGATTCGATTTGAATCTATTTGCCGCCGATTCGTTCGGCGCGTGACTTCGAGTACGTGCGCTGTGCGACATGGAAACTTATTGAAACACGTTCGACGTGTCCGAGTAAAATACCGCTTATCGTGCGGGGACTCCCGCGCGAGCGTCCCGCGTGGCTCGCACCGCCACGCGCCGCCGATTGAATCGCAACCCGGAATTACGGTGACGTAATTGTGTAATCTTAATCCCTGGTAATTTCGGGCCCCGAGCTTATCGATTTGAATTTAGATTTCATTAAAAATGTATTGCGTATTAAAATGATTAAAATGATTAGCAAAAAATGATTGCCTTTGAAAAGGAGGCATGTAGAATCGCGAGAAAGATATATATACGTAACATCTCCAGAATCTTTTATATATACGCATTTATATGCGGCATTACATATTCATTATTTTAATTTAAAACAATATTCGTTCGTTAAAGCCTCTTTCTCCGCGGCGAAAATGCAGGAGCGAAACATTATTAAATGTCTTCCTTTGCTCGGAGCAATTCAAAGTCAATGAAAACGGTAGTAACCGTTAGTGACGGTAATAATGACTTCTGTAACTCCTTCATTGTCGCAGGAGTTACGGCAAACCATACCGGCGGCGAGAACAATCGAGGAATTACCGTTGTCGCCCGTCTTGTTTCGACTGCCCCTTCTCTGTCTCCCTCTGTCTCTCCTTCACACCCCGTGACTTTCAGCTCTCTCTTCTTGTCGAGTAATTTTTCTATCAATACGGTACAAAAGAAGAAGCAAATCATGCGGAGCAAATTATTTTTATCTGAAAATTGTCCACTTGACAAGTATCGATAAATATTTCAAAGAAGTCGTTCGAAACTAATAAGTGCGCTATTCAAGGATTAATTTTGCTCCTATAATCCGGTGTTGCTCAACGAGATAATTTGGAAAACAAAATTTACCAATCGGATACTCTTCTCTTGTTCTCCCGGGAGAAACGTAAAAAGATACAAACGTACTCGTTCCCACGTGCTCGTGTTCGACAATTCGCGCGATAAGGACGGCACAAGCGGAATATCGAGCTGCGCGTAGCGATAGACGAAAACCGCGGGGGGGAGTGGGTGCTCATTCTCATTTTCGCCCACTTACGATAAGACCGGGCACTTCCGATAACGGCGGAAGAAAGATTTCGCCATTAGTATGCACCGACTTCTCCTGAGTGGTGGATAAAAAAAAGAAAAGGAAAGAAGGAAGGGAGAGGGAAGGAACAAACGTCGGCGCGGACGTGCACTTAGCGACGCGCCAAGCGTGTCGTAAAGCGATCGCCGTAATGTCGTCTGAAATAGAGTTACGGACATTTACGCGCTTCCGCGCGCACGTTTCACCGATATGGAAACGACTTGCCAAGGAGTTACAACGACCTAGGCGGACACCGTAATGGCGACGCAGGACAGTCCGAATAATGGATTTCTCTTAGGGGTCGCACGGCATACCGATTCTACGCGACATATCCCGGCATTCGTGAATAAATCGATATCGACCGGCGGCGATTGGCATCACCGTTAACGCTAACGTAACCTCGATCCGTTTCTCCATTCCACCCTGACACCGCATCGGTAATCCCGCTCAGCTGAATATTCCGTCTCCCCAGACTGTCGAATTTGCTCTGCATCAGTGTGATCAGCCGGCTTATAGATCTCGCGATCGCGTGTAACCATGTACCCGCCGCGTGATCGTCGGAAACGATACATCCCTATCCAACAGATCAAACCGCTACGGTATATACTATCATCGGATTGGGATGTCTCCCCCTCCCCCCCGAAAATATACGGGATCTTCGATACAATGCGAAAGTTGTGAGAAAAAAAATTGGATTAATCGGGATAAAAATATAACATAGATATTTAAAAAAAATTATATTCTATCATTTGCAAAATAAAAATAGTCAACAACTATTTTATAAATGCCATACAATTGTAAACTATACTGACACAAACAATTATTGACACCTATTGTTGGAAAATAATATATTGTAATAATATCTAAAAATGAGCTTCTTTTCAATTGAAGACTTTTCTATTTCTTTTTTTTTTTTTTTTTTTTTGAAAATATTTTCTGAAATCGAGCCGCATTTCTCTTTACTCGGATATTGCAAGATTGTCCGATTAATTCCTCCTTCGATGCACTCTTGCTCCATAACCTGTTACAATTACGCTCGCGATTGGCTCGAATCCGGAAGGAGATAAATAAAAGTAAATGAAAACGTGCGGCAATAACGCGGCACGTGAATGTATCTCGAGGTTAAAGTCCGATGACAGGAGCCCGGAGGGAATTTCGATGGAGGCGGTCCGCGCCACGACAAGGACTGTACCGACAAATTGAATTTCTTCGTGCTCGTGATTGCCATCGACGAATCGGCTGGCCTCAGATCGACGCAAACCCGCTACATCCTGCACCTACTTTGCGCCGTTGCACGACGCGTTCGTTGATGGGCGACGTATTTGCACGCTCAGATATTCAGTTAACGCCCGGACCGAGCTTGGAATATTGGGATTGCTGTGTTAATCGCAACTCGGTCACTATCAATAGAGAAACAGAGAGAGAGAGAGAGAGAGAGAGAGAGAGAGAGAGAGAGAGAGAGAGAGAGAGAAAGGGGGGAGAGAAGAGAAACTTTGCTAGATTCGGAATCCGCTAAACTAAAACATCGGACAGTCATTGGAAATTCATCGATGTAATGTGTTCACGCGTGCATACATATGTACATACATACATCAAATGCACATTTCAAAGTAGAGTTTTCAACGTGTTTTCTGGAGCACGTCCAGTTCATTATCGTTACCGACAATCTATTTTACCCTCATTTATTCGAAATATACGAACAAAATTAAATGTACATTTACCGCGTTAAAGCGACAGATACAAGACGGTATCAGCTTTATTTAAAGAAAATCTCTTAATATCTTTGTACAGCTTTTAATAAGATTTTCGTTATTAATAACGCCAGAAAGTTGTTAAACTTTAGTTATTGCTTGTCTATGCAAATCTCATTAAATCTTTATCCATAATCGATACTAATCAATCATTGCGCTAGCAATACCGCTGTCATCGTAGCAAAAACGGCGAAGAATAATTAACCGCCACTCGAAAGGTTTCCTCTAACGTTTCGCAGGGCAAGGTTCAAAAGAGATCATGCCGCTGGGAGGAGTATAGGCGAAGGTTAACGAGTGGCCGTCAAAGAAGACAAAGACGAAGCCGGAAGATCTGTTGATAGTGGCTAAACCGGGCGACAAGGACGGTAATTTAATCGAGCATTCTACGTGCGCCGGACACGGACACGGTGTTATCGTTATACCGCAAGTGATGGAACATGAGCGTCAAGCATGAAACCTAGACTGGATCTTAGACGAAGGTGTAATAGTACGGAATATAGCGGTAATAAAGTCCGAAAATAAACATTTAGGATTGCAGAACGCATGCGACACAGTACAGTAAAAGATGTACTGATTATTGTACACTAGATGCACTGCAAAAGCAAGTGTGTAATATAAGTGTGTAAACTTATTGTGTGTGTGTGTGTGTGTAAATCTGATACTTGGACGACGATTTTACATAAGCATTGGCTACTTTGATAACTTCCGGCAATTTTTAGACGTTCGTCAAAGTTTTACACGTTCACTGACTAAGACGAGTATCGATGCGGTTATGTCGATGCCACTATGATCCCGCGTACACATTGCAACGCCAAAATTTTTCGCGCCAAGACTTTAATCACTTAGATCTCGAGAATCAATGGAAAAAATATTGACGCTTAATAAAAACTATTCTATTCCTTTTAATCGGTGTTACAAATAAATGCATTAAATATTTAAAAATAATGATTCTCAATTAGGAAGGCGTAATGAAGCGTGCACATTGCAACGTAAACGCCAAAATTATTCCTGTCAAAACTCTAACAACAGTTCATATCTCCAAAACCAATAAAAAATCTTGTCACATAATAAAAATCATTCTACTCCTTGCAATTAAATATTAAATATTCCCTTTTTATTCTTTTAAATATTCTTTCATACTTTTTCTTTTTCCTCTTTTACTTTTTTCTTCTTTTTCTTTTTTCTTCCATTTTTTAATATTTTTTATTCTTTTTATGTTCTTTTATTTTTTACTTTCAAAAGAGAGAGAGAGAGAATAAAATTCGATACATAAGTCTAGGACATTTGTGCATTTCAATCACTTTTCTGTGTCGTTATAATATTCATTTCATATAAAATATAAATGTCACACTAGTCATAATATAGCCATAAATTTTACCGTAATGTAGTGAGATAATTTTTTATATAAACATTTTAAATATATATATATAATTTAATGTATAAACGTGTCAAAATACGCAGTAAAGTGTGTACAATTACACAGATAAAAACATACAAACGCGTAAAAAGTGACTACATGAGTTTACACACTTAAGTGTATAAAAACTACACACTTGATTTTGTTATTCAACAAAAACTGTTGAAAAATGCATCGATTAATATTGTGCTTCTCACGTGAATAGCAAGCTAAGAATTAAAGTACATTTCAACTTTGATTTATATTTCCACTTAAAGCAAGTTAAAACTTCATATTTTGCCCCGACGTTTATTCTCTTAAGGATCAATATTACCACGAATATTCGGTTCGCACAGCGGAGACAGAGAAACGCGATAAATTATACATCGCATTTTCGCCGTTGAACTAAATGTGTGATTTCTGATGATACCCGCGAGTTGGGAGCAACCGATAAATTTTATCGTTGAAACATCAAAGTTAACTCGAACAGGAAGTCCGAATTATGGCTGAATGTATCACTGAAAGCATCACAACTAATATTAGTATCAATAAGCAAAAGTAAACATACCCATATATTCACTTTCCGCATACATTGACTTCGGCGCAGAGTCCAAAGAATATGTTATTATTATCGAAAGTACTCTCTTTATGATGTAAATTAAAATTGCTATTTGAAAAATTCAATACGAAAAATATATCCGTTAACGATGACGTATTGTGTGCGAGCGACGAAGCGCAACACCGAAAACCGCAACGTTCGTTGTATGAAATGCACGGATTAGAGCTCTTTCTCCCTCTAGTCCCGTTTGCGAACCTTATTTTGCCCGTTTCCATTATCTTTTCCTTTTTACTGCGAAGTACCATAACTTGCCAGGTATGTCACGCCGCCATACCGAAACGACCACGATCCGCGAAACGAGATTTCGCTGGACGAGCGTCGTGGAACGACGTAGCCGTACGTATCAGTCCTGTCTCTCCGCAAGCTTTTCCACTGCTCTCCCTCGTTACTCTCGTTACCTCGCGCAGACGTATAACACAACGTTACTAGTATCGCGACAAATCACGACGCGCGCGATCCTAAGCCTCTTAATTTTTTATACTAATAAAAAATATATAGTTCAATTCATAAAACATATTAAAAGTAGATATGAATTTTTATTTTTATTTTACTTTTTTTCTGTTTATAACGCAGGAAATATATATCGTTCCGAGATGCATTCTTACATGTAGAGTAACGCGCGAACTACGCACGGAATAATGAGGAAAAGGGAAAATATGCAGTAATATAAAAGAGAGAAGAATGCTGGGGAACGAGTACGTTTTTCGCTCACAATCAGACAAAATTACGCGTTTTCGCGTAACTTTCGCACATTTAGGTACGCAATGGCACACTCGTCGCTTTACTCCTATCTGAAAAATACAGTACGTCGTATTTTCCGTCGTAAAATAATCTACATTAGAATCTACATTAGAATTCTTTAAGTTTTATCTACGTTTTGATGCATACAGCGGCGTCACGCGAGAGGTTAAAAACCACAGGTCTCTTCGTGGATTTGTTATTTTATATAAAGAGCCGCCGTATGCAAAGAGCACCGCACATTGCAACATTGGTGTGTAAAATAGTATAAATTTAAGCCTGCAGTCATACGATGAAACGTTTACAAACACATCCACGGGACAGCCCAATAAAATATTCAAACGAACATCAGCGGGTAAAATATTAACATGTTCCCTCTCCGAGTTTCCCATTTCGGTTCTGGTTCAAAAACGTTTTAAGAGACGACTATTTTGACGCACCAAAACATTTCACGCTCAGCCCGTAGAAATGCAGTTGACGGATTAATTAGAAAATGTTTCGTAGTCATGCGCTGCTACATATTTCGGCGCGTTAATGAACTTCCCCTCTAACAAAGTTTCTAATGAGACAGAGAAATCGTTCTACCGTTTTGAATAGCCCGTATTGTTCGTGTAAATCTTCGCTCAAAGTAGTTTATACCTGAGTCCTCTTTGATCTGGAGTTACATAACCCCGGTGATTCGCGTTGCAGAAACGTGAAATTTTAAAAACCGCTGAGTATAGCGTGAAATCTTGAAATAATACGAATCGGAAACCAACTTTGTGTTTATGACAGTCGTATAATTGCGTGACATTTGTGCTAACCAACGTAATTACAATCATTCATTTGTAATAAGAACAGCTGGGACTTCATTTAGACTTTCATAATTTCTTTTGTTAATTTCAGCTTCAGTCTTTACATAACATACATGTATACATAAAAAAAGATATACTTAAAATTTCAAAGAATAGAGAATTATAAATCAAAGTATTATTGTTAAATCATTAAAATAGAAATTCAAGCAGTGATAGAATTGTTTTTCTTTTACTCATAAAAGATTCAATTAAATTAAAGTAAAATTCATTACGGCACAATAGATATTTATAAATATTAAATTAAATTATTTAAAAAATGAAAAATTAAAAGAGAAAAAAAAGGTTCTTGTAAAATAATACATGAATCCTCTGAAATATTGAATAATATGAAAAATAAAGACCTATTTTAAATAATGAAATGAATAATTTAGACCTATTCTTATATCGATTTGTAACACAAATATTCCGTACATTAAACGAGGTCGGGGATTTATATTTTCATAACGCACAAAATATCAGCTGCAGGGATATGCATCCAAAGTAGAACGCATACGAGATTTTTTTTTTTATACGAAGATGCAGAAAGGCTATTTCGCTTTATGTTGTTACAAAGGGCGATTGACTCGTCGACGTATCAACACAACGAGGAAACTGTTTACCGTCGTCGAAAACTTTGAATTGCATTTGTGCTACGATCTCGCTTCTGCAGACTCCGAGGCAGGCTATCAAACGGCAATGTCGCCGAATGAACGAAAAGTACCACAAAGGGGACGAACGGACGAAGCTCATCGATCAAGGGGGATCAAGGGGCCAACGACGACACGCCTTTGGTGCAAAGAGTATCATGCAGCACATTCACGTATCTCGGCGCCCCTCAAGAGAGAGATAAAACGCGCGAAAAGCGAAGTATGGCACACTCACTTAATTGCACACGCTACGCACACGTATATGCTAACGCATTATGCTAATCACATGAAATTTATCGCGGAGACGTTTAAGAGTTAAGAGATTAAGTATGAAATACTGCTGCCGCCATCGTCCCTGCCATCTTGCAAGGATACCGTATGCACGACGGTGCAATGCACGAAAGAGTCTTGTAGGACAGGATTTAAATACGACGCGCTTAAAGAGCTTGTCGCAATTTTAGCTCGCCGTTGCTACTTTGTTTTGCCTCGTATTTTTATCTCGGAGAAGAAAACGGATTGAGAATTATCTATCAATTCAAAGAGAGCAGCGTGATTTAATGTGTAAGACACGTTTCAAATTTATAAAACTATTACGATTTCTGCCATCGTATACATTACCTTACATTTAAATAAAAAGTTGGAAGAAATGTCAGACAGACGAAACATTTTTTTTAATTATTAAACACGAACGAGTAAAAGTTGCAAGTCCAGCGTGAAAGCGCGAAGAGTTCTTACAGCCAAGCACCGCGGCATTGATAGTAATCAGCAAGCAAAGAAGAAGCGGAATAACGCGGTGACACGCGACGAAAGAGGAAACGAAAAAGGGGTGGTGAAAAAGCGAGGGAGGGAGAGAAAAACGCGGGGTGCCCGCACGGTAGGGTTGTTATCGATATTAAACGAGCCGCGTGTCGCGCTGCGCGACTCCGCCGTGGGTTCGTGTTGGCTTGCTATCGTAATAACACGCTGCCGTGAACATACGCGCCGTGGGGGTGGACGATCCATGGCGTCGAGCCATGAAGAGAGCGGCGGACCCGCGGGCGAGAAGAAATAAGACGGTGCGAGTAGACCAGGCACGCGCTCCGTTTACGCACCGTAATTGACGCTGATTAATGCCCGCCGCGGTCAAGCTTTGATTTAATTCAATTTCACCGAAGCTTATCTCGTCGCGTCGCGAATAACTGTTCTGCCAATAACGGGAGAATGGAGAGGAACGGCCGAGAAGAGAGAAAAGGATGTATTTCTAAAAGCACTTCGAAGCTCTCCGATAAATTTTTCTGTTATGAAAAAAAAAGTAATGAGAAAGCTCGGGGAGAAACATAGAAATATAGTTTAAAGTTTTTGATTAAAAGTTTTGATTAAAGTAATTCAAAGTAATTGTTGACGCAACTCTATTAAGAAACAGATTAATGTGATATAGAGAACAAGAAATAAAAAAAAGATTGATTAATATACTTTCGTACAAAAACACTTATAATTAGTTTATGAAAAATATGTATATATAAATAATACGTAAGAAATTTTTTGAGAAAAATACTATTTAATAAGTACAGTATTTTTTTGGTATAAAATTTGTTATGCTGTTTTTCAGAATGACATTACATTTAAGCAAGATCCATAAATGTACACATGAATTGTACAATTGATTCCCGATGTAATTCAGTTTGACCGAGACTTAACGAAAAGCAGCGTAACGGAGAGAAATAACACAGTGAAATAGGAGTCAAGGGGAGGAAGAACGTACCGTAAGAGTTTAGAGACAGCGAGTATACGCATTAGCCATTTACCGCTGATTAAATTTCCGGTCGGTGCGCGCACGACAAACAGTACGAGCGACGCGAAACGTTGTACGTTTGACAACGTCGTATAACGACAACGTTCGTCACTTAAAATCAATCACGGTCTAGCGTTTCACGCTGGTGTCCAGTTTTAACGGGCCCCAAGCAATTGTAATATAACGGATGGCGTGGCTAACAGTGCCGCCGGAAACCGCAAACCTTTGTATCGGCTGTAACTATGCCGTTTCGATTGCATACGATCAGTAATCGTTGGTTACAGAGGCATCGTCAGTTTCGCGATTATAAATTTCCTCCATTGCGCAAAGTCAGCAACAATTGCTATCTGTTAAAGGCATGTTAGAAAGTTAATGCTACGTAATTTGCAAGGCACCCCCGCTGAATACGGCCCGCTTTGTTTTATCTCTTAAAACTCTCTGCTTAATTTTTATTGAATTTTTAAACACTCTAATAGAATTTTTTTAATAGAATTTGAAAAATTCTACTTAAAAAAAGTTTTTAAAAGATAAAATTAAATAAGTGGGCCTTATTTAGTCGAGGTATCCTGAATCGTTACTGCTGCATTGTAATTTTAAAACGAACTCAGAGGGACGAACAAAGAAGGAAAAGTAAAAAAAGGGGGGGGGGTGCAAAATGGAACTATGCGTTCTACGTGAAAGAAGCGAAATACTGACGCATCGTACGAACAAGTACTGTGTATATCGCTATCTCGTCGATAGTCTGTTAAAATGACCGTAGTTTGCGATGACATCGATTCCTGCCTTTCATTTTTCATGGCGAACGATAACATAAATGTTAACGCAAGGGTAACGAACTCAAATACGTCGGTCTAAACGTAAGCGATCGGCATTCGCGAGTCGGCAAATCGACGGTCTGCATACACGAGTAAACGTGCTCGGCTCTACCTGAAAGATGCACCCGAAGGGAGAAAAGTTCGCAGGCAAATGGGGAGGGATAGATACCGTAATGGCTGGAATGCTTCTAGTAAACTGGCTCGCAAATTCGAATCTATTTGTAACGAAGAAAGAAAGAGAAACGAGAGGAGAGATAAAAAAAGAGGCGCATTTATTATTGTTCCGGGGGAAAACTTTTTCTCAAGAATTTAAGAAAAATACCGTGACAAAGAGTTCCTCGTCGGCCAATACAGTCTAAACTTTAACGGGACACAAAGTGATTGGCGAACAACGTCCAAAGTAGAGAAGTGAAACGGAAAGGGATCAAATATAAAATGGTATTGGCCGTTCTTGGCATTTGACTGGTTGAATATTAAATTAACGTGATCTACGAGCGCTATTATCATCAGGTGAATTTATCATTCCGATCGAGATACTGTAATCCGACTATGCACTAAATGCAAGAACCCCGCGCTACATTTATCAATGCGTACCACGACTGTCACGACAGTGTCCTGACGACACGTCAAATTATACGACTGTCGCAACATTCCGCGATCTCGCTAAGTGCTCAAGCAGGCGTACACACGACTCTCGAAAGAAAAATCCGCGCGGTAAGATATGTGCATATACCCGGGACATAAATATTTAGATTCGCGCGCGATTTCCATAGACGGACCACGCTCCGGCGATATATATTCAACTGGCTCGGGCAACGGCAACAGGGAGTGGCGTAATTTTTCTTCCTTCGCGAAAACGAAACGATCGTTGTGTTGCGCGTCGCGATGAGAGAAGAGAGGAGGGATGCGGAGGGGGAGGGAGAACAAGTAAGACGGAGGAGAATCCGATGAAAACACCACTCCGAGATAACGTTCTTTACGGTGCAATCTCGAGGCCGGCGGGCGAGAGGAGCGCCTCGGTCATTACGGCGGAACAAAGGACCGAACGAAACTAAACGTGAACGTTAAACCGGCGGAAACGTCGTTGTCGTCGTTCCGCGATTCGCGGGATATATACAGTGATGCACAAGCGGGGAAAGCCAGCTGGCAGACGACTGCTCGTTGACAGACAAACGCCGTAATGTCTTTCTTGATAATTGACCTGTTATATGTTACAACGGCCTTACATCCTCCCTCCCCGATCCTCATCCCCGTTTGTCAGTAAATGGATCCTTTGTATGTACTCTTGGAATGGCAATTTGCCTCAATTTGTCGCGACGTCTTGAATTCTTGTTTCTTGATAAATTGGAAGATGAATCGCGGCCGGATTGTCTCTTTTTTTCGCGCTCGCAAAATGAAATGGATGCTCGTCTTAATTGTATTTCCGATAAGTCGCTACGCGTTTATCAGAATCCCATGTCCACTTCCAATTGGTATGGTGACGTGAGATTGTCACTTGGAAATTACAGCTGTCAACTAACGGATATTATGATGCCCGTATATATGTAATTCTCCCTTGACAATAATTTTCCCTTGAAAAACAACCACGCTGACAAAAATAGCACGGGGGGGGATTTACAGCGCAAAAGAAATAACCCCATTAAATGCAGTTTCAATAAATCAACGGACACGATAATTGATAATTCGCGTTTTTGTTTCTCTCGAGACCGACAAATCCGCGCACAATTGAGTTATTTTTATGGATTGCCGGACGGTAATGCGGTGACGAGACTTCGACAGGATATTATGTGTGTGGAGAATCGCTTGATAAAACACAGTTTCCCTGCCAGTTTCTCTCGCAGAGACCCGCGTTCGCCGTAGTAGGAAAGGACCGACTCGGCCAAACTTTCGTGGCACCGCGATAATGACTGTAATATTTCTCCATCTGGAGGAAAGGGCGCACTTCCTGCCGGCGCACCCCTCCCCTCACCCGTGCCTTCCTTACCGCTATTCTCGCTTCGACGTCGTCGGGAATGCCCGGCGCCAGCGATTCTTCTTAAACCGACCGCGACGATTGCACCTCACCTTTTTTTTTCCACCCTCTTTTTTCCTCTTCCGCACCTCGTTCGTTCTACAGCGACACCGCGAAGTTAAGGGAAACTATTCAACGAGCACTAACAGTAAAATGGGATTATCCTCACGTTACATAGATACACTTACGTCACGCTGAAGTGAAACTCAATTAAAGAACTTAACCCTCTTAATGTTCACGAGATACATATGAGACGTAATGAACCAAGAGGACAGCTTGGGACTAAATTTATTATACGATTGGATCAATTTAAAATTATAAAGAAAATTTTTATTTTATTTTTTTATTCAAAAAAACAAAACATCGAATATTTTTATAAAAATAAATATAAAAATTAACCAGTTTCTGGTTGGTTAGAAACTATATCAAATAAGAAAATTAAATTTATTCAACTGGAAGAACAGGAAAAAAAAGTGATATTAATAAAGAAAAAAATTTAGAGAAATTATAGATGAAAGAGCGTGTCATGATAAAAAATATAATATATTAATAATTATTTCAAATACATTTAACTAATTAAATTTTTCAAAGTTTACTGCTTAAATAAATATTTCAAGACTAAAAAAAAGCGAAAAAAAGAATAAAATGTAATTGTTTCACAAATAATTGGAATAAAATGTTTTTTGTATGTATTTGTGTTTAATAAAATATAAATTATTATTTATAGAGTGCTGGTAAAAAATTAAAATGTTGGAAAGTATTGCTTTATTTTTCTTTTTTCTTTTTTAAGCATTTTTAATAAAGTATTATTTAGTTTATTTATATTTATTCAGAATAAAGTAATAATTAAAATATTAAAAAACAATATATTTTTTACGGAGCAATAATTATTAATTACGTTAATTTTTATAATACTCTAATTTTATTCCTATCTTCCCAAAGCTTACCAATTCATATTACACGTATGATATTTATATCGCTTGAAATATAGTGATTAATGTAAGATCTGATATATATTTTGTCGCGGAACGGAAGAATTTTTTATATAATTTATTTCAAAGTCAATTATATAGAGAGTTACGTGTTAATTATATTAAAAAATTAAAATACTTCAAATATTATAATACATATATTCCTTCGTGCACATATTGATTCCGATGGCATATTGCAAATATAATAACGAAATATTTACATTAATATAGAAATTCATACAGATATAATATCAAGAATATAAAAAATTTATATATTAAATGTGTATACACTGATGTTTTCATGTGCCAGAAGTTTGTCATCCGTTTTAAATCTCACGTTATCTCTCACCAGGTGTTATTAAGCACAGTAAATTATAGATTGAACGTTACAACGTAATTAATAAAGTTTTTTCTATAAATATATGCAATCTGTTGATTTATAATTCGATATTTTTATCACGTGCATTTATTTATTGATAAATCAATTACACATTATAATACGGGTTATTAATAATATACTTATAGTTACTCTATTCTGAATAAAAAGAAATTCGCATTTTATCTTATGACAGAAGAAATTCAATTCATTTTACTGCATATAAAAATTTAACTCATAACATTTGAACTTTTATTATGTCAGATCTGTAATATAAATTACATTTATTCACATTCAGTATAATTATAACAGATCATACATTTTCTAAATATATGTAAAACCTATTATTGAAATAGTTATTAATTAATATTTAATCTTTGAACATAATTTAATATTGATGTGAAAAAGAAAATCAAGACATATGAATATATTAATATATTGTATAATATAAATAGATTGCAATAAATTAAAGGCGTGATAAAAATAATCTTGATGTAAATCGATATTAAGTTTATGCACGAGTGTTCAATTCATCGTGACTAGCTAATTGAAATTATTTATTTAGCAGTAAGAAATTTAGAAGATGTTTTAATTAAGGTCATTTAAAGGTAAAACTAAATGAGTATAGGAATCCTCTGGAGGAAGTATGTCAGTGTTGTGTTCGAGCGAGGTTATTAAGCGGCAATTTTTCATGTCGCATGAATAAGAAATTTATTCAATGCGTGCATTTCAAAGAGGCGATAAATAACACAGGAACGTATCCGCGATATTCGATGATTAATTGCGTCTAGGGACCGGTGAGAACAGCGCACCACGTTCAATTACTTTTTTGCGCTGCATTTAGCCTCTATCCGTATCTATGCAAGCTCAACATTTTAAACAAAGCCTGATAAGCACAAATCGATGTGTCAAACACATTACCGGTATACACGGTATGTATTAGATATCCGTGCTTTTAAGGCACAATATAACAAAGATTGAGAATCTTAATTAATAGAAAATTCGCGTGTTTGAATACAAAATTTTTTGCTACAAATATGAAATTATGCATGTAATATCCTTTTCTAAATGTTATTTGAAAATTACGTATGTTATATAACTTTTACAGAGAAGCTTTTTTATTTGTTCATTATTCCTATGTGTAGGATATCATTCTTTCTGTGTATATTTAATAAAAATGAAAAATGTAGAATGTAAAAATATTATAAATAAAGATCGTATCTTAAATCCATTATTTTAAAATAGATGGACTGCTAGGACAGACTGGTATAAAACAATATTTAATTCTGGATTATCTATAACATTTATCGTTTACGAGGATATTCAAATAAAATATAATTTATTGCTATTAACGTATTTATTAGATTAATTATTTACTGACATATTGTGTCGCTTGCACATGTATATTGTTGAGTAAAGCCATTATTATTTTTTATGATTCTTACCAATCTTTTTACATGCTAAAGTAAAAGAAAAAAACTGGGAAAATGCAAATAAAGAAAATTCTTCTTTTCTAAAAGATAGAAGAGAATGAAGAGAACAAAATGAAAATAAAGGACAAGACAAAAGAAACGTTCTAAATTTTATAATGAATATGTGATGCTATCTTATAATGAAGCAATTACAGGGCCTGATCAAGAAAAATGGAAGGAAGCTATATATATGAAGAAAAGAAGTCTTTAAATTAGACCTGGGAAAAAGTGGATATGAAAAGTGTAAAATATGGAAAACCACTGATAGAAAAATGGATTTTCAAAATTAAACAAGATAGAAAATATAAGGCACATCTTGTTATTCAAGGATGTGAACAAGAACAAGGAATAAATTATGAAGACACTTTCAATCCAATGATTAATACAAGTGCACTTCGATGTTTATTAGCACTTGCTACTGTGAAAAAATACAAATTTGTAACTTTCGATATTAAAACAGCTTTTCTCTATGGAAATATAGAAGAAATCGTATATGTTTCCATCAGAAGGATACAACTGCAAGAGTAAAATCTTTAAATTGAAGAAAACGTTGCACGGCTTAAGACAAGCACTCTCGAATATACTGACTACTTGAAAGAAAGACTTCAAACAATTGGAGAGTAAACAGTGTATCTTCAAGAAAAATGATAACAGGATAATACTTGATATTTATGTTGACGACGGATTACTACTAGGAAGTGACGTGCGAGTGATAGAATTAAGAACTAAATATTTAAAGAAAAAATTTCAAATGGCAATGTTAAACCTAAAATATTCGTTGGTTTATAAATGTCCAAAATTGAAGAGAAAATCAGATTTTTTTAAAATATACAATAAAAACTTGTAAGAAATACGGGATGGATAAAGTAAAACCAGTCAAAATACCAAGTTTGAAAAACAAAGAGAAAAGAACACCTAAGAAGGAAGATTTTAACTATCGTGAAATAGTAAAAAGTTTACTATACCTGTCAACTAAGACTAGATCAGATATATCTTCTGGAGTTAGTTATAGTAACAGTTATATGGAAAACTATAATCAAGAGAATATAAATGATGTAAAGCATATTATGAAATATTTAAAAGGTACACCTGATCATGGAATTCAGTACAACAAGGGTGGAGATTTATCATTTCCTCAAGCTTATTGTGATGCTGATTTTGCAGGCGACGAGCTAACAAGACGCAGCGCAACTGGATATATTATATTCTACAAAAACGCCCAAATAGGTTGGTGTTCGAGAAGACAACCGAATATAGCTTTATCAAGCACTGAAGCGAAATATGTAGCAACAGCAAAATGTTGCAAGAAACTATAATACTTGAAGACATTGTTGGAAGATTTACAAGAAATACAAATTGAATTAAACCTTGACAACCAAAGCACAATTTTTCTTATAACTAATAGAGTTTTTAATAGAGGATCAAGACATTGATGTTAAATATAGATCTGGTCAAAAATAAGAAAATTAAAATAAAATATTGTCCTTCTTATAATCAGAAAGCTGATTTATATCTTTTTAAATTTAAATATTTAAATTTTTTAATATCTAAATAAATTTTATAAACATATAACTGATGCAGAAAAATATTTCATTATTTATTCCACCTTTTTTTTCTCTCCGCATATATCTCTCTAAAGATTACATCCAATGTTTTAATTTTTAAATATACGTGCGCATAAAAGTTTTTTATATACTTCATACAGATATATAATAAATGACTGTCTTGTCACTCTTTGAACATCGAATCTTCGGAATCTGTGATGGATAGAATGGGGGAGGGGGCGGAAAGAGAGAGGGTGTTGGAAATACGCCATGTATATATATATATATGTATATATATATTAACAGCTTGGACACGGCTGCGTGATTTTCACGCAACGGCGCGGCATCCCGTGAGTGGAGGAATATTCTCATCCATCAGGACGGGATACTACGTGCGCGACATTAGCAGCACTTAACTACACGGAGCGCTGATTCAGATGACGGAACAGCCCAATATAACGAAACCTTCCATCACAGACGACACTAATGCGGCAAGAAATAATTGGATTCTCCATAAGTCTGTCGCAGATGACCCCGAGCGACGACGCCCCAAACGACGCGCCGCTGCGGAAATGACTGCGCCACTCTTGATTGCGAAAAAGATCGACGGAGGCTACTGGAATTTCACCGATCAATACAACGAAGGGTATTTTCGACGACCAGCGCGTATTACCATCGGAAAAGATTCACCACTTCACTATTACAGTCTGTCGATCGTCCTGCAGGATCTTCTAAGAGGCCCCGGTCGGTGCCTCGGTAGTAAATACGACCATTAGACGTAGATAGGGTACACCGTTCGCGGGACCGGGGATTAGTGGAGACATTAGGAATAGATTGCCGATTTGCACGGATCCCCACGGTTCTCCCTCAGGATTAGAAAGGATTACGCGCGGGTTAGGCCTACGATCCGATCGAGATTCCGATGTTCGTGGGGAGATTGGGAGCGTATCGGGATAATGACCTCGACGTAGAACATTCCGACACGGCGCCACGTCTCTTTGCTCTACCTCCTCTTCGCTCCTTTCGCTTACTCCTTTTCCTCATCATCCGTTCGTGCGGATAAAGAAATTATGGGACATTGTTCGATTTCTCCTAACGCTATTTGTTCAATCGCACGATCTCCCTATTGCCACGTATTGCGAGCATTCTCGTCGAGGAGATTTGTTTATTGCGTTTTTTTTCCCCTTTTATTTCTACTTGCTTTCCGAGCTTTGCAACGCTGCGAGCAACAAATGAATCGATTTAAAGAAACAATACGAACTTTAATTAAATGTAGGAATGCACAAGATAAACCATTTCATTGTCTTAATTGAAACAAGGGATACTTGGCAGAGTTTCTATTGCGGTTGAAAATTGACATAAATTGCTACTTACGTAGCTTAGGTTTAATCGTCACAATGGACGCGCGAGAATCGAGGGTACAGGTCGCATTTATTTCAACCACCGCCTGTCCGTGAATAACAGTAATCATCGGCGGAATCTGCAGGGGGACGTCGCCCTACAATCTCGTGTGTCGCTAATCCGAAACGCATACAGACGAACGTAGATATAACGTAAGAAGGGCCGAGGGTGATAGACTTTGGTACGATGATCGGATGAATAGCCCTTCTCATGATACCAACGAATCTTTATTCGCGTTTCTCTCGTAATGCAAAGAGCCTTTAGGCGATACGAATCGATTTAAATATCACGAAAGGGTCTCTATCATTATTTAATTAATCGTTCTAAAGTTTAATTAATCGTTTTTATAAGATTGCAAACAATTATTTATTCGAAAAATAAAATTTACGTAAAATTTTGAAAATTAAGACATCTAATTTTGAAAATCTTATTAAAATCTTCTTTACATAGTTTATTCTTGTGCATTTGATTTAAATGATTTTCTTGATTTTATCTCGTAATTACATTTAAAACAAAATTTCGTGCTTTAGCAATTAGATTACACAATTTTAAAATAAGAGGTTCAAATTGACGTAACTCCAAACCAATTGTTAAAAGTTATCCTTTTACCTCGGATGCGCACGCGAATAAAATGCAGGAGCGCGCTTTCCTATCCGTTCCACCACATATATCGAGATTTCGTTCGATTCAACTTCTTTCTTTTAATATCCCAACGCCATACTTTAGTTCACTGCGTTTTTCGCTACCCCTTCCTCACTTATTACGGTTACTAACCCGACTACGTATAACGCTGTGCATTACAGTTAACACCGGTCTGTGCGGCACTTTACGTACAAATTACGACCACCCGGTAGTTTCTACTTTACTCTAATCCTCTCCAACTTCCAATGCAGATTTTCCAGCGATGTCTCTCAGAAGGCAGAAAGATTCTCTTAATCCTTGCTAACGGGAAATTCGCCGCCGGTCCCCACCCTCATTGTATAAAAATAATCAGAACAGAAATAATCATACGATTTCATTTATGACAATTCTATTACTTCATGTATTTCAATAAGAAAGAAAAAAAGTATTGCTATAAATAATGAAGGATGATTTTTATCGTACTTTAAACGATGTTAAAATTTCGTTGTCGTTTTAAGAGACATTTTAACTCGAGAGTCAAGTTTCCTCCTACGTTCCAAGTACGATCTATTTTAGCATTATGCAATTGTACAAACGCGCACGCCATATAATAAATGCGTTATGGACGCTACTTCGTTACTGCGCGACGCAATCGCAATGGGGTGCAACACGGTATCTCGCGGCGCGGCAAGTGCGCAAACGCGAGGGTTGCGATCCCTGCATGATGCTCGATGATAGATAGAAGACCCCGAGGCAACGGCACCCTAATACAATGGCAGCCCGTATAAGCGCTTTCTCGGTACCCTATGGGAATAGTAAATGGAGCGCCGTGGGCAACGAAACGGTCCCGGCCATCCCGCCTTCGATCTTTGCGCGGCGGGCAACGTTTTTTATTCTCGGCCAACAAGATCATCGCAACATTAAACTCTATTCCGTTCCTCCTGTATACAAATGCCCGATACTTTGTCATCATCTACGTGCAATTCGCCAGTTCGAGATCCAATAATCGTTTATTCATATAATCACGATCCATTTTGCATATCGACAGTTTAAACGCGCTTACCTTTGGAGAGTAAATGTATTCAATTCTAACTTATGTGTTCTGAAATTAAATTTGAGCTTACGTAAACTTCACCGCAAATCTATCGAACGATCGATAAATAGCCCCGTATAATAAACGTTATATCTTTATGAAACATCTCACATTCATATATAATAGATGTTACGTCTATAAAATATCTAAAGCTTCTCCTAAATGATCGAAAAGATTTTTATGTGCTCTACAGAAAAGGATAGAAAACGGGGAAATTGTTAGCGCGTCAAAGAGTTTCATATGATAGCTCGAGTTTATCAGGCCAGTATAAAAGATCTAATTTCCTGGCAAAAGCATCTTGCACTTTACATTTTCATTAAAAAATATTACTTATGTGCACGATGTCCTATCCACTTCCGTAACTTTTAAAATTTGCTTATTTTGCGGGAATTTGTGTACACGCAACGTACTCCCAATTAAAGCGGACTTCGCTCTCGCAAAAACAGGCGAGTGCAGTGGAAAAGAACATCTAACTTTACTTTCGCAAAAACGGGCAAGGAGAGAGCAGTGGAAAAGAATATATATATCCATTTCGCAATCACGACTAATTTCTCAACGAGAAGTAAATCCCATTTCGGTTAAGGGATACGGTTTCCGCGGTATTCTGTATAATGCGCTTGCGGGTTTCTTCCCCGAGTGTCAAAAGCCGCGGCCGCGTGGTTATGTCGAGCACGTTAAAACGTAACGGAGAACGGCATCAAACGTTAAAATGTCTCGGACAGGCGGTAATAATGTGCGCCCCGACGCCGCGCGCCGGTGGACCGGCGGCGGCGTACCGACGAGACCGGCGGCGGGCCGCGCAACGTAAACGGACGACACAGTGGGACAAAGGGGGACAGTGGCAACAGCGTGCGCTTAATGAAAGCCTGCCGTTATAGCCGGAAACTATACGCGGGATTACCGCGAGCCGCGTATCTGCACGGAAAACAGTGCCTTGCGCGAGATTATCGGACGTATTAATATTGTGAAAGCAATTTCTACGTCGCTGCGCCACGGACAAAGACAACGCCGCCGTTAGCGGCGTTGTCGTTTGCACAGAGGGTAAGGGGAATCAACCAACACGACCGGAAGACGGGGATGCTGTCGCCGCGTTGATGGATAAATGAACGTAATGTGGCGCGTAACGCCGTGCGCGCGCGCTTCGCTATGCGCCTATTATCTTTGGAAATAATGTAGAATACTTCTGCCCAAAGGTGCTCAAAGAATGAGAAATATATAATTTGTTTCTCTCGAGATACGAATAGCTCTTTAATTTAAATCACCAGCGATTAAAGATTAAGAAGTTTTCGCGAGTACTGTAACCTTTTTTTTTTTAACTTAATCGACTGTAAATAAGTGTTCCAGATTTGTCATAACTGGAAAATATAATAAGAAAAAGCGGGTTAAAGGGAAATCGGCAGGTTAAGGGTTATTATAGTTAGCTCCAATAATGTCATGCGAAAATAAACCGATCTTGAAATAGCGTGCGTTTGAGCCTCTTTACATCAGCAAAACGAGAAAGAGAGAGAGAAAGGGAAGAAAGAGAAGGGAGAACGCAATCTTATAAACCCAATAGGGAAAATGCAACATCTTTTCAACGTCTTCACTGTGCGACATTAGCCGGAGAGGGAAACTTCGAAGTCTGAAAAAATGAGAATCAAGAATCAAGGATATAAGCGAATACCTGTGAACAAAGGTACCAACTATTTTGTATGGGAAACCATTTGCCTATATTGTAAGATCGGTGGTGCGCAACGAAAGATGCGACCATTGCTGACAAAGGTAAAAATATTTGATCAAATATATATATATATATATAAATATGTATATAAAAGCAAACGTTACGTTTATAACGACGTAACAAAAAGACAAACAAAAGATCATTCGTTCATTGTGTAGAAAGGAACTCCGTGTTTTTCAAAGATAATTAAATTTATAATTTCATTAGCGGGAATTAATATAGAACATTAAGAAACTGTTTATGCAAAGTACATCAAACTTAAAGAGAGCAGAATATACGTATAATATTTAAAATAATGAAAATTAATTGAAAGGAAATAATAGTCCAATTAAAATTCGACTAAAGAAAATAGATTGTCACGAAGATGCTCTTGGTAGAAAAGTAGCACGCGACGTCTAAAACGACCCGTAGTAGCGCCGCACGTATAGCGCAAAAAACGTCTCCAAGAATCGAGCCAAGTAGTATCTCCGGGAAATTATAACGAACGCTCAATTTAAATCCTTGGGGGATACACCTGGAAACCCGAGTGGTTCTTTCTATGCAAACTCGGCTGACTCTTACTTAACAAAGCGTAATTTATCGAGCCGCGGAAGCGAGATGGAGAAAAAGAGCGGAAGGAGAGAAGGGTGGGGAAGGGGCAGCCTCCTCTTCTCGATATTACGCGTTTTCCATCTCGTCGCTTCCGTCTGCAGCTCTGGAGAGCAATCTCGGTACGACGGACGGGCTACGTGTCTCGCAATTTTTCAAACTATTGCGTCATAACACTGGTAATCAACTATACGTACCGTGATAACACTGCGAGACGTGCGAGAATCTCATTTACGCGCCTTTCTCCGTCCGTATGCTCGAGTGCACATAATTTTTCGTGCGTTCCTCTTTCGTTTTCTCTTTTTAATCTAAGAAATACCGACCCAGAGTAAAAAGCCCCTTGGTAACTTTTAAGCCGCACACGTCACACCTACTTTCTAACATTTTACATTATACATGACTTTTATTTTCCGCCATAATTCTCCCTTTTTTTCTCCAAATAATAATATCGTAATATATAATCGTGTTGTATAATAATACATTTGCATAAAACTGATTTTGAATTAAATAAGTTGAAGACGGCACATCAAAACGGATTTGAAAATGCGAATGTCGCAAAAAAGTTTGGATATTCAAACTGGATAATCAAACTCGTTACGCCGTACAGATTTCGGCAACAGCGAAAATCCAATAGCGATAATCCTCGAAAGCTCGTAACGCATCGTACGTTCGTTCTCATCGAAAGTAAAAGGGTTCCCCGTTCGTTCCCTACGCCGATATCCTCTCCCTTGCGAATATCATGGGATTTTCGCGGTGGCAACACGGTCTTTTCCACGCGAATTTTTCCCACTAGCAAAATCTCCAGGATTAGGTCCTGCCAGTCAAGTGGCTTCGTAACTCCTCGTTATAGGGCCACACGCACGAAGACGACGATGAGACGAATAAACACGCGCGCGTGTCCCCTCGTCTTTTTTGTTTACGATCTACGCACGTAACCGGCATATAACACCGGTTCTCATAATATCGCTTGGTTTTTATATAATGAAAAAATACCGGCTACTTTTTACGAAAAATTAAAATAATAGAAATCTATGCTCCTTTTTTCACTTTATAAATCTTTATATATTAAAAAAAAAAGATATTTTACGTTATATATCAAAATGTATTGGAATTCCTGCCTTATAATGTGTGCAAGTGTATTAGAACAATTAAACAACTATTATAAAATAAGATGTAAATTATATGTGTATAATAAACTTATATTAACTTTTTCGTTACGACGTTCAAACGTGAGAACCGCTGATGCATACATGATTTTATTCGGGTTTCATCCAACCTGCTTGTCGAACGGACCTGCGCCGGCAATAAAAACAGACTATTCTGCGCCTCGGAACGGGGAGAAAGAGAGACACATGGTTACCCTTACACAGAACCAGATCTGTGCGCCGAACAATGAATCCCCGGCTCGAGCTTGCGGACTCATCTTTCATCTCGACGTGGCACGCGCCGCGGTCGCATCTGGCAGGTTCGTGGGGGGTCAATTGAAATTGCGACGGAGATTATACCATGGATCGCGAGTTCGCGTTACTGCATAACTTAATTTCGATCGCACGAATTCGTGTGCCTGAGCTCGCGAGGGATTATCACGCCGATGAGTTTATATCAAGGGGATAATAGCACTTTATAAATTGAGATAAAAACGGATACGTATACCTGTGCTCGAGAACGATATACCGCTTTCCACACCGCTCGGGTACAGGTGTCCCGCCTATGAGGGATTTCCGCTCGGATAACGATTGGTCTTTAAAAATAGAAATTTTTTACGCGAAATGAAATTGAATTATCTTTAAAGTTTCAAACGGAGGATATTCTGGAAAAGACGATTGAATAAATAATAGTTTCTTTTTCTAGGATCTGTTACTTTCGACAGATCTCGAGAGCTTTTCTAGATATTACCATTCTTATTTTTTCACTGCAAATTTTTATTTCAGCGAAAAAATAAACTAAAAGTACGTATATAGAGCGAAAAGTGGGATTAGCAATTGGATTGAATCACCTTATCTGTCTATCGTCTCTGCCGTTTGACGGCGGCTAAATTCGATCGGTCAGCAGAACGGCGATTTCCGCCGCGTTTATCTCTTTTTGGAAGAGGTGAGTTTTACGTTTCTTCCGGCGTTTGTACGTGCCGATCCTCCAGTTCCATACGCGCAACCCTCCCTCCCTCCCTTCCGTAGCTAACCGTCCACTTCGGTGGCGTTTCGCATTTTCGTTTTCGTCCGATGCCGCGCGCGCTATCTCTTGTTCCCTCTTCCCTCTCTTCCACCAGCGAGCTAAACTCGAGACGTCTGGCGTTGGCGGAGCCTGATTAACTCGAAAAATCGACTCCGCTCGCTTCTTTCTCGGAAAACTTTGCCCGGTCCCCCTCTGCGCCTATCTGCCATCTCTCTTTCTTCAGATAGAAAGCGGAGAAAGCCGAGGAGAGACAAAGAGCGGGAAAGGCGCGCGTACCATTGTCGACGATAGAAAGTAGTGAACGCCGGGGAAAGAAGTTAAAGGCAAATAATGGCGCGAGGGATAGTACAGGGTACGGGGGTGGCGGGGCAAATCGAATAAGAAAGCGTGCCGTATTTTATTTCTCTTCCTCGGGAAATCTCGCGCCTCCCTCCGCGGTCATGAAACTCCGCTCCGCGAGCGTTGAAGGAGGAACGCCTTGTTCCTGAGGGTACCATAATACCGACAAAACGGATCGAGAGGATATAGGCATTACCGTGGAACGGAAAAGGAAGAGGACCGAAGGACCGTAAAACACTATCGCTCCGGTGACTCACCGGAGATCCGATGAGTCGCGGCATTTCCGCTTTTAACGCGAGACTGCAAACGGCGTGCCTTCCAATTGAATGTAGGAGAGGACAGACAACGGCGAGAAGCATTGCGAGCTTCGAGATCTTTCAAGATTTACGACGCGTTTCTCTATCGATATCGACTAAGTTTAATCGCAATTTTTTACCTTACGCTAGAGATTAATGGCTCGTCTATTAAAAAAAAAAAAATAATAATAATAATAATAATTGCAACTGCTTGGATCAAGTTTTTAGAGACGACGATCAAAAGACTGGAGTAAAATATATTACGTGTTCTGGAACTGAAGTCTCCCTCGCGAAATGAAATATGCGAACGGTAATGCGCCATTTTTTTCACTCGGCGATGATAACTTACTGGTTAGTGCCGCCTTTCATCAGAGATTTAATCACGCGAGACATTAGCAATTCCTTTTAGCTGTTGATCCGACGCTAGGGTATATTCATCCTTCGCGGCTCGGTTCATTATTTAATGAGACCGGCGTACGGAATCGCGCGGTTACGCAAGAGATCTTTGTTTATCGTGGGCGCGAAGGGAGCGAGAACTGTAGGGTTGATTTAATTCATTTACAGACGCATGTGGGGCGCGGGAGCGCTCTTTTCTCGTGCGCCAGGGGCGACGGGTTTCTGGCAAACATCTGCGAACTCTTGCGTGTTACCGGTACGACTCCCCTGGGAAGGAAACCCGATAATATTCGCGCTGCACGAGCCGTATCCCCGACATCGTGAGAAGATCCCGGGACCACGGCTGTGAATTTCGAGATTGATCCCCCGTCCCGTTCTGTCGCCCATCGTCAATTAGAACGTCGACTACGACGTAACGTAATCTCTTAGTACGCCGTCTATAAGAAAAACTGTCCTATCAATTACATATAAGAAGGAAATGTGAATGCGATGATTAATTCGAACATCCACCGACGTTGACTGACGGGAAATATATTCTGCTTCCGTTAAACAATATAGCGTTTACCGCGTTATAATTCATTATAACTTAGATAGAGCTCTTGTGACACAGCAGCTTCTGCGGACAAATAATTAAATTATTGCGGATTTTAACTTATGCAAGCGAGACATTTAAATTCCGTGTTCCATCAATTATTTCACTCTTTTGCAGTATAACCGATACACTCATTCCCTTATAAATTTTTAGCATTCATTTAAAACTCGAGCAACAAAGGGATATATTAACTACGGTGGTATTGTCACCGAAATTTGCAAAATCGAAATATGTAAAATTGTACATATTTGTTTTTAAATAGAATTTAATTTTTCATGCCCCACAAACTGCGCTTGAATTTTAGTTGACCTGTGCATTTCTCTTCGATTTTTGAATTTTAACCTGTCGAAAATGCATGTAAGTAATACACTTTATTTTAGACGTGCAGGCGCATTACGGCGTGTGCGAAGTGCAAGGTCGACAATGAGGCGCTGCTCTCGCGACATGCATACATACGCGGATGACACACGCTGGGTGACGGGAAGGCGCGAGCGTGTAACGTATTACGTGGATCCGGCGCGAGGTGTCATGTAACCCAGACCCAGTATAAAGCGTGAGTGCCTGTTGGGACGGGATTTACTTAACGAGTGAGCGTTAACCTGTCGGAATAATCCACGTGGCAGGGGTAATAATGGACTCAAGTGCAAATGCGCCTCGGGGGTGTCCGGGGTCGTCCCCGCGGCTGTAAATAGCGCACGCTTTACCAGTAACCGTCTCTCTGTCCGTCCGGACGGTTGTTCCAGCCCGGCTGCTGCCGGGTCTCGACGTTAGCCCCCGCCTCCCTTAACGAATGACCATGTTCGCGTTTGCGCCAGAAGCCCGAGATCGCGTTCATCTATGACGATATAGGAGACGGGACTTAGGTGAAAAGCATTTTACATACGAGCCGCGACCTCGACCGGTCAAAGCTCGTAGCCCTCGCCGTGCTCGAGTAGCTGATGGTGTCGCAACGTTTCAGCTTAGGTTACCATAGCAATAATAGGATTAAAGACACGTAGCTACGTAGTGGTTGTATTATGTGTCTCGGGTACATAAGATTACTCCGAAATACACCGCCGTTGATGGTGCACGAAAAAAAAAGTAGTACACGTAACCAAGAATATGGCTGTATCATCTAAAGATCTTTAAACGATGATAATGCGTATGATTGATATGATTGATTGTAGTATGTCAACTATATCAATGTAGTTGTTACAAATACAGTTGGTACATGCATATTTATGTGTCGACCAACCATACTGTTTTTTCCGTGTAATAATGCGGAAAACGATGATTGCTATCAAATCTTATTCTAGATATATACGTTTATATCTAAGTATTTTAGAGAAATTGTCGTATATTAAAAAATAACATTTCCATATATATTATGCATCTTGAAATACACTTTCCAGGAACGCAAATTAACAAGAGTTAGAATCTGCGAGTTTCACATTTAAGCTTTACAACGGGCTGCGGCAGGCGACAAAATGGCGAATGGCTTCTCTTGTTTTAATGACAATTGCTCAAGTAAGATTGCACGGCGGACGTGCGAGATATTAAGATAATTACGGCGAAATCGTAGACGCGAGGGCGGGCACGGAGCATAACGGAACAAACGTGACGTTCGCGCACCCCGACGAAATAAGAGGATATTTCACCGCGCAAATTTCCCGGGGCTTTCCCTCGGAGATGGGCACGCACGCGCGTCCGTGAGCGCAGGCTACGCTCACGCTTTAGCGAATACGAATAAACTTCAAAGAGTGACGGGACCGCGACGGCGGAGAAATGTCGTTACGAGCGACGGCCGTTTCAACGACGCCGCTTAATTGAATTTCTCTCGGTCGCGTGATCGCCGCCATCCCTGTAAAAATGCAACTACCAACCCTCGCCAACGAGCCACCCACTTGTTTCTCTCTCCCTAAAATTTCCTTTTCTCTCTTTTTCGTCAGAAGAAAAATGTAACGTCATGGAATATCTTCGGTCAATTCTTTTTCGAATTTTATTGCCTCTCTTTAACTTTTATCTTGGAGTAACTGCCAGAAAGAGAGAGGAAGAGAGAGAGAGAGAGAGAAAGAGAAAAAGACGTACTTTTATATATATATATATATATATGCATGGCTATGTAGATTACATAAGCAACATCCATTAGATTCGAGCACATCGATGGCGATGACAGAGCGAATAAGATAATGAGAAAAACAAGTCAAGTTTCAGGTCTTGAGAAAACAACGAATTTACATGGTTCAATCTTCATAATCATTCTGTATCAATGAACTAAAATAGCTGGGTTGAAGAAAATGAGTTTTATGGAGACACCGAGACAAACTTTGTATATTCCGAGTAGAAAAGAAAATAACGAATCACGGTACGTCATGATAACAGCACTCTATACTCATGAGCTACCTTTCCGCGTGAATCGCGATCATTTACGAGCGAGCACTCCCACACGCTACGCGCGGGACGCGGTATATTCGCCGCCGGTATCCAGTATACAGACTCCAGAAACGAAGGAGGACGTTCACGCCGCCCGCGACCGAATTTATGACACTCGCCTGTAACCGGTCGCTCCGGTACTCCTCGACGAAACATACTCGCAAATCTAGAAGTGTACGTCCAACCCTCGAGTTTACAACCCCGCTTCTTCATTTATGATCGCCCGGTAGCTCGGGTTCTTAGTCGAGATTGTATTTAAATGTTTGATCTTGACGCTTGCAAAACCTTAAGATATTTAAAAGCCCGTCGTTTTGTCTCTCAAAGTAATAACGTTTTGAAATTGTAATCAAATCGTGTAGTCAAATATACATGACTTTTTGACGTAGCACTGTCTAGACAGCGCAGTAATTCGGTCAACCGTATTTGGTACATGGATAATACGCGTTTAGAGATTATCTCTGCTTATATCTCAAATAATATAAAATTTTAAAAAAAGAAAGAACTCAATAGTCTGTCAAGAAAATCGAAAAGCGAGTGAAATCGTATGTCTGATTAAGTCACGTGTTTTTTTTTCAACTCTCCACTTTATTTGTCGCATCTAATATCGCGTGCGAAATAGCGAACTCGTAATAGAAAAGTGCGACGAAGTTGTAGTTTAACCGCGAGTGTATCGCTGGAGACACGATTGAATTGCTTCGGGGAAGCTCGCTCGTGGAAACCGTACGTGGAAGCGTGGACAAAATTGGTCGCATAAGTGGCCACTAAGAAGGAAGAGAGAGAGAGAGAGAGAAAGGGAGAAAGAGGAAAGGTCCGTGCTTTTCACTTCCTGGTGGCCGAGGTTCAACAGCGGAGCACGTTTCTCTTCGTCGACCTGGAGGGAAAATGACAGAGGGGGCACGAAAGACAGCCTCAAATTGCTCTTATCCACCTGCCAACGCGACGTTCAGCTCGGCCTTTACAAATGGACTGCTCTTATCCCATTTTGTCGAGTGCAACGCGCAACGGCCGAAGTATATCCGGAGTCGGGGCCGATGATCTATAGTACATTACGCGGATCCCACACCGCGGGTATAATACAAATAGCCACCGTCTTGCCTGTAAATCGTACGCATCTACCTCGTCCCGTCACGGGACATATTCGAGACCTGCATCCCGCGTGGCGCGAGGTGTAAACATCGCATTCGGTTTTGATCGATAACAGATTGAGAGGATAGCGAGAGACTGCCGTTTCCTTAAATAAAAGATCTATCACATTTGTCATTCTTAGTTCATGTTATGTTGTGCGGGGGAGGGGGAGGGACCATTAGCTACAATAATTAAATCATGTATGTGATCGATAATCATATTTTCTTGAACATGTAGTTACGTAAGACCTTTTAAGAAATTCTACTTTAAACGCCATGGTTCGCGATATTGATACTTGAAAATTTGCCAGCATCGAAATCTTGTTCGTATCGCTTCCACTTCAATGATCGATTCGCGCGCTAGAAGTATTCTCGGAGAATAAACCTGCAGTTACGGCGCGCACGAGATTTTTTTGCGCAAGTTCAAGCTAAATCGGGACTCGAGCAGCCGTCGCGAAAGCGCCGATGATCAGACAGATTCGGCAGAGAGGAAGCGTTCTAAACTGGAATACTCGCGCGTCGTGGCGCGAGTTCTATTTACGTCGGGAAAACGTGGTCGATCCGTTTCCGCCTCGTCGACGAAATCGGTCGGAGATTACTGATGAACCCGGGCAGAAGGCGAAGAGAATGACGGCTCCCTAAATTAAATTCATTAGGAAAAGTAATTGAAAGAGGTCGGCGAGGGCACCAATCGTTTCTCGATTTAGCCCTGCTGGGTAAAACCGACTCGAGTGGCCCCGTTCTTCTCGAGGCCAGGACAATTTACCGGGAAGTTCCATCTTCGGCGCGAGCTCCGGTTTTCGCTCTGCCGCGCCGCGTCGTTCTCCCAAATCGCGAGATTCCCGAAGCCCAATCGTGTGCGAGGTGTATGTGTGCGCGCGCGAGCGCGTACATGCGCGTGTACAAGCGGGAACAGGTATCACGCGCCCGGTTTTCTCCGAAACCCTCCGGTACAATTTTACTGCGCTTGCGAATGCTAGCTGTAACCTGTTCCCCATCCGCGGGCTTCGAGACTCCTCTCCACCGCACCTCTCGAATCGTTCGCCCAGCATCAGTAACGGATTCCACCGCATTGCTGGCGGGCATCAAGCCTCCCGTTTCCTCGCTGCGATCGCATTGAACTGTGACATCGAATGCTAGATATCATTTTATATATTCATAAAATTCTTTTTCTCTTCCACCATAAGTCGAAATAAATCAGTTTTTTTTTGGTGAGTTAACCGCCCCGATGATATAAATTGGCAAAGTATACCAAACTTTTATTACGCTGCATTAGTAAATGTAAACGTGTAATTTAGTCTCTGCGTGCGTCCTATTTTCAGAGATGATAAGAATGGACTTTATGACAGTTGATCAAGATTTACAGCTATTTATTACGTCACGAATCAAAATTGCATGATAGCACGCGAAAGAATTAATTTATTTCGACGTATATGGCAAGGAAAAAGTTTATTTTTCGTTTTTGACAATTCAGTATGACTGCAACGAGGAAATTGGAATATTAATCATTAAATTTTTCCTTCCAGTTCTTATCCACTATCAATTTTTTTTCAATTTCTAATAACACCTGAAATAATATCATGTAAATTTTGCTCAACTTTATGAAACTTTATTACTGAAAATTTCACACATGAGTACAAATTACACGTTAGTTTTTGCGACCTACAAATTATTTTTTATTTTATTTCCATCTCTTCTGCAATCAATAAAAAACAATTTTTTTAATCAATAATGTACTTAATTTTATATTTTTTATTTTTGATGTAACAAATTATGTATATAAAATATTAAAACAAGAGATGTATGCGTGCACACAATTAGAAAAGTTTTGCTTTATCATTTCGTGCCTCTAAAATCTGACTGCATCATTAATCTCTCCAGCTAGGCAATTTGTCTGACAAGTTGTCAAAGCAAAAATCTCGATAAAAAGTCCCATCATTTTTCAGTCAAATCGCCATTTTTTTTAATCCGAACTGCTATTAACGAGAATATACGTTAATACATTACGCGAATGTAACAAAGCGCGGTCGCAATATAAATGACAGACAGAGGCATATATAGTTCACATTTATAGAAGTAAGATATATAACTGACTATAACTGACTGAGTTGAAATAGATGTTGGTATGAAATACGTGCACGCGCCGAGTCGCATGATAAGAGACTTCGCCAATCCGCTTTTCGGGAGAAGAATAGTCTCCAGCTGCTCGGCCAAGATATTGCTTAGCGACGAAGAAGATGTCGCGGATTGTAAAGGATTGCGACGGGCTCCACTTGTTGAATCGCTTCGCTCTTCCGTTTTGAAAATTCGTCTCCGCGCATAAGGCTGTACGTTCGTACAGAGATTCCTTTATCCAAGATATATCCGTCTTAACGAGACCGCCTTAGATAAAGCGACGTCGCGTGCATATGCTCTAATTTCAAATCGTGCGTCCCGGCTAAATGGAGAGAGGGTATTCCCAGGGAGAAGGGATTACTGCGGCAGCCATTCGCAGTCTCTGATTATTTGACGAGTAGCATAATTTAGAAACTTACGCGATTGGTTACCCCCGACTGTCCTTACATAGGGTGTTCAGCATACTAAGTAAAAAAAATTTCCTTAATTTTCCAGGATCTAGAATTAATTTTCCCCTGACTTTTTAGTATCTATTTTTAAAAGCATAATTATTCATAATGCACATATTAATTAATATTTGCTTAACTCAATATAATTTCTTCAACATATTAACTAATAAACATATTTAATACCTCCGCACCACTTGAAATTCTATCTAAAAAAACAATTTACGGACAGAAACTCCTTATACAAGTTTAACTGTTAAAAAAAAGACTAGCAAACTTTTGAATATTTTTAACACAAGAAATGGTAGACTATAAAATTCACACTCAAAGTTAAAGGCAACAGTATAAATTTTCTAAACGTAACTTTAATAGTAGAAGACAATCTAATTTTATTTGCAGATATCTAAGCTTCTACTCACACTATGCAATGGTTCATAAAACAGAAATAGTAATAGGATTGATCGATAAGGTATTACAATTATTACATCCAAAATTCCACTAAAAGAATATAAAAGAATTAGTAGAAACCTTATTTGACAACGGATATCCGTTAAAATACATCTTTAACATAATTAACAATAGAATAAAATATCACATACATAAAATTTATGTAAAACAATGAAAAATTCCAGAAAGACTATAAAAATTGTAAAAATGACTTTTCCCTGATATTTCCAGATTTATAAAATCCCCTGACAATTCTCGGTTTTTCAGATTTTCATGACCGCTGGACACTCTGCTACATGAACTTGTGATGAACATGAAATAATTTTTGACACAGAGATGCCGGCAAAACATATTCATTACACTTGATTACTTCATGCTCTTCAATATTAATTCTTTGCAACATTGTGGGAGGGAAGCCGCCGAAATAATTGGAAAACATCTGGCATGCTAAGTTATGAAGATAACGTTGGATGTACTACAGCTTTCGTCTGTAAAGCTGTATAAACTGTAAATTGGTGCTAAAATGCAGTCGGCGAGACCGGGTAACAAGGTGCTCCCCGTGTTGGGCGACCAAATAGCGTTAATTGAAATTTATGAAAGTGGTCGTGAGAAACGACCAAGCACGTACGCGACGGGTATAAAAGTAAAAAGTGGCACGACGTTTCTCATCCCTCGCTCGCATGAGGGTTCGGAGCCGAGTCGCCGCGCCGGAACAATCTATCGCGAAATTCCCCCCACTTTTTTTTGCGCTTTCGCTGTAAAATGCACCTGTTTCTCATCGGCGCGCGGCGTGTGTATACGCTCGAAAATAGCATGGCATCTAATATATCTCTTTCAGCGGAACTTGCGGTATCACGATAGAAAGAACAACGTAATTGCCTCCGCGTGGTATTACGCTTGGAGTCTCGGCTCGGCCGTAGAGGGAATAAAGAATATCTGCATATATACATACGGGCAACGAAGCACACCCGTTGCCTGACTGTGTTATACACAGGTGACGGGGGAGGGGGGTGAAATAATTAATCGCGTGTATCAAGACAATTCATTATTCGGCGGCGGTTTCCGCGGTTTGCCTGGGAGCACGAGTTTCCGTAATGCCGCGTGTGAGTTGCCGCGGCTAGGAGATAGCGCGCGCAAAATCTTGTCCCAGCGTCGCTTCTTGCGCGTCAGCACGAGTAGTTCGTTGATAAATTCATCGCGATGGAACAAGAGAGACGTCCCCGTGATTATAACCAGTCGTGAAAATAATCGCAAGCCCATTTTGCTGAAAGCCGCACGTTCAAAGTAATTAGTCTAATTTTCCTCCACCGCCAGTCATTGCGGGTGCGCCTGCCTCTCTCTTCCCCCCCCCTCCCCCTCTCTCTTTCTCGGTGTAAGATGAAATTCGCACGACTCCATTTTGATGAACATTCCGGATGAACTCGTTGGAGAAGAAAGGAAAAACCAAAGAAAGAGGAGAAAAGAGATAATATTTTTGCAAAGTTAATCACTTGCGCTGAAGAATCATATTCCTTTTCTCTCTTTTTTCCTTATTTTTTAAAATGATTTTTTACGAATATTTCCCAATATTATTTAAATAGAATTTATATAATGCTTGACTCATTTCTAATTCAATATTATTTTAAAATATGTATTATCATTGATATTTTTTTAATAATTAAAATAACAATTGACTCTAGCATGGGAAGGTCGGACTCGAAAATCGGAAACGATGGTACGGTCGAAGCAGACAAACGGATGTAGGTAGCGCAAAACGGCATCGAAGGAAACGCCAAGAAGATGGAAAACAGTGAGAAAAGTGCATGCAAGTTGCCGAATGTATAAATCGCAGAATAATAAAACTGTCAAAAAGAATTCACGGCGCGCATTCTAAGTGCCGTGAAAAGATAACAATGATTTTAAAAAAAGAATGCGCTCTTTTTTCACGCATCTTTAATATTATATAATGTGGTACTGGCTTAAAAGATTCCGCCAAGACTTGGCAGATTTTGACGCGCAATAAATGTCTGTATGCGAAATTGCAAGAGAAACCTCCCCCATTGCAATATCTCGGAAAAGCGCTGGATATATCTTGATCGGGACCAGTCGGCAAACATCTCTCGTGCATAATAAATGTAGCGACAAGAAATCTGTTTACGATTGCTGCAGACGTTTCAGCTCTGCAAAAGGTCTGGACGAGTCCGCTTCGAAAGTGACTCTCGAAAGTTACCATGAATAGGAGACTTTATGACAAACGCGCTCGTACAAGGAACTCCCCGCATACGAACGCTTTACTCGCAAGTTTCACGATACGTACTTTCACTATATTTCGCTAAGAATAACAGAAATATACATCGATTATTGTAATAAGAGAAACTATACTTTGCAAAGAGGGTTACATGTTTCAGAAACTTGCGTAATCAATGACATAGTAATAAGACACAAAACTAGAAAAGTGGAAATAATACGTACATAATAAGTAGATATTGCTAAATAAGGAAACAATTGATTTATATTTTATTACTTATAAAATTCATAGATGACAATAGTCAAAATTATTTACTTATTTCGTTTCTTAGAAGCAAAATAAATTAATATAAGGCAAACTGCTTGAATTTACTTAACAAAAATTCAATCTACAGAATATTATGATTGCAATTCAACAAATCTTTACGGGAGAAATTTCAAATTAACTACTTTTCTAAAATGCGAAAGAGAAACGGCATGCTGTTGACGAAAGACAGGAGCTTTTTCTATATGCAAAGAGGAAAGCGGTACGTTGAAAGTACCCGGCAAATATCCACACTTTCATTACGGCGCACAGCAACGACTTCAAAGAGGATCAAGAGTACTTGACAATTTTGAAAATTATTGACTTGTCGTAATTTTAATTTAAAAAAAAAAAAAAAAAGTCTAAATCAAATGATCTCTCATTGAAATTAAGTTCAAATTAGTTGACAATTTTACAATTTGTTTCACAACTGGCACAATTATCCTCATTTAACTCGTCGTAAACTTTGGACACTCGGGACCTTTTTCTTTCGTTCTATGCGTGTCAAGGCGAAGTATCGAACTCACGCGGCAATTGAGGGTGGAACAAAGGGTAAGCGAGACCCGGCGAGGGAGCTTCAAGCTTTCGGCGTTACCCCACTGCTGGTCGGTGTAAACATTTACCGATCGTACGCAAAGCCGGTGCCGATGGCTGTAGGTTGAGCAAACTCTCCGCAAACTGAATATATCTATATACATATATATAGATATATATGTACGTATACGATCACGCGTTGGTGGATTATCGAGGAATCGTCGTCCGGTGCATACGTAAGCGCCGTGATTTGGTAGCGTGTCCATTGTTATACCGCGAAATCGACCTTCTATCTACAGGGAGCGCCGAGGGTCGGTGAAATGAAATAAACCTACCGGCAAAACAAAGGGACTGCATACGTGCGTGCGTGCGTCTCAGTGGCGTAGAGTCGAAAAATAATCTTGAAGACTTACAAAGAAACGACCTATTTTTTCTTATCGTAACACACCGTTAAAAATAGACTGAAAATTCAGTCCAAATAATGACTGAATCCTAAGAGAAACACACTTGAAAAAAGTTTCAATTATTTTAAGTTGGATTTTCAATCACGTTAACTAGTGTTTCAAAATGTCTCTAATTCTTGAGATGACGATACGAAATTTCAGCCTAATGAAGAACATCCTTAATTTTTAGTGTATTCTCTGACTCGAATAATGTACACTACTAGTACAAAAAGATAAAAACAGACATAGGTCAGATAAGTAATCTGTTGTACATATTAGCAGGCAGAGGCTGACTGGACATATCGACTTTATTATTGATCGCATATATTGATGCATGATATGCAAAATAGTCGCTAGATCGAGAGAAGTCTACGTTCTCCTTACGCCGCGAGAAAGTGTCTAAAAACGAATTGTTATCGAGCAGTGTACATTTAATTTGCCATGGATAATTAGTTAGAGACACAAAGAAAATAATATAATAAAAAATTTACATAAAAAATTTTTGCATGCCATTTTCAAGTAATAAGAAATAGTTGATTGAAAAAAGCTTTTAATCGATTTAATACATTTGTTAGAAAATACGTGGCCGAAAACTATATTTTCCCCCCTGGCAGTAAATAATAACCATAAATACGATTAAGTTGTTATATTCTTGTAATAACTTAAAATAAATAACAAATTTACCTCTCCCGAAAGAAGAAAATTTAGAAATGCAAGAAAAAAAAACCTCTTAGATTACTTTGTCCAGGAAAAATGTAATCAATCGTCAAAAGAAATACAACAATTATTAAGAGATACTTATTCTTCGCAACGAAGTCTTATCACATCTGTGAAGAAAACCGAGAAATGGGATGAAATTTTTGTGAAAAAATCGCCCTTATATTTGTAATATAAATATATATTACAAATTTAAACAAAAATCTGATTTAAAAATCTGACATTAGCTGAATATATATATATATATATATATATATATATATATATATATATATATTCAGACTATGCTTACAAATTTTTAACTATACATATATGAGCTAAATATATAAGGAATTCAGACAAACATTTGAATTTTCAATTACGGAGATAACTGAATATTTAAACAAAATTATTAAATATTCACATTGCTTTCCCTCAATTTTCAGTTAAAGATTTGATGTCTGAAAATTGTCAGTTATACTAACTGTAAATAACCTCAATCAATTTTGACTGATTTTTAAGAGACATTTTTCTAACAGTGTAGATAGAGATCGTTTCTCCATTAATATTATTGTCAATATAATTCTAATGCTTTTGTATTAATATCAATAAAATATATTGATATATCAATTATTTTACATGAGATTCTTTCTGTTACAACTAAATTTAGCAAAGTAAGAAGTGTCATGGAATTGTATAATACATTTTCAAGCATGACATTTGTCCTTTTCGTAAACGTGATAAAAAAACATGTAAACGAGATAAAAGCAAAACAAGCAAAAATTGTCGGCTATAAATCAATCCATATTAAAGTAAAGTAAATTTCTTGGGGAAAAAACCAAGTTATACAATAATATATATTTTCAAGCATGACATTTGTCCTTTTCGTAAACGTGATAAAAAACATGTCATCGGGGTAAAAATGAGAAACAAGCGAAAAATTGTTAGCTAATTTATAAATTTATCAACTTTTTATGTGTGAAGTACGAAGTAATTTCTTTAAAAAATAAAAATAAAAAAGACAAATTGGATGAATTATCGAATAATAAATTACTTTTTTTATATATACTATACGGTTGAGAAGCATTTCATTAGTATACGACAGTTTATCATAAATTTTGCATAAACAAACCCAATATAGTTTGAACGATAACAGCATTTCGTATTTTATTTTCGCCTAATGAAACAAAAAAAGACGGCCTTTCTATTTGTAAAATCTATTGTGATCTCGTTGTCAAACATGAATCCATGTAATAAAAACATCTTTTCACGCTGAATTTAAGCTTTCGAGGTTCGTTGCCGAATATGGACGAAATGGATAGCATCAATATGAGAAAGAATTTTTGTGTTCTTTATTTAACCGCTTTTTATACGGCGCATCGAGTTTGAGATAAAGCGACTACTCGTCGCTGGTTTTCGCATAAATTATCAATCCCTGGTCGATATATTCGACGAGCGATGCCAAAACGGATGTGAAATTCGAGAAAAGGTGCGGAAGAAAAGTTAGCATTTCATCTGGAAATCTACGCGGTTATTATCCTTGGATAACCATTTTGAGAACTGAAAAATAAAAAAATAAAAAAACAAATAGGAACAAAGATCCAATATGCAAAATAATCCATTTATCCAGCGAAAGTGTCAGATATTTTTTGTGTGCATGTATTTTTCAAGAAATGTATAAGATATACCCAAAGATATACCTAAATATAATTCTGTAATGATATAAGATAATCAATTTTTTAATGTAAAGTTTAAAATCTTTAGCATTAAATATTATATTCCAATTATTGTTTTTAATAATAATATTCTGCAGTGGAATAGTAAAAAACTTTAAGATGACATTTTATTAAAAATTTTAGAATAAAACGCTCAAATAAATTGCATTTATTCTCTGATAAATAATATGAACAATAATATAAAACTTGACTATTAAATTATTAGTTACTTGGCACATTCGAAGGCTTATAACGATTTCAGAATTTGATTATTATGAGCAATCTCGTTATTTATACAACAGCATATTCCTCATCCGATAAAGTATTAAAGTTGCAACAATAACAAGAGATTAATTTTTTTTTCGTCGTTATTGAGAATGGAAGGCTGTCGTGCTTGAAAGTCGCTCGCCTATTAAAACTTTTTTCCAATCGAAAAATATAGTCGTATGAACGAATGCTATGTTAACTTTTTATTTTTTACGGATTATATGCGAGCTTTCATCGAAGTTCGCTTTGCATTCGCGCGTAGACAGGTACTTACATATTTAAGAACAACTGAAGGAACAGACGCAATGCATTTGTGTGTCTCCCTTAAATATAATTCTACTATTAATATACAAATAAGGAATTAGAAAATGCAATGAACTAACAAACAATGTTAAATCGTATATTATTTTATAATGTCGAGTATAAGCAGATTTTTTTTAGCGTTATTTACTGTGAAAATTACAAGCTAAGATAAAACAGTGTTTCTCGAAAACGTTTCCTCTTTTTTTCTTGTTTGTATCGCTCTTGTATGAAATGCACACAAAAGCTCATAAATGCTAATGCGAGACGTGGGGTTAGCCCTAGCCGATCCAGCCAGATCGATGTTGGATGCAGGGTAAATGCGAATAGAATATCGATAATATCGCGAATATGGCGACGGCCAATGTGAGCGTGGCTAGTATCAAAAGTCACATTTATGCAGGTCGGTTCGCGTATACACGGCGCGCAATGTTGCTGCGGGATTTATGCGGAATATTTTTATCTACCGCGAAAAGCGCTGGCGAGATATCCCGATGCGTACAAAGGGTGGATCCCCGAGTGCACCACGACTTCCGTAAGCGTCACGATGCGCCGCGCCGCGCCGCGTCGCGTCGTACTTCGAGGTGATTCGTTTCGTGCCGGAAAAAGAAAAGGAAAAAAATCCCTCGAAGAACAACGCGAATATACGGAGACACCGATTTCTGCTGGGAAGTAGAGCGAAGTGACTGCGGAATTTTCTACGAAATTCCCCACGCTGCTGCTCGAATAACGAATTGCATTCGGGATAACGTCGACGCGATTTTTCCTACGATTGGGAATTACGAATCCCGTACCGTCACTAAAAGCTCGCCGTAGCGTTGGATTAGCCGAGTCAATAATCACTAAGGCGCGAGATTTCGCGAGGTACGAAGCGTGCTTTTCCAACCGGGTGGCTTTAAGCGATATCGAGACGGTGGAATTGTTTACGCGTAGCTCGTAGGTTAATTTAAACAAAACCTCCCGCCCACACTTTACGAATTACGTTGTCAGGAGAAGTGACCCGGCTAAATGTATTTTAGGCTATCCGAGTAGAAAGGCTCACGGCGAAACCTCACCAACCTCCGCGCTTTAGTAATCACCAGTCAAGCGTGAACCGATGTTGGAGTCTTTGACGGGAGTGTTTCATTAAATTTGTTGTTAAAACCAAAAGAATCGGAAATATCGGCCGGTAAAAAAACCATGCCGATTTAAGGTGCAAAATACGACGACAGCGATAAAAGACAGAAGTGAAAACTTCAATGACTTCCAATAGCACTCCTTTCCAAAAAGGATTTTTTATCTGTAAATTCTGAAATATGTGGTAATGTAGTGATATAATGAAAAATGGATAAAGCCGAGATTTATAAAAAAATATTTTAAGCTTTTTCAAATTTTATAAGATTTTACCAGAAGGAATCTTAGAAATTTTATACAGAAGGAACATAAAACCTTTATTTCGCGACGATTATTACGAGGCACGTTCCCAAAGTGCCGAGATGCTTTCTTCGTTTCTCGCTAAGCAGATGATGGTGGATATTGACAGAACCTTCTGTAGGAACCGTACCGATTTTTTGTATCAATTTTCCGGCTTCATTCAGTATTTGAGTGCATTGTACTCGGCGAACAATAACTCATCTCGATATTGCTGGGCTGGCTCTTGCATCCGATATTCCCGGTGCATATCGATACCGCTTACTCTTTCCTTTCACCCCTTTCCGTCCTTCTCTCCTTTTCTATCTAATTCACACGTTGTATAAATCTCTCACTTTCTCTTTCTCTCTTTTCCTTTCTCGTGCTCTTGCATCTCTTTCTCTTTTTTTCTCTCTATTTATCTCTATCTATCTATCTATCTATCTTTCTCTATCTCCTGCCTTTTTCACCAATAAAGTGCATGCCCGTTTACGATTTTACGAGGCGAGACGAAACTTCGTCCATTAACCCGTGACTTATTAGTTGTCGGCTGCGATGCACACGAGCTGCAAACGATCACGTCGATGACATATTTGGCCGATGAATATAACATATTCATTGAAATGCTAACAGGGCAACGAGTACGACGCGTCGGATAAAGTAGGTGAGATTTTGTTGAAATGCGGTATCGGCGCCCGGAAGGTTGCCTTTGTGGCTAAAAGTGTTTCATTCAACGTATTTTACATATGTGCATAACTGCAACTACTTTATAGTTTCGAAACAGATTATTCATGTTTGATCTCGAAAAGTCGCTCGAGTTTCGATCCTGTTCGTTATCGTGAATTCATTTTACCTTAATTTTACATAATAGACAATATTTAGTACTAAAAACGAGTAAAACGCGAATATTTTATATCGCGTAAAATAGCTATATAAAAAATACATTCCTCGAAAATGCTTTTTCTACTGCAATCATTAAATTGAGAGTCGTAGTATACGTTATCTTTAAATTATACCTAACATCTTTCTCCCCCTTCTAAATCGTAGTAAATAACTTTTAAATCTTTCTTAGAATACATGAGGGTATTTTGCCTAAAAACTTCGCACCTGCTCGTATTCTCTCGGCTTCTGGCTACGCTTCGCATCTGTCACAATCTCAACAGCCACGATCTCTCAATGCTCGGGCCCGGTTGTCCGATACTTTCTCGCAAAATAATCTTTCGTGACGGACCTAGACGGCCTTGCCAGGTGTTTCCAGGAGGCATCGAGTTTAGACAAGCCTTATTCAAGCCTTCAAACCAGTTTAAAACATGAAAGAAGCTCATTTATAAAAGATTCTTTACACGACAGAATTGTAAGAGAGAGAGAGAGAGAGAGAGAGAGAGAGAGAGAGAGAGAGAGAGAGAGAGAGAGAGAGAGAAAATTTAAACAAATTTATAAAAATTCCAAACACAAAAATCGCAACAAAGTAGTTCGATAAAAGTTAAAAAAAATTGAGTCATTTCTCGCCTCTTTCTCTCGCGAGTTAAGTCAGACCTCCTCCTTTCGGGGTTAAGAATAATCTCTCAGCGTCGCGTGGCGTCTTATTATGCGCTCTAGAGGCTTCGTGCTCTCGTTTACGTTTGCGCGGCACGTGGACTTCCCTCGCTTGTGGGATTGTCTCCGCTCGACAGGATGGCGGGCATGAACGAGAAGCTAGATAATGAAGGATGGAGCGGCCGGCCGGCCGGCACGGCCAGTGTTTGAGAAGCACTAGTCCGGTCCCAGTAGAGTGGTCGGTCTTCTACAAGGCTATCCGGCGGACCCGGCGACGGAACGGGCCACTTCCCGTGGGAGCCTGTTCCATCTATCGCTACCTGGCCGAGTGCCTGAGCGCGTGAGTGAGAAACCAGGTTATATGCAGATACGTACTCCCTCGCCGTTTCTCGTGCTACCGACCCCGTCTCTCTCCCTCTCTCTCTCTCTCTCTCTCTCTCTCTCTCGACCACCATCCCCTTCTGCCTACTTTCCTCCGGATTGTCACCCACGAGGATCTCGCAACGGTACCCCGCGGTACGTGCTGCGCCGGGAAAAGGAGCCTTTCCCCTTACCATGTACATACACACATACACATACACATACGCATTCAGATATGTACATACACAAAGGACTCGTTCTCCACTTCGTACGATATCCTCCGGCTTTCATCCTTTGCGAATCGATATTACGCGTAGCGCCACGTCTACTTTAAAACCACTCTCAACGTTTTCTCTTTCTCGCACGTTCGACGAAAACCTTGGAATCGGAGACTCTCTCCAACAATGGCTAGAGGGTAATGTTGCTTCGATATATCATTTGCTTTTATACCACGCGATACGCGCGTAAATCTTTTTTCTAATATATAAAAAAACGAATTTCCTTTTTCCACTTTAAAGAAAAAATTAATTTCGTCGATCTTGCGAAATTATACATATTAATTATTTCTCATACATTTTATAATTTAAAATTAATTTCCTAAAGGTGTATGTAGATAACAATTTTTTGACACGCGAGGTTCTAGAATATTCTTCCCAACCGCAATGGTTCTCGAAGGAAAAAGATAGTTGGACGTTGAGTTAAGAGCCTCCATGAGGCTCTTTCGAAAAATGATGAAATTACCTGAGTTATCCCGGATGACGGGGAAGCCACCGCACGTGCAGGGCACGCGCCTGCTCGAGTTACGGAATAAATGATGTAAACGTAAGTTTTCACGACCTCCGGCAAGCCAGATGCGTAACGGTTTTTTTTCCTTCCCGGAGGACTCGATTGGATTGCCGGAAGTTTTATGTTGCTCCTCCGTCCGAAAGGATGTTAACGAATCCTTATCGAATTTATACGGGGAAAGGATTCGAGCACAAGGTAAGCGGTAAGATGCTGAAAGTGTCTCTCGAGTTGCTGTCGAAGCCACGACAATTTGTCGAGCTTGGCAAAAATTCTTCATTTAATAGCGCAACGAAAGCAAAACGACAGTAATTACACCAGACTGAAACACACTCGCGATTTTTCTTCGCTGTTTACGTTGCTATTGTTTCCCCGAAACCGAGACAACTAAAACTAGGCCAGATATATCTTACGGAGTTATAGCAGCAGATATATGAAAAACTATAATCAAGAGAATATAAATGATGTAAAGCATATTATGAAATATTTAAAAAGTACAGCTGATCATGAAATTCAGTACAAGGATGGAGATTTATCACTTCCTCAAACTTATTGTGATGCTGATTTTGCAGGCGACGAGACGCAGCACAACTGGATATGTTATATTCTACGGAAACGGCTTAATAAATTGGTGTTCGAGAAGACAACCGAATATAGCTTTATCGAGCAATAAAGCGGAATATGTAGCGGCAGCAAAATGTTTGCAAGGAACTTACAATACTTGAGGACATTTTTGAAAGAATTACAAGAAAAGGAAATACGAATGGAATTAAACGTTGACAACCAAAGCATAATTTTTAATAGAAGATCAAGACTCCCTCGTCCTTCGTTGCTCGGCGTTGCACACCAACATGACACTCTCGCGTAACGCTCGCTCGCGAACTACGTTTGCGATTTACGTTAATCACCAGGTGCGACGACGCTACACCTCTCGGCACTCCCGATAAGCGACGCGCGCTGTTACGCCGCGATCGGGGAAGAACAACGGCGGAAATCACGGGAGGCGATCCGTGCCGGCGCGACGCACACGGGACCAAGCGTAACGAACGAGATTCTGAGCTACGAAAGGGAATTCAAAGACCGTCCGCGCGGCCAACTTCACGCTATTTTACCCGCCGCGTCGACACTACACCTGTTGCACCTTCACGCACTTTGTGCGACAAATAATTTCCGCGGGCGTGTTAGATCGACGATCTCGCTATCCCAGGCTATCGCGAGATCTATGACAAGATCGATGACGGTCGTCCTACGCAGAATTCACCTGCGACGGAACGTCGGTCGACGAAACGAATGAGTGTCGATCGTGAGATCAAGCGGCCGACGGGTCAACGAACCGCGAATCGCCGTATTTGCGATGCATGATTAACAAATATTGAACTGCGGGACTCATCGTGACTCGTACTTACCGAAACGCAACGTCGCGACATCGAGTCGATCCCGGCCGGGTTCGATCGGGGGCGAAGCGTTCCGCTAACGAGGCCGCCAGCAACTTCACAACACCTAGCCAAATCAACGATGAATGATTAATTAGCCGCGGCAAACCTCGGTTTACCCACCCAGCGGAATACACACATGCGACCGAAAATTCGCATTATACGCACGCGAGGTAAGGTTATTGAGGTTACCGGTCCATCCGCGAATTGCCCGGCGACTTTGACGATCGACACGACATAGATTCGAAACGCCCCTAATTATTCTGATCTTCGATTCGCAGCCTAGCGCTTGAAATTTTCCGTGAAATTGACCGTTTTACTCGTCACTTTCGGGTTGTCGCAACGCGAAATAGTACGCGAATCAGAGTGAGTGATCGTGACGATGAAAAGTTTAATACGTCGATCGCTCGCTCGCCATTACGTGTACTTGTCGCGGATTATCACTGGAATTCGGGAGGCGTGCGAGGCCAAAGTCGCGCGATTCGCGGAACTCACTCGGGATTTCCGCGAAAAATGTTTCGTCGCTCGCTACGATAAGTGCGCACGTAGCACTTGTTTTGGTTTACAAAACGCACACAAGGCATACGATCCTGCGGCGCGTTTCCGCGATGGCTGTTTCCTCTTAATGTTCCGGGATTTTTCCGCTCTCTGTCCATCCGTCCCCCCGACTGTCGGTGGACGAGGTACGTCCGGATCGGTAAAAAATGCAAAGTGAGCTTTGCCCAAATCCGAGCTTCTCAGTCATAAATGACCATACGCAAAACGCAATCCTCCCGAGGGCGTCGATTCCTGTAGCAAGTAGGTAAATAGCGCGGAATTGTGTTTGTCAATCGAGCTCCGAAAACGATCGATCACGCCAGTCCATAATCGCTGGTTTCTCGCATAAGTATATATGTGTATGTATGTGATAAAAGAGGGAAAAGGGGGAAAGAGGAAGTCTTAAAAAACTGGGCATCAAGAATTGGCCAGTTCGTCGCGGAGCGTCACATTCTGTTCGCGCGAAAATATTTAACGTGCTCTGTAACACAGTAACACTGCATCCAGTACGCTCGTTCCTTGCGTGCCGAGTTTAATCATTGATCGATACTGGATGCATCACGGCTCCCCGATACTTGCATTATTCAATTTGACGACTCGTATTACTCCGCGTTCTCTCTCTCTCTTTCAATCCGATGATGAATTGCAAGCCGAAAAGGCGAAAAATTCGAAGCGCGTTACACGCGAATCTGAGCGTCGCATCGCGTCGTTAAAGAGATTCTCGCAACGTGAATATCATAAAGTAACTATTTTGTAATTCCGATATTTCCCGTCATTTTGATTTCTATTTTGGGCACGCAAAATATTTACACTAAACAGACACATCGCTTCGCTGTTTAATAATCACGTTTTCATTTCTAATTGATTTCTAAAATACATCATTAAAGTATTGTACAACTGAAATTTTTTTTTAAGAGCATGTTTTATGTAGATTGTTTGATATAACGACATAAAGTCCAGAATTGGTGCTGGATTGTATCCTGTGAAAGCTACAGTAGTTAATTAATTTGAAATTAAATACAATTTTTTAATTAAAAACTCTACACTTATAAAGAAATTAATCAAGTAATGGTAAAGTTGCACAAGATAAACAGACACAAAAAGAAACATTTTAAAGGGAAATATTTTAATGAGTTTGGAATCGATTCTTCATTTGCGAAATTTTAATTAATTTTGCAAAATCAATCCTCAAAATAAACAAAACAAGAATAATTCAGGACAAAGCACTTTTTCTCCTTTATATTTATTAAATAGCATTTGAAAACGTCTGAAGGAATATTGGAATGAGAGAAAATATAGATACCCTATTTAAATCTAAAAACAGTCTGACTAGATACGTGACCCGATAAACCTTTAAGTGAGGTCAAATTTTTCCCCGAGAGGAAAATGGCGCCGTTTTGAAGAAGTGAGAAATAGATTGTGTTTCTATCAGGCGCGTCGTTACACTTCTCTATCGCCGAAACGAGTAATCTCGCGTGGTGAAACATCCACGCGGATCGCCACACGGAAAGGTTCCTCTTTCAGCTTTCTCAGACACGCTTTATTGCCTCCGTCTGTATAGAACCGCTAGTCCGCATATCGTCGAGAACGCGTCGTCTTAGAACCGCGCGTTTCACGGGCTGAGAGAGCCTGCCCCGACGTTATGCCCGCCTAATTCGAAACTACATATTTAATCCTGGGCAAACTCTTCGAGGGTTGCCCGGGCAACCGGCAAACACAAAGAACCACTAGCCGCGAGACTCGAGAACTCGCGGCGGCGGCGGCGGCGGTGGCGGCGGCTGCTGCTAACAACCCTGAGGAATCACGTCAAGTAGAGTACGAAAGAGGCCCTCCGGGCCACGATGCGAATGACTTGTAATGGTAACGTGGAAGAAGACTAACGTTACACTAACAATAAGACTAAGACTGGTATTTCTAGCTTGTGCCTTTTAATGTGCGTCCAGATTATTATCAAATTAAACTTCGACCCGCGAGCATTTTGGTAAATGCGTTGCGATTCGTCTGAAGATACTATAGTAATAAAACTTAGAATCTTTAAGGCCTCTCGAAGAATCTTGATGTTTTGCCTTCAGTTTTAATAACTGTAAATGTACGTTTATTAGTATATTTTTGACGTTATCACAATATCTTTGAAAAAATTAATAAACACTAAAATCTGGTGTTTTTGGGAGACTTGCACGCGTATCTCTCAAGGTATGTACAAAGTACCTGTACGATAATGCATCACGAGCACACACGGCTCTGCGACTATCATCTCGAAAGTGCGAGAGAGGAAACGCTGATGGCGCGTGGGGCAGGGTAAGGAGCTAAAAGGGTTGCGGAGGTCTGCACCTCCGGCGTAACCCTTTTCCAACATTACCCCTCTATGTTCTTAGATGCGCGAACCAGATGTCTGCTCGCTCCTTCGTACGTGAGCATGATATGGCCACCCGCCCACCCATTCATACACACCACACACACGCGCGCGAGCGCGCATAACGATAAGACCTTCCATACATTTACGCTGGCGGAGACTGCAGGGTTTAATCTCGGCCCGATGAGGGCTGCAATTTTGCGGAGATGACCGACGCCGCCGGTGCAGCCCCCTTAATGTGGATTACACCGAGACGGACACCAGAAGATGCTATCCTAGGAGAATGATGTATCTCTACATTGTCACATAATCCACGGCTCGTTTATGTTCGTAAAGCATCGATTAACGAGTTAATAACGTAAACACGAGAAGCGGAAGAGATACCGCTTGAATTTTCGTCGAAAATTACCGTCAGCGATTATTCAGTGAATATTCGCGAGAAATACTTTTAATCGACGGATAATTATTAAGTCCCTATGTGTGTGCTGATGTAAAGTAATGTGTGTCATAAAATTATATTGTTTCAATCCTTAACTTCAACGTGAACGTTTTTTTCAAGTGTTTTTTTTTTACCATATCAAACTACGAATACGAAATTGATTTCACATTTCTGACCGTTTCTTTCGAATTTTTTGTTACTTGAAATTAAACAAAGATTTAAAATAATTAACATTAATCTATGATTTTAATTAATACAATTAATCGATTGATTTTTTTCTTTTCTGAAACATTATTGTAATATTATAAAATTATTATTTGAAGTTAAATGCGAATAGAATAGAACTCAACTGTATAAAAAATGCTTGACTTCACCGCGAATAACTTTATCTTTAATTGCCTCATTTTCCAAATACAATGGGAAATTAGTTCAGGTGAAGCGAAACATGAGTGTATGAAATTAATATTAGCAAATAGAACATCCCTAGTAGAATTGCCGATTATAGCAGAAACCACTGGAGAGCAAAGTCTCATTCTTCATTTAATCTTAAATAAATTATACTTCAACAGAATTTTAGCTTAAGAGGTTTTCATACGAAAGGATTTACATTCTCTCTCTCTCTCTTTCTCTCTTTCTCTATGCTTGCCATATTCCGTTACGTAAGTAATGTAAATATTTTGTTATCGTGATAAATTGTGTATGACTTTTGAGTAGAACGGAAAATTGAAATGTGCACCGCGGAGAGTTAAAGGCCGAAGCAGTCGTGGTTAGCGAAAGACGTCGTTCGCACGCAACGGTAATTCCTTTCCAACGGAAATTCGTTGTCGCGACGCAAACAGCAGACACCGCCGCCGCCGCTACGAAGTCCGATAATTGTTTCCACGTTATGGTATTGTCCCGAGTCCACCATATTTTCATAAAACCACCGCCGCCTTGCCGTGAACTGCCATATATTTATTACTATTATTAGAGTACCTTACAATTAGCGGAGATGGCGGCAACTTTCCTGAGCCCGGCTCGAAATGCTCCCGGCGCAACGATTGTAGATATAACACCACAGTATAATGTAACAAAGATCAGATTCAGTGCAAAAGCAGTGCGAATATTCTCTCTCCTTCAATAACTTTAATATATGAACTGTTATTTGTGCATTATACAGTTTTATTGTATAATTTGCAACTCAACAGACCACTTGAAATGCAAAATTGATTTTCACCAAAACTACAAGTAAATACCATTTCATGTTTTTAATGTTGTATAGTATAAGATAAAAATTTCTTTTTACAAAAAAAATTACGCAACATTTATTGGCTGCTCGTACTACACCTACTTTCATATTTCTTTTCTACGCTATTTATTGCGCTGTTACGCCAGACTGTATCTTAGATCACGGCCGTTTGAAAAGCAAGAGTAGCATTCTAAGAAACGGACAGGTGCAAGAGTTGTTAAATTATTACACTTTGAAAAACGTACGGAATTCTCTCGTGTCCATGGATACTATACGCGAGAGAGGCTTAATCTACCCAATGGTAACGGCCGGCAATAACGCATTCGCATCTCCGTCGAGACTTCAATGATGTCCTGTGTATGTGTGTGTGTGTGTGCGTCCATAAAAACGTGGCGCTCCCGCCCCGTTTTTCCCCTTTGTCCGTTCGCGACCGGGGCCCCAAGACAGGGCGCAGGAGAACATCTCTCCGAGACTACGGACCTACGAGAGACCGGGAGGCGATTGTCTGCATGCGGCAGGGAGCGCGGACTAAACATAAAATATAGCCGGAGGTATACGCCCACGCATCGACGGCGGTTCGCCGCCGTTAAATACCTAAACCGGCCGTCAGTTTCCACCCCCTCTCCCCCTCCTCCCATCCTCTCCGCTCCTTCTCCCCCTCAATACGTGCGCGCGGCATGTTAAACGATTAATCGCGCTGATTGGATTCCAATTAGCCCGCTAACGGGCACAACCGTGACCGTACCGAATGCCGGATACTTTTGGATTTTCCGTATTAATTGGCGACACATACGACCCTCTCGCGACGTACACGCGCACCCTAACGTGCGGCACGTGGTCGCGTTTCCGTTTGGCATACGTATTTTCGCACGATGATTCTCACGTTTGATACATGAAATGAAAACCTATTTTCCGAATAACACACAGCACGAGTTCTCTATAGCAAGAACAAAAGACAATGATCTAGTTTCCATTTTATAATTCCTTTCCCAAATTATAAACTTTCACATTAGTTTATGTCTGAATATTACAGAAGATAATCGGTGTAAGTAACTGAAAAGCGAGAGAAAATTTATGTAAAACAATGAGGAGAGATTCCAGAGATTGTAATAATTGTAAAATTTCCAGAAAAATTGTAAAAATCCATGATTTTTCTGATATTTCCAGATTTATAAAATCCCCTGACAATTCCCGGCTTTCCAGATTTCCATGACCGCTGGACACCCCTGGAGATTGAAATCGGTGAAAACTTGTCTGATAACACTTAATACATTCTTATTTCAATCCGTCAGCCGGCGAGAGTAGCAGTGGTTTAAAAGCGAACTGAAATCGATGAAATTGAATAATGCGAACTCGACAGATTTTGGGGTAAAATATGTCAATACATATCTGTAGTACACAAAAAAGATTTTCATTTTCAGCAGTCCGAGTACATTATGTGATGGATAACAAACGCGATTTCTAGACTTACGCAATAAACAAAGATTATATTAATATACTTATATGTATATGTATGCGATACAGTTAGTAGGTTTGAAATAGAAACTGATAATTCACTTCTATTTCATTTCCAACGGAAACCAATTGCTACATTTGTTTCGAGATCAATGACGGATTAAATAATCTGATCAGTTTTTCACGTTTCGAGATTTTTATTATCCGTGCTAGACTGTTTTACATATACCGAATCCGCAATTTCCCAGATTTCATTCACTTTCCTTAGACTAAAGAACCCTCTATCTATAAAGCTGAAACTAACGCGATTTTCAACACAATTATCATCAAAATCTCGGTCTTTGAGCGCGAGAACGGCGCACGCACCTAACTCGAATAAAATTACCGTCGCAGGCATCCCTGCGTGTATATCGACCAATCCTCCGCTTCTCTTTTGCGCGAAACGAGCTTGAGTGCTCGCGAGACAAACTTGATGAATTTCACAGCGCAACGAGTACGAGTTACCTTTCTCGCTTTTGCGGCGGAAATCGCGCGGACCTCGTGCAGAAAGGCGAGGAGCCGAAATCGCACGCGAACCCTCGCATGCAGTAGCGCGGATTCACTTCGCTACCAGCCGTTAAGCCGAACTAAGCCCCGGTAAAGTGTCGCCGACTTAGAGTAGACTACGAGCGGGCCGTCCGGGGCTAAGCGGCGCGCGTGTAAAGTAATTCCGTTTAGTCTCATGGTGAATTAATAAAGAGTCAACCCCGATGGGACCATCTGTGTGACTCAGCGTCGACGGAGCGCTTCAGCTCTTCCCCCTTTCGTCGTCTCGCGTGTGCGAGACGATTCGAAAACGTCGAGAGCGATTTCGAAGCGACGATTTCGAGCAAACTGCGGCTGAACTGCAAATGACTATTCCCCAAGCGAAAGAAGGAAGGGGAAGGAACGGGCAGCGAGCTGTGTTTGCGTATTTGCATTCGATTTCTCGTTCCCTTCCCCGAGAAGAAAGAAAATACGGAGGGAGGCGCCGATTGATGCCTTTGTATGGTCTGCTAATAATTTTTTTCCAGATGTGCTGAAAAGTTCTCTTTCTACCTTTTTTACGACGCATATCGTCCAATTTTTGGACGATAGTTTTTATAAGCGAAATAAAACCGACAAAAGACTTGATAGCTGAGAGATTTACATTTTCTATCCAGAGAATTCTGAAATGTAAGACACAATAAAAATATATCTTATACATCTTACACGTAACGATTGCATATCCTCCAGACTGCTGCATAAACGATTTAAATTGCTCAAATATTTTCTTAATTTTACTTTGTCTAAGAAATTACCGTTTGAGAGTTACATTTCATCAACATTTACACATAGCATATCGAAAGCTTTTCACACGGTTCTTTGTTGATCGTTACAGCGTGAGCATTTAAAGACGGCGAATAGTAATCAAACACTAATGCATCACCTCCCGAGCGCGAGGGGGTCTTCTTAATACGGATTAACTCAAGTACATTCAACGAATGAATTAACCGGATCCCGTTTCCGCGAAGGAGAGATTCTCGCAAAAGCGACATGAGAGAAATACAGAGTATCTTACGAGAAAGCACGGAAACTGGATTGAAAGTTTCACGAGGAATTCTTGTTTGGGAGCGCAAATTACTTGGTTTTCGAGATCCTTCCTTCCGTTTGCGTATTCTTTTTTGGCTCCTCGTTTCCGTTTCTTCCCACGAACTTGCGTCTCTTTGCGGTAATGGTACTTTCCACGTAAGAAAGGATAACTGTCTACGACAGATGCTGTGCGAAAAAATACAATATGCGGTGAAAACATTTTAAGAATAATCGCGAAAAGTTGGGTAAAAAGATACGCTCGAATTAGAATTCTATCGTCGATAGGAAATTACATCAACGAAGAGACAAAGGTAACTGGGAAAAAGAAAAAAAAATGGTTGTTCGTACAAAATGGAATAATAGTTGCTTGCATAAGTGGCCTTCATCCGCGTATAAAGGTAGTATTTTTAAGGATCTGAGAGCCCACTTGATAAAATTCTCTCTATTCCGGCCCATTTGCCACGAACGGAGTCTACTCAGACACGAGGGATTATCGTCCCAAAGGATGAAAGGATACGAATATATAGGCGCGCGCGGGCGCGCTCCAGATGAAATTATTAAAGAGATATTCGGTGCGAGCGTCGTTTGAGCGCCGGCATCTCGACGTTCACAGAAAATTTATGTGAACGAGTGCTGATCGATTACCGTGGCATTCAAAAGACGTCTCTCGTGTTTCTGTGTAAGTGCAGATAAAACACAAGCAGTCGCGTCGTCTAGAATTATGCAGATTATGCCAGGATGGGAGGGGGAAGGAAAAGGAGGAGGAGGAGGAGTTACACCAAAGTCGAGGGAGTCTCTTAATAATTCACGATCCCCTAATGAATAGTCGCGATGAATCGCGCGATTCTTAACGGTCCAATCAAATGAATCATACCGCGTCTCTTCGTCACGTCGATCACTAAACTCCGTTGTGAGCTAAATTATTATATTACACGAGCATATAATTTTAAAATATAATCGAGGCGTTAATCCACTCGCAGCGAAGTAACACGTATGCCCACTTGGTTCCAGGCACAAATAGCCCGGCTACCTTCTGACGGGTTAGGTTTCCTAACTCTGGCTGCATTTGCACCCTGCGGGTGAGCAATGCGCCAGCTAAGTCAAACTCATTTTGCAAAACACGGATTAGTCTGCCGCAAACACCGTCATTGTTTGTCGTATAAACAATCGGATGCTCATCAACTTTACAACACTCACGGAAACAAAACTCCGTTGCGGTGTATAATGCACGCGGTAAAATCCGTATGGTAAATAAACAGGGTGTTCAGCCTACTTATCAAAAAAAATTTCCCGACTTTTCCCTGAATTTTTCAGGATCTAGAATTAATTTCTCCCTGACTTTTTAGTATCTATTTTCAAAAGCATAATTATTTATAATGCATGTATTAATTAATATTTGCTTAACTCAATATGGTTTCTCCGATATATTAACTAATTTAATATAACTAATTTAATAATTTAAAAAGACATATTTAATATCTCCAAACTTGAAATTCTATAAAAAAAAATTTACGGAAACTTCTTATACAAGCTTAACTGTTTAAAAAGAAAAACTAGCAGACGATATGCTTACAACAAACGACGCATATAGAATTTTGGACAAAACTATATATAATATACAACATTCGAATTAATAAAAAGCGTAAAATACAGTATCAGAAAATGTACAGAAGAATTACAAAGTTCTGTCAGAAATGACACAATTATTAATGAATTAACAAAAGGTCGCAATGGTTGCAACAATAACTTATTTTTAAAGAAATGTCTAAAAATCATCAACGAATTCTTAAAAAAAGAAAAAGATAATATTTACTAGGACAATATATAGGGATGTGATAAATATATAGGAATAGGATAAATACATAAGAAAAATATCACAGTAACAAAACATAAATAAACACAATACATAAATAAAACAGAAGAAATGCTTTCCGACAACTATCGAACATATTGAAATAAAATAATATGATGATGAAATTGTGAATTGCTGAACACACCTATAAATAAATTGACTTGAGCAAAAAGCAAAAAATTGGTGCACCAAAAATCGGAAAATTTATGTAAACCAATGATAAAAAATTCCAGAAAAATTGTAAAAATCCCTGACTTTTCCACGATATTTTCAAATTTATAAAATCCCCTTACAATTCTCGGTTTTCCAGATTTCCATGACCGCTGGACACCCTGATAGAGTTAATGGAGACGGAAGACGTCGACGGGCGATAAACGAAACGAAAAAGGAAGGAAGGTGCGGTGCGCGAGTACGGGAAGAAGGTTCTGTCAACGCGTGTGGCGCGGACGGAGAACCGAACTTCGAAATTGCGTGTCTTGATGCTTCGCGCGACGTAACAACGAGACGTTGATGAATCACGAGGGCGATTACATCGTGGGTGGTAACAGCGCTACAGATTACAGGAGATGCTGCTTATTACACGAGCGGAGGATGGCGCGCGTACATAATGTCGTGGTGCACGCGCTCTTGTAGCTCGACACGCATCGCCGCGTGTGTACGAAGGCATACACGTGTGCCATTATATGGGCGGAGTTAGATTATACCGGAGTCAGTTAGTTAATTATTGGGCTTACACGCAGTCATTTAGCTGGTTCAATAGCCGGGGAAATTTCTAGGGCTCCGGTGAATTCTTTACCACGACTAATACAATCTCTCCTTCTCTTCCGTTAGACTGCGGACTTCATTTCTGGCAACACTTGATGAAATTGCCAGGTGCGCTTCTATTCTAACCGCGACAAATTTAAATTAACATTCCACCGAATCCTAGAGATCACGAATGCCGAGCGCGAATACGATTTGTACAATTTCCGTTGTAGATTTTTCCGCAAAGCATATTAAAGCAATTTACGTTGCGCGAGCGAGTTTCCATCAAACAAACGCAATATCCTGACTTATGCCGTCGTAATGCCCGTTTTTACGAAAGACTCGTTGTCTCCGGTTAATAATGTTTCATTGTGACAATGGGCCGATTAAAATTCCGCAAAACTTTCGCCCGTGTGCTTTTATAACGCTTGTAGCGCAACACACGAGCATCCTCGTAACGATCGATCGCGGAGTAAAAATTAGAGACGCTCGCGTATATATAAAATCCTCCTAGATATTTATCTGCGAATTGGGGTGTGAGCGAAAGCGGGAGAAAGAGAGAAAGGGGAGGGAGGAACGAAATATACGATAATATATCGTTGCAACGATGGTCCTGGTTGGCGCGTTGGAAGGCCAAAGTTGGTGCGATCGTTGGCGAGATATCGTGTCCGGGAAACGAGCGGCAGCGCGATGAAGTGTGCATTATGCAACGGTTTATACACAGTCTCCCTTTCTCCGCCGCGGCCATCGCACAATCCCCTCGTCCACGGCGGCGGCGGCCTCGGCCTAGGAGCGCATCCGCGAATTAATTAGTCCCGGAGCAGATAGCGCGAATGCGAGGGTAGCGAGCTCGTATATACACTGAAAATTGTCGTCTGATCGGCATGCGGGCGGGCGAGCGGGGGAGAGATACCCGCGAGTGCATTTTAACGAGGGTTTCGCCGATCGATCGCGCCCCATTATTACCTCGCGGATGCACCTACCACGCGCGTGGCCTGCTGTTTCCCGTTTTGAGTCGCGCGTTTGTGTTAACTGCGTACGGCCCGATTATCCGATTTATCGGCGATCGCACGCGCGTCCGCGCGAGCGGGTGCGCGCGAATTAGCGAGATTGTTTTCTAACGAGGCGTACGCGCGCGTACGACATCGAATTAACAGTCCGGCGGCTGTATCCGATGGCGCCGATATCCGACGCGTGCTAACGTAGTTGGCCAGCATTTTCGGAAAACACGCTGCTTCCTCTCTCTTTCTCTCTCTCCCCCCTCGGGGACTCGGAGTATGTGGCGTATGCGTCACGCGGCCTCCACGAGTCCTCCCTCCTCCCTCCTCTCGAACTAATTGCACATTCCGCCGAAGAGGAGTCCCGCGCCCGGAGAGGGACTCCTCTTGATTAAATGTTCTATCTTCTTTCCATGTGACATCTTCGACAAGCCGCCGCATGATCGATGCCGACGCACTTATGTCCGTCCGATGAAAAGTCGTCGAGCCTAGGGCGACTCTTTGAAAGAACGTGTGATAAATGTCCCCTCCGTATACGTTACAGCAATTTAACATCCGTTAGAAAACTGTGTCACGCGCTTGCGATCTTTTGACGGATCGTCGACGTCGTATAAAAAAAAATAAAAAAAAAATTAATCTCGTCATTTTTCTGGCTTTGACTTCTTTGACTTTCCTCATTCAATAACAAGGACGCGACCGACAATTTCCCAGTCAGATTAAAATTTAATGCTTGCACATAGATTTGTTTAAGGACGAATGAGACTATGAGAAAATGATAACGAGCGATCCGTAGATTACAGCGAGGTCATCGTCGATTAAAATGTAGAAAGTAACCGAAGTGCTTATAGAGACTTACTGAAGCGTGCCGTTTATCTTGAAGAGGGTCTCTGAATTAAGAAGATCCGGAGGAAATTTCAAAGAAGTTTAACCATGCCATCTTTGACAACTTCAGTTTCAACGAGCGACCTTTTTATCGATAGCTTCTCGGGTATTCGGTCGAAAGTAAAGATGTTATTATCGTCTGTGTGGCGCATTGAAATTTTATTAAATTAATATAACGTTCCTCGGGGGGCAGTATCCCCAGTACAATAACGACCGACGATTCATAGATTACGGTAAACTCGATATTGACGTCGTCGGTCGCAACGATTGGCGGATGAACGTAAGAAGCGCTGGGAAGTCATTGGCGGCGTGTCATTGATCGCGAGGAGGGTTTCCAGGTTGAGAAGGCTCGCAAGACAACTTCGATTTCAGCAATAGCTGGTATGGCTGTCGTGGCGCGCCACGAGCACATTGTCGATGACGTTAACGACGTCTTGTCGTGAGAACGCGGCGGGGACTAATGTCGGTAGGCGGGTGAGAAAACTATTAATAAGAGAAAGGTCATAAAGATGGATTGGATAAGCCAGGTGCAACGACGCGCGCGAAGCGACCGTCTTATTATTGCGATCGATATAGCGAGGGCACACCGTGGCGGCTCGCGTAGGAGTATACGGGGGGAGAGGGAGGGGGAGAAGAAAAAAATCGCCGTCGTGTCGCACCGACGCGTAATTGGATATTACTCGCATATCTAATTAATAACACGAGCGAAAATTGCGCCGGCCTCGGCTCGATCTTTATCGTTGCGTAAGCGGTCATCGGTATACAGCATTAATTTACCGCGATTATTTTCATGAATTCAATTATTCAGTGTAATTATTGAATGTACCGAGATTTAACCGATATCCGTGTTACGTGCTGCAACGCCACGCCGTCCCGGAAATCTCGTTTATTAGAGGCACCAGTATCCCTCTTTTGCATATTAAGATCCGCGCCCCGCGGATCCATTAATATTCATTTTCATTCGTCGATAACGGATGCCACCCTTCTTTTTCCGCGAGAAAGGAGAGACAGAGGAGAGAGAGAGAGAAAGAGAGAGAGAGAGAGAGAGAAAGAGACGAAAAGAGAGGAGAGCGAGGTAGGTGCCCGAGCGTCCCGTCTTCGTCGAGTCAACGCACGATCAGATTATTTCACTATTAAAATAAGGAAACTCTGATAAAGAGTTTGCGGTGGGAGCAGGACGACAGAGATCATACTTTCAAATGCAATCAGCTCGCCGCCTCGGGAGAGGACAGGTAATACCCAAGTATCCGCGCGATACCGATGACCGACTTACCCACCTTCGAGGTGGTATCGGATTCAGCCGGCATACATTACACCGGTCGACAATGTGATTTATAGGGGAGCACTCGCGCCTTGAATACCACATCCCCGATTCTCCCCTCCCGCGAAAGTCTATTATCCAGGGCGATATTCGCGGCAGTATGCGTCGGTGCGCGCATGTTCCAAACTGGAACAGGAATGAGATGAAATCCTTCGCCTGGTAGGTTTCCAAACAATGGACTCGGACTCGTACGCGAGTAGTGCTTAAAGAACAGACGTGCCACGACGTCGAGATCCAGCTGACGGAACGTGACAGCTAGAACCGATGGTGTCACGGCCATTCGCGCGCGCGGATTTGCTGACCAATTTAGCCTTAATTCCTCTACCGAGTAAACGTAAAAATTGGATTTATCGTTTTCCCGAATGTATTACACGCGAACAACGTACCAATTGTACGACAGCTACAAATGTATAAAATTATCATTAAATAATGCCGAAACTCGGTTGCCGTACATTTTCAGTTTCAATTAAGCTCGGATAGCGCAAGTCGATAACTCAGCAATTTTCCCCAGGCCAATGATATGATACTCGAACGGCGGATTGAATCGAGATTTACGAATATGCACTACCTTGATCCCATCCGTAGTTCTAGATCGCATTCCGGAACACGCCGCAGCGCGAGCGCGGTATATCTTTCGAAATTGAGTGGTGAAGCGCCTCTCCTGGGGTGCAATCGGCCGGCAATTCATCACGGTCGTCGCGCGACCGGTTGACCAGAATCGCAAAACGCACGGAATGCCGAGTGCGAATCGCTCCAGGAACGACCGGAGATGAGAGAGAGAGAGAGAGAGAAGAGCGCGCTTACATACTGAATATTTACATCATATCGGCGTCCGTCCGCTCGCGCGTAGCCGTCCGACTGCAAAAAATCGACTGACGTAGAGAGTGATAATAACGCGGTTCGTGTTAATTACAGTGCGATATATATAATCGTATAAATTGCTCTCCTTCCCTTCCTCGATCTGGCGGGGGTTCCGAATGAGGAGGCTGACATAAATTTTTACGTTAATTAATGTTCATACTTGTCCCTCCCCCTCTCATATATACGCCACGCCATTCGGGTGAAACGGCCGATTTGAATAATGCTTCGGGCTTTCGGGTGAGGCCACCGGCGGCTATTTTTTCGCAATTTCCTCCCAGATGAGATCGAGCCCCATTATTTTTAATTGCCCACAGCTGCTTTATTCGCGATTTGTCCGTCTGGCAGCTAAATGCGGCCAGTGGGCCACAACAATAGCGGAAGCCTCCGAAAACTCGATAATGAAGATTACCAACGCGTTGAGTGCCACGATATCATCATCGCGAACGTATCGACGAACGAGACAGAAATAGCCGTCGAAAGGCTATTGCGCCATCATCGAATTGTTGCCCGTGCGGATGCCATTTAGATTAGATTTATTAAAATGATAGGCTGTCAGTTATCATATATACACGCTGCATGCCGACGCATCCTCTATTCAGCTCTTCACCAATTCCCGGTGTTCAGGTTTTAATGGCTGTCGGCCACCCCTTTCCCCCGTGGACAATTATCATCGTCCGCGGCTGATCTATCGGCCTGGTCATCGTGTATATTATCCGACACCGCGATTCTCCGGGATGTTCGCCGACTCTGACTAAGTGTCTCTCATTAATTAGTTAGCCGCGATTTGTCGTTGATTATTCACGAATAATTGATAAATTTTCCGAGACCGCGGTATATCATTAGCCCTGTTTATGTGTCATTAAGCACGCGCGCGCGCGCACACGGGCGCGATTTTTGCATAATTAAAACAGTTGATGAACCCATAAACTGTTATTATGAGTTATAAACGGAACATTTCGCTTGTGCTGTACGATAATCGCCACGAACGATTTCTCCTTTCAATCTCCGTTTCTCCTTTGAGCAGACATTTATGGTATTTTGTCGAGTTAGAAACGCACTTTCGTACCGATTTCGTGAGGACGACGTAAACGCCGGGGAATCGTTGAACCGTTTGAAAAGCATGACAAAGTTTGCGCGTAATGTAATCTGTACGTTCGGAGTTTTTAAACATTGACAAGGCACGACACGCAGCGCGCCCGGACGATAAATAATTTAAGCTCAAAGCTCTCTTACGCTGTCGCAACGGTCGTGACGTGCCGCTTCATCGAATCTATTCAGGCTTGGGAAGGAACGGAAAGATGAGAGCGGCTGGCGATGTTAAAGGCAATGGTAAGAACGAGAGATCGTAATCGAATGGACGGAAGAGGGACAAAAAAAGAGAGCGGATGGAATCAGACAATTAAAAAAAAAAAAAAAAAAAAAACCCGGGGCGGACGTCTATTCGTTCTTATTTAATTTTGTCTTTGTGAACTTGGCACCCGACTTGAAGCGATTTTTTTCTTCTTAATTTTTTTCGAAAGATTTTCGTACGTAGTTAAATGTAATAACATTTATTTTGTTTGCAGTAGCGCAGAAAAAAAGTATCGGGATTTAAAAAAAACGTCATCCCCGACTTTGAAATAAACCAATTTTAACCGATTGTCTCTTATAGAAAATCCTTTGTAGTGGATTGTAGTACAATTATTTCCGTTTGTATAAGATAAACGTTTTTGTTACCGTTTATTTGTAACGTTAATTATAAAAAAGATACCATGTATATGTCCTAAAAATAAACGTTTTCTACTACTACTACAACTATCATCACAAAGGGTCAGGATTCTCGTAGGGTCTCCAAAGTAAACCAACGGCGGTGGTGACCGTTTTTTTTTATCACAGAAGTTAATAAGCAAATGTTAGACGTGACTATGATCTGTATTAAAATTGGGAAAAATTTTTTATCGTGATGTAGTGAGATAATTTTTTATATAATCATTTTAAATATATAATTTAACGTATAAACGTGTAAAAATACGCCGTAAAGTGTGTACACAGATGAAAACGATTATACACGTACAAACGCGCAAAAAGTGACTAGGTGAGTTTACACACTTAAGTGTGTAAAAACTACTTTTTGTGTGGTTTTGTAGTGCATCAAGGAGCCTTTAAGCGGATTGCAAGGAGTGTCAATCGATCGCTGACAAATAGCGATGTGTCGTTAAATGTAACCCAAGTATAGGAGTTTTTAGGAATCGACAATGTGAGACTTCCAAGCGCATTGGAAAACCGAAGAGCAATAACGTAAAAAACGAGCGATAGAAAAATGCTAGCTCTCGCGAGCATACACACACGTGTACTCCGACATTTGGGCGAGTCGCGTCGTACGTGCGTGTGTATGGCAATTATTGTGTATGTCCATTATTCACGTCAACAAGCAATTTATAAAAACGCGCATTTTTTTCGCTAATATACTTCTTCGAGGCGCACCCATATTTTCTTGCTAAATCCGTCCGTACAGACATAAAAATAGGTACGTCAGTATTGCGGAGTGTATACTTTTTTGCAGTTGCAGGCTTTCAAAGCAATTTGTCTTCAATTATCGAGAGACATGTTCTCGAGACGCGGAGACGGGTAAAAAAATGTCGAGGGGAAAAAAATGCTCGTTTTGTTGAAGTACGCTCCGGGACTTCTCACCCCGCCCGAAAAACCGGAATTACTAGCAGAAATTTTAAATCTTGATATGGATTTGATAAAAAATTTCAGAATAATTCTAACTACAATAAATTGACACTTACCAATTGATCCAAATAAATTTAGCAGCCTTTGTTTAACCGCTAAAATTTATAATCAACATTATAGCTGATTTAAAATGCCTCCAGTTGTGCATAAGGTTCTTGCACATGGTGCTAAAATAATTATAAATTCTATGTTCCCTGTTGGAGTTTTTGGGAAAAATGCAACAGAAAGTCGAAATAAATTTTATAAAAACGACAGATTATATCATGCACGCAAGACCAGCAAAATACCCACCATAACAGATATAATGAACAGAGTGAAATTTAAAACCTCGGATATTCTCAATTCCACAATTAGTCTGAAGAAAAGAATGAAAAAGAGTACATAAGATACTTCCCGCGTAAGTTCTTGAACTAATTATATATTCAAATAATTTAAAAAATATTAAAACTGACAAAAAAATTGATGAAGACATTGATCCAAACAAAACATTTGATCAAGCGACGCGGTAGCGGCGCGACGCCAAGTACATAAAGAATTTTGCTGCATGATGCAAATGATGCAAACTTCACTGCGCAAATGTCACGCCGCTACTAAGCTTTATCTGGAATTTAGCTGTCAAATTCACTTTCAGTTAAAATATCTCAGAAACTAAAATCATAATCAAAAATCTAATGGCAATTTTGTTATATAATATTGATGTCAGCTTTCGATTGCGACCACTCCGATTAAAATTGGTACACTCATTTTTGAGATTTCATAATCTCTTGCGCGAAAAAGCTCACTTGGATCACTTGGATATTTTCCACAGATCACATGTACACACACACGTAAAGCCAGTTTGTCGTTCAAGGGGCTTCACAATGTGCTTACATATAATTTTATAAAACTAAACATATAAAAAATTATTTTATGATATAAATAGTGAATTTGGTATGCGAGAAAAGTATAATAAGTTAACAAAAATAAAATAAATATGTAACATAAACAAATACATGATATATGTGTAAATGTCAAAAATATTAATATAAAAATTAATAATAAAATTACAACGTCTGAATGTGAGTAATGTAAATGATATTATTAGTACACGAAAAAATTTAATAAAATTAATAAAAATAAAATAAATAAATAATAATAACAAATAATATACATAATATATATGTAATAAATGTCAAAAATATTAATAAAAAATTTTTATCTGTCAATGCAAATAAGTATAAAAATATTAGTGCAATCTTTTATCACGGTGAAAATATAATAGATGGACATTACACAAACATGATATGTACTAAAAACGCAAAATGGATGTTAATAAATGATTTAAGTATAAAGAAATGCAATTGGCCTTGAAATGCTAAAAATGCATTCATATTTTTTGCAGAACAAATAAAATAAAATAAATTATGGAAAATATATACATATATACATACATACATATCAAATTAACACATTAAAAAATATGTATAATAAAACTTAATGTAATTAAAAAAAGAAGTAACTCTTTAATTTTTACAAAAAGGAGTGAAATCTCTTAAAAAAACCTTAAAAAGGTAAAAAAGATACGCCAAGTACATAAATGCGTGCTTTCCAAAATAAATTTGAGATCAATATAGTTAGCCAAGTATATTTTAAAAGACTTAAAGAAGTTTAATAAACATCTATTAAAAAATTGCTTAAACGGGCTTGATGATTAAATGATTAAAATCAACCAACGGGATTATAGTGAAGCAAAAACTTGGCGTGCCCGGCTTAAAACGCCCGACTTAAAATGATCAATGTTATACAATATGAAAATTATTTGTACGAATAAAATAATAAAAAAAATAATAACTTATGAAAAACTTCACAAAGTTAAAAAAGATATGTCAAGTGTATATGTCAAGTATATAAACGCATTCAAAAATGGTTCTATTCAAAAATTATGTGAAAAATGGGAATATAAGTAATAACATATAATAAAGCAGAAATTGACAGATAGTAAAACAATATCCGAGTCACATTAATTGCATTCTTGTATATATATTTATCAATATCAATAACATAGAGCCTTGGAAATTCAGAAAAAATATGAGCCGGGCACGCCAAGTTTTTGCTTCACTATAATCCCGTTGGTTGATTTTAATCATTTAATCATCAAGCCCGTTTAAGCAATTTTTTAATAGATGTTTATTAAACTTCTTTAAGTCTTTTAAAATATACTTGGCTAACTATATTGATCTCAAATTTATTTTGGAAAGCACGCATTTATGTACTTGGCGTATCTTTTTTACCTTTTTAAGGTTTTTTTAAGAGATATAATTTATAGTAATTTAAACAATGTAAATGAACATATTGATTTGGATGATAATACAGAATAAATAGCAATGATAAATAACCTTTAATGTTTTACAATGATGTGAGATTCAAAAAGAATAAATAATTTTTATTTAAATTAATACAATAATTTTATTTGATTTATATATTTAAATTTTGATGATATTTCTTTACATGTCAAAATACGTATTTTTTTAAATTACATTATTACATTATTTGATCTGCAGCAAGAGAATCTTGATGCTAAGTAATAATTTTTCTGTAAACTTAATATTTGTAACGTATATAAACCGCGCCGACACATTTACCAGTTTTGAAACAGTTACTAGCTAGATACTATGATGCACTAAACTAGCTCGATGCTGTAACGCATCTGTAAGGTTCTTTCTTTTCCCGAATTACTGCGAATAATTTGTTGCTGGAAATAATTTCAGGACTGGTTATCCTGACTAAAATATTTTTTGCAATAGTGTAAATAATTTATTGAGAGAAATAATTCCTCAGCCAGGATGGTCAGTCCTGGCTAAGGTATGTATTATTTCTCCCCAATAATTTATTTACAGCTTTTGCGAAAAATAATACCTCAATTAGGATGGCCAGTCCTGATTAAGGCATTAGTTTTTGCAATAATTATTTTCAATAATTTAGGAAAAGAAGGAAATCTTATAGATGCTCCTGAGTACCGATATATAGCTAATACTGTATTTCAGGACTGAAAAAAGTGGCGCATAGTTCATAAGCTGGAAATATTAAATTCACTGAAAAAAATATTACTCAACAATAACATTTGTTGCAGATCAGATAGAAAATCTGGTCTTTATAATATTCAATCTTTCATCTTTATCTTTCATTTTTATTACAAAAATTATTTGTAACAATATTAAAGTTAAAAATGTATATTAATTAAAAATATTAAAATTATTGAAATTGTATATCATTATTGACAGGACAATTTTTTAATGTAATTATTGAATAATTTTCTTCCACTTTTATGAAAAATACTTTATAGAATCTCACATCACAATTAATATGTTTGTGTCACTCACCAACCTGATGCGCAACGAGCGGAGTGTTATTCAACGATCGAAGCTGCGATGATACTGTAACACATAAAAATAAAATTTATATTGAAATAGCGTTCAAAATAATCAACGATTCAAAAATTAATTCTTACACATAAATCAAACTTTTAAAATTCTACATTTAATCGGATACTTTAGTAACATAATTTATCTACTTTCTAAAAAATACCTTTACAAATTAAATTTGTGTATAAAATTTTTGATAAATTTTTTTCTGTAATTATATACCGGTGGAGACGGGGAGAGACCGGGAGAGACGGGAAAAAACCGGGAGAAACCGGGAGAAACGGGTAGAGATGGGGTGAGACGGAGAGAGACGGGGAGAGACCGGAAGAGACCGGGAGAGACGGGGAGAGACCAGGAGAGACGAGTAGAGACGGGGAGAGACGGGAAGAGACCGGGAGAGACGGGGAGAGACAGGGAGAGATCGGGAGAGACAGGAAAAGACGGGGAGAGACCGGAAGAGACGGGAAGAGACCGGGAGAGACGAGGAGACCGGGAGAGACCGGGAGTGACGGGGAGAGACGGAGAGAGACCGGGAGAGAGGGGAAGAGACCGGGAGAGACGGAGAGAAACGGGGAGAGACGGGGAGAGACCGGGAGAGACGAGTAGAGACGGAGAGAGACCAGGAGAGACGGGAAGAGACCGAGAGAGATAGAAAGAGACCGGGAGAGACGAGTAGAGACCAGGAGAGACGAGGAGAGACCGGGAGAGCAAAGTTTCTATTGTGCTTAAATTAAAATAATAAGAAAAATAAAGATGGCTATTATTTTATTCAAAAAAAGTAACTTATTTAAAACAGTCTTTTGAATGGATTTCTAAATCCATGGCAGCTTTTAAAAAAAAAAGTTAGAAGTACGTGAATAAATAAATATTAGATTTATTAAAGATAGATAAATGCTTATTCAAAAATAAAATAAAAAAGCAACAGTATAGCAAGGCTCTTGAAAGTTAAACAATGAAAGCAAAGCAAATTTGAAAAAAACGTAGCATAAGAATAGAGAGCCACAGCAACGCGTGGCAGGGCATAGCTAATTTTTTAAATAAAACACTAAATGGGAGACATAATTATTATATATGCAAATAAAAAATATTCACCCCAAAGTTGCTCCGCTGGAGCCTGATGCCTTTCCTAGACCTCTTCTTCCTCTCAACATTTGGATTGTCACGTAGCATGATAAACTGTAATACATTAATATAAAACTCAAATTAAAATAAAATTTAAAATGTTAAATTTTTTAAGATTGTTTTTACGTGACAGGACAATTATTGACAGGACAATTTTTTAATGTAATTATTGAATTTTCGTCCACTTTTATAAAAAATACTTTATAGAATCTCACATCACAATTAATATGTTTGTGTCACTCACCAACCTGATGCGCAACGAGCGGAGTGTTATTCCACGATAGAAGCTGCGATGATACTGTAACACATAAAAATAAAATTTATATTAAAATAGCGTTCAAAATAACCAATGATTCAAAAATTAATTCTTACACATAAATCAAACTTTAAAATTCTACATTTAATCGGATACTTTAGTAACATAATTTATCTACTTTCTAAAAAAGACTTTTACAAATTAAATTTATGTATAAAATTTAATGAATTTTTTTCTCTAATTATATGTAATTTTTTTAATAAAACATTAAATAGGAGACATAATTAATTATTATATATGCAAATAAATATTCACCCCGAAGTTGCTCCGCTGGAGCCTGGATGCCTTTTTCCTAGACCTCTTCCTCCTTTCAACATTTGGATTGTCACGTAGCATGATAAACTGTAATACAATAATATAAAACTCAAATTAAAATAAAATTTAAAATGTTAAATTTTTTAAGATTGTTTTTACGTGCATTAAATCTTTTAAACAGTCTCTTAAAAGTACATATTTTCTAATATAATTATATTTTTTAAAAACTATAAAAGAATAAATTTTTAGAAAATTTTAAATGATGTTTCTTTTCCTAATTATTTTTATTTTTCTGCCTCAGTTTTTTCGTGGCGCATAACGTATTTTATGATTTTATGATTTTATGAGGTGATTTTAACCCAATAAGAAAAAAATGTTAAACAAATGTTAAAATATTTAATAAACGTTTAAAATATTAATTTTATGTCAATTTTTGTAACATTTTGACATATTTTCTGACATATTTAAAATATTTTATATATATTGTTTTATAATGTTCAATTTTCAAATGTTACAAAAACATTTTTGGAACATTATTTTAAATAACTCTTTAGTATTATTTTAATATTTTGACTTTTAAAAAAATATTTTATCAATATCATTTAATAATGTGACATTTTTGAATATCATAGAAATGTTTTTAAGACATTATTATAAATAATTTCTTAATGTTATTTAAACATTTTAATACAATGTTTTAAAATATCTTATAATGTGGCATTTGTAAATACTATAGATGCATTAAAAAAATATTATTTTAAATATTTTTTTAAAGTTATTTTAACGTTTATTAACAAGGAATTAATTACTATATTTCAAATAACTACAATAGTTTCAATTGTAAAAAATTGTAAAAAAAATAAAAAAAATCTTTGTTCTGATTCGTCAATAATAAATTCAAACATTTGTTTACTATATAATGACACACACATAACATATACATATTTTATATTGCAAATATATTCTTAAATACATTTTTTTAATGTTGCAAATATCTCTCATTTTTTTATAGTCCTACTTTTGAAACACGGTAAAGAAAATAAATAATTTAAAATATTTAAAACTCCGGACACACATAAATTTTCAACACTTTAAAAAATTCCCCCGGACGTCCCCAAATGTCCCCCTTCCTCCCCAAAAAGAGGACAATGTCCGAGAAAAAAAGGACGGATGATAACCCTAAGTACAAGCAGCCAGTGCCGATATCTCATCTATTTATTGTATCTCTTCTCTATTATTATGAGAACAATGGTAACGTCTTAAAACCGCGCTTTGAAAAACGACTTTCCGTAGCGTGGGGACAGTGCGGAAGGAATTGTCGACTAATCGTTAGTTCGTCTCGTTTCCGTTGTTTGACGAGAACTGTCTTCCGGCCGGCGCGTTAAGTCTTATAGCTAACGAGAGACAGAGTCGCGATTCCGCTGCGAGACTTCTTCTTTCTCCCGTCCCCTTTTTCCGCTGTTCCTGTAGACGCTATTAATTAAATCCACTCCAGTCTGGGCGTCGCTATGGCGCTCGCGATTATAATTTAAATGAAATCTCGTAATCTCGGAAGCAACCGGAACGGAAAGAAACACCGGGAGAGAAAAGTCAGCCCCCGCTATCGCGGTGCCGGGGCGTGGAGCGGCCAGGTAAGTTTCCCCCACTTTCGAAACGGACGAGCGGTTATATACATTATACATATTTCAAGAGGAAAATCGGAAAGAAAACGCAGATCTTGGGGGTAGAGAGAGGATAGTTACGGAGAAGTTTCCTGCGGCGAGCAAAGGAAGCAGAGCAAACTCGGCGTCGGCGGCGGAGAGAGTAACTCTTTCCCCGCCCCCCCCCCCCCACCCGACCGACCGCGGCAAGAACTCTCCTCGCGTAATCCGACCTGCGGAAGGAAAACGTCTAATCGAATCTGACAGTGGAGAATTACGAAGGACGGAAAAATAAGCACGGGCTGTTCGAGGGAGATCGGTCCTCGCTGCTTCGATCCGTAACGCGATTAACGATCTCCCGTCGCCGCGACGAATTCAGAACGCGAGCAGAACCCGGGTAGTCGACGAAGGCAACGGCATTCTGCCGTCGCGGACTTTCCTCTATTTTTCGCAACTCGATCCAGCGATAAGCGAATCACCGGCAAGGACAAATCGTTTCGATGATCGATCGTCGTCCGGGAGGTCTGAAGATTAAAAACACGGAGCGCGGTGCTCGCGAATAATACACTTTCCTTGTATGCAGATTACATCTCGCGTTCCCTACTGGAAAAAGCACAGTTCTGCGAGATTGCAGAAAATAAAAAGCGCTACGAATGCACGACGGGAACTGCGAAACGCTAGAACGTTGTCATTCGTGTTATCGAAATCACGGGGCGGCTGTGTAGAGGCAAACGTCCCGTGTAATTTGGTATACGCGGGAGAGAAAGGAGAGATTAGCGGATTTTTTTTAATCGAACGGGATTTTATTCGGTACGGCACACGTAACCTCCACATATAACGAGTACATGAATCGGTGAGCCTAGCACCCGACCCTCTTTAAAATATAATTTTTCTTCGTGGAATTCCATACGCAATCCGAAAAATTTTTTTTTTCTGTGTAACTTACCTGATATCCGCCATTTTGCCCGATGCCTTCCAGGCGGCTTCTTCCTCCTTCTCCATTTCTTCCGTCTCTCCTTCCTCCTTTTTCTCCTCATCTCCATCGTCCTTCGTTGCTCGGCGTTGCACCACCGACACTCTTGCGTAACACTCACTCGCGAACCAAGATTACGATTAAGATTTACGATTAATGAATAATCAATTAACCGCGGCGAATGGACTGGTCCGCGATCGCTCGCTCGCTCGATGAGTCATCGATACTTGCTCGTACTTGCTCGCACTGCGGAGGGCGAGGGGAGGGTCAGCGAGTAATGCGACGCAGCGAGCCTCGCGCGACCGAACATGAGCGAAGGCGTGCGGTCGCGGGCGAAGGCTCGCGGGCCCGGCCGAACTCGCGCGATTCGCGGAACCAACTCGCCCCCGGCGATTCCAGGAAAAACGTTCGTCGCTCGCTACGGTGAGTCATCGATGCTTGCAATTTGACGATCGTATTACTCCGCGCTCTCTCTTCCGCTCTTTCTCTCTCTCTCTGTCTCTCTCTCTGTGTTAGACGGGCCGTTTTTTCTCGCGAATGCCCGAGAATTCAGCAGTATAATTGAGCATGTTTACACCGTATGTTTAGTCCGCGACTTATACACTATATTCGACCTAACCTGATAGTTCACAACGGTGTAAACGCTCGCAGACTTGTTTGGGTCAGGCCACTTTTTGACGATCCCTGACCCATCTTAGGCCACACAACATAACGCGTAAACAGTTTATTAGTAGCCTACTTTAGGGTATAGGTTAGGGTATAGGTCAGGTCGCGCGGTGTAAATTAAGCCATTGTCTATTATTTTATTTGATTTTATACAATCTCGACTTTTAAAAAAAGTTTTATATAATGCTAAAATGTATAATATCAAAATAGAACTGCTAAAAAATCTATATATAAATCAGACTTTTATACTTCAATAATGTTATAATTGACGCGCGTGCACGAGAAAAAGCAGCCCGTCTAATAACACTGTTCTCCCTTTCAATCCGATGATTAATTGCAAGCCGAAAAGGCGAAAAATTCGAAGCGCGTTACACGAGGCATCGCGTCGTTAAAGAAATTCTCGCAACGTGAATATCGTAAAGCAACTATGTTGTAATTCTCGTTCATGTCGACACGGAATACGTACGAGCTATTCAAAAATACTGTCGGTTTTCAATAAACAATGGTAATTGTCCAAATATAGCAATTCCTGTTTTGCCATTGATAATTGTTTGCATTTCGAAGCAGAGTAAACATCAACCGCACATATAACTGTAAATTGAGCTTAACGTATGAAAAATACGCGAAAACACGGGGCATGCTGATCTCAGAAATGTGCGCTGCATATTAGCGGAACAATGGAAAAAACAACGAGATTAATTGTTGTTACACAAAACCACCATTGTTGCGTTATTTAACAATAACCTAATTTCATTTGTGTCCGAGTGTAATTTTTTTCCTTTGTTTATCTGTGATTATCGATAAAGTCTACAGTTTTATTAGCTGTCGCTCTCACAATTATACTTTCTTTTATTCGAGACACACAATGATTATCGGCGTAGGTCCAAAGAAACCTCCACAGCATTCTTTGTCTTAACGGTTATCTGCGGCATTATTCCCCCTCGACATATAGAAACGTTTACAGCTTTTTATCCATCGTCGTCCCAGCGTCGGGGGCATCCGGGGTCCTTCTTTATGAACGCCTTTGTTCTTCGCTCTTCCGCGAGTCAAATCCACACTAAATCAAAGTACTCTGTACGGGAAACGTCCAAACGTCAAAGCATCCCGAATCCATTATCGGGCGAGTGTTCCATCAAAACGGGGTCTAAATTAAGGGAATCCCCATTTCGCGTTTCGCGATCGATAGGGGGGGCGGGAAGGGGGGAAAGGGCGGCGCACGATGTAGAGAACGGCCATAGTGCCGGCAACCGCAGGAAAACGCGACGACAAAGGGAAATGGACGTGGGAAGAATCAGGGGGGGTTCGGAATCGACGAAGCGTGCCTTCCGCCCTATCCCTCCCCGTCGTCTCCTCCTGCGCTCCCTTCGTTCGTCCGCCCGGATGGGCCTTCCTTTTTCATCGACTGCCAGCAGATAGACAAGAAAATCGGTCGGCGTGTATTGCCCGTCGTAAATCCATCGTAACGAGGTACTGGACGCCAATCGCGACGTATCGAGCGTCGTCTTTTTACACGTTACGGACCTTGAAATAATTTTGCGGGCAATCTGTGTAATAATTTATTTTACCTCGTATCGCTTGATCGTCACATATGCGACAAAATGTACTAATTGCATTTTATTAAACGGATATTTGTTTATTGGTAACAATCAAGCGTGTCACAATTATTAGTACACCTTTCACGTAAACTGCACTATGTAACGCGTTGATCTCTGATAACAGAATGCAATGTAATTCATAATTTTACTGAAAGGGGACGATTTTTCCTGTAAAACACGCTCTCTGTAATCCCGACGTCTTTTATTCTTAGTCTATTATATATATATTTTTTTTTTACAACAAATAATAAAAAATAATAATCTGTATTTGCGCGTGAAACGTCCCAAATAATATGGGGAAAATGGTATTTTCAGCGATTTCAAAGTTTTAGTAGGAAGATTTAGCAGGCCCATTACACAGTTGGGAAAGATCTCTACGTCATCCCTCTGAACTGAGAGTGCAAAGTAACCAGACGATTTCGCAGGTGTTTTTTCAAGCGATCTTGCCCGTAGGTGTTATGCGAGAGAGAGAGAGAGAGAGAGAGAGAGAGAGAGAGAGAGAGAGAGAGAGCCCAGTGTTGGAAAGTCAGAGCGAGTTTAAATATCCGCTGTGCGCGGAATGTCCGCGGAACGGACAGCGCGAGCCCGACATCCGAGGTTTTCTTCCATACTCGTTAAACGATCCTACGCGAATAGCCTTTTAGTCTAATTCGTCGTATAAAATCCCAATTAAACGCTCGGGGAAGGGGGGGAGGGGGATCCCGTCGGAGCTACCTCGCTTTCCCCAGGAAAGCCAATAGAGAAACCATCGTTCTCGTAATCCGCCGCGGAAGCTTTTTCGGATAAAGACCTTTATTGGCCGCGAAAGATTTGTAACGGAATAGACCTATCGCAAATTTCCTATCGAAAACGAGCGCCCGGCGCGCAAATTCTCATATCCGGCGCTGCCATATATTCGTGTTCTTTGATCTCGGACAGAAGAAGCGCGCGAGCCTTCAGCAATATAAGAAAGTACCTTGGAAATTGCTGTCGATATGAAGAAATATGAGCTTTGGCGAAATGTTCGTTTGTAGAAACACTTTCCTAACCGATTGAACAGCTGGTCGAACAACGTCATCTCGACGTAAAGTCATTGTAATGTTTACAATTTTGTACATATATGTATATCGCAAACTCTTTTACTATATTATCAATGAATAAGATTATAAGAATAAAGAGAGGTTGAGAATATTAGTTTTTTCAGTGTACAGTATACACTGAAAAAAGTTGTTAATTTGAATTGAATTACTTCAAATACATAAATAAATATTTGGATTGAGTTGAAAAATTTAGTCAAATTAACTTTTGTCTCGGTGACGTATTTGATATTAATCTTAAGACGTGTTCTTGAAAATATTTTTGGCCTTCCTTCCAACGGATATAAAAAACTGCGCGTGATTACACGCCAAGATTAAACAACAACAAATCGCGGATATATATCTTGCCTTTTATATTTCAGTCTTCAATCTCTTCGACAAATTGTAAGTCGCAGGATCTTTCGAACAAAAAGCTGCCCGATCTTACAGTAAGAAAGACTCAAGTGCACTCGCGCGTCGGCAGCGGCTCGTTTCTTTACCGAGACGCTCCATTAAACATCCTCAACTACTTCTACTTTTGCACATTTTTTAGAGCTCGTTTACCTCCTATTGTTTCGCCTCGGCTCTTCCTCCGATTCTACTTGTCAGGGAAAGCTTTTCTTCCTTCTGGCAATATTAATTGCGATTAATAAGTCAAAACAATTACCAAGCCGGGCAAAATAGAGGGAAATAAAATGTATTTTCATTGCGGTTACATTCACTATTTCTCTAATTTCCGTCGTTAAATCTACGACGGCGCATTTTTTTCCGTTATCACCGAAGACGAGTCACATATACTTAATTTCCCGTGACTTCCGGGCAAAATATTTCCCGCAGGGATTTCGCCGTCATTATTTTCTAAGAGGAGCCTGGCCTATCCTCGAGCACCCGGGCTGCATTACGGACAGACTGTATTCCGCACCACCGACTAACCGGCAGAGCGTGGCCGGGTTTTCTCCGCATTTAGCACCGAATTATTACGCCCCCCGAGCGTTCTCCATTCTCACCATTTTACCTCTTCTCGCGTAATCTGTCGCACTGCCGAGCGGAACCGATGCCAAGGGACACAGTGTGGCACGAACGAAGGGAAATGAGAACGTAAAGGTGAAACCTGCTGCTTCCCGGTTAGACGTCGCGTTTTTGGATAAGTTCGTGATTCTCGCGAGCCACGCTGTCATTATTTTTCCACGTGGTGTCGTCGCCCTTTTTACGTGCGATCGAACACGAGCCGCACGGCCGAAGCGTTTTGCTCCAACGATTCAACGCGTTGAAGAAGCCGAAGTTTTGTGCGTGACAATTTCAATTCCAAACTCATTATAAAATACCATATTGGAAAGCTGCAAGAAATGTGATAGTATTTTTCAAAGTTGTACAGAAAACGGTGATCCCGTTCTTTTCTTATAATTAAATCGACTACATTGAAATAAATATAATTCTTCTTTTTACAATTTCCATACGTTGTTGGAAACGCGAAAAGCTCAATTGCGTGCCGTATTAAATAAGTATCTCCATTTTATCGCGAAATAGAAACGTGGAAATTATGCGTAATTTTGTACGTGACTTTTTTTATGGATTTATGCATCGCGAGACCTTATAACTCGAGAGAGCGCGCGTCTAGGTCGTGCTCTTAGGCATCTAGATTCTTTCATTACATCGATGTTCTCGCAAGTTACTGCGATTCGCCGCAGATCCGGCGAGTGTGTGCTCTGCACTCGAAACGGCTCAGCCACCCTTTGTATTTGAATATTGCTGTCCAGGATCAACGGGGTCGTCTAGCACACGCCAGTCGGACTCGGGCCTCCGCGCGTATATACGGCACCGATCCGGACTCGATGAGTTTTCGCCACGAGTGGCGACCGGATATTGCAGGGCTGAGATAAAGGACTGAGAAGGGGCGGGAGGAAGGAGAGGAGAGAGAGGGGAGTTAGGAGCCTCGAACGCTCGAAGAGGCGATGGAAACAAGGAGGGTGGAGGAGAAGAGAGAGCAGGAGGGTAACACGCGCGAAATCGTCCTTTAAGTAATCGTCCGACCTTTCGAAGGTATTCGCCGAGATGAGAACGGGACGAGATGAGGTGCAAACGACGACAGTGGAAAACCGAGGCATGCCAGGGACTCGATTAAATGATTAAACGAGCCCCGCGGCGCCATATTAAACCCGCCGTTATTCTCCCGTCTTCCTTCACGGTAGTCATTTCACCCTGCGACGACGACGACGACAGTCACCCTCTTCGCCGGCGCGGCCTTCTTCCATTTTTCTCTTCATTCTTCGTGCCTTTCGTGCATCCCCTAACAATGTCATTGTCCATTATCGCGGGACAATCGAGGAAGAACAAAAACAGATTTCGATTATACCGATTGCAATGAATTCTGATGAACCGGTTTTTCTTTTCTGAGGCAGGAAAGAGGAAGGATGTAAAAGACGTCCCTTATAAATCTCGCGAAAGCGTTATATCGCTCCCCCGTCTGCGCGGGGTCTATCTCGAGAGGAATATGCCCGGGTCTCGAGGATACGTTATTCAAGTGCCTTTAAATAGGAAAAATAATATGAATACTATTTTGAGCGAATGCACCGCGGAAATCTGAAGGACATTTCGAGAAAAAGAAACTCCAGGACAAAGCTAACACGCCCGATGACATTTTATCGTACAAAAATATACGTAAAAATATCGATTTAAGTTAATTAAGTACGTATATTTCGATGAATATTTTAATTTTGCATTCTTCGTGTCACCGCTTGATTGTATCGCCAATAATATATTGCCATTATGTACACAGGCTCGATGCAATTTTATTACATTATAATATCCCGTAATAAAATGTTCATCGTTGAAATTCCACGATACATAATTTCATTTCGTTTGTGCGCGGGAAACATCGTCGCAGGCTGAATTTCGAACGACCTGGGAGAGAGATAAAAGTGTTTTCCCCTCTTGTCTCTCGAATACCCTTTGAAATAATTACGCGGATGGCGCGACGACGATGCGGATGGTGCGGACTATATAAGCGACTGGCATAGATTTTCAGTCTCAGGATCTCGATTAGATCGTTTAGATCGTTTAGATCGTTTTAACGCCAACGGAAGAAGCGGATCGGCTTTTTGCGGAGGTTCGGATATAGCCGTTGAAACGTCTCGCGACCGAGATGCATTTGCATATAAACGAGAATTCACCGGCACGGCAACGCCGAAACGCGCCATTTTTATTATTATACCAATTAGGTCGTCACGTTGCGCGCACTACAAATTTCCACCGGTTATTTTCTTCTATTTTTTCTCTCTCCCTTCCCTTCCCCCCCCCTTTCTCTCTCTCTTTGCCATCGAGAGATGCAGCCGCCGGATGCAGCTCCCGCTGTTGTCGGATCACCTGCAAGATCACCGGCGCGATGCTTCTGCGGTGATCGAGTTTCGGAGAGGCCTGCCCATCTTTTTTCAGAGTATGAAACCATCGGTTCGGTCTTTTCGCAGGCGGTACTCGAACCACGCGGTTAAATGGCCCCGCGAAATATTTTTTTTTTCCACTATCGAACGAGCCGAGTCTCATACAGAGGGATTGAAAGGCGTCCCCTCCGCTCCCTCATCCTCCTCCTCCTCCTCGTCCTTCTCTTTCTGTTCCTCTCGCCGTTGTTCGACACGCAGTTATCCGTATTTTATGGAATGGCTCTCTTCGACGACCCTCGTTTCCCCCTCGCGTTCATAAATCATTTACGTCGCAAAGGCAACGCGCCTGACGTTCGATTGCAATTTTCGCGCACCACTACCGTTACCTCGATTTATCCTCTCGTTAAAAACCGCGGGAAAATAATTAACCGAACGATATTATGATTCATTAATTAAGGTTGCCACGTCGACGTTGCGTTATATCGATATGTTACGACGTTTTCGTGGAAATAATAAGGAGAGTCCCGCGATCTGTTTTTCGCGTCGAGGCGCACCGCGGTACTCGAGATTCCCTGATTGCCATTTGAAACGTTTCCAGTTTTCAATATCAAATCGATCTCGGCGGACGTAATTGCCAATCTCCGTCGTGCAGTTAGCAGAAGACGGGGACACATCCTGCTCCGGAAGGCTCGGTTCGCGGGGAGGCCGGATCGAAGATGCGTTTGCCGCCCCGCGCCACCGTGATTCAACAACGACCTAGGCCCTTCCGGCTCGGTGACGTTTGACAGCTCGTTAGCTCGTTTCCCTGACGAGGGAAATCGCGGTCACGGCTGTCCGTTGTTCTCGACGGACTTTGGCAGACGCGCGATTTTCTACGCGCATGTTTCGGAAGCCGATCCTTTTCTCTCTCTCTCTCTCTCTCTCTCTTTCTCTTTTTCGTTTTACCTTTCTCTCTTCTTCTTCTGCACCCATCATCTGGCGGTGCAGAAACGACTCTCTCCTTTGTGGCCGGAATGTTCTGGCGGATTGCCAGGATTAATTATGGTTCTCGAATAGCTCGCTAGCGGACTATCATGCTCAGCTCTAGCTCAGCTTTCAATTTGCAACCTCGCGTATATCGACATGCTGGAGAGAATCTTTTTCCACTTTTTTTCCGCTCTTACATTCGTGAAATCCCAAGTAACATCAGCGTGAATGAATAAACTTCTGGCGGGATTTATTGTGCAGGAAAAAGAAAATTTAGTTGGAAGAATGTCAGAATTATTAAGTTGAAATTAATTAAGAATTAACTGAGTCTCTAATTTATTCATCATTATCTATGGACACTGTTTTTGTAAAAATCTTCACCTTTTCCAATTCATAAATAATGTATTTAGAAAAAATGTTTTCATTGATAAATTATAGAATTTCGAGCGAGGGGTTTTTACAGATCGTAACTTTGTTATCGTATTATTTTTTAGCCGATTGTTTTCATGAAATGAAAATCGATCCTTTTCTCTTGCTGATAAAACTTGCAACCGCGGTCAAAGAAAATCCAACCGTAAATTTTCAACAATAAAATTTGTTGCAATACCTCATATTCGGTACGGGATATATTTTTTTAGGGATTCGCATTCAAATCAACTTGGGAGCGCGCGATAACATTTATAAGCGCGTTTTATTTAATGTATGACGTTATAAAAATATATGGAAATATTTGAAAAACACCGTACTCGCCGTAACGCATTAAAGTTAAACCATGACGGACAACCGCGATGCATTTACAGCTCATCCATAATCGAATTCCACATTTATATGAACGCAAACGAATAATTATGTACATGTTCAACGAAATCGAGCATGTTTTATGTACCCGTATTACAACAGTATATTAATATTGTAGGCATTCTTCGCAGCACGAACGTAATCACGTTAATAAAACCGACTAGTCGCATGTTGATTTTTTTGGTCGCGACAATTATTATCTCCCCTTTTTTTCTAGATCGATAGCGGAGAACCGACCGATGTAAATCTTAAAAGCGCGCGAGAAGATAAACGACAGTGAATAGCGAGTGTATGGCAGCGAAGAGAACAGGCATCGGTATTCCGATAGCCGTCCGAAGAAGGCAGGTGTTTGTCGGAGGCAGCTGCAATCACGACCACCATCTGCTGCGGTAATGCACGCCCGTTCGGAGTCTTGAAGCGAGGTAAGAGGCCCCGAGAGCCCCGCCAATTAGGCCCAGCCGAAACACGTGCCCGGTTCGGATGAACCGATTCCGAAGAAAGACGTGATTCCCCTTGAAAACCGTCGACGTTATCCCTCTCTTTCCTCCCTCCCCCCCCGTCACTCTCTTTCCGCTGCGTTTTTTTTCTCTCCTCTTTCTCTTCCTTTTTCTTCTCCCTTCTAATTTTTTCTTGCTATTCTTGCTTGGCTGCGCGCACGCCCGCCGTACCTTCGCGTCATCTTTCAACAACAACTTGTTGAGCAACAGTTGGTCGGCACGAGACAAGGAATATGCGCGGGCACCGATTAAAATAAAAACAAAAGGGAATAAAGACTTGGCTCGCGAATAGCCCCTGCACCGCGCGAAGATTACAAGCTGCTGTTATCAGAAAGAGATCTATTGCCTACGTTGAAAATTACTCCAGAATTGTTTGCTTTATTACGAACATATAATTTTAACACGTAAAATCTGTACGAAATTTTTATTTTGTGGCTGCATATAATATAACACGATACAACTTTATGATTATAATATTTCTTTAACAGTTTAATTTCAGTTTTTTTATACGTTTTACAATTTATATAAATTATTTCTTAAATAAATTGACTTTTATAAACACGAATATTGTTTCTCAAGTATTAATTATAATCTAAAATTATCTTTTATATAGTAATAATACGTAGAAACTATAAATAAAACCAACGATGCGAGATGCTACAAGTGACATCTTGTGACAAATGTACAAATTTCTAATAGAAAATATTGAAGTAAAAAATTCAATAAAAAAGAAAAATTCTAATATAAATTTTATATACATTTTTTTCATTTTAGAGATAGAGTTTCTATATTTCCAAAATGTCAGTAAAATAATTATCAAAATGTTTAATTTTTTATTTCATTGATAAGGATTTAAGATGTTGAAATTCACTCTTATCTTACAAAAAATCAAAAATATAAATTGCATAATTATTTAGAGTAAACATATATTAAAAGTTTACCATCTTTAATACCTATTTTTCTTAAACTTAAGAGAAAGGAAAATTAGAAAATTGATGAAATATTTTTCTCAATATTTTTCTCAAATTTTAATGCAAAAACTAAAAATTTGAATATACATTATCTATCATTTATCTTAACCAATGTGCATACAAAAAAAAAAATAATTTCATAAAAATACACAGTATATTTTTTAGACACACAGTAAGTCAGTGCTGCCGTCTATACCATTATTACAGAACTCGCAATACCACAGCTATTCAATATTGAATATACTATACGAATTTATTTACAGAATTATTAATTTGACAGAAAATCTCTTATATGAACTTTCGAACTGTTAATAATAAAAAGGTAAAAATTTATATGATTGATTCAAGTATTATAAATAAAATAAAGAGATATATCGACAAGCAACTAAATCTAAATATATAAACAAAATTTTATTAATAACGACCAGATCGACCGTCTCTGGTCTTCTCGTCTCTTCCTCTGCGCCGATCTTTGGACCTGGATCTCTTATCACGGGATCGGGATCTCCTCCTACGGTCGCGACCTCGCGATCTCGAGCGTGATCTCGATCGACCCTTACTCTTCTTTCGGCTATACAAGTACCGTCGGAGCTCCCGGGAGATGGGTTTCAAGTGCATGAAGTTACAAAATCCGGAGCGCGTGCACTCGCTAAAAGCATATAATTTCAAGTATACAATTTCGTGCTTGTTGTTTATTACGCTCTGTAAATCGCATTTTAGCTTTATAATTTACCCCATTTCGTATTGACGACAGCAGGCCTCGCGAAAATCAGTTACAGGCGAGAGCTCGGCGTAAACTGGTCTACCGCCGAACCAACGATTATTCAAGTCGTTCACCGCCTTCTCCGCATCCTCTTCTCTGCGGAACTTGATATAAACATTTCCGACCAAGTGATCACCGAGATTGTCGCACACGTTCATCTCCTCGATCTCCCCGTACTTGTCTTCGCACTCGATAAAAACGTCCTCGAAAAAATTGTCGTAATGTTCTTGCATCTCTTCGTCAGACACGTTTGCGACCACTATTGTAAGATGCATTTCATAACATACATAATGCTCATCTCGTATAGTAACATAATATTCTTATTAAGATATAGTATACTTACAATGAGATCCATCTGCGCTTTTCGCAGAATTCTGAGGATTCACATAGAGATTCTGCAGTAAGCACGTCTAAAGAACAAAGATTTGCGTCAATAATATCGCTTAATAATAAAATTAATTTCATTAATTTCTTGGATTATTAATTCAAATCGCAGTATGTTGAAATGTTTGTACATAAAAGAATATTGATATAAATCCCAATGCATTACTGCTATAAAATATATATTGACGATATTTTTGAAAGAATGTTAATATAACAGAACATGGCAGAACATATTTAGCTACACAAAAAAAGTTTTACAATACAATGTACTGTTTGTAAGTGGAGTTATCAATGCAGTGTAAATTATTACAAACGGAGCAGATAAGGAAATATCATACCTGACTAAAGGTCGGCTTGTTATGAATTCGCGAACATCGATCTCCATGCCGACAGGCGCCTATCTTGAAATAAAATGAGCAATTGACCCTAAAAGAACAAATAAATTTTAAGTTCACGTCGCAATCATAACCTCTCATATAAAACGACGGCATAGAAACCTAATTTGACGCTTACTTGTCCTTCTCAGTCCCGAAAATTGACGCCAGATATTCGGCCATAATCCGAAAATCGTTTGACTCGAGTGTGTTAAAATTGTATCAGGAAAATAGGCGGAGCTATTTGCTTTAAAAAATCCGACAATACACATCGAATACGATCGCGACCATAAATACATCAAGAGATTATTTTACCGACGGAGCATATGCAGTTGAAGTTGCGCACCATTCTTGGAGGGAAAAATAAAAATTCGTTTTAATTAAAAGTGATTAGTTTTATATTAATAAATAGAAATTTATTATTAAGATGAACAAAATAAAATAATTTTTTAAACTCTATATTAATAAATAATTTAACTCTTTCATTCTTCTGGCAAAATACATTTCAGCATTCATCCAAGAGAACCATGTAGTAGAAAATTATAAAACTTAGATATATAATGTTTATAATGTTGTACGATGTTAAGTACACAATTAGTTCCTAGATATGTAATTTGATTTCCTACTTAAACTCTCGGAATAATATTATACAATTTTTAATTCCTTATTACTTGATTTTCTATAAAACCTTACTATTATTATAATGTTATCTAAACTTTGTATAGTTAGTATTGTCTATAATTATTACAAATGTTTTGGTCTTTCCGGTATCACTCCGCTTTCTTCTAATTGGTCTCTCAAACGGAATTTTTGAATTTTTCCTGTGGCAGTCTTTGGATATTCATCTATAAACACTACATAACGTGGTATTTTGAAGTGCGCTATTTTGCCTCTACAATAATCTGTTAGTTCATTCTTTGTCATTGTCACACCGTCGCGAAGTTGAATACACGCACAAACTTCTTCTCCGTAGACTTCATCATATGCTCCTACAACTTGCGCCTGATTTACTTTGGGATGAGTCATCAAGAAGTCTTCAATTTCCTACAAAATGCATTAAAATACAAATTAAATTAAAAATTCTTTATCCATCAATTTACCGTTTTGAAAAGTAAGATTTGAAATCAAGATTATACATATAAATTATTCGTAATAATAATAATTACATCAGATAAAAAAATCATGTATAGCTAGATAAATATTTCCTAAATAAAATTGACAAAGGTTTAATAATTTTTTAAAGAGATCTTACAAAATATGTAGTCTAATTTTTTAAATTTATTTTTAATCGATTTTTCTTTTCTGTATATCAAAAAAATATAATTCATTAAATAGAATGAATAATGCAATTGTAAATGTTACTTACTTTCGGGAAAATATTTTCACCTCCTCGAATAAGTATGTCTTTAAGTCTTCCGACTATAGTAGCGTATCCGTTTTCCTGCAAGATAAACTGATCGCCCGTTTTTAACCAACCATCCTCCGTTATAGTTTTCTTCGTGTTTTCTTCGTCATCCCAATAGCGCAACATGTTGGAGTACGAGCGAATCCAAAGTTCGCCAGGTTTTCCAAAGGGAACTGGTAAATTATTTTGATCGACGATCTAAATAAGGATATGCGTCAAAAGATACATGCATAACAAAACCTTGTAAAGTGAAACTGAAGGAATTTATAATTTCTGGAGTAAAATTGATGTATACCATCGCTTCAGCATGATTCGCCAAATGACCTACAGTGGTCTCTATAAGATGCCTATCTTCTCCACGCATTGATTGAAATACTATAGCTGTTGTTTCTGTCAGACCATATATGCTCTGTAATTAAAAGTTTATTTTTTACTAATACAGAGATTTATTTATATAAATAGATATATGTTTATAATGTGCATATATTAAAATTGTGTTTCTAAAATTTACGACGCTGCCTGAACGTCATGATCGTAATAAATAATTGCTGAAGCCAAAGAACTAAACTATAGTTTTTTAATTTACCATCATATCGTTGAAGCCGAGCAAACCTCGGATTCGTTTGAAAAGTTCAGAAGATGCGGGTGCACCACCGGTAACTCCTGCCTGAAGACTGTCCGTCGGTAGCTGCAATCGTTGCTGTGCCTCTATTAAGTTTACCTGGTGAAATTACACATAAATTAAACATGAAGTTCGAATATTTATTTTGTACAAATGACAAATACATCTTTCAAAGATGCAAACTGATATAATTATAAAAGGAAATTAAAAAATGCCCTAATGAATAATTAAAATATGTAAAACTATTTATTTACTTCTTGTCTGTCATACATTTTCTGAGAAAAAAATGGTTTTAAGTACAAAAACAGTGCGCGTATATGTGCCCATAAAATATTGAATGTGTATAAACGGGGGATAGAGTTTCTCATAACAATTAGCTGAAACATCATTAAGTCTTAGCATCAGAAGCGTATCAAGGTGCTTATGATTTTTACTGTTACTGTTTTACGAGATCGGTTAAAATGATTACAACAATATTAATATCTTACGAAATAATCTTATATCATTAAAATGTTGATATATAGACATGTATAAACCAATTAAACGTTAGTATTACCTGTTATTAATGGTTGATCATTTTAATCACACTCTTGAGCAGTAAGATATAATAATCTCAAGTACAATGATATGCTAGTGATGTTAAATACTAAAATGCTAAAATAGTAAGACATTTCTTAATTAATCAAAATGTTTTAATATATTATTCTAATATTCAAAATTAGTTTTCCTAGAAAATTACAACTAATAAGAAACAATTATTATGTATTCTTAATTTTTTTGGTATACGTAAAAATAATCTTTTAGCTAATTTTACTAAAAAAATTACTAAACTGTAAGACAAATATTTTATACAACAAGATTTAAGTGGTTTCTTATTTCTTTCCATTTTTTTCAAATAATGACTGGTAACGATAAATAAAATTTAAATTTAAATGGTTTGAATTTATTATAAACATAATGATAATAAGTTACCAGCGTTAAAGAGCAGAGAGGAATTTCATTTACTATCAGTATACGTAATATAAATATATCAAAAATAAATTGTACAGAAAAAAACTACTTTGCGAAACTATCAAGGTTTAGTTCAGTCGAGATTTATTCATGAATCATACGAGTTTTATCGATTCGAAATTCCGTCTAGTAAGCATGATCAGCGATTACTTATCGCATACACCTAGGGCTCGACTAACTTTTGATGTTATTAGCAATTAGCCAATAATACTACTTTGTCAGAAGTGTTTGTTCTAACGTCATATTGAAATACATTAATTGTACAATCTTTATAACGGCATCTTATCGTGAAATATGTCACTTTGAACTATTTAGCGGAAGTTTTTCGAACACAATCTGGCATGCATTTATTTTGTCCTTGCTCACCCACATAGTTGGCGTTCCATATGTTATGGCACACTTTTCTTGCGCTATCACCTCCAAGGTTTTTACCGGATTGAAGGAACGTTCTTCCAAGACGAGGGTACTCCCCGTATGAAGGATGAGCAATTGACCCATTACCATGCCGAACGCATGGAACAGTGGCATGTTTAAACATATTTTATTTTCAATAGTTATCTTCCCCCTTCGTGCAGCCTGCCGACACAGAAATAAAATAATTTCTTTCTGACGATATACATATAATACATTAAATCAGACATGAAGCACAAAGAAATTACGTTGGTCAAAGCAATCAGTTTAAATTTGTTATCCTATATTATGAATTAAGAGAATTATGCGTTACAGTTTTTTAATTATTTAATTAATCCGGAGGTACAATACAATTTAAATATAATTTTTCTGTTTACAACTCGCCTCTTTACTGTTATTTACGAGACCCTTATGCGAGAGGAGCGTGGCTTTGGACCTCCCGGTGGAACCGGACGTGAACTGTATACTGCATCCGTCATCACATGATATTTTGTCCTGCTCGGCGGCAATCGCATCCACTTCCGGCTCCGTTGCCGAAACTTCGACGTCGGCGAAACGATGCGTACCGCTATAAATTAAACGTAGACTAATATTGTTTACAATTCCTCAATGACATCATGTTTACGAGTGCGAATGGATAGAGATCTCGGTGAAGCTATTAACCTAATTGCACCATGATTCTTCCATACGGTTATTAATCAAATCAATTGATCGGTAAAAGTTGGAGGAGGGTAGTGCTACGCAAAAAGAAGAAAACACTTGATATGCGAGATTTCGCATCCACAGAATGCAACGACGAGACATACGGAGAGCACACGGCAAAAATAATGGAGAATAAAATAGTTTTAAGGAAACAAATCTCAACGGGGATTGCTAGTGAATATTTTCTTCGACGTCGAAACTGTTTCGTTTTAAACACCGTCGCTCTTCGCAGTCTTTCAAGTCGTTCAATCTTCGTCTTCTTTTCGATCGATACACTATTCTGATGTCATGAAACAGAACGCTCAAACCTTGGCCGTTTACCAAGAAGAATATTCATATTTATGTGACATTTAAATAATTAGTTACTATAATAAAATTTGCATAAAATTTTGTTTATTAATATATGAGGACATATAAATAAAAATATTGTTCTCTCATTTTACATATAAATTAAATGCTAAGCTATATTTTTAAATATAATAAAAAGAATTTGTTCAAAATTTGAAGAATTTACTTGTAGTTTAAATAGAAAGCATTAACACTGACCAATTTTTAAAATCTAATAGACATCACATCGTCATATAAAAACTAACATTTACAAAAATATGAGCGCACGAGACGTTATGATACAAAAATAACGTGTTCTTAATCCATTTCGCAAAATCGAGCAAAAGATTTCTGTCAGTCAAAGTGCGAGGACTCACGCGATATTCACGGATCAGTGAAACGATCATGTTCTAGTGTGTGAACATACTAAAAGCTCACGAAAGATCGTGAGCGCGCGCTCACGTCCATAATCATTTGAAAAGGCAAAGTCATGATTATAACGAAAGCAATAATTGTGTCAAATGATCTGTTAGCGTTTGTTATTTAATAATTTTTAAAGAACGCTATTAAAAAGGATGATTCTTGTCCAAATAACAATTTTTAGACTAATTTTGACTTTTCTTTTCTTTTAGATACACTATATTAAAAAAATGTGTCGTATAATAAATGTTATACTTTAATATAATAATGTTAATTAAAGTTTCTTACGTTATATGATCGGGCGAATAAATAATAATATGTTCCAAAGTAGCACACACTTCCTTGGCGGCGAGCAACATCTTTGGATAATTCTGCGTTTTGAATTTGTCAGGTGAGATAATTGCCTTTACGCCAACCTTTTGCAAACAATACACCAATTCGTTCTGCTGATAAGCGGGGTTAATCGCGACAACGATTAATCCCAGTCTCGTTGCACTTAGAAAAGTAATAAACCATTCTAGATCATTCGGACCCCAGATACCCAGCCGATCACCCTTTTTCAAGCCTAGCTTCTTGAGACCCGCAGCCAACGAGTCGACCCGTTGAAGAACCTGAGTGAATGTCATACGAATCTTTTGAGGAATCGAAACAACGCAAGTTCGTTCGGGCCATGTTGCAACTGCCTCACTTAATAACTGTCCGATAGTTTTGTCCATTATAGAAAACTCGCCGGGATTGTACATGTGAGCGGCTTTAATTGCATGAGAATAATTGGCCCTCGCTTGGATGTTTGATTTTCGAATTTGACGTTTTTCTGCAACAATTTTTTTAATTACAATATAAATTTAAAAATTAAGATTTTTAATATTATTGATTAAGTTTTGACAATATATTTTTATATTTAAAGATCATTTTATGAAGTTTTAAATCTTTCTTGATAATCGTATTTTTTATATTAAAATAAAATTAAAATAATGTTAAAGTAACATTACTAATGTTAAAATAACATTAATAGTGATTTATTAATTTTGTCGACAGACTATATGTTAAAATGTAATTTAAATAATGTTAAAATAATCTTAAAATAATGCTAATAATTTTATCAATAGGGTTAAAGAATAATTATTGTTATTTATTTGAATTTTTACGAATTATTCTTGCAATAATAATAAGTTAAAATTAAGACAATACTTATGTGAATAAAGCAACAAAAAAATGTTACTTTTTAGTCTTGTCGCTTAATAATATCTCAAATTAAATTGATCGTTAATTTTAATAATAATGCTGCACCATCTCTTAAAACACTGTAAAGAATTTGTATTAAAAGGTTTAATTAAAAATTACTTAATTTGTGATATTATTTTCAATTTTAGCTTTTGATTGTATTTTTTAAATTCAATAGCCAATCAACATGCAGTTTAAAGAATAAAGAACTGAATAATATGTTCAAAAATTTATATAATAATATTATTAAGATTATTTTTTCAGAAAGTATTATACATACTAAGTATTTAAATTATTATATTATTATAAAGGATTTTGAATCCATCTAAATTCTTTTTTTTAATCTAAATTTATATTATTAATATAAATTTAAATTATAAAAGAATTTAGATGGAAGAAAAATTTTACTAAAATAAATTACCTAACTTTAATATTTCTAGTATGATATAATAAGTTTAAACTAAGTTCAAAGTATAATATTATACTATAGTCTTTATTTACCTCTAAAATGAGGACGCAATAGAGAGAGACATCGTGAATGGTTTTGATGAAATTTTAAAATTCCAGACGCGGCATATTGCGAAACCGATTTAAATGAAGACAACATTTTTCTAAAAAAAAAATTTATCAGAGACTTGTGTCGCGTAAGAAGGCAAAACGCTTACTAAACTTTACATGTGAAAACAGTCTCCTCTAATACGAACAGATTTCTTATCTCGTATCCGTTATATTATCTATTCTTAATTATCTTTCTTCAATTTAGTTATATGCTTACCAAATGCATATATGAGGGGTTGGGCAAAAATAATGTAACCCGCTTTAAGTTATTTTTAACGGAACATATTTGTGTTCTACGATTGTTTTTATGTAAATGAAGCGTTGGATGCAAAAACAACTTTACTCGGTTTAAGTTGTTTTTAAACATATGTAACCGTGTTTTATAAATATATAAATGTAGTGTGTTATACAAAGTTTTTAAAAGGTTCTCCGAGTTTTAAGAATTTTCCCGTTCAATCCTCCGCGAAAGTGAGCGAAAAACCTAGTCTTTCTTATCGTAATTTTTGTGTATATGGTTCTATTTTGAAACGCGTAGACATTGTTCAAACAGCTGCTGAGTATATCGAGGACAGTAAGAAATAATTCTAAACTATTTAATGTTGAACTAAGCAATCATTATTGGTTTACAGAATTAAATAGTTTGTATAAAGAAACGCTTTGCATTAAAAATTTTTAAATTTATGATTTAAGAATATGTAAAGTTACAATACTTACAAACTAATAAAACTTTGAATTATACTAGTTATAGAGATGGAAATTTGTTTGCGTTTTTGTAACCAGCGTAAAAAAAAAATTACACCTTATCTCTTTCTCTAGTAGTACCAAATTCTCATGTCGAAAGAGAAAAAAAGATTTAGAATTATTTTTACAATTTCTAGTAATGGAAAACAGAGTATGCTTTAAAAACATTTTTTGATTATATCAAATTGACAGCGTATCGGATAACGAAGTTCCGGTGAGGAAGATTAAAATGTTCAGAAACATTTAAACTATGTTTTAAATATTAAATACTATGTATACTTATTATTTTTATAAAAAACTATGTATTAAGTTTTTTATATCCTAATTACTTAATACGTACAAGAAACCCGTTCTACGCAAAACAATTTAACTAGAATCAACTATTTCTTATTGTTTAAATAACTTTTTTGGCAAAAATAAATGTTCTAAAGCTATAATTACATTCTTTAATAATATTATTAATAAATTACTTATTTATTAGTGAAAAACAAAGTTTAAACTTAAAACAATCTTTTTTGTCAAAACTTAACGCGTGTTAAGTTGTCTTTGTACCAAACGCTTCATATAATATTGTTCGTTCTTAAAAATAATAATTGATAAATATATAGTGCATCTTTTTCATAAAGTGCATTTAAAATATTTCAAAGTAACAATATTAATTTTATAATTTTTTAAACTCTTTAATTTAAACTAACAAACGTTTGATTTGTATAAAGGTGAATCTCTTGTTGAAAAATACATAACAAAATTCTCTTGCTACAAATGCAATGTAAAATTTTCTCACTCGCAAAAGCATTGGTTTATTGCAATCGAACAACTGTCTGATTTACTAAATGCAAATAAAGAAAATATAAGAAATATGATTTATACATTCGGAGAAGTTTAGATTGTGAGATTATTTTGTTTCTTTTGAACGTTTATCTTCAGTTATAATATTTATTTTACTTTTAAATAAAATATAAGCATTAAAGAAAGAATGTAAAATTATTGATACATAATATTTTAAATATTTCTTATAAAATAAAACAAAGTAATTTTTTATGATTGAGATGAACTTGATGTTTAGGCACAAGTTTACTCTACATTTATAATTTTCTTGTTTATTTTTGTGATGACAATACTACATGTCTGCAAAGTTTGGATCGCGAAGTTTTAAACACTTTACATATTATATCCGTTTATATAAATAATTGTGATATTAATAGTAATACAAATTAAAATATTTTTTACCTTGACTATTTAGTTACAAAAAACAAGACATCTAAGATTTCATCTAATATCGTATATATTAGTATAAGTAAAATATATGCTAGACTGAGAAATTATTAAACTTTAGCTTCTGTTAGCAAATTAAAGTAAGTTAATATGATACAATATTGATAATCTTCTTAGTATTAGTACAATATCGCAATAAATCGTTTCCTGCCTATTAATCTTATCTATTATTTTTCCTATCAATCTTATCAAGCTTCTCTTCTTATCTAGCACACATCACACACATACATAGACACAAACGGATGTGCACTAAGACACTTGTAAAATAAATTACGAAACACTACTCTTGGTGATTTAATGCGTTTAGCGCAGAATGTATCGCGAATAGAAATAAGCGAACAGAGACGAACTACTGCAATGCGGGGAACGCTTTCATTTAACTGATGTGATTGTCAACGCATATACTCAGTAAGACTCCCGTTTAATGCATTGATGATGCAATAGAGTGACCGTGAATGCAAATAAATGCGATGCTATTAACACTAGCTCGTATCAGCTTACTGATATCTCGTTAAATGACTCCAACAGTTTTCAATCTAGACCAGTTACCACATTTTGTATGAATAAAGAATATACTATAAAACATTGTGAGCATTGTCAATCTTACTTTGCTTACCTTGGAATAGTAATATAAAGAGTGTTATTATGTCAATGCTAGATAATTTGCAATTTAAATTTAAATAGCATTACTAATCTTGACGAAACAAAAAACAATTGACTATATTATGTTTTTTTTTTTTAAACGATTTTTAAGGTTCGAATCACATTGGCGAATGGCTATTGGCGATTACGTCTTGCTTTTGCATCTCTCGACCAGTCAGAAAAAAAAACAGCTGAAGTAAAATTCATTTCTGATTAAATCAGAGACACAAATACAAACGCAGACACAATCGCCAATCGCTAGTGTGAGTCGGACATTAAACCATATTCACCTTTGACCATCCGGTAGAGATAAAACAATATGTAAATCGATGAGAAACCTGTGTGCATATAAAGCTAAAAAATTTTGTAGATATTTAGTATAAATAATATTCAAATAAAAACTTTTTTTTTTAAATTTTCTAAAAAGAACTATAAATTAATACTCTATTTTCTTAACCGTTAGCTGAGCACGATATACAATAAATATACATAAGTTTTGTAACGATGATTATGACTAAGTGCCACTTTGTGATACTATACTATTTACAATATCTGTAAATTGCAAATAAAAAATTAAATATAATTTTAATTGTTTTTTTCTTACTATCCCTTTTGTTCTTGAAAAAAAAATGAGGATAATTAGATGAGTATTTAAGATATTTGCGCCCGAATTTATAACTTTATTGATGCTCTTAATAGTCTTAATGAAAGGTTAATAATTATGATTCTTCTTTCAGGAAAAGATCTTTTATACTTTTATACTTTTTAAATATTTTTACACTACTTGAATACATTGCTTATATTGCTTGCAGAAATATCTCAAGATATTTGTTAAACGTTAAGATAAATTTTTCAGAGCTTTCAGAACTAATTGACTTGTGTTATTTAATGTCATCTACGTTAAATATAATTGATTGCTTTTTCTATCACGCAACTCGTATTTTCTTGCACGCCGAAAGTGTATACATATGATCGAAGGAAAAAAAGAAGATATGCCGAGGGAGGAGAAATAGAGACCACGCACGAGCGTCTGAGCCTTTAGTCTGAGGCGAGAGAAAGCAAAGAGGAATGAGGAACGTTATTCAGAGCCGTGGCAGAGTCCGGTGAATTCAAGATAGACGGATAGCGTGCCTGCCGGGCTGGTCCGGAAGTCGCGTGTCGACGGCAGCCATAACAGCACCCCTCCGCAACTCTTACCCCCCTTCCTTCACCCAGAACCACCACCTCCTGCTTGATTTCCTTACTTGCTACCAGCGACGACCAGCACGGCCTACCACGGATTCGCGCTTGTGTGGGCGAAAAGCAATCCGTGCAGGTCGAAGGTAAAGGAGTATTGGTGCAACATTACCCTAACGAACCGCGAGAACGAGTCGGCGATTGGTCGATCCTGTCGAGCGAGCAAGGCCCGAAGGGAAGCAACCCTCTCTCTTCTTCTCTCTCAACTCTCGTTCTGAGTTACATACCGTTTTCAGAATCGTCAGGCTGACCGTGCTGTTAACACTCGTTCGGTGCCTTTACTATTTTTGCTCGACATTTTTGCTCTACAATTGACTGAGCAGTAAAATAATTAACAGTGCGTCAACTGCGCGGAAGCCTATCGTTTGTGTCAAGACGGTACTATCATACGAAACGCGAAGTAAATCTTACGAAAGTCACTGGAAGCGTTGTTACGTTTAAGGCATTGATCTCCTTCTCTCGGCATTTACGCTTGTATTTTTATAAATATTTTAAGGATAAATTGGAAGCGTACTCGCGAATATTTATCGAATTTTGGAATACACAAGTGCGGCGAGAAAAAGATTAATGTCTTAAATTAGTAACTGATGACTTTCGTCAGACCTTGCGTTTAGTACGACAGTACTGTCTCGAATGTCTCAAGTGTACCATTTCAATGATACATTTGTAGTATATATTTTTTTGTGCCTGTTGTATGAAATATACCTCTGTTCGGAACTTTTTTTCTATAAAATACAACTTTCTCATTTCTCGTTAGCTCTGAAAATCGCTCAAAACTGTGTAAACGTAAGCGTCATCGTATCTTCCGTTCTGCCAAGTGTAACGTCGCGCCAAATGCAAGAGTATTCGCCTGATGGCCGTACAATCTCTCCATTAACGTTGTGCAATTTTGAATGAGAGTGAGTCACTCGAGCGAAAATCATGCTCGCGGAGGGATCGCACGTAGCAGCATAGCATGAGCAGTAACAGCAAGAAGCCATCAGGAGGCAAGGACGATAAGAAGAATCCCTCCAGTAAAGAGGACAGTCCGTCGGGCGGTAAGGACGATGGTGGTTCAGCGTCGACGGGAAGCAATGGCGGTGCAGCCGCGGGAGAGCCGTCGCAGCCCGGGAGTAAGCCCAGCTCCGCCGGTGCGACTGCCAGAGAAGGGGCCCAAAGGCTGCTGGGCTTGGCGGCCCGCGGAGAATGGGCCCCCGTGGACCAGCTGCTCAAGTCTCTGGAGAAGACGGTGCAGAGCGCGGGGGAGGATGGCTTTATCGTGCCCCTCGCAGGTGTTTTGGACACGGTTAGTTTTGCTTGTACAACCGACAAAAGGAGGTCGAAGGGTCTCTGGTACGAAGGAAATTGATGCGCAGTCGAATGAGATTTTTAAAGATTATCGCGAAAGCACGTAACGTTTCCCAGGTGGAGTACATTCTATTGTCAAGAAATATACTCCCGGGAGACTTTGATGAGAGAATTTTTGAGATGAGCAAATTAATTTTTCTAAGCAAAGATTTTTCATTCGCAGACGACTGGGATGACGCCGTTGATGTACGCGGTGAAGGACAACCGCAGCGCGCTGCTCGACCGGATGATCGAGCTCGGGTCCGACGTGGGCGCCAGAAACAATGCAAGTACTCCGCGATATAAATGAGATAAGTCGCTCGCGATTAGATCGCCCGATAGTTCTCCGTCCTTGATCAAATTTACTTAATTACTATATCGTATTAAGAATCACGTATCGGACGGATAACTCTTTCGAGACATTCCATTTGAAATTAGAAAAAAAAAAAATGTTTGATTCATCTTTCTTTGATTCATTGCCGTCGCGATAAGTTCTCGTGCACGAGGTTACGTGGCACTGGCACGTAATAGCACCTGCGAAGGTGACGCGTGCCACGAAACGTATACACCTAATGATCAGGCCGCAATCTGTGCTAAGTCAGTCACTAAGTCGGGAGGGATTGCGTGAAGGAGGGCCAAGGTCAAGGGGCTTATGCTTACTGACCGAGTGGACAAAGACGGGCAGCCGTGTAAATGGATAAGTAGGCCGCTTGAGTCAGCTAACTATCAGCCGCAGTGAAAAAGGGTCCGATTCTTGGGATAGATTAAAGTTTGATCGTTAAACCTTTAAAAAGCTGCCCACCAACGGCTGCTATTGCAAGCGCCTTTTTTACGCTTGACACCCCGGACAGGGGTTCAATTATGTAGCGCGCTCGGTGCAACCTTCTGAAAGTCATTGGGAACGCCACCGCAGGAACTCTATAGTAAAATTTATTGATTTCGAATGTCCTATGCGTCAGGACAAAGAAGGAAGGGATGGAAGAATGACGGTCGTGTTACTTGAAATCTTCGTCCTAGGATGTAACGTGTATCGCCATTAACGAATAATAGAAGAAGGGAAATAATTTTAATAAAAGATATAATTATTATTACATCAGTGCGCGAAGTTCCTTCGGTGAAAATTCTTCATTAGAGATTGCGTTTATATATGTTTATAAAGAATTTTATTGATTTGAAAACAAATTGCAAATATAACATTTTATACTTAAAAATTATAATGGAACGTTTGAAATTTTGTCATTTTAAACATCCCACAAATAATTCCATGCTTACAGCTTCATCTCGTAAACAATTCAATTAATGTTTTTTAAGGCTCAACGAAATGTCTACTCAACACTATTTAAGCAAACTTGTTATAAACTTTCAACGAACATAATATTTTTGTCAGGGGATGGGCTTTCTGCATATAGTTGATATTCCTTTTACTTATAGTAAGTACTACTGAGCGACGTTAACCATGTTAAACCATCACTTTACAAACACGTGCAAGGCGTTGCATACTCGCTACTATCGATCTACCGCTCCCACAATGATTCCAATATAATTTTCAAATAGCATGCTGATACGCCGTGATCAGAAACTTGAAACCTGAAACATCACAAGGGTCAGCCTGACGGGCGCGGCTGGACAAAACTCATGGCTCCATTACCGTTTTACTTATTTCCATAAAACTGTTTTAGTGTATTAACCACCACTAATCCAATGAAAATCCAATGAGAAGAATTTGGAGCGACGACATGATTTTAAATTCAAGATTGTCGGATAAATTGATCGAGGTTTTCGAATAGATATTTGAACTGATATTCGCGATAAATGAGTTCCAAATGCATTTCATTGACATATTTTCTACAGGACAATTACAATGCCCTCCACATCGCTGCTATGTATTCGAGGGAGGATGTCGTTAAGTTATTGTTATCCAAGAGGGGTGTTGATCCCTATGCTACTGGAGGGGTACGAATAGTATTACTTCTTTAAAAATATCGTAACAATTTTAGAACAAAATTTATAATCATAATACTCTGATTCCTTAAAAAAAGAATTTTACTTTAAATTATTGTAGAGAGTTTAATTCTACCTAGTCACAGATTCTTTGATCAATTTCAGTTTATATTTTCTTTTTGGCCATTTTATTGGTCTCAATTTTGATTATACAATAGTGAGACAATTGTGAATTCAAATTTTAAGTGCTAAGTCGATATTAAATATTTTATTTAAACGATTTAACTTTTAATAAATCTTTCAACTATGTTTATGTATTGTCCGTAGCCGAGACAACAAACGGCGGTTCATTTGGTGGCGTCGAGACAAACGGGCACCGCGACGTCGATTCTGCGAGCTCTCTTGGGTGCTGCCGGACGGGACATCAGGCTAAAGGTCGACGGTGTAAGTGGCAGTTCTGATATAAATACAATTCATAAAGTTGCATAAAAGACAAACGAAAACTCGGGTAAATGTATCAGTTTGAGGGATTCGAAATTGCGGAAGTCAAGTCGATCTTCTCGATATTCAGGACGAGTTAATTGTGTGACACCATGAGCAGATTTATGTTGGCCCCGAAACTTCAAATTAGACGAAGATAAAGGTTTTTCTGCAATAACCGCGGCACGATGCTCCCGTTTCGCGTCCGCGTTTCTCGCGTGACAGGTGCCGTGCACCGAGAGATCGCTACCTGGTACCGAACGGCGCCATAACTCTTCTCCACTTCGCTTTTTCTTCCCTGTCTCCCTCGCCCTTTGTCATACAACCCTGTCGCGATAGTACGATGCCACCCGATCGAGGCGAAGTCCGGCCTCGCCGCTCGTATGGAAAAAAACAATAACGATTCGTGTTACATCAAACCGATGTATACTTAGACATTTTGCATAAGCACGAGAAACTTTCATGTCATGTATTACAATAATATCTGTCGATATTTCTTTATGCGAAATATTAGTAGAAATGTCTGTAGAATAAAATATCTCTACGGGATTACTTTTAGCACTTTTCATAATTATAAAATGTGAAATATAATTCCTTTATTTTGTTATAGATATAACAAATGATATTTCTAGCAAACATTTGACATTAATGAAGAAATGTATGTAAGCGGTAAAAATATAAAATAAAGCAAAATACCATTTCTCGACTTTTTTGTACATAGTGATTACTTTATGAACTCTAAATAAATTTTAAAATATATATTGTTTATAGTTGATAAAAATTAAAGGAATATTTTCCTATATTTTTAATTTTTGAAACATATTCTTTTTTTACCATATTACGCAATTATCCTTGTACCATGAATAGTATAAAATGCAGGCTGTTTTATCATTTATAATTTATAATTCTTTCAAAATTTTATTTTCGCAGAAAGGAAAAATACCTCTTCTGCTAGCAGTCGAGGCTGGCAATCAGTCAATGTGCCGGGAACTCTTAGCACAGCAAGCGCCCGATCAGCTTCGCGCCACCACACCAGCCGGTGATTCCGCTTTACATTTGGCCGCTAGAAGAAGAGACATCGACATGGTGCGGATCCTGGTGGACTACGGCGCGGCTGTCGACATGCAAAATGTACGTTAAAGCCAAGCGTAAAGATTCTAAGCGAAGTGAAATCGAGTCGATCGAATATCGTTGAAACTTTGCCAATTATATACATAGTACTGATATATATACCAAATGCTTCGAAGCTCGCAAATTGTACGTTGTGATGTAAATACAATGCGACCTCTTTACTATTTTTCGTTCGGATTTTGGTAAATTATATATGCGTTTAATTATCCTTTCCACGATTTTACGACAGTCGGAAATTACCATTTATACTCTTATCTTCTAAATGTGTGAACAACAATTTCAAATTTCCGGGATATAAATGTACAGTAAGATATCATTGTTTAATTAACTTTTGGTAAAATTAATGGAATTTTGATATTACAAAATTTTATATCACAACGCAAACCGCTCAATATCATATACACCGCAATTATTCCAACTTCTACTCTGACATTGAGTTTTAACCCGGCAAGAAAATTGAGAATACAAAACTCGACAAGATCGATCATACACGAAATAGAAATGACGCACGTGATAAATTGCCGCAACTACAAAGTTATGTTTCTGAATGAGCAATAATTAGGAATGTGGCAGTTATAAAATTTACGACAAAGTTTTAAAGTTCCGAAAAATTACTTCTATTGTAACCGCGCGCGTTTGCACTGTAATTTTATGATTCTTTGTACTATCACGCAATAATGTTTATGTAGTGGCCTCTTAAGTGGCTACTGAGTCACAAAAAACTATTACAGCAAATACGTATACATAATGCGTAGGAATAGGTGCGTGTCGTACTTGGTCGTCTAATCAATATCTTCAAAAGTTAAGTTTTTTATTTAACGTCAACCAATATATACAGTGTATACGCTTAAGATATGTATGGCACACTTAAAATAATTATAGTACACTTAAGATATTACGAATAAAGTAATGAGAAATTTCGTGTAGTTATCGCTAATGACAAGAGTCTATAATCATATAATTTTTATTACCAATATATAATCAAAGTAAAACAGAAGTGTCAATTTTCCTAAATTTAAAATATTAAGACAAAAAAAGAGATTAAGATAAAAATGTGTGAAATTTGCTCTTTAATAAAATTTATAATGTTATAAAAAAATATATTAGCTATGTGAGAAACATAACGTGCGTTTTAGGGCGACGGGCAAACGGCGTTGCACATAGCGAGTGCCGAAGGTGACGAAACGTTAGTGAAATATTTTTACGGTGTCCGAGCCTCTGCCTCGATCACCGATCATCAAGATCGAACGCCGATGCATTTGGCCGCTGAAAATGGCCACGCTTCCATCATCGAGTTACTGGCCGATAAATTCAAAGCAAGTATCTTTGAAAGAACGAAAGACGGCTCTACTCTGATGCATATAGCATCGCTGAACGGTCACTCGGAATGTGCCACTATGCTCTTCAAGAAGGGCGTGTATTTGCACATGCCAAACAAACGTGGTGCCAGGTCTATTCATACGGCTGCAGGATATGGCCATGTGGGCATTATCAGTACTTTGCTACAACGAGGAGAAAAGGTAAATGTCATCTGTTATCACTATGGAAAATATTGTTATCACATAAATAGAGGTATCACAAATAACTTTTCATCGATATTTTAACAAATGGAACATAGTGAAAAAGGATCAAAAGAACGTAAAAAATAAAAAATATTTTTTAAATGTAAAATAATAAGAATTGAAAAAACATTTTTCAATTTTTTACCTATTTGTACACGTTTCTTTGATCTCTTTTTGTTACATTCTGTTGCTTTACTAAAATCAAGAGTTTGAATTTAATATTATTTTGATATAAATATAATTTTTTTCTCATGAACGTGCACACATTAGATTATTAGATTCAATCTTTTGTATTTTGAAAGTGCCAGATTTTTTATTCTTACAAAATAATTATTTTTGTCAAGAAAAGTAATTCTCATACATTTTTTTTTTAAGATATCTTTGGTGTATATCCAAAAATCAAACTTTATTGTGTGGAATACATCCCTTTTTTATTATTGTACGCAGGTGGACGCGATAACCAACGATAATTATACAGCACTCCATATAGCCGTGGAAAGTGCCAAACCGGCTGTCGTGGAAACTCTTCTAGGATACGGCGCAGAGGTACACGTGAGAGGCGGAAAACTTCGGGAAACTCCGCTTCACATAGCTGCCAGAGTACCCGATGGCGACAGATGCGCTCTGATGTTATTAAAATCTGGAGCTGGTCCCAATTTGACAACCGATGACGGCCAAACGCCCGTGCACGTGGCAGCCAGCCACGGGAATTTAGCGACGCTCCTTTTACTGCTCGACGATGGCGGAGATCCGATGTTTAAATCAAAAGTACATAAAAAAAGAAACAAGAAATAAGATCTAATTTACAAACATATTTTATGTGTGTAATGTCGTAATAATTAAACGTGATTTTTATTATGTTTTATGTAACAAATATTATAGATATGCGATAATTTTTTCGAAACTGTTAAATTATTTCTATTTACTCTGAGATTTCTATTTTCCTCAGAACGGAGAAACGCCGTTGCACTTAGCTTGCAGAGGTTGCAGGGCCGACGTGGTCCGACACCTTATAGAATTCGTAAAGGAAAAGAAGGGCCCGGAAGTGGCGACCGCCTATGTAAACAGTCTGACCAACGAAGGTGCCAGCGCGCTTCATTACGCGGCTCAAATCGAACCCTCGGAAGTTAGCACCCCCGGAGATGATCGCGCCATTGTTCGCGCTCTTCTCGACAGCGGCGCGGACGTCTCGCTGCAGACCAGACAGGCCCAGGAATCGGCGTTCCATCATTGTGCTCTCGCCGGCAACAACGAGGTCCTGCAGGAAATGATCAGTCGGATGTCGGCTACGGAAGTGCAAAAGGCCTTAAACCGGCAGAGCGCCGTAGGTTGGACGCCTCTGCTGATCGCCGCTCATCGGGGCCACATGGAATTGGTGACTACACTCCTCGCCAATCATGGCAGAGTAGACGTGTTCGATCTCGAAGGTAGATCCGCTCTTCATCTAGCCGCCGAGCACGGCTATATTGAGGTCTGCGACGCGTTGTTAGCGAACAAGGCCTTCATAAACTCTAAGTCGCGCGTGGGAAGAACTGCCCTGCACTTGGCTGCCATGAACGGTTACACGCATTTGGTACGATTCCTCGTGCAGGATCACGGTGCCGCGATAGATGTGCTCACCCTGAGGAAACAAACTCCTCTTCATCTGGCGGCGGGTTCGGGCCAATTGGAGGTTTGCAAGCTGCTATTGGAACTCGGTGCCAGCATAGACGCCACGGATGATCAGGGGCAAAAGCCAATCCACGCTGCGGCCATGAACAATTACGCTGAAGTGGCCCAGCTCTTTTTGCAGAGACACGCCAATCTTGTGATGGCTTGCACCAAGGACGGCAATACCTGTGCTCACATTGCCGCTATGCAAGGCAGCGTCAGGGTAATCGAAGAGCTGATGAAGTTTGACAGGCAGGGCGTGATAACCGCTAGGAATAAACTGACGGAAGCAACTCCTCTGCAATTAGCGGCGGAAGGTGGACACGCCGAGGTCGTAAAGGCTCTAGTTAGGGCCGGCGCGTCGTGTGCCGATGAGAATCGCGCGGGTTTTACCGCGGTTCATCTGGCGGCACAGCATGGTCACGGCCAAGTACTTGAAGTGATGAGAACGACTCAATCCCTCAGGATAACTAGTAAAAAGCTCGGCGTTACCGCGCTTCACGTTGCTGCTTACTTTGGACAAGCTGGTAAATAAAAATAATTATATGTATAGAATTATATTTATTAATAATTAACATTAATATATTAATAATAAAGTAATTATTTCTGTAAAAAACTATCACTAAATTTGAATGCATTAAATATATTTATTACTAAGTTTTTAAAAAATTTTAAAGAAATTTAAATAATCTTATTTGAAGTATACCTCTTTTGTTATATAATTTCTCTTGATTACCTTGTAACTTTTTAATAATAATGAAACTTGGTTTGGCTTTAGATACGGTTAGAGAATTGCTAACTCACATACCCGGAACCGTAAAGTCTGATCCACCAAACGGAGCATCTTTGGTTGGAGAGCTAGGGGCTGAATCCGGCATGACTCCTCTTCATCTAGCTGCCTATTCTGGAAACGAGAACGTCGTGCGACTTCTTCTCAATTCTGCGGGAGTTCAGGTATGATCTTGACGACAATTTAGAACTAAACCGTCGATCACTTCTACTAAATGTGAGGACATTCTGAGTGAAGGTGGATGCAGCGACGACAGAAAACGGCTGGAACCCCCTGCATTTGGCTTGCTTCGGCGGTCACATAACTGTCGTCGGTCTACTGTTGAGCAGATCGGCAGAATTATTGCATAGCTCGGATCGTTACGGAAAGACTGGGCTGCATATCGCAGCGACTCACGGTCATTATCAGATGGTGGAAGTTCTTCTGGGTCAAGGCGCGGAAATAAACGCGACCGACAAGAATGGTTGGACACCATTGCATTGTGCTGCACGCGCTGGCCATTTGGACGTGGTGAAGTTGCTCGTGGAAAGCGGCGGGTCTCCAAAAACTGAGACGAATCTTGGCTGCGCACCGATCTGGTTCGCCGCTTCCGAGGGTCACAACGATGTGCTAAAGTATCTCATGGAGAAGGAGCACGATACATACGCTCTGATGGATGATAAGAGGGTAAGATGTTTATTTTGATAAGAGAAACAGATGAGAATTACTCAAATATCGAATTTCTAAAACAAGTTTTCAAATAACTTTTTTTATCTTTTGCAACGTGATAAAAAATTACAGATAACATTATTGGGCATAAAATCATATCTTGATCGTATTTTGAAAAAATTGATTATTTTTTGAAACTTTTTATTTTTATATAAAAGAATGTTTATCTATAGGCAATTTATCTATAACTTATCTTTCATAATTTAATTTAATTAAAAAATTAAAAGATATTATTTGTGTAACTATGTATGTTATACAAAAAATTCATATAAATATAAAATTTTTGTCAATTCAATTTCTTTGTTCATTTTGTATTGAAATAATTTAATAATTATTTTAGACTGCATTAAATTTTCGAAATTTTTACACACTGTATAGTTCCGTTTCATAAGCTTGAAAGAAGCACGGCATTTGGAAATTTTTCACATTTTGTCAAACAAAACTAATAAACTTGCGTTTTGATGTTAGGTATGCACGCGAAGTGAATTATGTCAGTTTCGTAGACGAAAAATTGATAATACACGTGCAGCTCAGATAATGTTGAACCGAGATGAATATCACTGTCATAAAATCCCGCAATCATATGATTACAAAGAACTTTAATATATAATTAATTATGCAAGTAAACTTTACGGTAACTAATCAAGATTTAAAAGATTTATGACTGAATCACTACATTTGTAAAACATGAACTATATATTATTGCAGTAGTTTAAAACCAGAAATCTTAAAAATCTAATTATAATATAATTCTGAAGCATTTAAATTGATTATAATTTTATTTTAAAAAGTATATAATCTTTTTACAGCCATGTAATTTACACACACATATGTATTGTAAAATTCGTCATTTGTCTAACGTTTGGTGCAAATCAATAATTGTTCAGACATAGTATTGTAGGAATTTTCTAAAATTCAGTTTTTGAATTTTCAAATAAATTGTTGTATTCACAGTTCGTCTACAACATGATGGTCTGCAGCAAAAGCCATAACAACAAACCGATCGAAGAATTCGTTCTGGTGTCACCCGCGCCTGTCGATACTGCGGCCAAACTGTCCAACATCTACATGAAGCTTTCCGAAAAAGAAAAGGAGCGCGCCAAGGATTTAATTGCGGCTGGAAAACAGTGCGAGGCAATGGCCACCGAATTGCTGGCTCTGGCGGCGGGCGCCGACTCAGCCGGCAGGATTTTGACGTCGATGGATCGCAGGAATGTCGAGTTCCTGGACGTGTTGATCGAGAACGAACAGAAGGAGGTGATCGCGCATACCGTGGTGCAGCGCTACCTGCAAGAGCTGTGGCAAGGTAGTCTGAATTGGAACGCGTTCAGGACGATCCTGCTGTTCATCGCCTTCATCGTGTGCCCGCCGGTCTGGGTGGTGTTCGCCCTTCCGCTCGGGCATAGGTACAATCACGTGCCTATCATCAAGTTCATGTCGTATCTTACATCTCACATCTATCTGATGGTCTTCCTATTGCTGGTCGGCATCACGCCGATCTATCCGGTGGTGAGGGCCAGTTTAATACCGTACTGGTACGAGTGGTGCCTGCTGGTGATGCTATCGGGACTGTTGCTGTTTGAGCTGACGAATCCCAGCGACAAGAGTGGCCTTGGTTGGATCAAGCTGGCGGTGCTGCTCTTCGGCATATTCGGGGTCGCGTTTCACCTGATGGGATTTGTAATCATAGAGAGACCGTACTGGCCGACTCTCCTCTACCTGAGAAACCAGCTTTTTGCTCTCAGTTTCCTTTTAGCTTGCGTGCAGATCCTGGACTTTCTTTCATTTCACCATCTGTTCGGGCCGTGGGCCATCATTATCGGTAATCTTATGAAGGATCTTGCGAGGTTTCTCGCAGTGTTGGCGATCTTCGTCTTTGGCTTCTCCATGCATTTCGTCGCGCTCAATCAAGCGTTCAAGAACCAAACGCCGCAGGAAGCGCGCGCGGAGGACAGAAGACAAAAGAAGGCATTCTCCGACGGTAAGTTCGAAACACATTATTCTCATTTCCTTATTCCTCTCCTTTTTCTGTCTTTTTTCCTCCTTCCCTCTCACCCCTCTCTTTGCCTCTTTTTCTACTACTGTATACCTTGACGCCAATCCAGAGCTAGCGGCGCAATTAATTGATTTCTTACAGCTCCGTTTATAGGATACATACATTATATATACGCGCACACGTACTGTAGATACGACATGTACCGTAGATACGTTATGTAGATACCTACATAGGGCTTAGATTTTAGATTGGCAATCGCTTCGACGCGCGGTTTACTATTTAGTTTCTATCAACAGGACGTAGACAGTGCTTTCGCCCACGCAGGTGCTAATTCGCGTGGGTGCTAATTCGCCGAGATAACGGTGCAAATTCCCTCCTTTGTGCAAATTGACGATCGCGTTCTTCCTCTTTCCTACGTTAGTTTACGTCAGGAATTATAGAACTACGTGAGCGTAATTTCGATGAATTCATATTTTTGATGCTACAAAACGCGCGAATTGAACGTTAAGTTAAATTCATCGAAATTGTACTCGACGTATGTGTCGGCAAAAAATTTATATGCAGGGAAACAAACCTTCGAAGGTTTCTCTCTATCCCACCGTTAAAAATTCACTGCCCCTTTTCGAGAGAGTCGTTGAACATCGTTATGGTCAGTTCGTCCGTTAGATTTCTTAACTGTCATTTGTCGAATCCCCACAGTAGGTCTACTTCATGTCGATCATACTCAGAGACATGCGGAGCGATACAGAATCATAATCGACTGAATTGCAATGATAGATTTGTTGGCCAATGTTACGGAATGGATGATGGAGACGCCACCAACGGCGCCTCCTCGTCGCTTCGGCCGCTACAAGAAAAAGAATGAGTGCTGTGACGATAACAGCAGAGATTGTAAGTTTTCAGCTGGTTGAGAAAGATTAAAATCAGAAGCAACTCAAGCGCGGAAAGCGAAACACCGTAACAAAAATCGCGCACGCGAAATTCTGAATTCGGAGACACGAATCCATTTCGGTGTTCGTCTCGTCTGCATCGTGCATTTGGCCAGTGTGTGTTGTCTGCTGAAACTGCTGAAACTGCTGATATGACGAAGCAAAAGAAAAAACACGCGAGAGAATTGAGAAAAAAAAATACACGCAAAATCGGGTATTTTATTGTTCGCGTGGTATGCTGTGATTCGGAGGCGACATTCGGAAAAGATGACGTGAAAGTCGATGGAAAGTTTGCTGAAAATATTCCCTCCTTGTGCAAATAGTACCGCGATCGTTTAAAACGCTTCAACAGTTGTATTAGTTTTTTGCTGCAATTGCAGAATTTGACATTTTTTTAATGCTTCTCCTCGCTTCGGAGAATCCGCCTGCGGAGCGAAGCGTCCGCATCGCAGCGTACCGAACAAATATTTATATAATTGGTCTGAAAGCTCGAGAACGACTATGTTCCTGTCCATGCAATTGATTAGCTGTCGATTAGCGTTACTGCCGGAGCATATCCGCTCGTGTTTCTTTCACAGCATCTGCCCGTGTGCATCCCCGTGTCTCGCTGTACGTATGTGTCCTGTATATGTAATTATACATACATGAACGCACAACACACATACACACACACACACACACACACATACGTGTATGTACGTGCGTGTTTTCTCTCTCTGTACTTCTATATCATCTGTATCTGTAATAATTGTGCGTTGCTAAAACCGTGTTTATGCTAATGGACGCCGATATTGTATGCAATTCACGATGTGCATCAATCGCACGATCGTTTTTATGTGTGACTCGATTGACTTTTGCGAATTGTTCCTCACAGAAAACCGCTCCCTCCGGGTTTCTCCACTTTTTTCTCTCTTTTTTTTTTTTTTTTTTTTTTAACGGACCGCAGGACGACGTCGGCCAAAAAGGGACCCTTTCGCCCTTTCTCTTCCATCCTGTCTTCTTGCATGCAAACAACATTTTGCGCGATGTGACGCGGCCGCCTTCGAAGTCGTGCAAGCCAGGCAAGCAAGGAGGAGGGCGTTCATCTCCGAGTTGCATGCCGCATCCTTTTTTTATCCACTGCAAACGTGTCGCGCGATACGTTTGCAAAATCTTCACCCTCGCGCCCTCCTCTCTTTCTCTTTTTCTCTCTCATTCAGCATGGAACGCACGACGAATGCCCCCATTGTTCGATCACTAGCTGCCTCGAGAAAAGGCGCACCGAAACCGCTCCGGGTGCATCCACCGGTTAGCGGGATGCGTCGCGCTGAACTTGTCGTGTGTCCTAGAACGCGCAGAACAATCCGACGATAGAACTTGATCGTCACCGAGTATCTTTTAGCACGGCGAGGAGAAAAAAAAAATAAGGAGAGAAAGAAAAAGGAAAAAAAGGGAAGCGCGATTACATCATTGACTTGGATGTGAATGTAAGACGCATTTAGAGCGACAAGGCTGAAAGACGAGTGACAGTACGTACTCGACGATAGTCGCAGCCTGCAATGAGAGGTTCATGGCATGCATCCGGCATTAGTAAGCAGCCGCAGCCTGCAGAGCATGGCCAGAGTCTATATAAAAGATATATGCATGAGCATGTTCGTTCCGTTTGTTCGTTCGCTCGTTCGCTCGTTCGCTCGCTCGCTCGCTCGCTCGCTCGATCGTTATGGAATACTTACACGCGCATTCGTATACTAAATAGCGAGTACTCACCAGTAGTAGCCAGTCTGTAATGGCACGAAGCAATGAGCTAAAAGAAAAAAAAAAGAGAACGAAAGAGCCTTTAGAGCTACCAAGAAACGTCTTGTGTGTGTGTTGTGTGTGCCTCGTAATTCCAGTAAAGATGAATCCGTTACTCGCCTTCGAGTATCTGTTCTTCGCCGTCTTCGGCCAAACGACCCACGGCGAGCTGAAAGTCGAGACCAATCAGCCGCACTGGACCTCGGTCCTCTTCAAATTGACCTTCGGCGTGTACATGTTGGTCTCGGTAGTGGTGTTGATTAATCTGCTGATCGCCATGATGAGTGACACTTATCAACGGATACAGGCGCAGTCGGACATTGAGTGGAAATACGGATTGAGTAAACTGATCCGAAACATGCACAGGTAAGCCTGCAACCCTTTACGACTTCGAGTATACGTGCGATAATATAGCGTTTGCTATGACAATCGACACGATCGGTTCTATCCAAAATAGCATGTCCGATTACCTTTTCCCACGTTCGACCGAAAACTGATGTTAAAAATGGACTTGACGTTACTTTGAAATCTTCTCGCATTCCAACGCGCCGCGATTCACGTGCGGAGAAGACGGATCGTTGCCGCTTCGCTTTTACTTACAGCCTCCGTATGCCGCGATCTCGATCGGTCCTTTAAATTAACTCGCAGTTAAGCATTCGGGGTTAATGGAGCATTCCGTGTTGGAAACGCGATTGCGTGTTACAGAACTACCACAGCTCCATCCCCGCTAAACTTGCTCACCACCTGGACCGTGTACTTCATCAAGCTGTGCAAGCAGCGCACCGCTAAACGCAAGCGGCCCTCGTTGGTGCACATGATGGGGCTGCAGCGCACCAGCCGATTGTCGCCCAGGTCCAAAATGGGCGCAAAATGGCTGGCCAAGGTTAAGAAGGGTCAGGTCCGTCCAAAGGATAGCATGACCCTCTCCGTAGTGCACCTCAGCCCGTTGGGCAGCCAGCTGTCCTTCAACAACGCGACCAGAATAGAGAACGTAGTGGACTGGGACTCGATCAGGAAGAAGTATCTCGCCCTAACCGGAAACGAGCCCGAGAAGGACGATGCGGAGAAGGATGAGAAGGGTGACGCGGACGAAAATGAGGATGAGAACGGGCCTACGGCATCCAACGCCTCGACGATACCGGCGGCAAACTCGAATCCGCCCACGTAGAAGAGATAGTCGTCGCCCTTTGCTATTCTTCGGTCAAATTGCCGAATGCAAAAAGCAGCGCGAGCAAACGAGCGACTAAAATACCATTGGCCGCCGCACGATCGTGCTAACTATTATTTACTAGACAGATTAATTGCGCTAAAGATTCACACCCTCTATAAACAGTATTTAAAATACACAGAACTTCAGACGATCGAGCGAGACCACCACAGAGGATCCTCGCGTGATCCTCGACGCACCCGGCAACCGGCCGAGCATTTAAGCATCTGAGTAAGTAAAGTCTCATGACGTGTGATACGTGAATCTCGTAGGAACGCATATGATCGATGTTGTTTGTGAGATATATGAGAATGGGTCAATTTCGCCGAACACACATCATACCCTTCTCCGTCACATCGCACGACCGAATGACGCCTGCGAATGCCGAATCCCCCATCACATTCGCTCGCTCTCGATGTTTCATTGAATGTTGGATCATTCATCCGCGACACCATAGCGCGTTATCATCCACAGAACGCAGTTTTTTCCTCGATCGACTCGTTGTGACGAAATTTTGACTATTAGAGAGAACCTGTAAACATTAATTAAAGTTAAATAACCTAAATAAATTTGCATAGATGTTTTTGTAAAAAGAAATAGAAAGAACTCCATAAATGCTAAATCTCTTTAACTAATGTTTACACAAATTATCATTATAATAAAATATTCCTGACATCACAAATGTTTAAAGGCCTATCTGAATATATCCAAAGGTTTCTGTTAAATGTCCCTTAAATATTTGTAATATTCAGGAAAATTGCACGTAACATACATCTCAAGTCTCCTAATTTTTTTTATGTTTTATGCGCTTAAAATTAGAAACCGTCCCGTTAAATAAAAGCGCGTTTTTTCTTAGGCGCTTGAACTTTTTCTGACGACAAGCAACAGAGAGAAGTTGAGATACGAGTCGCAGCATATTTATATCCTGTATGGCTTGAAATCAATTCTTTTTGCGACGTTTGGTAGTGGCAACGTTAGCATGTGCCTGGGCAGTGGCAGAGAAATTTTGCATATATACGTTCGTGTGCATATACACGAGAGAAACTTTACGAGACACGTTGTTTAACGCGTATTTACAGTCAGGATGGACCCTATACTCGCGGTCGAATTGTTGTTCTTCGCCATCTTCGGTCAGACGACGCATGAACAGTTCAAGGTAGAAGCGTATCAGCCCAGTTGGACGACCGTCCTCTTTAAGCTCACCTTCGGCATTTACATGTTGGTGTCGGTGGTTGTGCTTATTAATCTCCTGATCGCCATGATGAGCGATACCTATCAGCGGATACAGGCGCAGTCGGACATCGAGTGGAAATACGGATTGAGCAAACTTATTCGAAACATGCACAGGTAATAAGACTCACTGAAAAAGAAGGGAAAGCACGGTAGGTTGTTACATGTTATTGTCGCACTATATATAAGTACCATTTTTACCATATCGTATGTATTAATCAAATTTTACAATGCGCGATAGGACCACAACGGCACCATCTCCGTTGAATCTCCTAACCACGTGGATTACGTATTTCGTCAAACTTTGCAAGAAACGTATGACTAAAAAGCAACGGCCCTCTCTGATGAACCTGATGGGCGGCAGCCGTCTGTCCCCTCGCACCAGGATGGGAGCCAAGTGGCTGTCCAAGATAAAGAAGAACACACAGGTCGGACACAAAGATAGCGTCGCCTTATCGGTGGTTCACCTGAGTCCTCTCGGGAGTCAGTTGTCCTTCAGACACTCCGTCAAGATCGACAATGTTGTTGACTGGGAGGTCGTCAGGCGCAAGTATAGAGACCTTTACGGTGAAAAGATCGAGGAAAAGCCGGTTGAAGAGAACAAGGAATCGATCGAGAATCCGTTGGCGATTTTAGAAGGCTCATCAAATGCTGACCCGAAATCGGGACTTGGACTTGGAGCATGAATGACAAGAGAAATGTGGAAGATAAACATCGAAAATATATTATTACATAACTCTCATGAAAAAGAGAGAAAAAGGGATCAAAGCTCTTCCTACTTTTGCAGACTCGCCGTTTATTAATGCATTTAATCGCATTGCGTTTATTTGTACATATCGCCGTGGGGCGTATACGGAGGACCTTATCAGTATTTTCAAAATAAACGTCTAAGATCGATTGCGACGTTGCGTCGCTTGTACAGTTATTGTTAGCTAGCAAACCTGTACTCCTTGTGATCCATAGTCTAATCGATTACCTATAACACGTTTTAGAGGCTACCATGGGGAATACCCGTGTGCATAGGGATCGTTCCAAGTCACGTTTGACGGTTAGTCATCAACATTATTTAATTATAAAAATCTTTTTCCACCTGGAATGTTTTTATTGATCATATATGTACGACATATATATTATACATACTTATAGAGCGCAATTGCGTAATAGCTCTGTTGCAACGATGCACGCACCGATCATTATGCCTGCATCATGTTGCTGTCACGATATTTTCGTGTAATATAGCGGTGCGCTCAATACACATATTTGTAGGATATGTATTTACGTAGGGCCGTAATATTATAATAGAACTGCCTCTTCGAAAGTCACATCATCCTACACATATACACACAAACGTGATGTGTAGCATGTAACATTCGTTTTGATACGTTAATGAGAATTAAACGCGTCAACAGGATTCACCCCTCGATCATCCGCATGTTGTAAAGTTCGGCTGGCACGCATCATTAATGTACACCTGTAAAAAGAAATAGTTAAATTAAAGTGAATTTAACATAAGGAATTTCTCTCTCTATGATGAACGCTTGATCTTTAAAATTGAGGTTTAATTTAGAAATTTTAAATTCATTTTTTCTTTGTAATCATGATATATTAGTATTGTATGTGGCAGGGTTTAAATTAAATAATCTTATATTATATTACACAAACTAATTTCTTGAATTAAATTTTTTTTTTAATTTTTTATTATTATACTATAATAATAAGATATAACAACAGAGGCAGAAGAAAGAAATTCAAAATGATTCTAAAATCCATTTCTAATTTTGGAGATAAAAAATTTATAACTTTACAAGAATAAATTTCTACTCATTCCTTTTAATTTCTCTATTTTTTTACAGGGTACACATAAAGCGAATTTAAATACAATTTTCACGTTGCAAGCCGCATTCATCGCATCCATCTTGCATTTGCGAATGCGTTTAGATAATTCTTTTTCACCGATCTTTCACCGATATTAATATGGACATCTTTTTGCAGTTTATTACTCAATATTCATCGATATTTCTTGATACGCGTTGTTTATCCCATCGCATGTTTTAGGTTTTACAAAACTCGCTGACTTTTCTTCTGAATGATTGCCAATTTTTACTGAACGAAGATTAGGATAGTTGACCATTCTCAGCATGAACTTCTACAGTTTAACGGTTCCAGAATTGTAAATATTATACAACCTTTTTTTTGCTTGTAAGCAGAATGACAATGAATAGCGATAACACCAATCCATTTTATATCAGCAGTGGTGTAGTTCGAAATTTGCAATTATGCAAATTGCAGTGTCAAAAGTAATGACTACTGGTTATGAAACTAGTTACACTCTGCCTCAATGTATTCTACACCGCTGTATGTTAGCGTAGGAACTAATTCAAACACTATGATTTTAATAAATTATAGATGGACATGATAATTGAGATTAATGTATTAATAAGATTCTTTTAACTTACTGTTCTTTTATTCTGTTTTCACAGTGGTAGTTGATCCAGTCGAAATTACGGAGAATCTTTTCTTTGCTATTTTTGGTCAAAAAGAAATTCACGCCTTTACGTTATCCAAAAGCAAGCAGCCATTGTGGACGGTTGTTTTGTTCAAGGTAACGTTTTCGAGAAATAATATGTTTCTATTATTATTAGTACTATTATTATATACTATTCGTATATACGGTTACTTATACGGTCGTTTAATCAAATTTAACAAATAAGTATTCTTCTTCAATAGATATCATTCGCATTATACATGCTCGTCACTGTTATAGTATTGATTAATTTATTAATTGCCATGATGAGCGACACGTATCACAACATTCAGTCACAAAGTGATATCGAATGGAAATATGGTCGCAGTAAACTAGTTCGTAAGATGCAAAAGTAAGTAAACACAATTGCACTAAAGAGTATTTTGTGAAAGTACTTAATCCTTGATTTTTACGTTTATGTAATACGAATAAATTTTGCGTTTATGTAATACGAATAAATTTTGCGACTTTGCTTTAATTAAATTATTTTGTTGAAAGCTAAATACCAATTTATATTTTTTTACCGCTTAATGATATATCGACAATTAAATACACGAAAAGTCTTTAAATCTAAATACAATGAAAGAATTATTTTGTTAGACTTTCATACAAAACTTGAAATGCAATTTTCTTGTGTACTTTTATATAAATTCATAAATTTAAATTTGCTAATTTTTTAATCCTTATTCTTAAAGAACAACAACAGCGCCAGCGCCGTTAAATCTCATTACCACATGGGTAGAATATATTAAGAATGCCTGTATAAAGGAACGACTTGCAAGGCAAAAAATGGGCAGGTCGCATGGATATATGGAACCCAATATGGAAAGCGTTCTTCCAAAATATTCTACTGTACGTATATATTATTTTATTAAACTCATTATGTGTAAAAATATATTTGTAGTTTACCAGCAAAATTTATAAATATTTCATAGATTTAGAAGATCTAATAAGAAAACAGATAATGATTTTTAATAGTTTTTTTTTTAATAAATAAATTTCTTGTAACCTATCCTCTTTTCTTTCATTTTAGAATACTAAAATGCTTCCACTACCGCGAGCAGCGAGGGAACGAATTAATTTCTCGTTGCTTCAAGCAAGTCCAACCACCAGTCAAATATCCGTACATAATATTCCGAAGATACAAAATGTTGTCGACTGGGATATAGTCCGTCGAAAATATCGCATGCGATTTGGAGATGAAATCGAAAAACCGTCTAGTGGAGTGATGACGCTTGCTGAAATGGCTTAAACAATAAAAATGACGCCCGCAGCATACTCCATTATTGCACTAAATTTTCCATTATGCATAACTTTTTTATTATTTTATATCGGTCTGTTTTTATATATATTGTAATGTATTTGTGATAGAGATATATAAATAAAGCCTTCGGCACACGATACGATTTTTCATGCTAGATTGCATACGAGGCGTCTTACTACGTATTATCCTCATTGGCTTACGATTGGTGACATAATCATCCGAGCCAATCAGGACGCGTATTAAGATGCCCCGTATGCGATCTAGCATGAAAAATTGTATTGTGTGCCGAAAGCTTAGGATACTTTCTACGTTTATACGTTTTCTTGTGGTATCGTTAATTGTAATGAAAAATACATATGTGTCATAAGTGTAGACATTAAAGCTTTCCGTTTCCACCATTATTCATTTTGCCCTTTCCGAATGGTGGTTGTGCGTTGGTTTGTAGATAAAAAATACCTTGAACATCAGTGTTGATAAATTCACCCATAAGGGCGGTGCTAGAATTACTAGAATCACTGCATTTACCGAGTTGGAAATCCATCCAGTTGGAGCATTGTACGGCGACGAAGCCATCAGGATGCACGATGGACTCTGCGAAAAACTGATGCGATCTACCGTGGCTGCATGTTTCTAAAAATATAAACTATATTCAATATCTTCTTGCGCATAATACTGTAAAATACAATGCTGTGGCGTCATACGGGATGAAAATACAGGGCAACCAGGTTGCCTAAACGTTCCTCCGTTTGGATAAAAATCTGCATGGCCGATGGGTCGGAGGAAGCCTAAACTGCCGGCGCAAGTATGAATAACATCCACAAAATTGGCGTCTGCGGCATCCAGTCGCTCCTCCGTATCTTTAAGATACGGCGTCTCGAACGCGGGTCCAGCTGGATCGAGACCGGTGATTCGTCCGAGTTTCTTCGATGTGTAATTACCGATATATCCGGCTACATGAGCACCTAAACTATGCCCCAAAATATGAATATCGTCGAAGGAGATTTGAGTTTCCGATTTGAGAAATTCGATAAACGCAGCCACATATTCTCCCACCTACAAAACACAAATTTTAATTTTACGTTATATTTTTGTAAAAGAATTTTTATCTTGTTACAATAATTGTGCATTAAAACATATGGCATATTCGAAACTTTGTGAAATAAATTTTATCTTCACTTTTATTGCTCGACAGTTTGCATATCATTTGCATTTCGTGCAAAGTAAAAGCTCTCTTCCGTTATAACTCATTATTCTTTATAATAAAATAAATTTTCCTTATTCTGTATATTGTCACATAATTGTACTTGAACAGGATTTCCACATGATAATTAATTCTTTGCTCTTAAATTCTTTTTACTTATTTAATTATTTTAAAATTTTAGAATATGCCAATTGTTTCGCTCACCTGACGAATGAGTTTGACGGACGTTAGATATTCTTTGGTTGATCCGGTAAACCAATCTACATAAATCACATTATAATCACCAATGCTAAGATAGTTTCGCCGGATATCGTGTAGCCAAAAAGCATTTCCGTTTTCTGTCCATCCGTGAATAATGATCTTCGTGGGCCATGCATTATTAAATGGCGAATCCTTTAGTTGAGTAACATCACCTACTCGCAAAGGATAAAGTTGCTCTTTATTGTCCTTGGTATAAAGCTCATAATTAATATCATCCGCTTTAAGGTCTAACTCCAGTATATTGTCGATTGACGCACGATCATTTGAAATGATTGATGTCGGATTCATAAAAATTTCGAGGACACCTTCTTCGGGATGGCGATCTTGAAAATTTTGAATCGATAGCCGGTTACCCAGTAAGTCAGCCGTATTAAATGGTATATCTAAAAAATAAACTAAAAATAATAGAAATGTATGTCTTATTTATCTCCTGTTACGAAACTGAACGTTTATTTTATTATTACAGTTAAAACTATTTATACATATATAACTTCATTACTTAGGAACACAGATACAAAGAACGTTGTAATAAGAGACATTGTGATATCTTTCAATATTTTTGTCGGCCGGTTTCTCATATATACCTTTATGTTATGTAAATAAGCAATATTTTTAGATTATTATATTCATTATAGATCTTATTACTAACGTCGAGCATGAAAATGCACAATAAGAATTGTTCCATGAACTTCTGGTAGTTTTCCAATGTTTTTCTTATCTCAAGTATATCTAAGCGCAGTATTATGCAATATAGATTAATTTAGTTCCATGTATTTTTCCTGTGAATTTAATAGATATAGACAATAGAATTTCTGTTAACTAAAATTTCATTTTGTTGAAATAAAATACAAAAGAATAAAATTATCATTATACTTAAATTTTATAATAAGTATGAAACTAATTTAAAATTTATAATATATATATTTCTTACATTTTATAAATTAATTATGTACTAATAAATTATACAACATTCTTAGGTTATGCGTAGTATATATAATGTTTCTCTATAGACATATTTTATATAATTAACTCTGTTATTATTTTATATAATTTATCACAATTATTAATAACCTTATCATAATTTTTAATAGTAACTTTATAATTAAAAATTTTTTTATTATTGAGAAATATATATATGTATTTATGTATATATATATTTTTTTTCCTTTTAAAATAATAATCACACTTGAAAGCATAGACAAATGTAAGATGAATGAAGAACACGATTGCACATTATTCACATCACTCAAATAGTTTCTTCCGTATATTCGTCCGTTTTATGTTTGCGTCTGATTATTGAAGAATTACTGATTAGCAAGCAATACAGATACATAACCGGCTGACGTCTTTATTAACTAAAAAGAAAAATAAGTGCTATACATATAAAAAAGTTATCAAATTGTCATAAGCTTCGTAAAGCGGTATATGTATAGGAAGATAGTATGGATGCGCAATAATAAATAAATATAGAGATGAAATAAGAAGTCCGATTTTGTAAGCGTAATTTAGATCAAACTTTGATTAACTTATAATCAATAATTAATTCAATTAATACTGCTTACGGCAAAATTTTATATGATTATAATGGGTAACTAATCTTTAATCTTCTTTCTCGAAATATTATGTATCACACGACAAAAAATTAATAATTAATAATTTTATGTTACTAAGAAATGTAAATGGATTATGGACATATAGTGTATCATGGACATCTTACATTGCAAAACATGGATAGTGTCATGGGAAACATCCGGCCCGCGGTAATGTATAGAGGCTTTTCGGCGCGAACTATTATCAGCAGCAGGTTTCTAACTTCTGTCGGTGGCCTCAAATACCACGTGTAGTTATAAACCGCTTTATATATTCCTTCACCCTATAAGTGTTTACAAAATCTATATATCAATACTATATAGTATATATTTATAAATTTTCCTATGGCGATGTGATATGTAGCAATCAGATAAAAGAAGTTATATCGTAATACTATTTATTATATTAACCATTTATAATGATAAAAACTTACTTTGGCTATAAGAATTTCTCCGACCACGCAGTACAGGCACATGTGACTGCCTGTATTAATAAGAATCGAAACAAGCCAACATATTCGCCAAAAGGAAACGTCAGTGGTTCCGTCAATGATCTAGACATATATTTTCTATCGATATTTTGCTTTAAAAAACTTATTTTGATATTTTAGTTTCTTTTTCTTTTTAGGGAGTGTGTATGCGTATAATTTACACGGAAAATTAAGAAGAATATCAAGATTAAAGTCTTTTCATTATATAATTAATTCTTTGCTTCCGTCAAAATAAAAAATGGTAGCAATAAATAAGTATTTTATAATATTACTTCAAAAAAGGGAATAATTTTTCTTGCCGCTAACTTACGGAAACTATTAGAAATCCTTGTATGCAAAATAACATTCCGAAAGATATTAATAATGTCAAAAGCATCAAGTTGAATGTGTTGTCGACGACATCAACAGACCTACGATATAAGATATCGCATATTGAAGGTCTAAATAAAATTATTATCGCGTTATGAATATTAATGTAACATATACGTAATTAAAATTAAAACGTTTTAGACAAATGTGTTTAAAATGAAAAAATGCGCGATATGTTTAAGCAATAATTCAAATTCAGTCAAATTGCCATACCTTCTTCGTTCCTTATTTTCATTATTAAAAAAAATAATACAGCTGTAAAAAAGACATAAATCGTAAATTAATTTTAATACAACCTAATGAGACGTAGGTGATCTTTGATGTTAATAGTTAATCCGGTCTTGAAGTCCTTGTATTTGTCCAAATTAAGAAATCGCCCTTCTAGAATTTCCAATTGAGCACATATGTGAAATACAACCAAGCTCAGGAAAGTATCGATACCCGTGTAAGAAATCGCGCCCACTATAATCGACGTGGCTTGGGCGACCAACACGATTTCGTAGTACGGGGTCTCCGTTATGTCACACAAATAATACGTTTGCACCAGAAACGGCCTTCCCGGATCTGTCAAATTCGTCAAATATCTCATGGTGTAGCCGAACATGGGAAGAATAATGAGGAGGAAGCACGCAATGATCATCATGGTACATCCGAACATGATTATTATTCTGGTAATTCTTGCGTGCTTTATCATAATATTTCGTTCTTCCTCTGTTTTTTCTCTGAGCCAATCTTCTATGACCATTCTTGAAAGCGGTTCCAGTTCTTCAGAGAAGAATGTAAAAGTATGAGGTAAACGTAGAAATAAATTGACGCTTTTCGAGAAACGGATAAAATGTTACAAATGATAATATTTGTCTAAAAAGAGAAATTTACCTTCTCTGTGAAACCACATAATAATAAATTTTAGCATGTTTACTGAGAAAGGCAAATTAATATGCATATTGTCCGTCATCGCCATCATATAGCCCCAGACTCTCACAAATGCCATTATACCAGGTATGACCGATACGCAAAGCATTGTAGCAAAGAAAGCGGTGGCGCGTAAATTCGTTATAAATTTTTGTCGACGACTTAACTTGTCATCCGGCCAAAGACCGACAATTTTCAGACATCTCCGATTTATTCCAATGGCCCAATCCAAGTCTACATAATTATCATATATTTTGTGATTACATCGACAGATAGAGAACGGTAAATAAACTTCAGCGTGATTCAAGTAAATTAAAAATCAAATCGTGTTCATAACGCGATGTTATTTTTTGGAATAATCTTTTAATTATCCATAAAATAGAATGCAAAAATTTGTGATGTTCCACGATAAATTTTTCTAGATTGACAACAGAATATGATCACATAAGAATTATTTTTGCATCATTTGATGTTTAAACAAAATCTACTGATATTGGTAGAAAAACAGCGTATCTTGAAACATCGATAAGACAATTTATCGTAAAATTTTACACATTCTCTAATTAAAATATACTAAATATATGAATTCATTATCATACAGTCACGTCAATATCAGAAATGGGCTTTACCCATTATACGTTTATTATACAGAAATTAACGATATAAAGATATAGACCTGCGTGTACCGATTCTTTAGAGCTGTCCATGTCCAAGACTAAACCGCGACTGGCATTTTTTTATGAATTCAGCTCTCTCTCTTGTTTCTCAGGGAGCATGGTAATTACGCATGTCCACGGAAGAAGTTCTGAAATGCACATGCTAATGTGCAAAGTACAGACACCTTGTAAATATTTTAGGTATTAACGTCTGTCGCATCATTTTTACTATAGGCGTGCAGTTTTCGTTCGAAAAAACGAATTTGTACAACCCTCCTATCTGCATCGCTAAATAGCCTATGAATATCTAAACAGATGTAATGTTCTTCAATTTTTATCGGGAGGCTCATTATTAATTTATCCTCTCGTTTCCTTTCTCGCTTAAAAACGATTTAGGGCCAGTTGTTCTAACTTCTTGCTGAACTTACCTACCAGGTAAGCATGTGTCTATCTTCATTTCTTTTCTTCAATAAATAAAGACAAATACATATTTACCTGATAGGTAAGTTTACCAAGAAGTTGGAACAACCAACCTTTAAAGTATTATAACCTAATAAAAAATTTTTCATGTAAAAGTGTATAAAAATTTATAGAATTATGTATAAAAATGTCCACGCAAAATTTTATATTGTATATTTTTATGTAATTTTAAATAATTTTATATAATGTTTTTGTAATACTTAGAATTTTCCATGTCCGATACTACATGATAATTGACATATATATATATATATTTTTTTAATCAATTGTCCTCACTCTTTCGAAAGGAGTAGATATTACGCATGCTCACGGCAAAATTGTTAATATACCAAGCAAAGACATCCACAGGAATTTTAGGGGAGGCAGAAGGTATGATGTTAAATATCACTTTTAGATTAACAAATGTAAGCTTTATATATATTTACTTTTTAGTATTAAAGTCTTCTCACCGCACAAGGTAGATATAAATCGAGAAAGTTTTTGTTTTCTATTAAAAAAATTTTATTTTGTTTTACATTTTTAAATATTTCGTTATATTTTTGTGTTTTGTTAAAAATTCAAATTATTTAGAAGTTGTTTAAAAGTAAATTAATGAAAGACTTTTTAAGTAAATAATTTTTTTAATTAAAAAATAAAACTTTTTAAAAGTTTGAAATAAAGTACTTAATTGATATTTCATTAGATGGATAATCTGACTGTACCAGAAAGGAAGAGGGCTAGAGCCCCGCTTGCCCTTCCCTTGCAAACGCTCATAGTGTCAAAATGCAACAGTATGGGATATCACATAAATATCGTACACACACACTATCATATCATCGCTCATTGCTAATCATAAATTCTTAAATTCCTAAGAATGAAATAATTCTTATATTCCTCTCGTTTATAATTTATGAAATGTTCTTCATATTTTGTATTGTTTTTAATTTCAAGTTGTGCCTTCGACGACGCTCTTTTTTTATTTTGGAACTATACAATAATGCAAAAAGTGAAGTACTACTGCTTTGTATCGTGATAAAATTACGGTACATCGATAATGACGCATTGTTATAGCAACGTAAAAGAACAACGAAAGGCGAGACAAAGTTCGGAGGTTTTGTAAAAACTAAATGAAACAGGCATTTTAGTTTATGGACAGCTCTTCAATAAAACGTAGAGCTCACAAAACATATGTGAAATAGAATCAATTTATTGAGGTATCTCTTCGGTATCTCTTTTTCGTACTTTAATATAACGCATTTAATAAATTTAATTAATAAATTTATTAAAATTTACGAAGTGTATATTTTAAGGTAGGAAAAATATTTTTAATATATGTTAAATGTATGAATAAATTTATTTTTCAAGTTTTTAATTCCTTAAAATAAATTTAACTATTAATATTTAATTGTATAAAAATTGAAAAAAATATTTTAATGTAAATTATGTATGTAAAATGTTTTAGACATGTGTATATGTGTATATATGTGTAAGTAGAGAAAATATGATATCTATTTCATTTTCTTAATTATATGTCTTTATATGCTGTGGAAATACAACACATAATTACATATAAAGATGTTATAGGTTATTAACATACATTGTAAACATCATTATTTATGCAATATTTAAAAAAAAAATAAAGATATCTCTAGTGTTCTTTTTGACTTTTGATGCAACTTGTTGTCTCTATACCATCAGAAATTGATAAATTGTTTTGTTTTAAATCTGTCTATGCAGATTTTTTATTGTATGGTTATCATTAGTAATAGATATCATAGTTAAAATATATTTCCAATATTTATCTTACCCTTTCCAAACGGTAGCTGTCAGTTGGTTTCCAAAGAAAAAATACCTTGAGCATCAGTGTTAATAAATTCGCCCATAATGGCGAGGCTGGAATTATTATCTCCACATTTTCCAAGCTGGAAATCCATTCAATTAGAGCATCGCATACCGACGAAACCATCAAGATGCACGATGGACTCGGCGAAATACTGATGCAATCTACCGTAGCTACAGGATTCTAAAAATACAAACTAGATTCAATACACCTCTTATATAATATTATAAAATACAATGTTGTGGCGTCGTACGAGATGAAAATACAGGACATCTAGGTTGCCCAAACGTTCCTCCATTTTGATAAAAATTTGCATGACCAATAGATCAAAGAAAGCTTAAACTAACAGCGCAAGTATGAATAATGTCCACAAAATTAGCGTCCGCGGCATTCGGTCGCTCATTTGTATCTTTAAGATAAAGCGTCTCGAATGCTGGACTTGAGTCTCCGATCCGAGAAATTCGAGTAAGTATCTCTAAGCATAGTATTATGCATTATAGATTAATTTAGTTCTATGTATTTTTTTTATAATCTGATTAAGTAGATAGAGGCAATAGGATTTCTGTTAACTAAAATTTTATTTTGTTGAAATAAAATACAAAAAACAAAGTTATTATTATATTTAGATTTTAAAATAAGTATAAAACTAATTTAAAATTTATGGTACATATATTTCTTACATTTTATAAATTTTGTATGCACTAGTATATTACATAAGATTCTTGTGTTGTGCATAGTATAAATAATTCTTCTTTTTAGACATATTTTATATAATTAAGTCTGTTATAATTTTTTATAATTAATTACAATTATTAATAACTTTATCATAATTTTTAATAGTAACTTTACAATTAAAAATTTTTTTATTATTAAGAAATATATATTTGTATATATATAGATATATATAAATATAAATATATAAATCTTTTCTTTTTAAAATAATAATCACACGCAAAACCGTAGACAAATGTAATATGAATAAAAAAACACGATTGCACATTATTCACATCACTCAAATATAGTTTCTTCCGCATATTTGGCCATTCTATGTTTTTGTTTGATCAAATTATTGAAGAGTTACCGATTAGCAAGCATTACAGATATATAACCGGCTGATGTCTTTATCAACTGAAAAAATAAGTAATATACATATAGAAAAGTTATTAAATTGTCATAAGCTTACTGAAAGGATATATGTATAGAAAGACAGTATGCGTAATAATAAATAAATATAAAGATTTATAAATATAGAGATAATCTGATTTTATAAGCGTGATTTAGATCAAGCTTCGGTTAACTTAATCGATATTTAATTCAATTAATGTTGCTTACGGCAAAATTTTATATGATTGCAATGGATAACTAATCTCTAATCTTCCTTCTCAAAGTATTATGTATCACACAACAAAAAATTAATAATTAATAATTTCATGTTACTAAGAAATGTAAATAAATGATGGACATATGGTGTATCATGAACATCTTACACTGCAAAACATGGATAGTGTCATGGGAAACATCCGGCCCGCGGTAATGTACAGAGGCTTTTCGGCGCGAACTATTATCAGCAACAGGTTTCTAACTTCTCTCGGTGTTCTCAAATACCACGTGTAATTATAAACCGCATTATATATTCCCTCAGTCTATAAATATTTACAAAATCTATATTATAATACTATAGAGTATATATTTAGAAATTTTCCTGTAGCGTTCTGATATGTAGCAATCAGGTAAAAGAAGTCATATCGTAATACTATTTATTATACTGACCATTTACAATGATAAGCACTTACTTTGGCTATAAGAATCTCTCCGACCACGCAGTACAGGCACATGTGACTACCTGTATTAATAAGAATCGAAACGAGCCAGCATATTCGCCAAAAGGAAAGATCAGTGGTTCCGTCAATGACCTAGACATATATTTTCTATCGATATTTTGCTTTGAAAAACTTATTTTGATATTTTAGTTTTTTTTCTTTTTAGGGAGTGTGTGCATATAATTTGCACAGAAAGTTAAAAAGAATATCACGACTAATGTCTTTTCATTACATAACTATTTCTTTGCTTCCGTCAAAATAAAAAATGGAAGCAATAAATAAGTATTTTATATTACTTCAAAAGAGCGGATAATTTTCTTCTGTCGTCAACTTACGGAAACGATTAAAAATCCTTGTAAGCAAAATAACATTGCGAAAAATACTAATAATGACAGAAGCATCGAGTTGAATGTATTGTCGAGGACATCAACAGACCTACGATATAAGATATTGCATATTGTAACATTAAAGGTTTAAATAAAATTATTATCGCGTTATGAATATTAATGTAACACATAGTGTAATTACGATTAAAACATTTTAGACAAATGTGTTTTAAATAAAGAAATGTGCGCTATCAGCAATAATTGAATAATTAATTCAGACAAATTGCCATACTTTCTTTGTTCTTTATTTACATTATTAAAAAAAATAATACAGCAGTGTAAAACACGTAAATTGTAAATTAAGTTTAATACAACCTAATGAGACGTAGATGATCTTCGATATTGATGGCTAATCCGGTCTTGAAATCCTTGTATTTGTCCAAATTAAGAAATCGCCCCTCTAAAATTTCCAATTGAGCACATATGTGAAATACAACCAAGCTCAGGAAAGTATCGATACCCGTGTAAGAAATCGCGGCCATTATAATCGATGTGGCTTGGGCAGCAAACACGATTTCGTAGTACGGGGTCTCCGTTATGTCACACAAATAATACGTTTGCACCAGAAACGGCCTTCCCGGATCTGTCAAATTCGTCAGATATCTCATGGTGTAGCCGAACATGGGAGGAATGATGAGAAGAAAGCACGCAATGACCATCATGATACATCCGAACACAATTATTATTCTGGCAATTCTTGCGTGCTTTATCATAATACTTCGTTCTTCCGCTGTTTTTTCCCTGAGCCAATCTTCTATGACCATTCTTGAGAGCGGTTCCAGTTCTTCGGAGAAGAATTATGAGGTAAAAGTAGGAACAAATTGACGCTTTTCGAGAAATGGATAAAATATTACAAACGATAATATTTGTCTAAAAAGACAGATTTACCTTCTTTGTGAAACCACATAATAATAAATTTCAAGGTAGTCACTGAGAAAGGCAAACTAATTTGCATATTGTCTGTCATCGCCATCATATAGCCCCAGACTCTCACAAATGCCATTATGCCAGGTATGACCGATACGCAAACCATTGTAGCAAAAAAAGCAATGGCGCGTGAATTTGTTATAAATTTTTGTCGACGACTTAACTTGTCGTCCGGCCAGAGACCGACGATTTTTAGACATCTCCGATTTATTCCAATTGCCCAATCCAAGTCTACATAATTATCACACGTTTTGTGATTACATCGACAGATAAAGAACACTAAATAAACTTTAGTAACGTCGCGTGATTCAAGTATATTGACAATCATATAATGTTTATAACGCGATGTTATTTTTTGGAATAATTTTTTAATTATCGATGGAATAGAATGCGAAAATTTGTGAAGTTTTACGATAAATTTTTCTAGCTCAACAGCAAAATATGTTCACATGAGAATTATTTTTGCGTTATTCGATATTTAAACAAAATCTACTAATATTAATAAAAAAACAGCGTATCTTGAAACACCGACAAAACCGTTTATCGTAAAATTTTACACATTCTCTAATTAAAATATACTAAATATATAAATTCATTATCATACAGTCACGTCAATATCAGAAATGGGCTTTACCCATTACGTTTATTATATAGAAATTAACGATATAAAGATATAGACCTGCGTGTACCGATTCTTTAGAGCTGTACATGTCCAAGACTAAACCGCGACTGGCATTTTTTTATGAATTCAGCTCTCTCTTTTGTTTCTCAGGGGGCATGGTAATTACGCATGTCCACGGAAGAAGTTCTGAAATGCACATGCTAATGTGCAAAGTACAGACACCTTGTAAATATTTTAGGTATTAACGTCTGTCGCATCATTTTTATTATAAGCGTGCAGTTTCTCGTTCGAAGAAACGAATTTGTACAGCCCTCCTATCTGCATCGCTAAATAGCCCATGAATATCTAAACAGGTGCAATGTCCTTCAATTTTTGTCGGGGCGCTCATTATAAATTTATTCTCTCGTTTCTTTCCTCACTTTGAAAACTTGAACTTTTTTTAACAATTTGCATTTTCTAAAGTTTAACTGGCATTTTTCATCAAATAAACTTCAAAATGTAACAAAATTATTGCATCGTCACATTAGACTCTTCAGGAAAAATGAGCGTTAGGCAGTATGTGTTTGTAGCGACGTGAAAAGGCCGAAAGGTAGCAACACGAAATAGATTAAACGGGAGTTCATAAAGTAAGTGCTCGATAAGAAAACATTCTGGCTAATGCAGTGCAATAAAAAATATGAAATAATTATGTATATTTATATAAAGCTACAGTGAGAAGAGACTGAGTAAGTGAGTAAGTAAGAAAGATAGAGAGAAAGAGAGAGAGAGAGAGAGAGAGAGACTATTAATGACTATTAAGTGGCGTTAATTAGCAATATTGCTTGAAACAGTGCAATTAAATTATATTAAGAAATATTAATTATTAAATACTTTAGGGGAAGCTGTGCAATATTTAAAAATTAAATTATTATATTATAAAATATTGTAATAGGTATAATTAGTTAATGTATTTAAAATAAATATTCTTATATTATCTGTCAACGTTTTTTGCAAATTAGTTAAATTACGCTTAAATAAAAAAACAATATAGGGTATTATTATTAATGATTATAGTAATCTTAATGCGTATACGATTGTTTGTTACAGTTGATTATAGATATTTTTTTCAAACCAATAATTTAATTTTGTTTATGTGAAGAAATGAATTCTGTTTGGCGCATTAAGTGAGCGTTGCTCAATATATTTTATTATTATATTGTGAAAAATCAGATTCTATATTGAAAATTGACCTGGTAAATGATTAAATATCATCGATTCGCGAGTAATACCGATATAGATCCGGCTGACATTTTGATCAACTGAAAGCAAAAATATAAGAAAATAAAGTGACGATAGTGAAAATGAGTAATATAACATTAAATAATTTGCAATATATCAAATATTTTGTAATATTATTTAGCATCTATAGCACAATAATAGGTTAACTTACACTGCAAAACATAGACAGCGTCATTAAAAATTTTTTCCCTGCAGTAATGTAAAGAGGTTTGTCGGCACAAATTATTATCAATATCAGGTTCTTTGCTTCATTTGGTTTCAGTGAATACCAAATGCAAAATTGTGCACCACATAATGTATGCCATCACACTGCATTAATAAATAAAAGTTAATATCAAAATCGCTCACATGCCATAAAAGTAAAATACCCACTGATGTCACTGTGCTTTAATTAATGCATCAAAAAACTATAATGAACTATAGGATATATTGTTTTTCAAAAAATAATTATGGAAATTGATATATGCGAAGCATATCAGAGTTTGATATAATAATCCCGCATTTTAACGATGCATCTCATTTACAGCTAATTAAATTAACAATTCACAATGCAATAAGAGATATAATAATAATAAGAATCTGATAACAGAAAATATTACTCACTTTAGCAATGAGAATTTCACTGACCACACAATAAAGCAACATGGACGAACGTGTTAATGATTACTGAAACAAGCCAACATATTCGCGGAAAAAAGACGTTGCCACCATCATCGATGATCTGTACAAGTTAGCATACATTTAAATAATCATATTCTTTTTTCTTTTAATTTGTACTTGCAATTTAAATAATCATATTCTTTTTTTATTTAATTTGTACTTTAATTTGTGCTTGTTGTAAAATACAAAATTATATTAAGAGTTTATATTATAAACCGATTTATTCCAATGGCCCATTCTAAATCTGTATGATTATTATGACATTACATAACTATATTTTTAATAAATATTTATAAATATAATTCATACTCGACACTGTTATATTAAATGTATTTTTTCCTCGTACTTTCTAAAATATTTAAAAAGTCTAAAACATAATATGCAAATGTGATAAAATATTTACTTTTTTAAAGTGCTTTTTGCTAATTGCATTCTAGTTTACATCATTTTAATTTTCTAAACATTATATGTAGCAAACAATTAAAAAACAAAGAAAGTATCCTTTGATCGATAAGTGTATCATAAAAGATTTTAAGTATTATACATTTTATATTTGCAATTTATAAATTTACAAATCAAAATGTAATTCTTCACAAAAATAATCGACCTATATTCGTAATATTTAGGGTTGTCCATGTCCGATACTACATGAAGACTAAAATATATATTTTTCTTTTTTAATTAATTGTCCTTATTCTTTTGAAAGGAGTAGTTATTACGTATGTCCACGGCAAAACTGTGATGTGCCAAGATGCAATAGTATGGGATCTCACATAAATATTGCAAAGATACAATGTGTTTACCATATTACCGCTCATTGATAATCATAAATTCTTAAATTCCTAAAGAATAAAATAATTCTTATATTCCTCTTATTTATAATTTATGAAATGTTCTTCATATTTTGTATACTTTCAAATTGTGTTTTTGACAACGCTTTTTTTATTTTACAAAACTTAACTATTAACGAAACTGTAAAATAATGTAAAATAAACATCTACTTCGTATCGTGACAAAATTATACGGTGCATCGATAATGACGCATTGTTATAGCAACGTAAAAAGACAACGAAAGGCGAGACAAAGTTCAGAGGTTTTGTCAAAACTAAATGAAACAGGCAGTTTAGTTTATGGTCAGCACTCGCCAGTAAAACGTAGAGCTGACAAAACATCTTTCGATATTTTTTTCCGTGCTTTGATATAACACATTTAATAAATTTAGTTAATAAATTTATTAAAATTTACGAAGTGTATATTGTAAGGTAAGAAAGATATTTTTAATATATGTTAAATATGTAAGAATAAAATTATTTTTGAAGTTTTTGATTATTTAAAATAACTTTAACTATTAATATATAATTGTGTAAAAATTAAAAAGAATATTTTAATCTGGTTAATGTTTATAAAATGTTTTAGATATGTGCATATGTGTATATGTATATGTGTAATATAGTAGAGAAGATACATGACATCTATTTAATTTTTTTAAATACATATCTTTATGTGCTGTTGAAATACAACACATAATTACATATAAAAATATTGTAGTTTATTAACAATGTAAACATCATTATTTATAAATTATTTAAAAAAGAAATAAAGAAATCTCAAGTGTCCTTTTCCAATTTTGATAATCTTTATAAATGTTATAGCATAAAATAAAATAAGAGGTAAGTATTTTTTACAAGAGTTATTAAACACGTATGTCAAAAGAGTAAAAACTTCCAATTTCTTAAAATAATATTAGAAGATACAAAACGCCATCGAGGATATAGTACGTCGAAAATATAACAAAAATGGCTGAATGATAAAACTAATACGCTTAGCATACACCATTGTTGCACACAAATTTTCATAATTTTTTGATTTTCATAATTTTATGTTAGTTTTTTTATATTGTGATATATTTATGTGACAAAGATATAAATAAAGTACTTTTTATATTCTCTTACGACATTGCTAAATAAAATAAATATACATACAAAGCAAAATACTAGCAATTTATTAACAAATTGGTAACAAATTGATAAAAATCTGACTACAGATCTCTAGACATATGTTCAGTTACTCGCTATCTGTTGACAATTTGCTAATATATTATATCAGAAATCGTGCAACATCTGCGCGTGCGAAGAATCTGATAGCCGAGTGGCAAAAATCAAGAATTGCAGAAGGTGCAAATCCTGTTTGATTTCTGTTACCAATTTACTGGGATGTTATGTCAACAAACTTTAATTGATATTCGAAGTCGAATATTATTTTAAAATCATCTTAAAATGATTTCTCAATTGAGACTATCTTAAGCAATGATAGAGATTAAGATGCTAATACAGCTCTATAATTTAAGATATCTTAAGATAGTATACTTAAAATATAACTTTAAATATAAAAATCGACTATAAGTAACGGCTTTTGTTATATTTTTTGATGGCAGTTTGTTGACATTATCAGATATTACAGAATTGGTATGCAATTACACTCAAAATCGAAGATAAACGTAAGATACATATAGAATGCAATTGCACATTATTCACATTACTTAAATATAGTTTCTTCTATTAGCCCATTCTATGTCCTCGTCTGATCAATTTATTAAGGAGTTACCGATTAGCAAGCATTACAGATATATAACCGGCTGATGTCTTTATCAACTAAAAAAAAAGTGATATACATAGAGAAAAGTTATCAAATTGTCATAAGCTTTGTAAAGCGATATACGTATAGAAAAACAGTATGGAAGCGCAATAATAAATAAATATAGAGATGAAATAAGATGTCCGATTTTATAAGATTTAGATCAAACTTCGATTAACTTAATCGATAATTAATTCAATTAATATTGCTTACGGCAAAATTTTATATGATTATATTAAGTAACTAATCTCTAATCTTCCTTCTCATCGAAATATTATGTATCACATAACAAAAAATTAATAGTTTATAATTTCATGTTACTAACAAGAAGACATGTAGACGAATTATGGACATATAGTATCGTGGACATCTTACACTGCAAAACATGGATAGTGTCATGGGAAACATCCGGCCCGCGGTAATGTACAGAGGGTTTTCGGCGCGAACTATTATCAGCAGCAGGTTTCTAACTTCTCTCGGTGTCCTCAAATACCACGTGTAGTTATAAACCGCATTATATATTCCTTCAGCCTATAAGTGTTTACAAAATCTATATATCACTATTATATAGTATATATTTAGAAATTTTTCTATAGCAATCTGATATGTAACAATCAGATAAAAGAAGTCATATCGTAATACTATCTATTATACTATTTATAATGATAACCACTTACTTTGGCTATGAGAATCTCTCCGATCACGCAGTACAGGCACATGTGACTGCCTGTATTAATAAGAATCGAAACGAGCCAACATATTCGCCAAAAGGAAACATCAGTGGTTCCGTCAAGGATCTAGACATATATTTTCAATTGATATTTTCCTTTGAAAAACTCATTTTAATATCTTAGTTTCTTTTTCTTTTTAGGGACTGTGTGTGCATATATAATTTGCATAAAGAATTGAGAAGAATAAGATTAATGTGTTTTTATTACATAATTAATTCTTTGCTTCCGTCGAAATGAAAAATGGTAGCAATAAATAAGTATTATTTTATATTACCTACTTCAAAAGAAAGAATAACTTTTTTCTCCCGCCAACTTACGGAAACTATTAGAAATCCTTGTGAGCAAAATAACATTCCGAAAAATACTAATAATGTCAGAAGCATCGAGTTGAATGTGTTGTCGATGACATCAACAGACCTACGATTAAAAATATCGCATATTGTAACATTAAAAATCTAAATAAAATTATTACGGCGTTACGAATATTAATGTAACATACTGTGTACATATAATTACGATTACGTTCTAGACAAATGTGTTTGAAATAAATAAATGCTTGATATGTTTCAGTAATAATTGCAATTCAGTCAAATTGCCATAATTTCTTCGTTCTTTATTTACATTGTTATTTAAAAAAATAATACAGCAGTGTAAAACACATAAATCATAAATTGAGTTTAATACAACCTAATGAGACGTAGGTGATCTTCGATATTGATGGCTAATCCAATCTTAAAGTCTTTGTAGGTGTCCAAATTAAGAAATCGCCCCTCTAGAATTTCCAATTGAGCACATATGTGAAATACAAGCAAGCTCAAGAAAGTATCGATACCCGTGTAAGAAATCGCGGCCATTATAATCGATATGGCTTGGGCGGCGAACACGATTTCGTAGTACGGAGTCTCCGTTATGTCACACAAATAATACGTTTGCACCAGAAACGGCCTTCCCGGATCTGTCAAATTCGTCAGATATCTCATGGTGTAGCCGAACATGGGAGGAATGATGAGAAGGAAGCACGCAATGACCATCATGATACATCCGAACATAATTATTATTCTGGCAATTCTTGCGTGCTTTATCATAATACTTCGTTCTTCCGCTGTTTTTTCCCTGAGCCAATCTTCTATGACCATTCTTGAGAGCGGTTCCAGTTCTTCGGAGAAGAATGTAAAAGTATGAGGTAAAAATAGAAACAAATTAACGCTTTTCGAGAAGTGGATAAAATTTTACAAAGTAAGATAATATTTGTTAATAAAAAGAGAGATACCTTCTTTGTGAAACCACATAATAATAAATTTCAGGGTGGTCACTGAGAAAGGCAGACTAATTTGCATATTGTCTGTCATCGCCATCATATGACCCCAGACTCTCACAAACGCTATTATACCAGGTATGACCGACACGCAAAGCATTGTAACAAAGAAAGCGATGGCGCGTGAATTTGTTATAAATTTTTGACGACGACTTAACTTGTCATCCGGCCAGAGACCGATGATTTTCAGACATCTCCGATTTATTCCAATCGCCCAATCTAAGTCTACATAATTGTCACATTTTGTGATTATATCGACAGATAAAGAACGGTAAATAAACTTTAGTAACGTTGTGTGATTCAAGTAAATTAAAAATCAAATCGTGTTTATAACGCGATGTTATTTTTTTGAAAAAAATTTTTAATGATCGATGAAATAGAGTGCGGAAATTTGTGAAGTTTCACAATTCAATTTTTTTAGATTGACAGCAGAATATGTTCACATGAGAATTATTTAATTCTGCATCACTCGATATTTAAACAAAAGCTACTGTTTGTCCTATTAATGATATTGGTAGAAAAACAGCGTATCTTGAAACATAGGACAGTTTATCGTAAAATTTTACACAAACTCTAATCAAAATATATATATTAAATATAGATTCATTATTATAGATTCGAGTCACGTCAATATCACCCATACAGCACATCTTTCAGAAAGCTTTCTGAAAGATATCTGACAGAAGATATCTTTTAGTTATCTTTCAAAAACTTTTCTGAAAGATGTGTGCTGTGCGGGCACAAATGAGCTTTACCCATTATATGTTTATTATACAAAAGTTAGCGATAAGATCATAAAGATATAAAGATATAAACCTGCGTGTACCGATTCTTTAGAGCTTTCCATGCCCAAGACTAAACGGCGACTGGCATTTTTTTATGAACTCAGCACTCTCTCTTGCCACTCAGGGAGCATGGTAATTACGCATGCTCACGAAAGTTCTGAAATGCACATGCTAAAGTGCGGACATATCGTAAATATTTCAGGTATTAACGTCTGTCGCATCATTTTTATTATAAACGTGCAGTTTCTCGTTCGAAGAAACGAATTTGTACACCCCTCCTATCTGCATCGCTAAATAGCCGATGGATAGCTAACCAGGTGCAATGTTCTTCAATTTTTGTCGGGGCGCTCATTATTAATTTATTCTCTCGTTTCCTTCCTCGTTTTAAAAACGATTTAAAGTATTATAAGTTTGACATTTGCAATTTATAAATTTATAAATCAAAATGCGATTCTTTACAAATGTAATTGACCTGTATATTTGTAATATTTAGAGTTTTTCCATGTCCGATACATGAAAACTGACATATATATTTTTCTTTGTTAATCAATTGTGCTCACTCTTTCGAAAGTAGTTATTACACATGCTCACGGCAAAATTATTAATGTGCCAAGCAAGGGTATCCACAGGATTTGGAGGGAAAGGGGGCCATGATATTAAATATCACTTCTGGATTAACAAATGTTTTTTTTTTTTTATATTTATATAGTTTTTAGTATTAAAATCTTCGTACCGCGACAAGGTACATGTAAATCGAGATAAGGTTTCTTGTTTTTTGTTAAAAAATTTTATTTTGTTTCACATTTTTAAATATTTTGTTATATTTTTATGCTTTGCTAAGAATTCAAATTATTTGAAAAAATTTTTAAAGTCAATTAGTGAAAAATTTTTTTAATTAAAAAATAAAACTTTTTAAAAATTTGAAATAAAGTATTTAATTGATATTTCATTAGTCGGATAATCTGACTGTACCAGGGAGAAGAGCAAGAGCCCCATTTGCCATCCCCTTGGTAACGCCCATAGTGTCAAGATGCAACAGTATGGGATATCACATAAATATCGCACACACACTATCATATCATCGCTCGTTGTTAATCATAAGTTCTTAAATTCCTAAGAATGAAATAATTCTTATATTCCTCTCGTTTATAATTTATGCAATGTTCTTCATATTTTTTTTTCAAGTTGTGTCTCCGACGACGCTCTTTTTTTATTTTACGGAACTTAACTATTAAGGGAACTGTGCAATAATGCAAAAAACGAACATCTACTTCGTATCGTAACAAAGTTACAGTGCATCGATAATGACGCATTGTTATAGCAACGTAAAAGAACAACGAAAGGCGAGACAAAGTTCGGAGGTTTTGTAAAAACTAAATGAAACAGGTATTTTAGTTTATGGACAGCACTCTTCAGTAAAAGGTAGATCTGATAAAACATCTATGAAATATAATCAATTTATTGAGGTCTCTTCGATATCTCTTTTTCGTGCTTCGATATAACGCATTTAATAAATTTAATTAATAAATTTATTAAAATGACGAAGTGTATATTTTAAGGTAGGAAAGATATTTTTAATATATGTTAAATATATATATATATATATATATATATATATATATATATGTGTGTGTGTGTGTATGAATAAATTTATTTTTCAAGTTTTTGATTCCTTAAAATAAATTTAACTATTAATATTTAATTGTGTGAAAATTGAAAAGAATATTTTAATGTGGATAATATGTTTGTAAAATATTTTAGACATGTGCATATGTGTATATATGTGTGATATAGTAGAGAAAATATGGTATCTATTTCATTTTCTTAAATATATATCTTTATGTACTGTGGAAATACAACACATAATTACATTTAAAGATATTGTAGTTTATTAACAAAAAACGTTGTAAACATCATTATTTATGAAATATCTAAAAAGAGAATAAAGAAATCTAAAGTGTCCTTCAATTTTGATAAAATTTGTTGTCTTTATACCATCAAAAATTGATAAATTGTTCTGTTCTAAATCTGTCTTTGCAGATTTTTATTATGTGGATACATATCATTAGTAACAGATATCAAAGTTAAAATATATTTCCACTATTTATTTTGCCCTTCCCAAAAGGTGATTGTGAATTGGTTTGTAGATAAAAAATACCTTGAGCATCAGTGTTAATAAATTCGCCTATAATGGCGAGGCTGGAATTACTATCGCCATATTTACCAACCTGGAAATCCATCCAATTAGAGCATCGCATACCGATGAAATCAGGATGCACGATGGACTCGGCGAAAAACTGAGGCGATCAACCGTGGCTACAGGATTCTAAAAGTACAAACAAGATTCTTGTTTACACCTCTTATACAATATTATAAAATACAATGTTGTCGTGTCGGGATGAAAATACAGGACAACCAGGTTACCTAAACGTTCCTCCATTTGGATAAAAATCCGCATAACCAGTGGGTAGAAAAAAGTCTAAACTACCAGCGCAAGTATGAATAATGTCCACAAAATTGGCGTCTGCGGCATCCAGTAGCTTATTTGTATCATGAACTGTAGATTAACTGTGTCTACTTTTCTTACGTGTTCGGGATTGGCAAAATATATCATTTTTTATTAATCAAACTTTATTTTTTAAAAATACAAGATTACAAAATCAGTAATTACATTAATGTCTAGTAAGCCTTAATGTCATTTTAATCACTAAACAATCCTCTTTGATTGCGTTTCAATATTGAGATCATAATATATTGAAATCTCTGGTAATCAAAATAATTTTGTTCACAAATACTGTAATACGTTAGCTCATGCATAATTATAAGCTTAAAAGATTGTAAGAATCGCAACATCAGATTATACAGAGTGTCCCAAAACATGTGGGTCAACGCTCGTAAAAAGATAGAAGGGATCGAGATGAACATAAAAGTTCAATATTATCTTGGATTAGGTCTTTGGTTAGATCCACCGATATAATCGAGGTATTAATTTTTTAAATTATGCGAATAAAAGCGCGCCGATGGAAGAGCTCGATCCGCTCGAGCCATAACACAGAAGAAAAAATCTATCGTGAATGTATGATAAGCTTTCATTAATTTACTATTCACAATTACGATAGAAATTAATTAGATTATTTGCAGATTCCATATGTTAATATCGTGATTATTGGTGGACCTAACCCAAGACAATATTGGACTTTTATGTTCATCTTGATGCCTTCTACCTTTTTACGAGCGTTGACCCACATGTTTTGGGACATCCCCCCTGTATATAAAAAAAATTCTTTTATATATTTTTTTCATATTGCAACATTAACCCCATAATTATTTTGAATAATGTTTAAAATCTAGTAAGAAAATATAATTATATCTATTTTTTCTTGTATCTCTTACAAAATATACAGCAAATCTGTATAAAATCTCAAATATTAACAAACTGTAAAATAATCAATAATATGTAATATATAATTAATAATTTTAAATCTTATATTGTTCTTATTTGAGGAACGAACGAGCGCCGCGCTCATATATATACCATATGTTACACTTTCAAGGTCTTTAAAGAAAAATTGAAACAAACTAAGAAAAAGCAGTCATACAAATATATTTCGAAAGAGTGCAATTGAAAAGTCAGACAGTTTTAAAGTCAACTTTTATGTCACATCTATGCAAAAAAGAAAAATTAAATGGGAACTGAGCACTTGCCTCATAGGACTGGAAGACTTAAGAAGACTGGAGTTACCTAAAGTGTAAAAATAATTCTAGGTGATCGTTTACGTTTACAAAATCGAAATAATTGATCTTGAATTAAACAATGGAATTTTATGATTTGCTCTTTTGAAGGTATACAGTTTCCTTGCCATATCTAACAGATGTGACCACGCTTAACCCTAATATGGCAGCTTCCTCACGTATAATTTCGTGCTCTTCTTTCGTGAAACCTTCCGAAAGAGATTGTCTTGTTATATCATTACTTCGAATAAGATTTTCACACAAATCACGGGCAGCTTTTCGAAATTCAGTAATTTTGTTTTGTTCCTCCTTGGATTTAAAACAATTTTTCCACAAGCGTTTCTCTATTTCCCTATACTCGCGCTGTTTCACATTTGTCTACGAAAAAAGTATTATTAGAAGAAAATTCTGTTTGTAAAAAATCTTTAACTTACTATCTGAATTTCTTTTTTAATGGCTTCATTTTGTGGCTCTAATGTATAACCTTTCTGCAACTCCTTCATTGCCTCATTGTATTCTCCAATATTTAGCAAAGCTTTTCCAAAACTAGAGTGCAAAAAGAATTTTATTTATTACAATAATATATTAATATACTTATATAATTTAATATGTTAAGTATATTTATAATTTAATTAGGCTAATTTTATATATGTTTATGCATAAGTAGTTGAATTAACTAACATCGGTACTTACTGATAATGGCTTTTAGCTGTTGGATTTGGCACTTGTCTTAGAAAGAAGCAAGCTTTAGTAGGGTGGTTTTCTTTGTTATAACAAATTCCAAGGTTAGTGTAGGCTCGTGAGAGTAGTCGATTCATTTCTTCCTCCTCCGATTCATCATTTAATTTGACTGTCTCCAAACGATCAATGATTTTTCTGTATCTGCAAAAAAATTAATTAATGAAAATATATGACATGTTTGTAGAAATTCTATAATAATGTTATTTACTCTCGTATCGCTTGTTTGTAATTAAGCTTTTCAGTATAATCTTTGGCCGTCACAAGCATATGCATCACAGGCTTCACTATATGACTAAATATGTGTCTCTCTTCTGGTGTGAGATCTTGATATGTTGCTGCATGGCCATCGTCAATATAATGAAGCAAATGAACAACAAATACCACTTCCTCATTGGGTGGAATACGTGGCATGCAACCAAGAGATTTGAAAGCAAGATCGGGATGAATCAGAAATACTGCTATTTCATGTTTTTGCATAGAACGTATACCAATTTCAAGACCAGGTAAAATGCAATCTTTGCCTAGACGCAATGATCTTGGTTTTCCAGAAGAGTAAGTAGAATCAAAAGGCTCATCTCTATACTCAAAATAGCCAATGTAGTGAATGGTAGCAAGAGCATTGTCTGGTACAACATCTCCAACTCCTTTCTGCTTAACAAGTTTCATGACCTAACAACATAATTTTATTAAGTTTATTAAAATTGTATTCATAAATCTTATTTGTTTATGTTAATAAAAAAGTTTATATTAAATAATTCATAAATATAAAATCAATATGAATGATCAATAAATTAATTAATAAAATTAATGGGTGCCTTCCAGCAACAAGATGCAACATAGAATATCATTCTATCTTCTTTTAATACCAGTAAACAATAAAGATGGAATGATACTCTGTGTCACACTGTGTTATTGCTGGAAAGCACCCTATGATACATCACATTTAAGAAAATAGAAAAATGTAAAATATAATTAAAAACCTTTTGATCTGAGGTTAAGTCCGTCATTTTCAATTTCAGCTTTGAAAAGCTCATACCACAGAGAGCTACAGTTTCTTTCTCATCTTCATTATCTTCATGATCAGAATCGTACATGTTTAACATATTTAACATCTCTTCATTGCTAAATTGTACATGTGGAGAATATGCGAACTCTTCCTCGTCCTCATTATCAAATTGTTCTCCAACTTCGAATGTAATTCCATCTGCGTTTATCAAATCGCTGAAACATATAATCGCAAATGTAATAAGTGTGGTCTCACGAATGTATACCCATTTTTATTCAAATTCTTACCTGATCTTAAAACCATCGACCGCCAGATTTACATGTTTCGCCATTTTTTCAAGTTAAAAAAATTTTGTTGCAAAACTATTATATACAGCAGAGAAGAATAAGAACATTAAAAACGACCACGCCGGCGATCTACGATCTACAGCCACTACAGCGATGGCATGTATGCATTGATGTGCATGAAATTGTGCTGAGACAGAGAAACCTAAGTCACCTGAGACCTGGACGTCAGTGTTGCCAACTCCTGAAAAAATAATCCGCTAAATTCGATTTAAAAAATACCGCTAGGCGATTATATATATATTATAATAGAGTGCATTTGAAAAGAATGCTATTAGCGCTATCAACATCAGTCTATCCTTTTACTATTGATTACTTCTTCATTTATAATTATATTAAAACAATAATATGCTAAATATATTATTGTTTATATATATTAATATATAAATACATAATATATTTCTATATTAATATAATATATGTATGTTAAATAATTTCTATATTATAGTATATGTAAAATTATAATTAAAACGTTAGTTTCTTTTATTTAAAAAAAAAAAAAAAAAAACAACATCTTCTGACTTAATTGTTAATTATCATGATAAAATTTGTTTAATATATATAGAATAATTTTTCTGCTTGACAACTGTTATATATATATATCATGATCTCCGCGTTGTACATATATAGTTAAACTCGATCGCCCAATACGAAATAAACACAAGTCAATTAGCATTAAATTGCAGAAACGAGGCAACGATCAAACATTATTCTTACATGCTTATTTTGAGATCACCATCAAATTTCGCACACTGTTTATCAACAATTCTCTCGATGTAAAAATACGCAGCGTTCTTCGTAATTTCCTCTCTATATTTTGTTTCTAATCTCGCGCGGGTAACTTTGGCCTCATTAACCGCAGTCTCGGAGGAGGAGGAGGAGGAGGTAGGGCTTAGGACTTAGGGCCTTTCCCACCCCGCACAAGTGACAGCTGATCCAAACGCTTTCTTTTTTTCGTCTATGGCGTGGAATGGAAGTGATAATGATAATGAGTGAATAAGATAAGCGGTCGCGACCGGGCCAACACCTGGTGAAAGAACGCCGTCGTTCCCGTCATCACGTGTCACGTGGAGTTAAACGCTGGCATCCGAACAACCATCTCAATTAGATGACGGCGCGACGCCGTGGGCTGGCAGGTCATGGGGGCCTGTCTCGGCCGCTGTTTAACGAAAGTCACAGATTCCATACCATACAGGTTAGACCGAATGTTTGAGATTATTCTTATTTAGAACACTCGGTGAAAATTTGTTGAATTGAAAAAGAATGTCTACTTTGATTCATTAACAGACCAGTAAAATAAAATACATTATACGTGAATCTCAAGATTTTAGTCTTACAAGTCATAACTTTATAATTGCACTAATATATGATTAGAGTTACACGTATAAACAAAAGATGTATTGAACACTATTGTAATGAGATTCTTGTTTTACTCCAATTGAAAATCATCCTGATATATGGATAAATTTCACAAAGTGATGTATTGTATTTCGCTGTGTGACTGTTTTCTTATATGTTCAGATTTTATCAAAGGCATACCAGAATGTCTTTCCAAGAAGAAGAACGAGTTGAGGTATATGTCCAAGCTTGTTTTATAAATGTGTATTTTTACTAGTAGAAATAAATCTGCTGTTTTATGTTTCATGTTAAGTTGGATGATGGAGGGCACAGAGACCAAGCTAAAGGATCAAAAAGGTAATAAAAGTTTCTGACTTTTGATTCTAATTTAAATTCGTGATAATTAATGTTGCATTTATCTGCCATGCTTACTGGACTTAGTCTCTTATCATTCCTCTCCTTAAAAAGATTCAAGGTAAATGTTCCTCATTTAGTATATAAAGAATATTGCAGAATAAGCATGTGACAGCTGTTGCTTTACCTTTTAGAAAAAGCATGTTGATTTACGTAGTAAAATTTAACATGTATTTGAATCGCAGAAAAAACATGGGGTTCCAGTGACTCTGGAATTATTGGAAGATGGAAGGTGGTCACGAAGTGGCAATAAGTATGCCAGGCTGAGTTCCAGGCACGACGTTTCTACGAGGTAGATTGCATTATACTTAGCTTTAATAATATTTCCTAGGAATATTTAAAGATTAAAGGATCATATGATTATTTTTAGTTCTGGTCTGGATATGTCGCTTCAAGTTCTTGACGCAAGAACTTTAATGAAACAACAGACTTACGTCTCGTCCACTCCAGGATCATCGTTAGATCTTGAATGGGAACACGAAGGTAATCTATCATTACATCATTTTTATAACTCTCACAATGCACAGACTGATTTTATTTGCGCAGGAATGCCAATACCAATCATGAAAGATGAAAAGGAAAATTTGGAGTATTCTTTAACACAGACGTCACCTAATAATAGTCAACCCTCTAGCCTGACGGCATCTCCTTGGTCCAGAGTCTCGAGTCCAAATAGTTTAGAATGGGATCCAGTAGAAACAGATATTGTATGTGTTGATGTAGAGACTGAACAACTTCTAACAGAGATAGAGAGATTAACAGACAGAGCTCTAAAAGAGACTGGTGAATGGACTAGCACTAACACCGACAGCTGATAAATGATTCAACTGCAATTAACGTGGTATCATTTGTATTTTTGTATAAAAATGCAATGGTGGAGTTAAAATAGACGTCCTATACTTGTGAAGAAGTTATTATTTCGGTATTACTATTCTTGAAATGATATAACTATGTTTATTGTTTCAAAAATATATATTGTACAAAGATATGTCGAATACAAAGATCTGACACGGATATCTACATTGTAGAGTATCTTATAATGATCTTTAGCACAAAAAGGAATTACTAATCTAGTTGTGTACAACTCAAAAAAAAATAATTTGCAACATACAATATGTACAGCAATTGTACGCGAATAAAAGATATATTTCTTGTTTTCAATTTTTAGATAAGGTATTTGCTTGCTTAAAATGGAAAATTAAACTTTTTAAATTTGATATCAAGTTTAGTTTAGCTTTTGTCTCACGCAGCTTCCGTACGACAATAAATTATTTTTTACGAAATGAAATGTGCCATGTTTTACTTACATACTTCAAACTTTTACATATGTGCACTTAAATGATTTTTGTCTTAAAACAATAGATTGCTTAAATAATGCAAGTACTAATAATAATAATGCAAATAAATATGTAAGAGATTCTATTACAGGATATTTTTTTATGTAATTTTCGAGCTATTAGATTTAAATTTAAGATATAAATGCAATTTAAACCACACACATCAACAAATCATATAATTTAGAAAAATAGCAAATGTACAAAAGAAGAAAGTTTCTGATAGGAATTATTTTATTGTAATAAAAAGCATGTAAGGACGAAATTGTTACTGTAAATGATGAATGTAGAATGCCTTAACATAGATAATAAAAGATTATGAAGTTTGCTATAGTTTATGATTGTGTTACTCATATTTCATAACTTATACATATTTTATTTGTAACATTTTAATATATTTCTATTGTTATACATATAGGATCTAAATATTATATATAACTACGAACCTCATATAGGTTTAAAAAATAAACTTTAAAAATATTTGTTAGAATTTTAGAAATAAGTATTATCGAAAAAATTATGTCATATCAATCAAAAGTATGAAGAAATATAATTCAATAAATATATAAAAGCAATGGAATTGTAGAATGTCGCACTGCACTGCGGACTGTAGTAAATTACGAAATAATATGTTTATATATATACTTTAATAAATAATTACTTTATTATTTTTCTATGTACATACAAAAGAATGAATTTAGACAAAGTCCCTCTAAATCCTCTTTTCTCCTTTAATATATATATATGTATATAGATCATATTATACATTAAATTTTATTACAGTAGCTATACACATATGAAAAGTGTATGAAAGCTATAGAGTATTACACAGTGTATTTGTATAGCTTATATTTATTACAAAATAGTATCATGTTAGGCTATATTACATAATGCGAATTTATCTCAGTAAAAATAATATAATAAGTATATGAATTTAGATATACTTTTAGATTTATATGGATAATTTCCAAAAAATTTTTTTAATGACAATTATTAAAATAAACAAAATTTATTATTAATTATAATTTATATTGAAATCTACATTTAACTATAATATCATATAATATACTAAAATAAATGTATAAATATTGAATAAATAATGATTTTTTCCAATGCTACGTTTATTAACGAAAGCAAGCGACTAGTACGTGTAAACTAATAGTCGAAAAGAAAATTTATCTATTTTGATGTCATTTTTGCAATAAAATTAAGACATTTATGATGTATAAGTGCTTATAAGAACAATATGGATATGTACTAATACATACCAATGCATATACTTTCGTCATGTGTTACACACGTTTTTTATGAAAAAAAAAAAAAAAGATAAGATGCTTCGCAGTATTCATATGACAGTATGATTGGCTTTTTCTTATAAGCTTGGAAACGATATCCATAAAATGTGTATAAAATTTACTATCTTTTTGTAACATATTTTTGTTTTTCGCAAAAAAAGTTAAACAAATCAGTTAAACAAGAAATAATCGTCGTAAGATTAACAAAATAATTGCAGATACTAAAGAAATGATAAGAATACTCCAAAATAAATCGTTTGAAGAGGACATTGTCTCTACGCGATTTAAGATAATCTCAGGTTGCTGGCGATCTGCATTTTCTGCTGGAATCGTTTCCACGTTACGATGCCGTACCTCATTCTCAGATACATTTCCTGTATTATCCGTAAATAATACATCTGACGTGGGTGAGTCGTCGGCCTGTAATTAATTTTTACGAAATTCCCGTTAATTATCTGTAAAACGCGACAGTCTATGGTTTTCGTAACAACACAATAATTATATATCTGCATTATGTTGTAGTTAAACATATGTTCTATTATATGTTTGTGATATTTCAAAAATATAAGTTACTTTAAGAGCGATTGTTTTCAACATGGTCTGCTCCTCTTCGGTGATGGGTTTTTTAACAGAGTTTTTGGACAACAGGTTCACGACTTTACCGCACGTATCGCACTGCCAGTTCAACGATCTGGAAACGATCAATTAAGTAAGAGTATGTAGCATTATTTGCAACAATGTATCTAATCGTGGCTTGATATTTTTTTAGCGTACTTTTTAGCAAGTTTCTGTCGTTCTTCAGTGCTGTAATCCAATGCTCCAATTGTGCCGCTCCCTGGGCTGGGCATAAAGGCTATCAGGGCTAGCAATGCTGTTCTAATACTCCATGATGGTTGCCACGTTTCCGGATGATGGCCAGAGATACTCAGGCATATCTTTTTATTTACTTCAAAGCGTCCATTTGGCTAAATAAAACAAAAACGAAACATGTAGCAACATCATATCGCAACATAACATAAGAATATAATTTGAACATGATTTGTTTCTAATATTCACTCACCGTCAACAGAATGATATTTGGTGGCTTCATAGGATATTCCGGTGGTAACAAGATTCTCCCATGATAAACGCCACCTTCAAAGTCTGTAGACGGTGGTCCTTGCACCGTGAAATGCCATTCGAACAGGTTGTCCTCGAGAGGCGACGCGCAATACTCCTCGGTAGCCTCGTGCAGCTCTTGTGCCTCTCTCATTAACCTCTTCACCGCTAAAACACATATATTTAATAAGATAAATACCGCGAATAAAAATATACTATTTGTGTCGTATTCGTCGACGAGATGACAGATTGACAGATGATAAGCGGGCATGTTTCGTCAGATTTATTTGTCAAAACACAATATAGATACGTATACGTAAGGTATCTCATTTCGTATACCACACCAATGTATGCCGTGGAAGAAGCGCGATAGCGAAGGCTAGCTGGCAACCGTCTACGAGTGCAATAGCCCCAAATGGAAATATGTCAAACATGTCAAAGTCGCACGGTGGACGACAGGTCACAACAAACGAGTCTGACCGGTGCGATTTGCGACATTAATTCTGACTCACCTGGGCTCTTTGCATTGTACTTCCCCTCGAATGACATCTTCGACGGCTCGGCACCTCCAGGCACCTTCCCTCGTCGAGGTTTCGTAGGTTAAAGGGCCGCCGAGGAACGGGAATACCGCGGAGCAACGCGGGACACGCGGGTCGCCGTCACGTTCTCTCCGCCGATTCCTCTGTCACGGACGCGCTGACTAGTCTCCAGCTCACATATTTTGTCGTCGGGGCGCACGCACGCCGATCTCCGCTCCGTACGGACGGTACTCTCGGTCCGCGTCGTCGACGGAATCGCGACGTGGACGACCGATCGACCAGACGATCACTCGCACGGCGCACGGGGTGAAGCGAAGCGAAGCGAGGCGTGACGTGACGTGACGTGACGTGGTGAACCTCACCGCCGCGCTCCCGTCTCGCATTCGCGCCGCTTCTATTTTATCGCCTTCGGATTCGGAGTCGCCCGCGTAACCTTACCGCCTTGGCCTGCGCGAAGCGCGAACCCGTTAAATCTCCGAAACAGACTGTCTTGAGTATCATCAAATCGCTGTTTCAATAAGGAAAGATCGTTGACCCTCCGTTTGCAATCTTAGATATTTTGTTTTGACGCGAGCAAAATTTTACTTGCAAATTTTATGATGTAATATAGACGTTACAAAGTAATCCTGAATTTTATTTTTTGTTTTTAGGAAATACTTTCTGAAGGCTGAACAAAAAGATTCAAATAAAAAGATTTATATATTCTACCTTCTAGTGTTTTTAAGAATTTCTCATACATTTATTTTTTAATTTATAAAGAATTCTGAAAAAAGATACCTACCTTTGAACACTGTAAATCTTTTCATCTTCAATTCATTTCGGAGTTTTCTTCGGAAATTGTAATAATATGAAAATCGTGAAATATTCTGAAAGATAATTTATATAGAAATTATATAAAGAATTCTAAGATAAATTTTCATCAGAACTGGAAACCGCTTTATTTTGGAAACGCGTGTGCTCTTTGCGTATGATTAATTTTTATTATTCTTTTAAATTTCCATTGATTTTAAAAGATTATGGCCCGTTTCTGTCAACGTAGATTAACTTTAATCTCGGTTTAACTTTTACTTATTATCTCATTCTAGTTCCAAAAATTAGAAAAAAATAAAAGTCAAGTTGAACCGAGATAAGTTAAGGTTAATCTACGTTGGTAGAAATGGGCCTATGATAATTTCTGCCACAATGCAATTATAATCTCAATTTGCTGCTTATTTCCTTTTTACAACTAGAAGAAGATAAAAAGTGATTAAGTTAATCTACATTACTGAAAATAAACATCATGTTATTATGAACGTTTCTATAGTTTTACTTTATGTAATATCCCAGATAGCACAGAGAGTTAAAAAAAAACTCAATTGTATGTTATCGATTATGTCACCGATATGCATTCTTTTTGAATATTCGAATATTCTTTTATAAAAATAATTCTTTTTGCACCTCAAAAAGAATTCATAATTGGTGACGTACAATTGAATTCTTTTTGAATCTCTGTGCTATTTGGGATACCTATTATAATATAAATAGATAATTTTTTCGATTTTGTAATATTAAATGTGAATATCAAGTGAGTTATTTATAATTTCATTTATCTCTCTAAAATGAACTGTGTGCATGTATCTTTTATATACATATATATAATATGTGTATATATGTACATACATATATATACATATATATAATGTGTGTGTGTGTGTATCAAACTAATCCTCTTATCATTTCTCACATATATCTAAATATTCAGCTCCATTAGAAGATAAATATGGTTTTTTTCTAAACGATCGGTTATTCTGGCTGACAAGAGACAGTTAAAACATTGTTCAATTAAATCATGTATTCATATTATACACGAATCTCCATTATTACTTTTAGATTAAGAAAATTTATTCCTATATATCTTGTCGAATAACCGACGATAAACAGGAAGTGTAACGGTACGTAATACGAGTTCGTGGAAATTATAGACTTTATTTTTAGAATATTCTAAATATCATAAATTGTCATAAAACAACGTAAACATTCACAACAAATAGGGAATAGGATGTTATTTATAATAGTAATAATAATGTCGTTATGTTTACCGTAATAATTAATCGTTACGAATATATCGTCATGACGTATTTATAATTATGTATAAGTAAGATTTTCTTTTTATTTATACTTTTTATAATAATTATTCATCGTATTCTCTTCACGACAATGATAATTATAATAGTGAAGACGATATCAGTAATGATAAGAATCTTGTAATCAGAATGATAATAATAATAACAATAATAATAATAATAGTACCGATGCGTCTATATACGAACGTGTCATGTATATATAAACCAATATAATAAGTATATACGTACATGTGTATGCTTGCAAATAAGTATACACATGTGTGTATATGCTTACTTTCATAAGAAGGGGATTATAGAGTCACAATGGCGCTAAACAATGTATGCGATGCAGTCCTCGCTCTTTTTTTTTTCTTTTGTCTCCACGCGCGATCAGAATCTCTCGCTTCTATAAAGTGTATTTTAGTCAAAAGATCTCTTAGGAGTAAGTCTCGTAATAGTAGATAATAATAAACGCACGTGTATGTACAGTTCTTTCCCATTATCGTTGAATGCCATTCATCGAATGCCGCGAGAAGTTATCGAATCCGATTACGGCTCTCGCACGTTGTTGACGGTTGTCGCCCGATGGATGTGCTTCAAGGACCATCTCTTTGTATCATCTTTCTTTCTCTCTCTTTTTGGTTTTTATGATACACCAGACAGCCTGAAGTAATGCGTGCGATAACAAACGAATCGAAAGTACTTCTCTCCCACATTTTCCAAATTTCTATCAATGTAGATCAACTTTAATTTTTTATTTTCTATTTTTTAATTTTTAGAACAATTGAAAAAGATAGAAAGGAAATTAAACCGAAATTAAAATTAATCTACATTGGTAGAAATAAACATGAGACTTTTCCCACAAAAAATTTGGGATGTTGCTTCGTGAAATAAAATCTAGAGAATCATCTAGCTGTCGTGATAGATCCGCTTTGCAATAGACTTTGATTTTACCGTTTGAAGACTTGAATACACTGAATGTATTTTTTAAAAAGCATTTTAATAATTACTTACCGCAAGATTTCTCTCTGTATGTATTACAAAATGATAATGCGGGAAGATATTGAGTCCAAAAGCAATTTTTATCGAGAGGCGTTCTCACTCTCATATATTCTCTCTTTAGTAGATAAACGTTTCTTCCGAGACAAATCTTATTTAATTAAGAGCCAATCAATTAATAATTCGTCAACGTTTAGTACGGCGATCATCAACATGTCTAATGAGCCTCTCAAGTCTTGCGATCCTTTCCGTTACGAAAAAGAAATAGAATATAATAAAACGACGAAACACGAATTCGGCTTTTCCAGATCTGCAAAATTGGATGGGAAGCACACACATACACATATACGCGCATATTTCCGATGCATTTATTATATTTTCTGTACGGTTTTCATTTTCAAGTAGATACGTCACATCCACCGGGCGACGCTCGCGTGAAAGAAACCAGAGAAACGGAGTCTAAGGCTACATATTTCTTTTTTCTCTGTTATTTGGAAAAAGATTAAAGTGTCGCGCAAAATCACGAACGTGTCTCCTCTTCTTGCGGCCCGGTCGAATTCCGGGCGGCGACACGCCGCATTAATTTTTTCGCGCGATTCCGGGACTTCTTATCTATCATGTAAAACGCCAAACACGACGCTGGCACAGAGCGTAGAAAATAGATTTAATTAAACGACACGCTTTAGACAGGTACAGGTTATTGAATAGGGAAATGCGATCACGCCGTGCTTCGCAGATATTGCCGCGCGAAATAATTAGAAAAAGAGAGAAAGAAAGAGAGAGAGAGAAAGAGAGAGAGAGAGAGAGAGAGAGAGAGAAAGAGAGAGAGACAGATTAAAAGAATAATTTAATCCGTGAGAAATATCCTACACTAGAGCTTCTCGATCGGACAGAATGCAACCGCAGCGTTTTTTTAATGACAAGCTAAGGAAATATCTCCATAGAATACGTTAATGTACCTACAAGATTCGATCCCTTCGTACATCCTTTTTCGGGACACGTCTTTTCTCCCTTTTTTTTCAGTCATTCTTTAAAGAGAGCAGGTATTAAGGTATCTATTTTCCGCGCATTGTTTGCAAAAACAATCGTGCAAGTGATATGCAGGCGAACATTGCACGCCTTGAATTGGGCTCACGATGTATCCGTACGACGTAGACCCGTTGCACGACGTCGTACGTAAATTGTAAATAATTAAATCTTTCTAATTCTCTAATATCTGAAGGTTGATTGAGCAAGGATCGAGATATCATTATGATCTTGAAAGATCCGTGCAATCAACCCTAGTAAAAAAAAATTCTCATATTTTTAAGATTTTCTTTTCATACATGAAATTTATGAAGATTAAAAAAATATATATTTGCAAGTTCATCATATTTTAGAAATATTCTAAACAAAAAGAAAGCGAGAAATCTCTAGGATCATTAATTCTAGCTAATTTTTAATAGAAATGCGCTAACTCGTCGTGGTGCAACTGAACCTGCCCCGTACGCGCGTCGCGTGCCCTTCTTAAAACTCGATATGTACATACGGTTCAACGATGTAATTAGCCGATCGCAAGCCGTCGATAACAAGCAGCCAATGACATGTAACGTTAGTTATAAAACAATCGTAACAGTACGATAATATACTATATAGATATATATACATACGCGTGCGTGCGGGCATGTGTATGTACATACATGTACATGTATTCTCTCTCTCACTGTCCTTAGCGATGTACAACACGATAATAATCAGTCGTAACAGGTACATAAAATTGTTTCTCGGTGAAACTCGATTGCGTTCGATGCGACTCGAGAAAAAAAGTTCCCTTTAAAATTCAATCTTTTTTCTTGTTTCTTTTCTTGGAATTTTTGCCGATAAAAAAAAATTGGAACGAGATAATACTGAGATATACGTTAAAGAAAAGCTCAATCTGAGCAACGGCGATAACGATAACGCCGCAGAGACTTGAAGTATTTGAATGGCAAAGAAAAGAAATACAAATTTCCTGGCGAAATCCGTTTCGCATTGCATTTACAATCGTAAAAAATTATTGCAAATCTTTACTTTCAAGTTTGTATAATTGTGTGGCGATAACGAGAATTGTCGCATTAAATTTAAATTCAGCAACGTCTATTACTTGTCAAACGAATAACAAAGTTAAAGCTAATTCCATACTAAACGCAAGAGCCAAGGGATACGCTGATGAAGATACGCCATCGAGTCCGCACGTGGAACGCAACGTAACTACGAAGAATCACACACAGCACTTTAATTCAGTCGCTTGCAAAAAAAGAACACAAGGACTATTATAGCAGATCGCGCTCAGCCGCACAAAAGCGCCAGCTTCTACCCTGAAAGACGCTTTCGAAGTTAAACGATTCTGTTATGATGGTAATGAGATACTGCTTAAACGATTTACTTATAATTAATGTGTGTGTATGTATGACGAAATGAAGTTTACGCAAACTGAGGCGGGAAATACAGGCTTTGCATATATATTTAAATTATGCGTGTATTTGTATATACAGAGCGTTGTGTGATTTACATGACAAATAATTCATCGACAGACTCTTTGACGAGCTTGAAGCCGACTTTTTCCTTAACAATAATTTGAATGTAATTTTTTTTCATTATTTCATACTTTTAAAAATATCACATTAACTGAACTATAAATTATAAGTGCAAAAAAATTCGATTAAAATTAAATGAATAATAAAAAGTTATACTTAAAAGAAAACTAATCTTAAATTATATAATAAGTTTATAAAAACAGTTTATGGCGAGACACACTCTGTACATATATATAGCACGCACGTATCGTATATTTTAGTATGCATACATGACTATTTTTATCGCTTTGCATTTGATATAGGTATAAAGAGTGATCAAAACTCGCGTTCTACATATGGCAATACTGTCGCGTGTATTATATCTATGGTTGGATATAAAACGCATATATTTGGTGTCGGTACGACGCTATATTCTCAAATGAATGAACAGGATGTCTGCATGCGTTGATAAAATAATCGCATGTTACCAGATCATTTCACGAAGGATAGATCGTCGAATCGAGATAAACGCCGCGGCTCTCAGAACAAAATTAATTATTTTAATTGTAATAGCTCTAAGAATTTATGCTATGCAACCGAGAAAGTGCGAGGAATCAATTTCTTCGTCCGCAAAAAGTCACCGAGGAAGACCATTTCTTCATGAGAGAGGATAACAGCGGAGACGCGCGCGATCGCATTGGATTTACCAAATATTTCTCTTATAAAAGAATCACGCGTTGGAGGTGAGTTTGTTTGAATGTACGGTGTGTGTTGGGAATCGAAACGCGAGTCGATTGGAAATGAGATTGGAAACGTCTAAACAAGGCACAAGACTGTTATCCGAAAGGTGGATGGTCCGTGAAAGTTCGTGTATATGCGAAAGGGAAGTCCTTTAACACATTTTTTCGCGTTCACACGTTAGTACTCTCTTCTCGCATTCATAGCACGTATCGCTTCTACAACCAAAGGATAGAGACGGGAGCGACTTCAATTCACGTTATGAATCATCATTATCGTGTCACCCTCGTCGTATCGTAGCCGCAAACAACGTTCGCAATTGTATACGTATAGCATATGCGCATTCATTAATTTGACCCGCGTCTCATTTTGTTAAAATCACTATAGCGCCGAACGCGTATGCGCCTCGTGTTTCGCGATAGCGACAGTATAAGTGATAACGGTGTGCAGCAATGATTGCAACGGCGGTAGCAGTGACAATGGCAATAATAAAATCATAATTAAAATGAATAATAATCGCGCCGTAATCATAATGATGGTAATATCAGATAATCAACACTGTAATGTATATGTATACACGTGTGTATACAGGGTATCTCGGAATTGTGTGGCAGCTTCTTTCATCCGGGAATTTCTCGATCGATTTGCAATCGATTCCTTAATAGAAATGGCACTGATATCTTTCGAACTACTGACGAATATCGAAAATTTTACTTTAGGTCTCTCTTATTTAGTTTCGAGAATTAAATTCTGGAAAATCGATGACACACTTGTGGAAATTTACATTCAAGGAAAAGTCGGTGAGGAAATTCACAGATGAAAGGAGAGACGATAGCTCTGGAATATCCTGTATATATCCGTAGTGCTCCATCTTTATATATATATGTATATATTTATATATATTTATATTTATAATTATAATATGTATTATTTATAATTGTGTTGTATATTATATTATATATTTCATTATTATTTAACACATTCTTTTGTACAAGTAAATTAATTAAGAATAAGTACAACTTGGTAGCAAAGAGAGATAGAATTATTATTCACTGTATATTTTATATCGTAGTGAGAAGAAAGAGATATATATCTTATATCATTTATTATAATATTCTTTTCATTACTTTTATTATGTTTCAGACCGTAACACGCTGACGATGCCGCCATTCGGCTTCCGGAGATGCTCTTCGCCTTGAATCTCTCACCTACATTTTCTTCTCCTTCCCGTTAACCGATATGATTAGGCTTGCGATCCTCCGCGCTGCGCAGCCGACGCAAATTCAGCTCGCGAAGCCCGCTAAGGCGCGACGTCTCCGATTTCTAGAGAAGAGGTAGAAAAAACAGCGAAAACGACGACAAAATCCCGCGATACGACCGCGAGCGATTATTACTATAAATATTACAGACACGAGAGACGAGAGTAGCCGCTCTCGATTCTGATTATCCTCGGGACGTCACATGCAACAAAGCGTATTGAGCGCGTGACAGCGCGGACGATCGAAGCGGAAGCGTCTCGACGATCGCGTACGTTTCCCGCAATGAGAAACGCGTTTTATACTCTCTAGCGATTATAACTCCCTGTGGAATCCACCCCTCAAAATAAGTAACTTGCAAAAATGTAATATCTCATTTTTTCATCACGAAATTATTTACGGTATGTCGTCATCTCGCAATTACAGGTCTTGAGTTTTGCCTCATGTTCGGCCGTTCTGTACCGTTTTGTCGCAAAATTGACAGCAAGGATTCACTTCTCAAGCAGAGTGCGGCTGTATGTTTTCAGGCTTATATCAGACAGGGGCACGAGCATACGTTTAAGATAGACTGCGTGATACAAGGTGCTGTCCCTCTCCCCGAAACATAACGTCTTCTCTTTCTTTAATTAACTCTTACTAGATTGCATGTTTCTTCAGCACCATTATGACCTACTATTGGATTTTAATTTCGAGCCTGGTATTGGCGGAGCTCACACCCGTATAGCATGTTACGATCGGCCCATCGGGTGTGTCTGCAGCGTTTCAATTTGCACGGTTCTCTTTAGCAAACTTGTGCGACTAGTTGGGGTAAGAGATATGCATCACATGTCTAAACGAGCGTACGTGTCAGCTCACTGATATATGTATGTATGTACGCGTTTTGAGATTCTCGTTCATGCAGGTTGAAGCCTCTTCTTGACGTCACGTCAGGAAAAGTACTATTATTCAAAACTATCTCGTTTTCGACGTATGTAGTTCTAAAATTCACCCTCTACGATATCACAAGATACATGACGACGGAAGTTCATAGAGATCACATATAAGATGATATATTTCAACTCGACGCTACGCTGCGTAATACGAGCGTTTTAGCGAAGAAAAAAAACATGGTAGTTATTATTGAGACCAAGTAGGACCTAATGATCATTATACAACGTGGCGAGATCCATTTCGATAACTTAACGGATAACAAATATCTTGCGTGTAAGATCACGGCCGTGTGCAGTTCCATGAAATGGAGATACAACAAAAACGAGATACTTTCTTCGATATCGCACGAACGAGAATGTGTTGAATGAATCCTCGGGACAGAACGGCCAAGACAGATTATGTCCTTAATGAGTGTGGAAACGACGCGCGCGTTTGACGTGCATTTCTTTCGCGCGTTAATTATTTTCGTGCGATCGTAACGGACGTGTGCACGCGCGGCAGCGAAAAACACGGTATTTGAATTACATAATGAATTAATAATAATAATAATAATAATTAATTAATTAATAATATATAATATATAATATTTATGTATATTAAATAAATTCTCCGATATCATATATATATATAACTTTATATATATAAAGTGTGTGTATACACACACATATACATATATATATATATATATATATATATATATATATATATATATATATATATATACACGCACACACTTTATATATATATATAATTTACGACTTAGCTTACCTAAGCTTAGCTCGACTTAAGATTTAAGTAAACCCACCCCGTGGCGCGGGGGATGCCCTTACGCGTCACCCAGGGCGGACACATCTTAAGAACCTAATAAAATCCTAAAACCGGAAGCTCCGCCGTGACGACAGGCCAGCTGCCTTCTTTGTTTCTTTGGCGGAGACCGCTCGTCCGTTCTCTCTTTCTCTTTCTCTCCCTCTCATTCTCTCTCTTTCACACTGTCTATGCGTTTCCTCTCATTGGATAGACATAACCGCGCGCGTGCCGTTCGTTCCGTTCTCTTCTCGCTTTTTCGCGCCGAAGAAAGAAAAGACACGAGAGAAATGACGGAGACAAAGGGAAGGAGAAGTCGTCGTCCTTTCCCGTGTATGAACATCAGATCCATTTGACGTGTAAACGAATCTATCTACAAGATATATCGCGCTTTAATGTTCCGCTTGTCGTTGACGTACACGCGCGCGTGCGTATGTACATCGGATCGATTAATCTGCTAGAAACACGCGGATAATGTATATGTTCGTGGATGTTGGGGAAGAAAAGAAGAGCGAGGAATTGCAAGAGACAACGTGAGCGAAGATAAGGAGAGAAGGAGAGATATAGGGAAAGAAAAGCGAGGAATAATTACGTGAACAACGGAGAGATCGGAGAACGTCGGCGCGTGCGCGCGGCTTATCGGCAGAAGAGAGGCTAACGTTTTCATTCTCCATTCGCGAGCGCAGTGTACGCGAAAAAGAGACGCGGAGGCAAATCCTCGGAGAAGAGGAGGCCTGCCACGAAACGCCCGACTGAATCGTTTCTCGATGTTCATGCAGCCTCCTTTCCTTGACTACTGCTGCTGCTGCTGCTGCTGCATTCCTCCGCTATGCGCGCACCGGGACCGATAATGATGCTCGTTGAAAATCGCATCGACGAAAAGTTGCTTTCATTTCGCGACCGTCTGTTTCTGATCTTCCCCTTGCGACGGCAATGGTTTCTCCTGACTTTTCGATGAACAGCGCACTGGTTGTATAACAGACGGGGAGGGGAGAGACGAGCAATGGTTTGCAAATGTTCGGTGGTGGCGGCGATAGCGCCGGGATTTTAGGACCCGTCCATCCATCCGCCATCTAAAAATCGTTCACTTTATATTAACATAATATCATGAGATGTAACTTGTGCTCTTTAATTTTTCGCGACGATAGTAGTAGTAAGATGAAAAGACTCATTTCAATCTAACACTTGGTGCACTTCCTTTGTAAGTGTGCTGGTTTTTTTTTAATTTTTACGAAAGAGCATCGGAATTTGATGCTGGAAAATATATGTAAAAATCAACTTCGGGATTAGTTGAATCTTAATTAAAACATTAAAATCTGTCAGAGTGATTAACTCCAGCAGACAGTTATATAAATCGAACAAAAATTTCGAGATAAGTCAGAACAATGCGCAAAATAGTTCGGAAATTTCACTAAGCCAGGCGAAGAGGCAAACACAAGCCTTTTCCTTTGTCTCTCGACATTTAGAATTTATGGACGTGTACCTTGAGTGGACGAGTGTGGGGCTCACGACTGCGGTTGCGGCATGTTGTGGTCCCGCTTGTCTCCCGCAGGAGGCGGCGGCTTTGTCACGGATTTCTCTTCGTTCACCGGTGTAGGCGGTGCGTCTTTCCTTGGTGGCATTCTTTCGTTTATGGCATCCAAGCCCTTGGCCTCGGCGAACGAGGTAATTTTGTGATTCGGCGAGAAGCCTTGGAGAGCTGCACAAGAAAGGAAAAACAAACATTAAACAGACTGAATGTCGCAATGCATGAGATCGTAAGAGAATCGCTTTGATGAGAATTTAATTCTCCCTTTTCGCGATTATTCAGTTACAAGAATATTAATTCTACTGCTAAGAAAATGATTAATTTACTTTTTATATTTTAGCAAATTGTCTTTAATAAAGAATTTTCTTAATAATTGTATTAAAACATACTCATCGCGAATTTTTGTTTTAACTTAATATTCTTGATTATTTTTGATTAAAGTATTAAACTATTAGGATTCAGAATATATTTGGAATACAGTTTTTTTTTACGAGTACGGTTTATTTGAGTGCATTTTTAAATTGTAACTCATTAGTTCATTTCTTTTCTTTAATTTTTTGCGATACATTTTCAAACATAATTACAAAAAATATTGCATATATGTAGATGGAGGAGAAAAATTAGAAACGTACTGTTCTAGGATAATAAAAAGAAATTAGTTAAATTAAATCATGGTTTTTTGATATCAAAACGTTTTATAAAATTCTTACCGTTTTTCAGAGAAGTTTTGCCACCAGATAATGCACCGAGCGGTAAAGCTCCAGTCGGTGTCAAGCCCTTCAACTGCAGCACGCTCTCGCTCTCCTCTCTGTAAAATAGAAATTAAGATCATATTGTAGTAATAATTAAATAATTAATTTGTTAAACAATCGCAAACGTTGTTGGTTCGGCTCTTTTATTTTATGCGCGATTGCTTATCTCAATTTTTAATTCACGAAAAAGTGTACTGTTACAAACCCAGAGTTCCGGATTAGCTTACCTCGCTTATTATTTTTATATTAAAGTACTAGCTACGCCCTGCCACGCGTTGCTGTGGCTCTCTATTCTTATGCTACGTTTTTTTCAAATTTTCCTTGCTTTCGTTGTTTAACTTTCAAGAGCCTTACTGTTGTTGCTCTTTTTATTTTATTTTTGAATAAGCATTTATCTATCTTTAATAAATCTAATATTCATTTATTCACGTACTTCTAACATTTTTTTCTAAAAGCTGCCATGGATTTAGAAATCTATTCAAAAGACTATTTTAAATAAGTTCCTTTTTTTCAATAAAATAACAGCCATCTTTATTTTTCTTATTACTTTAATTTAAACACAATAGAAACATTTTTCGCTTCTCCCGGTCTCTCCCGGTCTCTCCCGATCTCTCTCCGTCTCTCCCCGTCTCTCCTGGTCTTTCTCCGTCTCTCCCCATCTCTACCCGTCTCTCCTCGTCTCTCCCGGTCTTTCTCCGTCTCTCCCGGTCTTTCTCCATCTCTACCCGTCTCTCCTCGTCTCTCCCGGTCTCTCTTCGTCTCTCCCCGTCTCTCCCCGTCTCTCCCGGTCTCTCCCCGTTTCTCTCCGTCTCTCCCCATCTCTCCCTGTTTCTTCCGTCTCTCCGCGTCTCTCCCGGTCTCTCCCCGTTTCTCTCCGTCTCTCCCCATCTCTACCCGTCTCTCCCGGTCTCTCCCCGTTTCTCTCCGTCTCTCCCCATCTCTACCCGTCTCTCCCGGTCTCTCCCCGTTTCTCTCCGTCTCTCCCCGTCTCTCCCCGTCTCTCCCGATCTCTCCCCGTCTCAATGTGTCAAAATTTCAATAATATTAATGAAAAATTATTTTTTACACTTAAATTATGGCCATCATTTTTGAAACACCGATATATCCAAAATCAGACCCCATAAGAACACTCCCGGTTACGAATGCAACGTTGTGTCAAAATTCAAAGCAATCGGTGAATAATTTACGGAGATCTTAGATGAGGAACAAACATTTTACATTTTTATTTATATAGATTTAAAGACACACACACACACACACACACACACACACACACACACACACACACACACACACACACACACACACACACAGACAGATCGTGGATGTATTAGACGTATTTAGACGTATTTAAAGTATTTAAAGATAGATAGTTTTATTGTGTACTGACCTCAGGACGGAGAACACCCGTGCCATTTTACCAATGGCTCTAATCTTGTTTCTGATCACTTCCTTACGTAGATTGGCTGCTGCACCTATAAATATCAGAAACACATATTACGGCATTTGTATGACGACAATGGAACATTAGCACCTAGATCATCCAGTGACGACCAACATAGCGAAAGGAAGTCAGCGATCCATTTGAGTCAAACAATTCAATAATTCATTAAACGTACAATATGCTGATCTCTAATTAAAAGCATTAAAGGCAGATGAAAATCGAGTTACGATTTTTTTTTTTAGAAATTTTTCAATTTTTAAATACGCTCACGGTTAGAAGCAACGTTTCTTGAACGACCGATAGTGCTGTTACAGCGGTACAAAAGCCTTCCCATTAATTTACAATACATTTTGATCAAGAGACCAAACAACTTCGCCACGTTGTCTCGTCACCGATTTGCCGCGCGTTCGTCGTCGCGCTTGCAAATCACTTGCGATGATTTCTCGCTATCGCGCGTTAACTACTACGTTATTCATATCACAGAGCTTACCGAGGGGAGAGGGGATACATTATGTTATTAATAATCACTCGTTATTCTCATCGGGTCACGCCAAGACAACAACGCCAAACTACAGGCAAAAAGTCTGCGCACATCACGAGCGAGGGGAAGGACGTACAAGCAGCCACGAGAGTGAAAAAAAAACGATTGCACGTGCTTCGTCGCGTTCGCAGGTAAAATAGGAATCGCGCACTCTTCGCACTTCGCAGAAGGATATTTTTTTTTTTTTCGTTGCGACATTCTCGACGAGAAACAAGAAACGCGAAGAGTACGCGATTGCGAACACGCGTGCACTAAGAAGCTGCGTAAACGTGCGTAAGTGTACATACAAATCTTTCGCAAAAAACGTAACTGTGTGTGTGTGTGTATGTGTGTGTACGTGTATACTAGACACACATTAAAAAACTTGATGCGAGAGAAAAAGAGGCATGCGCATGCTGTTCAAGCGCGAAACGTACGCACCATCGGCCACTACAAACTCTTATCGTTACCACTTCGCCTTGGCAATCGCCTGCTACCTTTTGGGGGGAGGGGGGGCTTTCGGTCACAGGGGCGCGAAAGAGTCGCCGCTTTCGACGTTTGCGACCGAGTCTATGGCGGATCGGAAAGAAAAAAAACAATCGGCACTACGAAGAGCTGCTGGGGAGCCGGTGAGGCAGAAGCGCCGGCGGAATTTCACGATCTATCGACGTAGACCGTCCCCGATGGGGGAATCGCGTTAAAAGGTTTACGGAGTGCTCGCCGGACGAGACGGCAACCCTTTCGCACCAGAGCCGCTAGTTCGTCTGTTTGCTCGTTAATCGACGCAACCGTCGAGCCTCGTCGTTCGATCGATTGTACCTTAACGAGGGGGGGGGGGTGAAAATTATCTTTCGGTTTTAGGCGCCGCCTAAAATCCTCCGTTCAGCGAGAAGTAGCGGAAGACAGAGAGTCACTCTCCTCTCTCTACTTTTCTTCTTATCGGGCAGCTAAAAGCGCCACCTTAATTTTTCTCTTAATCTTTCGCGTTGAGAAGATTCGGGTTTTGGAGAATTTCGACGGAGAGAGGGCGGGGGGCTGATCTGGCGCTTCGTTGGAAAAATATTGCAGCATTTTTTTATGAGAATATATTATCTTTACCCTGATCGCGCGATTCTCGCACGGTTCGCCCACAAATTTCATCTCGTTCGACGCTCTAATCTATCCGATCGGAAGAGAAGGAACAAAACTCGCTCGTTACCTCATTCCTCGCGGTGAATCCCCCGTCTGAATCGGATCGGATCGGGAGAGAGAGAGAGAGAGAGAGGCGCGTGCCGAAAATATCGACGTCGTTTCTCATCCGACGAAACACGCACGGCGCGTGTGTCCTAATGATTTACGGCACGGATGTCCGCGGTGTCCTTAGGCCGCCGTCGCGATAACGTATCGCCCGATTTGTCAATCCCGCAGGGGGGGATGGAATAAAAAATTTCAACCTTTTCCACGTCGCGCGCGGAAATCTCGGATCGCGTAGCGTAACCAGCGTTTTGCTTTTTGGGGACGGCGCGGCGGACCGACCCGATCACCACGCGGATCGATCGAACGTCTAAGCGCGCGAGGGAAATCGCGACGAGAAGATCCTGTCCCCGGGGTCGCGATGCTTTCGGCTGGATAGATTAATCGACGAGAGATTCCTTGAATAGTAGCCGTGCCGCTCGGAATATCAACGCGCGCGTCGCAGGTCAATTAAACGGCACTTCCTATAATTAATGGAAGGAGAGGCCGCGACCGGTTAGTCTAAGCCGGCGAAGCCTTATTCGATATTATTATCCGGCGGTAGGTGCGTTCCCGCCGCGTTCCAATCTACGCGTAATCCCGGAATCTCGCGGTTTACCGGGGGAGTTTACGATTTCCACTCGGTTATACGAGAGACCGGCGGGAAATGGGACCGTCGTCGCGGGGGAAGCCAAGTATCGGGTTTTAGCTGCAATTTTCGCGTAACGAGATTATTCTGCCGCTCGCAGTTTATTATCCCGTGCGTTACACCCGGCTACACGATTCGCGGGATTCTGAGAAATCCGGCTCTCGCGGGAAATCGCGAGAGATGGGCGGAGGATGACTCGAGCTGGGGACGGCGATTCCGCCGAAGACGCCCGTTTCCTCTGTCGCGCGGGGGATCGATGGAGGATCGCGAGGCACGTCAAATATTGGACGTTCGGCCTTCGAGCGAAGAGCGCAATTTCGCAGCTCGCCGTAAATCCCCATCTTTTATATATATATATATATATATATATATATATATAAAATTCTTTCACGATGGCTATTTGAAATTTGGAGAATTACACGACGTTTGGGGATTCGCGTGACTCTCCCGCGGAGCACGAAGGGAGAAACGAATGTCGTCTCATTCGTTCTGGATGGTGGCCTTCGCTCTTCGTCCGAGCCGAGCGTCCGACGACAGCCCCGCGACAGTTCCTGCTCGCTCGCAAACGGAGAGGATGCGGAGAGGCACATACAACGTGACGTGTACACGTCAACTACAAACTTATACAACAGATCAAGCCTTTTGCTCTCTATAACATTTATGTGTTTAGCGCACGGTTACGCACACGTAATCTGCCGCAACGGCGTCACCGGTCGCGGTTCTGCTCGAAACAGCGTAATTCGAGAATCATGTATATATCGAAATAACGCAGACACGAGTGTCCCGCGCGGTATCGATATGTTTTACCGTAACGACAATTCGGGAATGAGTTTCCATTATTGAGCGGGACAACGAGATCCCACGCGTTTCGATGAAATTAAACATAGATTATCCGTGTAATCTTCGATTGTACAGAATAACGGTGATGTATTTTAGCGAGCGGACTTTGACGCGATTTTCTAATTACGTGTATCGCGCGCAAGCGCGATTCGATATGTAGCCCTATATCGAATTACACAGATAGAAACCCGCGTTTGATCCGTTCGAAACGTCCTCACAAAAATTTTTCTCGCCACGAATATGTCGAATAACGACACGACGATGTGTCGCGATCTTACTTTCTTGACACTTAATACACACTTTTAGACATTTCTGCCCGTTTATCTTGTGTAGAGTAATTTAAATTACTCTTCTGTATTTAACGACTTTTAATCCTTCTTCTCATTTTCAATTTCCCGTTTATATTGCAAAATTTCACAAATTAAATATTGAAATTTTAATTTTAAATTAAAAAATTATTTTTATTTTTGTTTTCAAATATTTTATTAATAATAAAATGCATTACTCGAAACGTAATATCTCCAATTTATACCAATTTATGTATATTAAAATGTCATTTTCAGGTCACTGAATAATTGAATTTTTGCGACAGCCGATACTGTTGAACTACATTTTTTGGGTAGTTTGGAATATCAACTTTAAGATGTAAAAATATTTTTCTCAAGTTACTTTCGTTTCAAAGTTTTAAATTTTTACATGAAATGTACATTTCTCTCATCTTGTCATTTACAATTACTGATAACATTTATATACAGATTTTTAAGAATCATACTTAGATATGCTAAAAATATATGTAAAGAGTCACCCAATAATTCTTTTCTTACAAACAATAATTCTAATAAGAGTCTAGAAAAAATAGTGTGCATTAAGTGTATTAATAATCGGAGTAGCGTAATTCGAGAGTTCCAATTCACAGGTTCGAATCGTCAGCGAATTCTGAAAACGGAGGAGATTGTAATGACCGGCGTGTAATGATCGCCGCTTGTAACGCGATCCGATGTTATTTTCGCGTGCACGCCGTTGCGACAGTTGTCTACCGAGCTAACATTTATCAAAACGCAGTCGAGTCTGGCACCGAGTTTTGAGCATGCCGGAGGCCCGTCGTATATATTTTCGAGATCACGATTTCTCATCCGTTTTACCATCGTCTCGAGCATAAAGTCCAACGCGATTATCCGCCTCTCGTAAAGCCGTGGATGTATGCACATCAATTATCATCACGGACGGAAGAGAGGTTGCAAAAGTCGATTTCGAAACGTTAATCGAAGATCACTGCGATATCCCATTAGCGTATCTTCAATAACTGACTTTACGCTACATATTGGAATAAAATTAAATAACTGGCCATTTCTTTTTACGCGCTAGGAAAACTATTCGACAGATCGTTCGACGGCATTTGATATCGCGGAAGTGATCCTTTGAGCGATTCGGTCGACCTGATTCGATACGATTCGTCTTTCGTTTCGTGTACCCGTGCTCGGAACGTTATAGCGTAGGGATACTAGTGCTCTATCGGGTTTCCCAAAAGCAGTTTTAGAAGCCGCAGCTACCCTCGTCGAACCGACTTGCCGAAACAGGCGCGTGCTCTCGTCTCTTCAATTACTCTTACAATAATCGCGACACAAATAACTGTTATCTTACTGTATGCACCGATGCTCGTTGCAATATTTCCCCTTCCTTCCCCATCCCCTTCTCATTCCCACGGATGGATACGATATTGCCAGATAGGCGATCAAGTCGGCTCGAGATATCAAAACGATCTTCTGAATGCAGGTCGGACGTATCGCTCATTTTGCTCACACACAACGATGGGCCTTCGACATTGATCTGGCCATAGGCGCCGCCGCATGTAACAACCTGATACACGAACGCTCTCTCGTCGTCCATTTGTCTTTTACGAATAGAAACAAAACAGAAATGCGACGCCTATGCCTGGTTCACGTGGATCCCGTTCATCGAGAATAGGAAGGATCGTATACCCAATGGCGAACGTTTGATCCCCGACTGCTACCCCGGAAATCGAATCTGACACCGCGGCAAATGGATGTCTCGCAAAGTGTCGGAACTTTCGATCCGTCTCTTATCGAGGAAAATCAAATCGAGGACTTCGATTCTTCTTTTTAACTCGCCATTTCACGCGCGTTTCATTTGATTTATTTATTTACGTAAACGGCGTTAACATCGCCGATCAAACTCGTGCGTCCAACAGTCGAGGATCAACAACGACCGAGCAACGCGACTAACTGGGAACCATTGGGTGTCACATATTCCTATTTGTATAGTCTGCGTTCGAATCGTGGACGACCAGAGTCGGGGAACTGAACGCCGGAAACGGCACTGTAATCAACCCGCGACCGAAATCTCCCCTCGAACGAATTCCCGAAGGGGATGACATAGATCGCGATCGTTAACGAGCTTTATTGCTCATTAATGCGAAGATCGACGATAATTCTCTCCGCGGCGTGGATAATTATCTTACATTCCGTAATTATCGAGCCTCGTTACTCGAGGGGAGGATCTAAACTGTACAACTAAATTGTATACGATCGAAAGGAAGAAAACGGCGTTAAGTCCCCGCAGGCTCGTCATTCACGGTCGAAAGGTGGAAAGATAGAGATAGAGATAGAGAGGAGAGAGAGAGAGAGAGAGAGAGAAAGAAAGATAGAGCAGAGGATTGTAGTGTAGGTTCTTACTCGCATTTTCAACAAAAAAACAACTCACCGTACGCGATGGTAGGTGGGGTCGTATTCGGACCGGACACCGTCGGGTTACCATCGGGTTACCATGGCGGCCATGGTGCGCCCATGGTTGGTTTACCGATGGTTGAGCGTAGTGGACGTAAGTAAAAGGACAGAAGTAACCAACAATGTGAGAGCAGCGTCAAATGCGGCCGAAGAGAAGAGATAGAGAGTGGCGGAGATTTTTGGTCGGTTTGTTCGGATCACATTCCGTACGGGAAGACGTGTTTTTTAATTTATTTTTTTATTTTTTTGACAGTTTGCGGATGGTTGTTTGGTTGGTGTCGGTGATGGTGATGGTTGGTGGTTGGTAGTGGTCGCGATGAGGTGGTTGTAGAATTATGGCGCAAAAGGAAACAACACATAGAACAGACAAGAAAAGACAAGTGTGCACAGCGTAAGTGGCATTCAATCAAGCATGTGCGTTAGACGATTTCTATTATTGTTGTTATATCGTCTTGAGAAAATTTTTTAAATTTTTATTAATCATATCGTTCCCAGGAGCGGATTAGCCGCGGATCTTGTGCAAAACGCTAGAAATGTTTCGCATATATTTTCTCGAAAGCTATGTTGTGATTATCGAGAGCAATAATGCATCTCTTCCCGAGAGAAATCTCTTTTGTTTTTGCACACCTTGATAAAATTCTTCGTATAAGAAAGCTTAATCCGCTACTGCAGTTTTTGAAAAATCGGCAAAGTCGCTCGTCGCAAACGTGTGCGCTGCTGGCGTGAGAGCAGCTGTCGCGAGAACGGCGGTATTTTTTTTTCACAAGAATATGACATCTACTCCCGACGCATTCCACGTGTAATTACGAAATAAGTTCTCGGAAATCACGGGGCTGCCCGTGTCACATTTTCAACACGAAAAAATTCTCTTGGGATAGGGGGTGGGGGAGTAAGCGCAATTGTGTCATACCACTATGACTATGACGAAACGTTTCGTATTAAAATTCATCGCGCTGAAGGGGGAATTCCCGCCAGGAATACTCAGTATTTTGTGTAATAGATTCGAATTAACATTCAAAAATCACTATGCGCGAGCAACTTGGCCGATATCGAAATTTCCGTAAAAGAGCGCAGTTACGCTCGTAATTTTCGCCGTTTTTAAGGTCGCAGATACTGTAAATACAAAGAAGATAGTCGATTAGAGTGTGAGAAAGATGATTTCAGTCTGCGACGAAATTGCCAAGTTTTAGCGAGCGTACAAGAGCATTCGGTGCGATTTAAATAATATGAAATTTATATTATATGAAAGAATATGTGATATACTCTCATTTAGAGAAACTGTGTAACTCTCAATTATATGCAACAGAATATTCAATAAGAGATGTTGAATTATATATTAATTTTAATTATAGAATTAAATCTCGGTTAAATCTCGCCAAGAACAAATGGTCATGTAAAATGTACGATCGCTCCTAGCAAGTTCGAACACATCGAAGATTACTTCATCTCGAGTGGAGAGGGGAATCGATTCTAGAATTTGTCGAAAAGTAAACTGCGAATTTTACAATTTTAAATGTCACAAGACAGACAAAGTTTAAAAATTAGTTCTTTCTATAATTCTGGCAAATCCGTGAATATTAAAGGAGCTCGTTAGCGTACGCAAGATGAAAATAATCTCGACGTGGCGCAGCGGTGATAATCGAACGTGGGATTATCATTGTACGTGGCGCAACGTCACTACATAGAAGTTTCCTGGAACAACTGTCTAAGAGAAAAAGAAGTCGATTAATAAATTTTCGCAGGATCGCTCGAGGATGCCAGCCCGCCAGCCAGCCAGCCAACCAGCCATCGTTGTCCCGTCGAGCGGAATACTTTCCGTTATCATATTTATCGTTGACGTAAGCTGGCGAGCAAGCGTGATTCTCTCGCGATCCTCGCGCGAATATTAAGTACTAGTTCGCTCGGTTAATCCTAGGAGACTAAGTATACACTATAGCATGCGCAAAAGAAAACTGGTAATCAAAAGATAAAACGCTCGGCGGCTGACGGAGACCGAGTTAAGTAAAGGATACACGTATACTCAACGTAACTCAAAGAGGTAACTTAAGCATAAAGACGATAACAAACGAGCAGATTTAGGGGCAGAGAAAGAGAGAAGAGAGAGAGAGAGAAAACAAAAAAAAAACAGAAAGAGAGGTCAGAGTGATAGTGAAAGAGTCGGGGTGTGTACGGAGGATGAGAGAAAGAGAGAAAGAGAGAGAGAGTGAGTGAGTGAGAAGGCACAGAATGTAATAACGTTCGCAGGAAAGAGAGAGAGAGAGAGAGAGAGAGAAAGTGAGAAAAATTAATGCCCGACGTCGATTGTCGACCAATGGGGGGTGTGACTTTTTCATGGAGTGGAAAAATATGTCCGGCAGAGCTTTGCGCAACCGAGGGTTGGTAATACACGGCGTGTCGCGAATCGACGTGAACACGTCTCTTAAAATCTTTCTTTCGAGGACGTAGTGTTTGTGTCGGTGAGTGAGGATTGAGGAAAGGAAGAGAGAAGCAAGCGACACGACGAAAGAAACGAAGAGGAATACGACGACGACGACAACAACGACGGCATCGAAGGGCGCGACTGCCGCGGGATAAAGACAGGGCGGGAGAAGTATCGTGGTTGAATAGTTTGCTTATTAAAGGCTTCGGTGGGGTGTAAAAATAAAGTAATACGAAGGAGAACCCTTTCTCACTTCAATCAGAACGCGGGATAACGCGCGACGAGAACCGCTTCGTATTGGCCAATTAAAGAGAAGCTCTCGTAAGATTCAGATTGAAAATCGACCCTCAAGACTCCCGATGAATTTTTTTTTCTCGTCGTTATGGAGTGACATATCGCTCCAGTTACGCTCGCTTTAATCAATTTTATCGTCTACGAAAAGAATTTTAATTTTAATCCCTCGAATTGCCAGTCAACAATATGACGCGCAAAGATACAATAAAATTGTGAAGAAAATGAAATGTACTTTAACAAGAAAATGATTTGCTGAGAAGTAAGAAGATAAATAAAGACACCGCGATATTACGTCTCGAGGATTAATTTTGCCGATTCGACGAATCTGAAACGACGCACCACTGCATTTATTCTGAACGCGATGAGTTTCTATCGATTGCCGTAGCAGTTCGTGGAAAACGAGGTATAAAGAATCGGTTTTACGCTTACGGACGGCACAGGGGGGGGGGGGGAGAGAAGGAGAAACGAAAAATATGTATAAGAAAGCGAACGATGTCGCAGCTGAATTCACCTGGGTAAGGTGAAAAATGGCTCCGCGTAGGGATCCTCCTGTGGAGCATCCCTTTTTGTTCCACGACCCGAGTACTCGTTACAGCCGTTTTCTACCCTTCTTCGTCTCGGAAACGGAGACCGGTAGAAGATACCTAACGTCGAGGGGGTAACGGATAGCTCGACGACAATAGAATGATGTCTGCGTAAACCCTCGCGCGGAAATCGGAGACGAGTGATGTCAAATCGCTCGTTACGTTCGATCCCTTACGCTTGATTTCAGCGCATCCGTCGAGCGGCACCTCTCATCCCGACGCAATCAACCGGCCCTCTCTCTCTTCGACTTCCACGTGACCCGAGGAGAAGGAACAAAACGTTTCGCGATCACTAACTCCCTGCGATCCCATGTCGAGTCCAAGTGGTCGCGTCGCGGTACAGCGCATAATTCTTCTTCTGTAATTCCTCAAGCGTTCGAACTTATAGCAGAGGATTAACTCGTGACGAACTACGCGGGAAAGCATTTACAGCGAGGAGGCATGAATGACTCACACGCGCATTCACGGGCACTCCATTGATCGTCGCTTTCTAATGCTTCCGATATTACATTCGCGACGATTATCGGTCTTGATTTCTACCGCGCTAGATCGAGCAAGATTGGTTTCTGGCCCGGAGGATAGTTGCGAGCTCAGCTTAGATCGCGTCCCAGCACAATGGGACTTTACGTGCGCGCCGGAATGCACACAGGAATGAACGATTGACTCGGGTCGGGCGTAGAGGAGCCGCAAGATGCCGATGGAACCGCGCTTTCGAAAGGGGGGACCGACAAACGGTTGATCGATGCTTCGTGGCCTTCCCTCGTTATCTCACGGAAACTCACAGTGCGTTCTATCGATCGGATACACCTTCCCGGGCCGTTCGAGCGCCTCTTCTGGAGCGACTGAAAGCCTCTTTCGCTCCGGATTTCGAAGCTCGAAGTGCCTTCGCGCGGAAGAGAAGCGCGGAGGGCAGGAGAATTCCACGCGGATGGCGCTTCCATCCCGCTGGAAGCTGACCGGAAATTGTCGAGAATCTCGTTGATCGCGATTAGTTAATTAAACACGACTTTCGACAGTGACGTGAAGGGGGGGGGGGTAGAACCGCGTGTAACTTGAATTACGGCCTATCGATTTTTCGCCGATACCGCGTAATCGGATAAGAAATTAAGGAGCTCAAGCGCTTCACGAACAGGTGTTACGATAGACAGTCATCTGGCTTTAATATCTCTCGAGCGAATAGCCACCAAATGTATCTATTTATAAACCTGAGCGAGCGTACGAAACTGTACAATATGAGTCGCGTATTACACTTTTATATATGTACTTTTATTTTTACGGGAACTTTTATTGTCACTTTCCGAAGAGATAATTGTTAACAATTATACTTTACTTTTACGAGAGAAGAAATAAGTAGAAGACACTTTTTTACAACACTTTGTTTCGCACGACGGTAAAATAAAATTCAAGAGTCGCTCAGAGTTAAGAGAAGTCACTACTCTAAAATACGATTGGATCTTCTAACGGAAGCAAACTTGAGCGAAATGCCTTCTCGCGTTGCAAGCAGGGTATCTTATGCACACACGCCAGAAATTCGATATACATGTATATAGATTTCAAAAGCAAACGAACGGAAGGCGAATATTGTTTCTTCGAAATGTTCAGAGACGGATCGAGATCGCTGGACGCGCCCTCGGCGGTCGAGCAAAGAGGAATCTTGCGGGCGTATTGGACCGGGCAGCCGGTCGTGCTCGTAAAACCGAAAGCGTTGTTAGTGAAGTGTCCAATGTTCATTCGTTGGACGTTGTTAAGAGAACGAGCAAGCGCACACACGTCCCACACAATGCATTCCACACGCGCACACACAACACACACACACACACACACACACACACACAAGAGCGAGATATCTCACGCTGCATCGTAAAGCGCGCAAATAAACCGAACTCAAGTCAAACGAGCGAAACTCAAACGAGAGATGGGGATACGGCGGGTGTTTTAGGTATTGCTAGGAGGCACAAGGACGGCGGAAAGGGAGGGGGATGGTTTCAAAGTCGTAAAACCGTGTCGCGAACGCCATAACGAATGCAATGCGGAAATTCGCCCGCTAAATCCCAGAACTAGCGAGAGAAGGCGAAAGAGAGGTAGGAAAAGAGAGATAGAGAGCTAGGGTTAAAGGCAGAAATGGAGCGAAACAGAGGAGAGAGAAAGAGAGTGAACGTTCGCGCGCGAATGGCATGTATATATTCACCGAACTTTCTCGACTAATCCGCCGAGCTTTATGAAGCTCTTCTCGAGACGAACATAAATTCACGTGAGTCTGCTGTTATTGTAGGCGACGGGTCTTCCGAGGCCGACTGTGTGCAGAAGAGCGACCGTATTTTCCATCGCGCGCATTTGCATCACGTTATTTTGGATTCGTGAGCACAGGAGATGCCGAGAAGAAATCGCCCGTGAAGTCTGAGGGAAAGGAGATAGAGAGATACGTCTCGCGCCCCTCGCGATAGTCTCTACTTGGCGAGAACACCTCTCTACTCTCATTCGTTAATTATATTGTTTTTTTTTATCGCGCGCTAGCGATACAAATCCGTGCCGTTTCAAAATACAATTTCGAATCAAGGATAAACTGGACGCGTCGTTCGAGTACATATCATTGAACAGCATTGATGTGCTTGAACGTCGACGAGCGCAAGAAGCAGGCAAAAAGGCATAACGAGACAAAAAACGTAGATAAAAAAAGAACGGGGAAAAAAGTAGTCGGAGGTGAGAGTATCGTGACAATTAAGTCGTTCAGTATGCAAGTACAAGGGGATACGTGTGGCACAAAGGCGGTAAGATATGTAACGCAATAGAGTCAGTGTCGGAACGGAAGGAAACGGGAGGAAACGGAAGTGAAAGACGGCGTTTATTAACGGCGTGTTCTCCGGCGATAATTAATGGACGATTATAATGCTAGATTAATCCAAAAGTCTGGAGGACGGATATGCAGCACGTTTAAAGGAAGTAGAAGATGATAACGAAGACAGAGATATGTAAGTATATAGATAGATAGAGATATATGTATATATAATATATATATATATATAAAGGAACGAAGAGAGAAGTCAACTCAACATACGAGAAAATGTCTCGCGCGGAACGTTCGTGTCGACGTCGTTCTACTGGGGATGCTATCAACTATATTTCCTCATTGAAGAGCATTTAGCTGAAATAAAAGCATTCCCGCAATAATGAGGAAAAAAATTGAAATTTTCGATTCGTTGATCAAAATAATTTCCGCCGCATTACAATATTATTTTTTTTATTATACTTTATCTGTCGATCGTAAAATAATATATTAATTTTAAAACAACAGGAGGCTAATTATACGTTAACTGTATAGTACATATAAAAGACATAATCAAAATTGATTAAATTAGATTATCGTTATTATATTGTACGTACGTGTGTCAGTAACAAAAATGCGGGTTAAAGAAATCGCAATATCTTCCGGCGTTATTGTTAAGCGTAAAAAGTTGCAACATCTTTTTACGTCACTTAAAATGTGTCGCACGAGCGTGAGAACCGTGTTTGCGATATAAGCACACATATACTTGACCCGGCAGAACGCACGTCACGAGCCGCAGCCGCGCGACGAAAACGAGGAGACAGAAACAGAAACGGAACCGAAATGAAGGAGAGAGCACTGGCGGAAGAGGAACAAAAAGAAAAAAAAAAGAAAAAAAAATAGAGAGAGTTAAGATCATACACTGTATCACAAATACATCGTAGTACAAAAAAAAGGAACGAAAAAAGTGGAAGAAAAACAAGTAGGAGGAGAAGAAAACTCTCGTTGGGTTACTCTTGGCACGCACGAAAAAGAAGAAAAAAAATCTTGGCTCTTCAAGTAAGTCGTCGGCTCTCACGGGGACTTACCATTCTTTTTTTGGACAACGACTTTGGCTGCGACTTTACGGGGGTTGCGGTATGCCGAACGATCGGAGTTTTGAGTGGTAGTAGTAGAAGTAGTAGTAGTAGAAGTAGTAGAGGTAGTAGTAGCATAGTGTCGTGCCGAGATAGGAGGAGTCCAAGGCCAGTGTGATTGATACAAATATAATAGAGAAGGAGTACGATATAAAAGACAGTCAGTGCAACTTCGGGCGCAGGGGGGGGGGGTGGGGGCGAGAGAGGGAGGGCAAGAGCGTAGGGGTTGATCGGGGCAAGGAGTTGTGGGCGGCGCGTATATCTCTCGCGATAATTAAAGGAAGCGAAATCGAGG